>NC_132847.1:46428346-47054846 GCF_048164855.1 Canis lupus baileyi | reverse complement strand
CGATCCTGGAGACCCGGGATCGAATCCCACGTCGGGCTCCCAGTGCATGGAGCCTGCTTCTCCCTCTGCCTGTGTCTCTGCCTCTCTCTCTCTCTTTCTCTCTGTGACTATCATAAATAAATTTAAAAAAAATTTTTTTTAATAAAAAAGAAAGGAGCATGGGGCCATCTCTCAGGGAGAATTTTTCCCCAGCATTTTAAATAGTCATTTAGATCTAAAAAAATAAAATAACACTATTTGACAGGAAAGGATATAGATAATCTAAATATGCATTCTTTTTTGCTAGCCTTAGAACAAAAAGGCTATGAATGGTGTTCAAAATAGCTTAGAGTCTAACACTTGTCTTTATTTATATGGCGTTATACCAAGTAACTGGATAGAATTAATATTTTAATTTTGCGATGCTTTTCTAAATTGAGTTGAGCTGCAAGTGTATACAATTAAAAACAATTTTTGATACATGTTTTCTTTTTCAGTTATAAAGAGAGATGTCAGGAGCAATACCCTGTCAACCCAGAACTAGCAACTCTGTCTTATTTTCATCCATCAGAAGGTGTATCAGACACATCTTTTTCTAAGAGTGCTGAAAGCAGCACGTTTTGGGGCACTACTTCTTCAGAACTGAGAAAATCAGACACAATGTCAAAATCTAAAACAACAGACATGGTTTCTACAGCCTCAGATGATACAGGCGTGAATGATGAATCAGATTTAATTCAGAGTGAAGAACCAAGTGAAGAAACTCCCACTGATGAATAGACAACTTTACATTTTTGTCAGAAAAGAAGTTTCTTGTGACACCCATTAAGGTCATTATGTGGAAACTCTACTGAGAAATTTAAAATTTCTAGTGTCTGAAAAGGAGGATATATTCAATAAAATTCTCTCAACCATAACAATTATATAATGGAAAAAAATACAAGAAAATAAGGTGTGGAAAACTCATCTAGTAAAAATGATCCTGGACAGTGACTTATGAAAAGTATTCACTCTAGACTGGTTTGCTTTAAAATGAGGACATTTAGGTACCTATCTTATCTGGGGGCATTTTGAGGACTTTCAAGGTAATCACCACTACCTACACCCCACTCCCCCTCACCAAAGCAAAAAGAACACCTTGTTCATGTTTTACTGACTAAAGAGTCCCGCCCTGTCAAGAAATGAAACTAAAGTAGTACTAGAGACTCCTAGCGTTCTTTTCATAATTTTATCACTTAATATTTTTTTTAAATTCAACTGACATAGTGTATCATTAGTTTCAGAGGTAGAGTGCAGTTATTCATCAGCTGCATATAACACCCAGTGCTCATTACATTCACATGCCCATCATCCACTTATTTTGTCACCCCACTCACCTCCCCTCCAGCAACCCTCAGTTTGTTTCCTAGAGTTGAGAGTCTCTTATGATTTGTCTCCCTCTCTAATTTTGTGTATTTTTTTTCCTCCCTTCCCCTATCCTCCCCTGTTTTGGTTTTTAAATTCCACATGAGTGAAATCATACAATTGTCTTTCCCTGATTGAGTTATGTTGCTTAGTATAATACCCTCTAGTTCCATCCACGTCATTGCAAGTGGCAAGATTTCGGTTACATATCCTATCTTCTTTATCCATCTGTCGATGGACATCTGGGCTCTCTCAATAGGTTGTCTACTTCCATGGTTTGGACATGGCTACTATAAACATTGGGGTACAAGTGCCACTTCAGATCATTATAAGACTCTTAGCATTCTCGTTTAAAAATTATCCAGTTATCCATCACTTATGAGGTCATCCATCCCAGATGTATTTCAGTTTACAAAGAAGACGAATGGAATATGGATATTATTTTGCTTTGAGGAATTAGTTTCAAATGGAGGGATTTTAGGAATATGCATCAGGTCTTTTGTAGATATGTGTGGAGCTGGGGCGGTGGGGAGGACTTAGGTTTTATCATCTTCCTAAATTCTCATCTACTTTATGCTAGGCAGTCTGGTACATTACATCATGCTGAATTCTACTACCCTATTAAAGGCACATTTATCTCACAGATCAAGAAATGAAAACTCAGGCAAATCAGATAGCCTGCCTAAGATCACCTGTTGGAGAGGGGGCAAAGCTAAGATGTGTTTCCAAAGTGAGTTCCTCTCTGTGATCCAGGAAGGTTACTAGTCAAACATAACAAAAGTCAAAAGAGGTTGTTTAGCAGCAAGGCAGGCCCCACATACATACCGCAGGAGGTTCCTTAAGGGTCCTTTTAGTTCTTGGGAAATTGTTTTCCCTACCTCTAGCTTAGGTCTCTATAAACTTTCTGCATAGAAGACAGACACACTCTTTACACTCACCTGCCAGGTCCCTTACCAACCTATTCTGAGTCATTAGCTAACTCCCTGATTTCTGCTCTATCTCAGCCCCCGGTCTCACCATTGGTTGGGAAAGCTCAGAAGCTACAGACTATATAAAACCGACCCTTCCGGGACAAGAAGTGGCTTAGCAGCTCACCTCAGGCCTAGCTCCTAGAGGGCAGTTCCTGAGCCAGTGGAGGTGACCGTGAGCCCATGCTGCTCGCTGTGGGTTACTTTTGCCATTTGCCATGCCCTTTTGACAGCCCCAGGGGTCAGTGCCAGCATTTGTATTGCCAGTTCTGGCACCAGGAAATGCGGGGGGAACTGAGTGAGGCAGATGATTGCAGCTGCTTGGAAGTACTCCAGATGCGGAGGAGCCGTGTTGAATCCATGGGTGAGAAAGAGCTCATGGAAAGAGCCTCAGGTGGGCTTGAGGAGGGGATGTCTACCGACCATTCCCACCTGTTTTCTCCACCCACCCTTGAGAGGTGTCGAGAATCTCCTTGAACAGAAGCAGGTGTAAGTTACTACGTTTCAATCACCCAACTCATCTCCAGTACTAAAAAAGCATTATAGTGAGAAAGTTAATCAATATAGCATGACGGTGGCTAAAAATGACCAAGAGATATCAACTATATTTTTAAAACTTGGCTTCTCATCAGTGGGCATGAAAAATATCAGGTAATCCCTACTGGCTTCCACCTCTTTCTCCTCACTTTCTAGTCTAGAAGCAAGAAGAGGGTCCCACAGACCAGGCTAGTGTGGGGGCGTCGTGGGGGAGCTTCTGATTTGTCTTCTACCAAACCTGCGTTTCCTGAGGTTCTCTGGATATTTCCCTTGAAAGGACATAAAAAAAACAAAAACAAAAACGAAACAATTCCGTTTTAACTCCCCTGTCTCCCCTGCATTCTGAAACACCCTCTTGTTTCCTTTCCCTGGTGCCCGTACTCTGGGCCTCAGCCCTCAAGGAGGGACTCTAATCTCTTTTCCTCTCCCATGGCCATTCAAGGGCAATTCCTACAGAGTGGCTATTACAAGAGAAAAACAAGCGCTTGCGTTAGGAAGAGGAACCAAGTGGTCCCAGAGTCCCCAAGAGTCAATCTCCCAGCACCACACACCCAGCATCAGGAGCCTTAGTGCCGACCTTTATTTGCTCTTCGTCCCTCGCGTGGGAAGTACATTCTAAGTGGAGCAGTAAGGGTGCTATGGGCGGGTCCTGACCGAGGGCGTTATCCTTAGGCCTTCTGGGTGGTCGCCAGACTCCTGAGGCGGGGGGCGGGGCGCAGAGGGGTCAGCAGGACGGAGGGGGCTGCCTGTCTTAAGAACTTGTGTCTCGGGTCCAGAGGATGCGCCCCTCCGCCCGGTGAGCGACAGCTGTGCGCACCTGCCCGGCTCTGCGCGGTGGCTCCGCCCGCAGGTGGGCGGGGCGGGGCGGGGGCGGGGCCGGGTCACGCGTGGGGGCGGGGCGAGGCGGGGCCGGTGGCCTCCAGGCTGCGGACCGGGATGCGCGGCTCGGGGCGCGCGGGCCACGGCGGCGGCCTGCCCAGGTTTGCGGGCCGTGGGATGGTGGGGCGTGGGCTTGTGTGGGCTTCTCCTCTCTCCTTGCCGCCCTCCCCGGTGTGGGATTATCATAAGGGGTTTTCTGTGCTCTGGTGAAAAGGAGGTGAGGCGGGACCCTGGTTGGAGCAAAAAGTATTTACAGTCCAGAGGAACTCCCCTCGGTCCCCTCTAATCTTCGCCTGGGCGAAGGTTTAGCCCTCAAAATCAGCCCTCTGCATGTAGCTTCTGATGGGGGGATTTTTTTTTTTTTAAACTTGTGACATAGAAAGTATAATCACTTTTTTTTTTTTCCCCAATAGCTCCCCAAAGCAGTGCCTAAACAGTCTTTCCTGAATGAAGGCAACCGAAAAAAAAAAAACCACACAGATTATGCTAAAATGCAATTCTGACTGATTACCCAGAGTTTAGTCCCCTGTTCAAGTTTATTGAAAGAGAAATTAGATCCAGGCGTTTGTTGGATTCTGGGATGATTTTCATTCTTGTGCTTGCTTTTTGCCTTCTCCCTCCTCCCCCCAAATGCCATACGCTTTTGTAACACCTTGTTTTGGATTTCAGCAGAGTTAATTTCTTAATAGAAAACAAAAGGCTATTGAGTCAGGAGGGAGCTGGTAGGGTAAAGAAGCATGTGTGTGTTAGCAAAACATGGGGATTCTCTAAAATGAATTCAGAGCTTCAAACATTGGGACCACATCTTAAATCTGAAATCTCTTGTTTGAGAGAAGAGGGAAGTGTGTAAATTGTCCAATAAATGATATAGGAAAATGTACCTTGGAAAGAGGGAAAAAACTTGTGATTTCCTTACTGAAAAGTCAGGAGGATGCTGCCAGGTGTTGTGAACAGCCGTTACCACAAGCCTTATATCTTGTTAGTATCCTGGTTTTTCCTTAGGAGTGTGAATCCAGCTGCTTGGAGTTTTAGTGACCAATTTTTTTTTAAGATTTTTTTTTTTTTTATGATCAATGTGTGTGGGAGAGGTGTTTTATATTTGAGGCAATCAGTAGAATAGAATACCAGGGACCTCAATGAAAATTTTGAGGCCCACTGAATTTAGGAAAGACTAATGTTTTAAATGAATTTTTCTTATAACTGGGAAGATGTATTGGTGTATGAAACTATGTGCAATTCCATGTAAATGGCATTTAGCTTTTGAATCATTTTCAAATGGTCACTGGTTGGTAAATAATAGGGTGAATGGGGTATATCCAAACTGTATCACGTTTGACACAGTTCAATAATTATATGCAAAACTGGCCTGCCCACTGGTAGATAGTCACTCTAATAACGAGGTACGAATGTTCTTTAATCACTCATGGAGAAGGGCTCATTATTTGAAAGACTTCAAGAGAGCTAGCCTTGACTTCTCATTCTGCTTCTAAGAACCGATCAGTTAGTAAACCACCCCTGTGAACACCTGGGTTTGGAGGAGTTAATGTCCTTTTGATAGTAAGCTACTTGTCCAGGGTATTCTAGAGTCTGCATTTCATCCGAAGTGATTTGCAAAGATAAAACTCTTCTTCCATTGACAAAACTAGGTACAACTATGGAAGAACTGGAAAGGCTCAACAAAGAAATTGAATCTGTCAAGACTGAAGTTGAAGAAAAGCAGGAGAGGTTCTCCAAGTTAACTTTAACACTTGAAGAACTATCTCAAAGCCACATCGCCTCCCGGAGTGACAAAAATATGAGGCAAGATGTTCTTGAATATAATAGCCTACTTCCAAAGCAGAAGTGGAATGAACCATCAAAGAACGAAGAGAGTCAGCCTAGAAAGTATGTGCTGGACCACAAATGTCCGGCAACGGATCTAGAATATGATCCCTTGCTGAATTATTCTGCAGGGCTGCTTGGGGCATCGAAAGCAGGGCAAGATAAGACTGATACACGACACCTCTGCACCTGGAAAAAATCTGTGGGTGAAAATTGCCACAAGCCCCAGGAGAGCCAAAGACCTTATGTTTCACCAATAAGAATTATGATAAATCTTCAAGAATCTGATGAAGATGACCTTGTAATGGATGTACCTCCAATCATGCCTATTGCTAAGAAATCTAAACCATTGAGAGGCTTCAAATATCAGAATATAGACGAAAGGATACATATAATGTCCTCAGAGGAGAGAAATCTTCAAATAAGTGGCACCGAAGAGGAAAAAATAGATAAAACCCAACCAACCACACTGATAGATGATGATGGTAACAAATCAGAACCACCAAAATTGCTCATGCAAAACTCCCTAGTTAAAAAAAGTAACATAAACTTGTATGGTGTTAAAAACCACATGTCTGAGATGGGAAGCTTTGGTGGTGAGAGAAACTATGTCTGTATTTCAGAAGAAAGTATATCTTGTGCACCTCTCAGTGACAGAGAAATACGGAACAGAATCCATGATGATAATTACCCACAGAGTAAAAAATACATAAAAACAATTTATGATTCTCAGAATGAAGAAAGTGAATGTCGTTACTCAAGCCAGCCCCAAATCTCTTCCCCGGATGAGCATGCGGAAGACAAAGTGCTGAGAGAACAAGATGATAGTCAAGACTTCACTACTTTTGAAGACCACAAGTTAGTCGAATTTGATTTTGATAAGGAACATACTGAAGAGGACACTCCCTCTGATTATGACGACACGATGAAGGAATGTCTACAGATTTTCACTGAGTTCACAGAAAGTGAAGCTTGTAGAGAGACTACTAAACAGGTCAGTCCAGTTTTTTTTTTTAATCTTTTTCCTAAATTTAAAGGAGTTTCCCTTAAGTGCATACTTTATTCTAAACTCTATGGAAATATGAATTCTATAATGTGTATATAATACATACTGATTCTTGTGATCAGTAATATATTGGAACGACAAGGCAAAAGCCTTGATAACTGGCCAGCTATAGTGTCTCATAGACTTGACAGATTCCAGAGGCTGTGGTACTACATACAGCAGCTTACAGTTGATTTCCCAACTTAGAGAAATCTTCTATAGTAGTGTATGCATGTCAAATTCAAATTATTTTTTTGTGAATTATTTCTTAATAAGTCGCCCAGTATTTGGTAGCTTGGATTCCTGTGGCTTTTCAGGAATCGTGCTAGATTTGCCTTTACTCTGCTAAAATTGGATAATTCTTATCTTTTTCCCACTAGGCTTCAGGAAAGCAAATGGAATTAGAGATGTTGTATTGTCAAAACACTTCTGGACCAAAAAGGAGAATTGCACATATTGCCAAGTTTGATGTGAGTTTTTTAGTTCCTCACTTGCAGAGCACATGATTTTACAAAGTGCATGCCTTGTCATTCTGAGCTTTAAGTATGTTCCAGTACTTGCTGTCTTGTTATCCATCTGGGGGCACAAGTGGACACTCAATAAGTGGATTCCTCCTTGTAAGCATTTTCTGCATCCTTCATTTCATTCCCCCCCCCCAATCATCTAACATTTTGATTAAAAGCAGGTAAGTTGTTATTGCATAGCTTTTTAACTATAGATTTCTATGGTCAGTCCTCATTATTTGGGACACCCAGCGGTTGAGTGCCTCCCTTCAGCCCAGGGCATGCATGATCCTGGAGTCCCGGGATTGAGTCCCACGTCGGGCTCCCTGCATGGAGCCTGCTTCTCTCTCTGCCTATATCTCTGCCTATCTCTCTCTCTCTGTCTCTCATGAATGAATAAATAAAATCTTTAAAAAAAACCTCATTATTTTCAGATTCTGTATTTACGAATTCACCTATTCACTGAAAGTAATTTGTAACCTTAAAATAAGGACTCATTTTTGTGGTCCTTTGTCAGCCTGCATAATGACAAAAAAATAAATAAATAAAAAGTAAATGCCTCACACACACATTCCCAGCTAAGATTGAACACGGCTATATTGCCTTCTTGTTTCAGCTCTCGTTCTGTTAACATTCGCCCTTTTCTCAATCTACTGAGTGCCATGTTCTTTGAATGTTTGTGGTATTGGTAATTTTGCTGATTAAAATGGCCAAGTATAGGGTTGTCTAGTGTTTCTGAGAGCAAGAAGCCTGTGATGTGCCTCACAGAGAAGATGTCGTAGATAAGCTTTGTATAGGCACGAGATACAGTGCTGTTGACCACAAGTTCACTGTTCACGAATCAGCAATATATACTAAGAGTCTTTAAACAGAAACACACATAAAACAAGGTTAAGTTATTGATTGGTTAACAGAAATGTGACCAGAGACTCACCTGAACCGAACTCTACGTTTGCCCCAGGAGCAACGGTTCAATACTCACTGATGCTTGTTTGTGGGACCCTATAGAACATTAAGTATTGTGAATAAGGGGAATGGGCTATAGATTTCCAAAGTCCTTTAAACTTCCTGTAACATTGTATATGCTGAAGTTCCTTTACGGCATGTAAAGAAGCTAAATAGACACTGCTGTGAGTAGTATTCCTCTACCACTTTTGTGTTAAAAAGTACCATTTAACAAACTGCATTTCTCAGCTCTATTCTGTGTTATTTGTACTTGGTGTACATTGGCAGTAGAATCTTATGCATATATAAAAAAAGTTTATGCTTCCAAGTCCCAAAAGAGAACTTGGGTTCTGGTTCTTCGCACAATAGTTCGATGTCCTTGGGCAAGTTATTTAATTTCTCTGAGCCTCATTTTCTTTATCTGTGAAATGAAGATATTGAGTATCTATCCAAGGGTCAGATATATAGGTATTTAATAAAGTAGTTTCTTTCTCCTTAGGAAAAAAATTGTGGAAGCTAACATTATCTCCCTTTAATTTTTTCTCCCTTAAAATAAAGTCTCACAAATGGAAGTAACAGGACAAAGGAAGATAGAGTTTTAACACTGTAAAAGTATGTTGCCAAATTGCCTTCCAGAAGGGTTGTAGCAGTGTACAGCTCTATATAGTATTTCACAACCTTTCCACAAACCTTTACCAAAAATGGGTATTAAATTTTTTTAAAAACCCGTCCATCTGGGTGAAATTTTATTTCCTTGTTTTCTGTGACATTTATTTTGTTATTAATCAAGCTGAACATCCTTTCTGGTGTTCCATTCTCTTTTTATACTGAATGTTGCTGTAGAGAAGTCTGATGTTAGCCTGCTGTTTCTCCCTGAATGTGTCACCTGATACTTCTGCTGGGTTACCTAAAGCATTCTTTCCTTGACTTCAAATTCCAGTAACGTTGGTAGGATATGTCTTACCGTTAGCTGTTTTGTTAACATTTTTACCTGCATACGAAGTTGTGTCAGTTTCATATGAGAAATAACGTTTTCTCTTATTTCAAGGAAATTTTCTTACATGCTTTAAAGATTCCATTTTTTTTTCTCAGATTATTTCTGAGAATACTCCATTTATGTGTGTATTGTATTACATGGGGTATTATAAATGTAGTCAATTCCAAAAGCCTCTGTGCAAAGAGAAAAAGTGAAATGATCTGTCTTCTCACATTTTTAAATCATTTTGTATTTTCTGTGATGCTTTGTAGGTTCCAACCAGTAAGGAGATCATTAGCCCATTCAGGGAGCCAGTTCCACCACTAATTAGTCATCCTGGAATCCCTCAGGCCCAGCAACAGGCAGTGCAGATAATGGCTGACATCAGGAGTAAGCAGGCTTTTCTTGCTGCCGGGTCAGAACAAAATAAAACCATATTTGCATATCCGATCTCTCAGGCCCAAAGGAAAGCCTCAGGAGGTATGAGAAAATCATTTAGTTAAGAAATGGAATTTTACCTTATTTTAAAGAACCTTTCCTATGAAGTCCACGTATTACCAATTACAGTTAAGTTGTTCACATGGAGCTTTATGTGAAACAATAAGGTTAGCATGATATTTAAATCATTTATGCTGTTTATCCTTAAATGCTAAGCCATAAGAGGTAATATTTTGCAGTATTTCTACGTGGAATGAATAGCCTTATAAATTGTCTAAATTTGTTCTTCTGGTTTATATTGGGATTAGCTATTGGGATTTTTTTCATGTTTACATTTTGTTTCCAGAAAAAATATAGAGTCTATAAAGGAAGTATTATAAAACCTTAAATTGGTAACTAAATTAATCATCTGAGGGTAAGATCACTAAAACTTACCTTTTTTTTTTCTTGTTCTTTAAAACTTCTTAGAAAATTTGCTTATATCAAGTGGCCTTCATGTGGATGTTGTTCTGTCAAGGGAAAAGCCAACTGCAAAGCTAGGCAGAGCACACATTCCTGTGAAAAGTATTGCTTCTATTCCTATAAAGGTATTATAAACTAAGTCTGAAGACTAGAGTTTTATTTCTGATAACCAACTTTCCTGTCTATACATAGAGTCCCTGAGAGAGTGCTTATACTCTTTTTTTTTTTTTTTCTGGAGATCCTGCCTTCAGATAAATGCCAGACGCCAGAGAGAAGTTTCCACTTTTCTTGGTTACTGTTAGATACAGTTATTTTCATTTTATGAAAATGATGAAATTTATGTCTGAAAGTCACATTCAGCTATTTTATTTATCCTGTCCATGGAAATACTAGGCATATTCTTAGACCTAAAACTTCTGTGGCTAGGATTAATTTAAGACTGCTCAATTTTTTTTCAAAGGAAAATTTCACATTGGAATATACCTTTCAAGAGACATCCTGTGAGTCTTGTGTATGTGTGAGTGAGAGGGAGAGAGAGAGAGAGAGAGAATGCAAGCAGGCAGGCAGGCAGACCTTTAGTAAATAATGCTATCAGTAATGTAATATAACCTTCCCCCTTTATTTATTTTTCTATTTGTGGCAGTGACTTTTTTTCCCCTGTTTACTAAGTATTCTTCAGCAGAAAACCACTTGTCAATTTTAAGGCTTTCTTCTTCCCTAAAATGCCTCTGAGCTACAACCCAACAATGCAGAGAAGTGTAATATTGACTTTTTTTTCCCCAAAAAAAGTGAGGCAGATTAACTGATTTTAGAGTTCTCATAGTCTTTATACATTCTTCAAGAGGCATGCTAAAATTGTTTATACCTGGGATCATTTAACTGAGGATTCACACATTCTGCATAAATCTTATTTAAGTCTGAGCATTTTTCTTTGTGAAATGGTAACTGACATTGGGACATGCATTTGTTTTAAGAATGGGTAAGGGGCAGACTTTCCTATATGCTGGGCAGAGGAGCACATCAGAGCTCTGCAATTGCAGGTGTGGGGAGTAGAGAGAGGAGTTGAGTACTCAGGTCAGCTCCAGTGGGGTACACGGAGATAACAGCACAGACCCAGCAGTGTCACAGTAAACTCTTGTGCGTGTAGGCCCTTTTATGCCTCATACTATTCTATTTTTAAGAAATTTAAAACTGGACATTATTTTTGAATTTCATTACTGTAGAACTTACCTGAGAGTTTAACTTCTTTCATACACATAGTAGAAATGTTAAACAGAAACATGTGTTTTTCTTTTCTCTAATCAACAACTCTGTATTTAACAAGATGCCAAAATACAGGGTGGCTCATCGCAAGCGGGCTTTGGTCACACCAGAATCCTCTTCCAAAGTCCCTGAGGAAGTGAGACAACACTATGTCAATCTCTTTGTTGAGAAGTATTTGAGAGTTTATAAAACAGAGGATGAGGCTCTTCACAAGGTCAGTACAGAATAATACAGTATATCTAGAGACCCACACATACTTCATAGCTTTTGTGTTGAATAAAAAAAAACTTATGGGGTACAATTAGCAAACAGCTTCATTCATTTTCTCTTCACTTCTTTTTTGAAACTAGGCCGTGGGACCAGTTCCTGGAGGACTTGCCTGGTCTTCTTAAGTTGTCAAGAGTATCCTGGCTGCTCTAGTGACAAAAACTGGCCGAGTCCCATGATTTTCTTATCAAGGCCAGCGGTATATTAATCTGAGTATTGTCTCCCCTCCTTTTTTGGGGCATATACTGTCTAGTGAGCCATAGTCTCCACTACTCCCTACTACATACACCTATTTACTCTCATTTATGGTCCAGGCCTGGTCTCTTGGAGGTACTTGTGTTTGGAAATCCTACTCTAAACCTTTTTTTCAAAACCTTTCAAATCAATAGCAGTTGCTATGGCTCTCATCCCCATCTGTATCTTCAAGAACCTTTGTGGGCTGTGTGAGTAATAAGGAGTCGGGGAACTATGACTCCCTACATGGAATAAGTGCTCTAAGAGAGAGAGAGACACTACTTAGTTCCAAATGATTATTGCAATTCACGTCCAATATTTACAGAATTCTAATCTTTCAAGCATTTTTCTGTTAAAATCTCTAATTACTGTTACACAAACATATAAACATCTGAGCACTAGAGTTGGACTTAGTAGTGCCATCATCTCTGATTGAGGTTAATTCCCATTGCTCTGGGAGTGAATGCAACAAGAGCCAGGTTTCACGTCGCTTATGAGGAAGACCTTTATAACTGATATGCTGCCCATACCGTTGCTGCTTCAAAAAGAGGTGAGCTACCAGGTGCTAGAAACATTTGGGATGTAAGTGAAGTTGTCACCTTAACAGATTCTTTTATTAAGAGTGAGGAGGAACTCGGGGATTCTCTTTAGCAGCTCTCTTGAGCTATGCTTCACATTCTACATTAATTCACCCATTTAATGTGTACATACTAGCAACTTAGTATACTCAAGTCCCCTACTTGTACAACCATTACAATCAATTTTAAAACATTTCCATCACCCCAGAAAGATCTCCTGTACCATTTAGGTGTCATACCCCTAGCCCTCCGTATCTCCTAGCCATATTCAACCACTCATTTACTTTCTCTACAATTTGCTATTCTGGTCATTTCTAGAAAAATGAATCCTATAATATGGGGTTCTGTTGTGACCAGCTTAATGTTTTCACTTAGCATACTATTTTCAAGGGTCATCCATTTTGTAGCATGTTATCATTACTTCATTTCTTCTTGCTTAATACTGTTTTATGGATATATCCATCCATTTATCAAGTTGATGGACATTTGAGTAATAGCCACTTATTGGCTATTAATGAACATTTGTACATAAATGGATATTGTAAGACTGTAGAGGTTTAAGAGATCTTTATATATTCTGGATACAAGCTTCTTAGCAGATTGACCATTTGCAAATCTTTTTTTCTTTGGGTTGTATTCTCACTTTTTGATGATATTCTTTGCAGTACAAAAAGTTCTTCATTTTGATGTATTCCAATTCATCTGTTTTTCTTTGTTGCTTGTGCATTTGGTATCATATCTAAGAAACCAAGATAACAAAGATTTATTCCTATTTTATTTTTTTCCTTTGAGTTTTACAAGTTTTAGTTAATACATTTAGGTATATGATCCATTTTTTACATGATTTTTGCACAAGGATGTCCAGTTGTCATAGCATCAGTTGTTAAAAAGACTGTTCTTTCACCATTTATTTTCCTTGTCAACGTTGTCAAAAATCATTTGATCACTAATATTAAATATAAAGGACCATGAATTCTTGACTCTGATTCTGTTTCATTGATCATATTTCTACCTTGTGCCAGTACTACACAATCTTAATTACTGTAGTTTTGTGTAGCAATTGTTAAAGTTGGAACTGTGACTCCTATAAGTTTGCTAAATTTTTCAAATTATTTTGGTCCCTGGCATTGACATAGAACTTTTAGGTGCAGCTAATATCTTCTATGAAAATATTGAGTTACAATTTTAATAGAGATTGCTTGGAATCTAGAGATCAATTTGTAGTAGATTATCATTTAACAATATTAAAAATTGTGAACAATGAACATGGAATGTCTTCCCATTTATTTATCCCCTTTTAATTCCTTTCAACAGGTTTTATAGTTTTTAGACTACAATTCTTGAAATTTTTTGTTAGATTTATTCTTAGGTGTTATGATCTTTTTAATACTACAAATGGAATTTTTTTAAATTTTATTTTCAGATTGTTCATAGCTGGTGTATAAAAATACAATTGATAATTTTATCTTGAATCTTGAAACCTTGCAGTACCTGTTTATTCTACTAGTTTTTAGTGAATTCCTTGAGATTTTCTTTAACCAAGATCATATCATCTGCAAATAAAGGTAGTACTTCTTCCTTTCCAATCTGGGTACATTTTGTATCATTTTCTTGCCTAATTTCCCTAGCACAAACTTCCAGTAGAATATTAAGTAGAGAGGGTGGGGGGGCATCCTTGTCTTATTCCTTTCCATAAAGGAACAAGTCATTCTTCATTAAATACAGTGGTAATTGTGGATTGTTTTGTTTTTGCATGTCCTTTATCAGGTTGAAGAAGTTCCCTTCTATTCCTAGGTTAAGTGGCTTATTGTGTTGGATTTTCTTAAAGACTTTTTTCCATATCTCTTGAGATGAATACAGGGCAAAAACTGTATGACAATTAATGTAGTATATTACATGGTTGTGGGTTGGGTTATTTTTGTTTGTGTGTGTGGGTGGTATTTTTGTTTTTATCTTTAATGCATTTCTTGTATAAACCCCCTTGGTTATGGTGTATAACCCTGTGTCACTAGATTCAATATACTAGAATTTTATTGAGGATTTTTGTGTCATTATTAATCAGGTCTACAGACATCAGTCTGTAACTTTCTTATTAAAATACTACTGTTTTAATTGTGATAAAATATGCATGACACAAAATTTTCCATTTTAACCACTTTAAGTGCACAATTTAGTGGTATTGGATATACTCACAGTGTTGTTTAACCAATACTACTATTTCCAGAGCTCTTTCTTCATCCCAAACAAACTTTGTATCTATTAAAGAGTAACTTGTCATTCTTCTCTTCCTTAAACTCCAGGCAGCCTCTGTTTGACTTTCTGTCTCAGTGAATTTGCTTACTCTAGGTACCCCATCTGAGTGGACTCATGTGATATTTGTCCTTTTGTGTCTGGCTTTGTTGACTTAGTATAATGTTTTCAAAGTTCATTCATGTTGTAGCACATATCAGAATTTCATTCTTTTTGAAAGCTGAATATTTTATAATGTGATACCACATTTCTTTATTTCTCTGGTGATAAACATTGTATTTGCTTGTGGTAACTTTGTTTTTGCGTTTCAGGGTTATAATAGAACGAGATGGAAAGAGTTCTGTCTTTTTGGAGGATTTTGTGAATGGTTTCTATTCCTTTTTTAAAAAACATCTTTAAATATTGGAGAATTCATCAGTGAGGTGGGCTTGTGGGAATTTCTTTTTAATTACTAATTCATCTCAGGTCAACTTGAGTCAATTTCAGGAGGTTTTATTTTTGTAGAATTTCCCATTTCATCTAAATTTTCTAATATGTTAGTACATGGTATTCCATACATATAGTGTTTGTCGTGTTCCTTTAGAATTATTTTTATTTTTGTCAGTTCTATAGTGATGCCTCCTCTTTAATCATTGATTTCAGTAATTTGAGTCTCTTTCTTTTTTCTTGATCACCCTTGCCAAAGTTTTGTCAATTTTGTTGATCTTTTTAAAGAACCAACTTTTAGTTTTGTTAGTTATCCTATCTTAGGAAATTCTTTATTTCATTTATTTCCACTCTTTACTATTTCCTTCCTACTATTTCTTTGGGTTCAGTTTGTTATTAAAATTATAGTTTAAGATGGAAGGCAAGGTTATTTGAGATCTTTTTAATAAAGCCATTTGCAGTAGCAGTTATTCTCTAATCACTGCTTTAGCTGTATCTCAAAAGGTCTGATACATTGTTTCTATTTATATGCATCTCAATTTTTAAATCTCCCTTTTGATTTTTTTCTTACTCCATTGTGTAATTTAGGTTCCACATATTTGTGGATTTCCCAAATTTCCCATTATTGACTTGTAATATGATACTATTGTGGTCAGAGAACATACTTTGTATGATGTAAATCCTTTTAAATTTATTGAGAATTGGGACACCTGGGTGGTTCAGCAGTTGAGCATCTGCCTTCTGCTCAGGGTGTGATCCTGGGTCGGGGGATAGAGTCCCGCATTGGGCTCCCTGCAAGGAGCCTGCTTCTCCCTCTTCCTATGCCTTTGCCTCTCATGAATAAATAAATAAAATCTTAAAAAAATAAATTTATTGAGGATTATTTTATGGCCTAACACAAGATCTGTTTTGGGAAATGTCCCATGTGTGCTTGAGAAGCTTATATATTCTGCTGTTATTGCGTGAAGTATTCTATAGATGTCTACTAGGTATAGTTGATTCATAGTGTTGTTGAAATGCTCTATTTTCTTCACCATATGACATGTTTCCATGATTGAGTATTGAGGTCTCCTTGACCCTGGCTGAAAGAGAACTTTCTATTTTAAGTATAGATAATTCAACAGTGTGTACTTAACCCAATTTGGTGGCCAGTTCTTAAGCTTTTTTTTGCCTTTTCCAACTTGGCATTGTGAACCACCATTGTTTGGACCCAGGATATTGCCTCCCCAGTGGCAGTGGATCTTATCATATATGTCATTGTAATTGGTTCTGATGGCTTCCACCAGCTTAGCCAGAGCTCCTTTGTCTTTCAAGTTAATCTGTGTGAAGGTGACAGTGCGGGTCTTCCTGTGGACCATATGCCCTAGCTTGGCTTCCCCTTGTTAATGCAGTAGGGAACCCCCATCTTACAACACAGAACAGACAGGAAGACCCCAAGCTCAATAGGATCCACATCATGTACAATCACTACCAGCTGAGCCTTCTTGTTTTCCACCGTGGTGGTGACAGTATTAACCCCAGCTCAAAGAGCAGGAGGCCTCTTAGTGGGGACATCCCCTTTTCTGGAAGCTTTCTCCTCAGCCTGCTTCTTCTCTTGCATTGTTTCTGGTCTATGGGCCAGCTTAAGCCAATGAGTAGCTCTTTGGTGGTCCAAGGCCTGGGTGAACTGATTAATCACAGGAGACACTTTTAAACATGTATACAGAGTAGCCCTTTGCTGCTGCAGCTAGATATAGCAGGGCCATTTGACAAAGCTGGCGAGGTCCCTTTTGGGCTGGATATCTTATCCAAGGCCAAAAATCTTGGGCCTTTTCTGAAACTGACGAGCTTCTTGGCCTTCTGCTGCTTTGCAATAGCAGGGGCCAGGGCCACCTTCTTCCCCTTAGCCTTCTTTCCTTTTGGCATCTTGGATAGCTAGAGAAGAGAGAAACTTGAGGTCTTCATTCTTAATGTTGAATTGTTATTTCTTACTTGAGTTCTGTCAGCTTTTGCCTTTTCTATTTTGGTGCTCTGTTATTGGAGGCATATTTGTTTATAATTATTCTGTCTCTCTGATGGAACATGTTATCATGTCTTTGTCTCTAGTAACAACTTTTGTTTTAAAATCTACATTGTCTCAAAAACAGTAAGATACCTAGGAATAAACCTAACTAAAGAAGTAAATGATCTGTATGCTGAAAACTGTAGAACACTTATGAAAGAAATTGAAGAGGATACAAAGAAATGGAAAAGCATTCTATTCTTGTGGATTGGAAGAACAAACATTGTTAAAATGTCTATACTACCCAAAGTAATCCACACACATAATGTAATTCCTATCAAAATACAAACAGCATTTTTCACAGAGCTAGAACACACAGTCCTAAAATGTGTATGGAACCACAAATGACCCCGAATAGCCAAAGCAATTCTGAAAAAGAAAAAACAATGGAGGCATTACAATTCTGGATTTTAAGCTATATTACAAAGCTGTGGTCATCAAGGCACTATGGTGCTGGCACAAAAACAGGTACAAAGATGAATGGAACAAAATAGAGAACCCAGAAATGGACCCACTACTATATGGTCAACTAATCTTCAACAAAGTAGGAAAGAAAATCCAATGGAAAAAGATCAGCTCTTCAACAAGTAATTTTGGGAAAACTGGACAGCAACATGCTGAAGAATAAAACTGGACCACTTTTTTTATACCATACACAAAAGTAAATTCAAAATAGATGAAAGGCCTAAATGTGAGACAGGAAACCATCAGAATCCTAGAGGAGAACACAGGCAGAAACCTCTTTGACCTTGGCCATAGCAACTTCTCACTAGATATGTATCATAAGGCAAGGGACACAAAAACAAAAATGAACTATTGGGACTTCAGATAAAAAGCTTCTGTACAACAAAGGAAACAGTCAACAAAACTAAGAGGCAGCCTGCAGAATAGAAGAAGGTATTTGCAAATTACCTATCTGATAAAGGAATAGAATCCAAAAATCTATAAAGAACTTATCAAACTCAACACCCCCAAAAACTAAGTAATCCAGTTAAGAAATGGGCAGAAGACACGAACAGATGTTCTTCCAAAGAAGTCATACATATGGCCAACAAACACATGAAATATTGCTCTATCACTTGGCATCAGGGAAATACAAATAAAAAACAATGAGATACTACCTCACACCTATCAGAATGGCTAAAGTTAACAACACAAGAAACATCAGGTGTTGGTGAGGATGTGGAGAAGGGGGAACCCTCTTGGACTGTTGGCAGGAATGCAAATTAGTGCAGCTACTCTGGAGAACGGTATAGAGACTCCTCAAAAAGGTAAAAATAGAACTACCCTACAATCCAGCAATTGAACTATTAGTTATTTACCCAAAGAATACAAAAATACAGATTTGAAGGAGTACATGTACTCTGATGTTTATAGTAGCATTATCAACAATAGCCAAATTATGGAGAGGATCCAAAAGTCCATCAACTGATGTATGGATAAAGAAGATGTGTTTTATATATATATACAATGGACTATTATTACTTAGCCATCAGAAAAAAATGAAATCTTGCCATTTGCTATGATGTGGGTGGGACTAGAGAGTATTATGTTAAGTGAAATAAATCAGAGAAAGACAAATACCATATGATCTTACTCATGTGGAATTTAAGAAGAAAAACAGATGAACATATGGGAAGGGGGGAAAGAAGAAAAAAGAGAGAAGCAAACCATAAGAGACTCTTAATGATAGAGAACAAACTGAGGGTTGATGGAGGGAGGTGGGTGGGGGGTGGGTTAAATGGGTGATGGATATTAAGGAAGGCACTTGCTATGGTGAGCACTGGGTGTTGTATGTAAGTGATGAATCACTGAATTCTCCAGAAACCAGTATTGCACTATATATTCACTAATAATTTTAAATTTAAAAAGTTTTTTAATCTGTTTTGTCTGATATTAGTATAGCCATTCCAAATATGTTTTGCTATTTACAAAGTACTTCTTTTTTCTTTTATTTTCAGCCTGTTTGGTCTTTAAATCTAGTGTCTATTTTGGGGTGCCTGGGTGGCTCAGTTGGTAAAGCATACAACTCTTGATCTCAGGGTCATAAGTTTGACCCCATGTTGGGTGACACTTAGACACTTTAGATCTTTCTTTTTTCATCTTCTAGGCAGCATACAATTAAGTATATTTTCCCCAATTTTCTAATCTCGGCTTTTGATTGGAATATTTAATCAATTTACATTGATTAGTTAACTAATGACCAACAGGGGGATTTACATCATCTATTTGACTGTTTTCTATGTCTTGTGTCTTTTTATTTTCTCTATAATTAGTACTTTTTTGTATATTAAGTAGATATTTTCTAGTGTAACATTTAAATGCCCTGGCATTTCTTTGGCTATATTTTTTTAGTTATTGTCTTAGTTTTGCCCTGAGGATTACAGTTACCATATTAAATTATAGCAATCTAGTTCAGATTAAAACCTTGATTTCAATAGTATACAAAAATTTTGTCCCTATATGTTTCCTACCCCCTCCTTTATACTATTATTATCATACATTTTATAAGCCTATCAGCACAATTTTATAATTATTCTATGCTATTGTTAAAATAGAAAAGGATTATAAACAAACACATTTATTCTCTTTTATATTTTCCTATGAAGTTATATTTGCCAATATTCTTTATTTCTCATGTGGATTCAAATAACCATCTAGTGGATACCTGGGTGGCTCAGTCAGTTAAGTGTCTGCCTTCAGCTTAGGTCATGATCCTGGAATCCCAGGATTGAGTCCTTCATTGGGCTCCCCATTCAGCGGGGAGTCTGCTTCTCTCTCTGACTCTCTGCCCTTTTATGCTCTCTCTCTCTGAAAATCTTTTAAAAAATGAAAACAAAAAGCAAAACTCCCAAACCACCAAATAACCATCTAGCATACCTGTTGTTGAGCCCTGATTTTTTTACACTTTTTACAATTTTTACACTTTTTAATCCAGAACTTCTAAAAAATTTATTTTTTGAGTTTTTCTTTACTCAAGGTCCCTGTGTGTTAAGACACCATTTTCTTTTCTTTTGTTTTTTTTTTAAGACACCATTTTCTTTCATTCTTTAAACATGGTTACCTTAAGTTTTTTAGACATACTTACAAAATCTGCCTACTACCTACTAAGTCCAAAACCTGGACTTTCTCAGGGATGTTTTCTCTTGGCTGTTTTTTTTTTTCCTTTATGAGATACACTTTTTTTGTTTTGTTACATGAGTCATAATTTTTTTTGTTGAAGAGCATTTGGTTAAATAGTATATTGTGATAAATCTGGTGTCAGATACATTTTGTTGTTGCTAGGTTTTGTTTTCCTTGTTGCTAATTACTTGTTTAGTGACAAACAAGTCCTGTTACTGGACTAATTCTGTAGATTTTGTATTCATTTCAGTATATGGCTACTAAGTTCTCTGGTAGCATTGTTTTTTAAGTTATTTTTTATTTTAAGGCTGACTTCAAAGGGGTCACCCTCTGTCAGCATAATTTTCTGGTCAGCCAATGACTGGTTAGAAAATTGTCTTAAATGCCTTGTCTATATGTCTTCCTCCATTTGCCAAGGGCCCTATGTGACAAGACATGCCCTAAAACTTACCACAGTTTGTAGATAGCATTAACTTTTACTTCCTGCTTGTGCCAGGGCTTCAAGAACAGCCTTATAGGGCCTTCTCTTTTCCTATGTCTTTCCTGGCCACCTCTTAAGCCCCAGGAATATGTCAGAGGTTTTCAGAGTTCTTTATGGTCATCTAGATCTCCAAGATTGTTAAAAAAAATTCCTGGCCAGGGACACCTGGGTGGCTCAGTAGTTGAGCATCTGCCTTGATGATCATGGGGTCCAGGATCAAGTCCCATATCGGGCTCCCTG
Source organism: Canis lupus baileyi (assembly GCF_048164855.1). Lineage (NCBI taxonomy): Eukaryota > Metazoa > Chordata > Mammalia > Carnivora > Canidae > Canis > Canis lupus. The sequence goes on along the minus strand of NC_132847.1, from coordinate 47,033,986 downwards.
CAGGGAGCCTGCTTCTCCTTCTGCTTATGTCTCTGCCTCTCTCTCTGTGTGTCTCTCATGAATAAGTAAATAGAATCTTAAAAAAAAAAAAATCCTGGCCAGATTCCTGTTTGCCAATTGGGAAATCGTAACCTTGTAGCTTCTGTATTGCCACCCAATTGCTAACTGTTTTAATAGCACCCTGGGAATAGGTACCTCTGTCCCCGTGAGCTGAGTTCAGAGTCTAAATACCCACAACACCCTGGGAATAGAGATTTTCCACGGAGCTGCTTGTTCAGACAAAATATTGACTGTGCTCTGGGGATGATGCTTATCATGTAGCCAAAAAAAAAAAAAAAAAAAAAAGTCTCTCTCCTCTGTTGGCTACCAGGCTGCCAACCTTTTACTGCTATGCTGTTAAGCTGGGGGTGAGAAAAACCTCAACTAAGATGGTATCGACCCCACTGTTTTACCGAGGTTCAGTAGTTTCTCTTAGGTAATTTTCCATTTGTTCTGTGGCTTTGGTTAATTTTCAGAGTTTTGAAATGGTTTTGCCAGTATTTTTATTTTAATGGGACAGTGAGTTCATGAAAGTTCTTATCCTGCCGTTCCAGAAGTCTGTCTCCTCTAGGATTCTATATTGGTTGTTAAAGAATAATGGCAAATCGAATAAACAAAAAAGCAGTCTCTTACAGAGAAATGTTACCCTTTTTTGTTTGTTTTCTTTTCTCTCCCCAACCCACGCCCCCCCCCCCCCACCTCCCACGACTTTCTCTCTGTGAAGTTAGTATAGTGAGAAAAGTCTTGGCCTTGGCATTTGGGCACACCTGGATTCAGTTACTGGCTCTGCAACAGTAAAATATTTACTTTTTCTTGACCTCATAGATGTTAGTGATGACAGCACCTATGCCCACAGAATCATGATGAAGACTGAGAAAATATTTAATGAGCTTATATCAAAGCTGCACATACTCGGTGCTCCATAAAGTATCAATATACTATTATTTTATTCCTTTTACCTGTTTCTGTCAGATTTCATCCACTTTTCTTTTTTACTACCTATGTTAATGAGTCCTGGTGTAAAAATAGTAATTACTTTATAGCTTTAGAAAAGTAACATACAAAATAAAGATGATGAAAAGAGGATCATGTCTTCCCTTTGCTGTGTGATCTTAAGCAAAGTATTTAGCAATTTGGGCTTAGTTTCCTCACTTTTAGATGAGAATAATAGTATGTGCCTTTGATACATTAGGGGCTCCCTTTGAGAATTGAATGAATTCATGTACACTGTAGGCTTTTTGCACTGTACATTCTATACTGTGGTTTTAGTTTGTAACGATAAGTATTTAGTTCTTAGATTTGATTCATTGGATAAGTTTATTTTTTTCTTTTCTCTTAAGAACCATAAACATAAAAATGTAAAATAAGTTGTTTTTTATTTGTGCCACCATTTTTCCCCATCCCTCGAGTTAAATATTTTGCCATATTTATTCCAGTATATCATAAATGATATTTATTATCCTTAGACTTGAGATTTGATATTTTTTGTTATTCACTTCATGCTCTAGGCTAAAATAGAAGAAAAGACCATTTATGAACGCTGTGGCAGTAGAAATATGTATGTGAACATAGCAATAAATACTCTTAAGAAGCTGAGACATCAAGGTAATTTGTTTTTAATTAGTCAAGTGGTAAGATAAAAACTTGTGATGAACACCTGACACTGAATGTGTTGTTTCATTAGGGTCATTTTTAGATACTCTGTATTTTTAAAATATTCTCATGAGTAGAATGTGAAGTGGGATTTTTGGTTGAAGATAACAAATTAGACTTGATAATAGACAAAGGAATATAATTCCTCAAGAGTGGTTATCACAAAGATATTTAAACTTGGTTTTTGGTTATAAAAGCAACCCATTCATGCAGAATAGTATTTCTTTGTTTTCATTATTCCCCCTCAGGCCTCTTTTTAGACACTTTTTTTCTACCAACTCCACCGCAGCCCCCAGTAATATTAAGTATTAAGGGATAATATTTTGTTGGATAAGGTTGAGTTTTGGAGAGCCACTACTATTGTAATGACTATGATTTTTTTTTTTATTCCATAAAAGCCAGTTTTGTTTGCTCAGGGTCAGTACCACCCCCATTGAGAATACAAGGCATGAATTCAAATAATACAGAAAAGTATTAAAAAACAAAACAGCTAGGGGCATGTGGGTGGCCAGTCAGTTAAGCATCCAACTCTTGATTTTGGCCCAAGTCATGATCTCAGGGTGGTGAGATTGAGTTTCACATTTGGGTTCCATGCTGGATGCGGAAACTGCTTAAGATTCTCTTGCTCCTCTCCCTCTCCCCCACCCCCACTCCTACTCATGCTCTCTCTCTTAAAAAAAAAAAAAAGCCAAATTTCCAAATCTTCTATATAGACCCTGCTATAATGAATACAGAAATAAAATTTTAATAATTTAAATGAATACGATCATGTTATGCATAGTTTAACTTTTCTCACTAAGGTATCCTAGAAATCTCTAGTCAAGTTAATCTAGAATTTGTTAACATCTAGATCTGTTGTATACTTTTTAATGACTACATGATAATCAATTATATAGAGTCTATACTATTGATGTTCCATTTTGTGTAATGCAGATGAAACAAATGCATCTGAGTATTTAAGTTGATTACATGTTTTTTCTACCATAAGTTCTATGATTAATGGAGTGTGAACTCTAACATTTCCTCATTCTAGAGCATATATATCCTTAGCATAAATTCCTGTGCACAGACTAGCTAGCAGAAAGGGTCTGCATGTTTAAAATTAGTAAATATTTCTAACTGCCTCCAGAAAGTGTTTACCCCACCTGTAAGGTAGGAGAATGTGTGTTTGTCCTCACACCTTGCAAAAGTGAATCATTTATCATCTTTCAGAATGTAAAAGTATAGACTAGAAGTGAAGTTATTGTAATCTTTTTTTATTGCTATGAAGACCTTCCATTTCTGCTCTTTTTAAATTTCCTTTTTACATCCTTCTGCCCCCCCCTTTATTATTGGCCTATTCATCTACAACAACTTTTTGTGTATCCCTTTTTAGTGCACTGCAGATAGTTTTCTTAGTTTTCCACTTGTACTTCAGCCTTATTTATGAAGTTTTTAGTAATATAGAAGGTATTTTCCTTTTTAGTTTCTGGATTTTGTGTCATACTTAGGCTATTAAAATTTCAAGAATATAAAAACTATTAATTCTTTATGGGTTTTTAAAAATATATAGTACTTTAAGTAGACTTAAACGTGAATTATATACACACTCTCATGAACAGACATTTCTTGAAAGGAGACATACAGATGGCTATCAGACACATGAAGAGATGCTCAACATTACCCATCATCAGGGAAATGCAGATCAAAAGTACAATGAGCTATCTCCTCACACCTGTCAGAAGGGCTAAAATCAAAAACACGAGAAACAACAAGTGTTGGTGAAGATGAGGAGGAAAAGGAATCCTCATGCAATGTTGGTGGGCATGCAAACTGTGCAGCCACTGTAGACAAGTATGGTGATTCCTCAAAAAATTAAAAATAAAACTACCCTATGGCCCAGTTACTGCACTACTGGGTATTTACCCAAAGAAAAAGAAAATGCTAATTCAAAAGAACATATGCACACCTATGTTTATTGCAGCATTATTTACAATAGCCAAGTTATGGAAGCCCCAAATGATAGATGAAAGGATAAAGAAATTATTTATATATATATTTATATACATATATGTGTGTACATTGTATACATATACAATGTAATGTTACTCAGACATATAATAGCATGAAATCTTGCTGTTAGCAACAATGAGAATGGATCTAGAGTATATTATGCAAAGTAAGAAAAAGACATACTGTCTGATTTCACTTGTAAGTAGAATTTAAAAAACAAAACAAATGAACAGAGGGGCAAAAAGAGACAAACCAAAGAACAGACTCTTAACTACAGAGAGCAAACTGTTGGTTATCAGAGGGGAGCTGGGGGAGGAGCTAGGTGAAAAAAGTGATAGGGATTACGGGAGGGCACTTGTGATGAGCACCAGGTGATGTATGGAAGTGTTGCATCACTATATTGTACACCTGAAACTGTTATAACACTGTATGCTAGCTTTAATGGGTTAAAAAATTTTAAATGTAATAAAATAAAAAAATTTTAAATAACAAATATACAAGATCTCTTAGATTAGTATTTTTATGGTATTCTAACTTCCCCCTTTTCATATTAAATATAGCATACGGAAATTGAACATAGAGGTCTAAGTACATATTTTGGATATTTGCAATGGAAATAGAAAAATAAATGATTTGCAAGCTGTTAATAGTTGCAGTCAATGATGATAAAAACTCATTGACTCACATTTAGACATACTCAAGCTAATATACAAAATATATTAGCTTTGGAAAATATGAAGTCCTGACCTATTTAGTAGTTCAGTAAATTTAACTTTTTTCCCAACTCAGAATTGGTTAGGAAGATGCTTGGTCTCACTTGTTGGGTGCTTGTTTTAAGGTGAAAATAAAGATTTTATTATGCTGTACACCTTTCTTGTGTTCTGTATTTTTTTTATGAAGCAGACAAAAATAACTCCTTGTCTCAGGAGAAAAGTTCTTGTATGTTTTAGATATGTCTGGAAGCAGGAACAACAGCAAAACAACTGGATTGAAAAAGAATGAAAAGAATAGTGGTAAGCTTGGTGTAATGATGATAGACCCTTGTCCATGTCACCTTAAAGAAGTAAATGTGGCATAATGCAGTTGTAACTATTGTGCTTATGAGGGGTCATCTGCAGGCCAGACATATTTGATATCCTTTCTCAAAATTAGTATAAATAGGTGAAAAAATGGGCTCTACTCAGGTAGTATTTGAATTCTCAGTGTCTTTTTTTGAGAGTGAGGATAGTTAACATAGTAAGAGGAGTGCTTCTCAAACTTAACATGCATGTAATTACCTGGGAATCTTGTTAAAATGAAGATTCTGATGCAGTGGGTCTGGGAACAGGCTCAAAGTCTGAATTTATAACAAACTCCCAGGAGCAAGAAGCTAGAGAAAAGGTGTTCCTTGAATTTGGTTGTATTTTGAATAAAACCAGATGGTAGTACTTGTCCTGCAAGTACTTGTCTGAAACAAAGTAGGTGCTTCTAGAATCTCCTAATACTTCTCACACAGAAGAATTCTTCCTTTTACAAAAGGGTTTGCCAAAGATAGTCTAGCAAATTCTGCCAGAGTTTTAAATAATAGGAGAATTTTTAAGAATCCACTAGTGCGAGGGGATTAGAGTTAGTGATGTTAGAAAAAGATCTTTTAACTTGAGAATTTTGCCCATGTGAAAGTCACCGTGTATTCTGCTTGTAAGCTTTTGTACCCTTCTTATCTCAGTGACTATTAAGAATCAATAAGCATGATTTGGAACCAGAGGACCTGAGTTGTGTATTAGCCGTGCCGTGCAACCTTGGGCGTGTGTCCTCATTGCTCTGAGCCTCATTTTCCTCTTCTGTAAAAACGAGGTCAATATGTTTGCCCTTCTGGGTTCATGTAAAGTTTAAAACAAAGTCTTTAGGATAGTGTTTGGCACGCTTAATATGCTCTAGCTATTGCTGATCTGATTCTTTCCCTTCTCTGATCCAAAGTATAGGACATTACATGATGCGGGAGCAATGTGTGTGTATATATATATATATTTTTTTTTCCTTTCTGTCAGAAGATATGGAGACTTGAATTCTTTTAGGTTACTCCCTTACTTAATGTTAATCAGCATCCTAGCTTTTCATGTCTGGAAGGGTTAGTAGACTCTAATCTTACCACTGCTTTAAAACATAGTATTTCAATTTTATCAAATTGCCCTTTCTTTTTCCTTAGCCCTCACAGGAATTACTCTCTACAGACATCTGAAAGACTATCTTCTAAGCAAAGAACAGTTACATGAAAATAATTATCCCCAACCCAACCCTGAGAAACCGGGAAGTATTCTTTTAACCACAGGCATGACGAAAGCTCTTGTAAATGACAGTAAGTGTGTGGAACTGAAAATGATCCTCACTCCTTACCAGGGTTGGAACAGTAAAAGGATTATTTCCCTTTCCAATTCATTTCTAGTATCTAAGTAGTTTATTTACATAATTTATTTATTAAATCTTAATCATTTCAGATAAGTACTAACATTACCTCCATTCACAGGTCAAATGACTTCTCAGGAGTCCCTCTGAAAATAAGTAGTAGAGCCAGGATTTAAACCAGAGGAGTCTGAGTCTGGAGTCTTTACTCCTACTTTTTATATACAAATGCAGTGTCTTGTTTTGAAGACTTTGTATCCTTTCATTAGGAATTCTTATCAAAAGATTTACAATTAGTAGTGTTATTCTACATTTTCTCTAAATACTAGGCATGGTTAGTTAAAATTCATTCCTCCCCCACAAAAAGAAGAAAATATAGTATACTTAACACCACAACTGTCAAGTCTTAGGTCCATTAGAGTTTGAAATGCAGTTATAGAAATATTTTTCAGTGACTAGAAAATATTTCTCTTTTGTATGGTTAACAACTTTTCTCAGGATTATCTTTGTCATTTGTGTTATTTTTTTTCTAAATCCTTCACCCAGTTAAGAATGTGGGCTCTGAAGGGGGAAGGCCGATCTGGGTTTGGATGCTGGATAAGTCCTTTAACCTCTCCCAAGCCTTGGTTTACCCAGTTCTGGATTGTAGTAGCTACTCCATCAGGCTGTTGTGAGAATCAGTTCCAGGAATGCATGTGAATCGCTTGGCACAGTGCCTGCCTCAGAAGCTCATAATAGACATTCAGATAAAAGTTGCTACTGTCATCAGAACCAGCTTAAGGATTATTAATAAAAAGTATTCATAACTGGATCTAATGAAAAGCTCAGATATCCTTAATATACCTACAGGTCACTATATGTGTAAAAGGGATAAAATAATAAGACAGGCGTCCTATTTCAGGAGCTCCTGTGTAGTAACATAAATAGCTCATCAAGTTGGCTCCAGCCACACTGTGGTGCACAATTATCTGGCACTAGGCTGAGTCTGGAGGCAAGCAGGGGATGCCTGCCTGGGGAAGGGCAGCCCTGGTACCATGAGCGGGTCACCCGCAAATATTCCTTTGAGTAGCTCTGTTCCTTTCCTGTGACTTCGTGGTCAGCACTGAGTGTATAATCCGTGCATGATCAAGAATGCACAGGCAGTAATTCCCTGTACTTCCATCCATTTTTCTTTCCATATATTCATGAATAATTTTACTTCCTACTTTGTTTTAGCTTCAAGGAAGATATGCTGTCGTTGTGGGAAAATATATGGTGTGACATCCACGGGCAAACACTGCAGGGTAGAAGAATGTAACTACCACTTCGGCCCTGTGCTGAGTCATAAAGGCAAGTGCTTGGTAGTTGTGTTTCATTGGGTGACCGGCCAGTGCCCGAGCTGTTGAGGGAAAAGTGGAATGAAGTATTCCCTTCACTGTATGTGTTAAATGCAGTCCTGCAAAGAGAGACAGTACTTAGTGAGGCTTGAATCCCGAACACCTAGCTCTGAGCACTGCCTCCTACCCTGTGGCCTGTGGGCCCAGGGAGCTCCCAGGCTGGGACAGTTGTGCGGGGGACTTCCAGGCAGTCAGCTCCTTCCAGTCTTCACCTGCTTTGCACCTGCCAGGATTAGAATAATTTCTTTGCCACCCCGCCCGGCAGTGAGTGATGAACTCTTGATTCCTTCCCATGTCGGCCTCAATCTTCCCTGTGACACAGTAAATTGGCTACAGTCCAGTCAACTGGGTGTTTTTCCTCCGCAAACCAGAAACCCAGGTGCCATCCTGTCTCCCCATTGGGCACCTTTGTATCTTAGCCGTGCACATGTCTCCTTTGTTCCTGCTCCGAGATATGGCCTGAACCTGCTCCTTCTCCACCTTCCTCAGGTGCCCCTGCCTGGGTCCAAGCCACCCCCACTGCTGTCCTCAGTTGCAGCACTGCCCTCTTGCTCAGTCTCACTGCTTCTGTCACCCCTTAATCCCCGCAAATCTATTTTTCACCCCAAGCCCCTAGGATAACTTTTTATATCACATTTCCAGTCCTGTCTCTGCCCAGCTTTGATTAAAAGCCTTCAGTTACTTTGCTGACCTTGGGGGATGTGGCCTCCACCCCGCCATCATCCATGCTGTCCATTGTCCCCTTCACAGCACCCTGGCCCTCTGTCCAGAGCTTCCTTGTCTGTTGTTGTCTCTGCTTTTGTCATGGCCGGGTCCTTCCACAAGGTCCTTTCCCAGCCCCACCATCTGAAAGAGGTCTAACCCTCTTCTGTCCCAACATCTGCCTCTTCCTTTCATTGCACTTAACTACATTCTGGAATGATCTAGTCATTCATCTGCCATCTCCAAAAGACTGAAAGCTTTGGGAGGGACCACCACCCATTCTTGTTTTTTCTCTCTGTTGTTCCCTCAACACCTAGCATAGTACCTGACACATATGGGCTGTCAATAAATATTTGGGTAAATGGGTGGACAGATAAATTATTGATGTACAGATGGGCATGAATATGAATGGGACTGTAATGAATAGTATGAAGGAGATAAAGCAGGGAGAAGGAAATAGAACAGAACAGTGGGCATTGAATTGAATGATTGAATGACAATAGATAAACATGGATAAATCGTCAAGTAAATCAGGCAGGTTTGGCCTAAGTGCTGAGAGCACAGAAGGCTTAGTTTCAGATGGGGGAGGGACTGTGAATTCCAAAAGAAGAACAAAGAAGGAAGATGGGAAGGAAGAGTAAGTGTAGCAGACAGACCAGTTGGGCTAACCAGACAACACAGCGTAATGAAGAGAACAAGGACTCTGGAGCCAGCAGACCTGAAATTTAGGGCTTTTTTTTTTTTTTTCCACCTATTTTCTCTGAGACCTTGGGCAAATTATTAAAGCTCCCTTGAGCTCTCGTTTCCACCTTCATTGAATGAGCTTTATGTGGCAGTTCAGTGAGCTGATACATGTCAAAGTCCTGGCTTATAATAGATGCTGTGTTACTACTGGTTCTCTGTCTCCCCTTCTCATCATAAAGCTGTGGGGTTTCAAAATTGGGGGAGTAATGTAAGGCTGGTTAAGCAAGAGCCTTCAGTGCCAGCCTGAGAAGTTTGCATTTAATCAGTAATGCACCAGGGGACAACTTGAGGAAAATGATATAATGTATATGTGCTTCAGGAAAATCAATCTTAACCACATTTTATAGGAAAACAGGTGCCAAAAAAAATAAAAAAATAAAAAAATAAAGGAAAACAGGTGCCGAAACCACTGGAGACAGGACTTGATGGAACAGTTGGGAGAATGTCACCTCGGCCGAGGAAAGAAGGGGTGAGGTGAATAGGGAGCAGATGAGATGGAATATGGGAGTGGAGTAAGAAAAGAGATACAAAGGCTTGGGATTATGGCTGTGAAAATGTGCAAAGTGCCAGTCAGAGATGCAGAAGGAGAGGGCATCAGGCTTTGGTAGGTCCAGCCAAGGCTGGAAGCGCCATCTTGTGGTCTCAAGTCTACATAACTGGGTGATGTCTCGGGTCAGATCAACAACTCAGACACAAGAAGGGAGAAGGTGGTTGTTGGAGCCCCTCAACCAGAGGGCTCTAGTAGAGAGAAAAGGTCAAGGAGTAGGGCACTTTGAAAAGATAGTTGAGGTAAAGTCAAAGCACAATAAAAAAGTGACACCTGGATGCCTGGGTGGCTCAGTCAGTTAAGTAACTGACTATTGATTTTGGCTCAGGTCATGATCACAGGGTCCTGGCATCAAGCCCTGCATGGGCCTCCCTACTCAGCAGCGGAGTTTGCTTGAGATTCTTTCTCCCTCTTCCTGCCCCCCCCCCTCATGTACCTGTGCTCGCTCTCTCTCTCTCTCTCTCATTAAATAAATAAAATCTTTAAAAAAAAAAAAAGTGATACCAGAGGATTGCTGAGGGACCAGGGCAAAATGAGGGAAAGAGGAAGAGAGGGGATGGAAGATGTTCAGGACATTGGTAATTGTAATTCATCTTCTAAGTTCAACCCATAAGAACTCTGTTTCCAGGAGTTGATTTTTTCTGTTCATTATGTAATATCTAAAAATAGGACTTTGTCGGGGCACCTGGGTGGCATCTGCCTTTGGCTCGGGTCATGATCCCAGAGTCCTGAGATTGAGCCCCACATCGAGCTCCTTAGAGCCTGCTTCTTCCTCTCCCTCTGCCCCCTCCCCCAACACCTCGCTCATGCAGGTGTGCTCTCTCTTTCTCTCTCTCAAAAAAATAAAATCTTATAAAAAATGAAAAAATAAAAATAGGACTATGTGGAGTGCACATTGCACAGCAATGTCCTTAAAGATCTTTGAGGGTAAGGTAAGACACATGCTCTGGAAGTGAGCCACTTCTGCTTTATAAAGCTTGCCTGTCTTGATATTTATTTTTTATTGGTTGCAGTCCTTGGTGGCTTAGAAACACGGTACAGCTGTTGTGGAGGTGTCCTTGGATCTGCTGGGTGTCAGGTCGCCAAGGTAGGGCTTGTCATCCAGAGTCCTTATTTTAAGACCAGAGGTGTTGCTTCCAATGATCAATAAGCCTTTGAAAGAATTAATTAGCTAATTTTTAATAAAATTATTATGAGCTTAATTGCTCCTTCAGAAATATATAGTAATTTATTTTGCAATGTTTATTTCAGCTTCACGTTCATGACCAAAAAGAAAACATCAAGGGATTCGTGAAGACTTTTGTCAAGTCCCCTCCTCCTGATGGCAATCCCGGCGTATTTGCTGTGAATTGTGAGGTGGTATGTCAGTGTTTTCTCTTTACCTTATTGCAGTAATTGCAAGTGAATAATTCTGGAGCATTCTACATTGCATAACAGCACTTCGCTGGGCTTTATCTCCATCCCACATAGCTCTGCAGTGTAGTTCACATATTTTCAGAAGCAACTAAAGTTGAATAGAGTTAGGTGACTTAAAGGAACGCCTATATTTTGTAAGGGATAGAGCCAGGAATTGCTCCCTGGTCATCTTTTTATTTATTAATTTTTCCTTTTATATCACCAATGGTGATCCTACTCCTCAAAATGCTGAAACTCTATGGGTAGAAAATGTTATAAGTAGTACCCATTATCCCCAGAATAAACATAAAAGCTAGAATAAATTTTTGAAAACTATTGTTTATAGAGACAATAAAATACTTAGAGCAATTTTTCTTTATATGAGAATCAAAAGGAAAAAGTAGGGAACAAATAGAACTTGGAATCCTATGACCTGGGAAGCTCCACCACTTATCCGCAGGCACCCCAGAGCAAGGCTCCTGGGTGCTCTCATCTGTAAAGTATGGGGTTAATAATTACTCCATGGTTACTGTGAAAATCAGATATACTATAGTATGGGATTATATTCCCACGTACATTGGATGTGTCAAACATCATGTGAACAACTTCTCTACAGAAACATAAAATTTTAATTCCCTATAGTGTATTTGGAGAACAGATTTGTAGAGTTTAATTATAATAAATACAGAAGGGCCTTGTTCAGTTTGAAGCTGAGGTCTGTAACTGGAAACAATTAAGGCTGTTTCAGGCTTTGAAATCCACTGTCATTATCATGTCGTCCTCTGCAATGCCATGTTTATATGTTTATGGTAAAGATTTTCTTTTTTTCATTCAACAAGACCTATAACTGCATTTTCCACTGTGGTAACACTCAATCCCTAAGTCACACTAGCCATATTTTATTTTTTGAGAGCGAGCATGTACACGTGTGAGTAGGGAAGGGGCAGACGAAGAGGGAGAGGGAGAAGCTTAAGCAGGCCCCACGCCCAGTGCAGAGCCCAATACGGGGCTCCATATCACAACCCTGAGATCATGATGTGAGCTGAAATCAAGAGCCATGAGCTTAACTGATGAGCCACACAGGCATCCCTCATACCTGTGGCTCGTGGCTGCTGTATTAGTATAGAAATAGAACATTTTATCATCATGGAATGATCTACTGGATAGCACTGATCTTAATGAAAATAATTGTAAAGACTAAGCCAAGAAAATGGAATTATTTTATTAGCAGAAATATTACTAACATTAAAGAAAAAAAATTAAAGCTTGCAACATCTTTTATAAGACCGTCAGATCCACTGACTGGCTTTTGTTAGCAAATCCAAGTAATATACTTAAATTGTATATTCTAGTTAGAAATATTCCTTTAAGATATTTCAGATGTTAAAATGTTTACTGAATATGATATGTAAGTTTAGTATTTCCCCTTTTCCAGTGCTATACAGCCAAAGGTTTGGAACTTACTCAAGTGACAGTGGTTGATCCCAGCCTCCAGGTGGTCTACGATACATTTGTGAAACCAGATGATGAAGTCATTGACTATAACACCAGGTATGTATTATGTAAGAGTTAGCTTTTGAGAATGTAGAATATTCAACATGTTGTTTAGGTGAGTTTTAGCTTAGTACCTTTATTGAGTCAATGTTACAGCATTTTTTAACCCGAATTGCCTCACAGTTCATAAAAATGGTTATATGCATAAAAAACTCCATAAAGGTTGCTATTATCCAAAAATACATTTTGTATACTAATCTTTCTCCTGACCGCTTTGGATTTTTTTCCTATTTATTTTGGCCACATGTGAATAGCCCTATCTATTTTTCTGGGTTTTTTTTCCAGCTTTATTGGGGTATATTGATAAAAAAAAACATAAGTAGAGTTACAGTTGCTGTACTTCTATTGGTACTTATTCTTCCATGTTTTTTTTTAAAGATTTTATTTATTTATTCATGAGAGACACAGAGAGAGAGAGAGGCAGAGGCACAGGAAGAGAATCGGGGAGCCCGATGCGGGACTCGATCCCGGGACTCCTGCTCTGAGCCAAAGGCAGACACTCAACCACTGAGCCACCCAGGCCACCCCTGTTCTTCCATGGTTTTAATGCACTCTTTCCTAACTGCTTTTTTGGAACAAGTCAGGAAGTACTTGGTAATTATTGATATTCATAGTGACAAAATGATAACTGTGGGGCTTGCATTATAAGTAATTTTTGAGTCTCAAAAAAAAAACTTGAAATGCATTCAATGCATTGTATTTTTTCAATGTTTTAAGATAAGACCAAGTACTCCACAATAATTTCCTCTTAATACAAATATTTGATGAATCATGTATCACATTCCCTAAGCTTGATGACGGAGCCAGGTATCTTTTTTAACTGTTCAAGCGTAATTGGAATATATTTTCAGTTTCAGGTGTATAATATAATGATTTGTCATTTGTCTACATGTGAAATGATCGCAGTAAGACCTAGTTACCATTTGTCACCAAAGTTTAAAAATTTTTTTCTTATAAGGACTTTGAAGATTTACTTTTTTAACAACTTTCAAATTTACAGTACAGTATTAAAGATGATAGTCCCCATGCTGTACATTACATCCCCTTGACTTACAAGTGCAAATGTATACCTCTTGGTCTCTTTAAGCCAGTTTTTCTACCCCCAACCGCCTTCTACTCTGGAAACCCACCATTCTGATCTCCATATCTATGGGTTTTGTTTGTTCATTTATTTTGTTTTTTAGATCCCACGTAATAGTGAAATCCTATGGCTTTTGTCTTTCTCTGATTTTTTCCACTTAGCCTAATACCCTCAAGGTTCATCCATGTTGTCACAAATGGCAAGATTTCATTCATTTTTAGAGCTAAGTGGTATTTCTTTGTAGATATTATACCACATCTTCTTATCCATTCATCCATCAAAGAATATTTAGGTTGTTTCCATGTCTTGACTATTGAAAACAATGCTGCAATAAACACTGGAGTTCATATGTCTTTTCAAATTAGTGCTTTCATATTCTTCAGATAATACCCAGAAGGGTAATTAGTGGATCAAATGGTAGTTCTGTTTTTAATTTTTTGGGGAAGCTCCATGTTTTTCATAGCATATGTGACTGTGTACCATACATATTGTACATTGGCTGCACCAATTTATATTCCCAACAGTGCACGAAGGTTCCCTTTGCTCCACATCCTGGCTAACATTTGTTATTTCTTATCTTTTTGACATAGCCATTTTGACAGTCATGAGGTGATACCTTGTGGTTTCAATTTGCATTTCCCTGATGATGAGTGATATTGAGCATCTTCTCATGATGGTCTCATGGCCATCTGTATATGTTTACAAGAATATCTACTCAGATCCTCTGCCTGTTTTTTAACTGGCTTGTTTGGAATTTTTTTTGTTGAGTCATGGGAGTTCTATATATATTTTGGATGTTAACCTCTTATCAGATAAAGGATTTGTAAATATAAGCTAGTATAGAGGGGTAACTGATGGTCATAATAAGTAAGATCTTTGTTTTTTTGCTCAGTGAATGTTAGTCACATTGGGTCAGTGATGTGTTCCAACTATAACAAGAAATTCAGCGAGTTACCTTCTTGCATGCATTATGTGTCTTACTGGGGCAGGTTGTCTGGTGTGGTGGAAGATGACTTGAAGAACACTAAAACATCAATCCGTGACGTCCAAGCCATCCTGTTGAACCTGTTCAGTGCTGACACTGTACTAATTGGACATAGCTTTGAACATAGTCTGTATGCTCTTAAGGTAAAGAATTACAGGCTTGTAATTTTTCAAAACGACATGTGTTAAGACGGTAGTCCTTATCATTGTGTTATCATTGTTTGTTGATTTGTCCTGTTAACCAAGAAAAAAAGAATTTTGCTGTCCATGTTGATAATATAGCCCAGCCATCATAAACCAGAAGCAGTGTAAGACAGCTAAAGTCATTTGGCTCATCCAGATCAAAAAGAAAATCCATTGGTTATGATAAAACCAAAATCATTGTTTGACATTGTCTTTAATCCTTGTGTTTAATATTCATATGGTTAAGACTAGTTTATCTGACAAGTTATTTTATTCACCTACTTGGAGATGCTTTTTCATATTAAGTCAGATCTTGTAGGTAGGCTCAAAATCAAATGTCATGTTCATTTTTTTTTTTGGCATGTTAGACTTGAAAATCTACTCTTTAATACACTTCTGGTTAAAATTTATCTGTTCTTTGCTCTGTGTTCTAGAATAGGAGTCAGAACACTGTGGCCCATGACGGCCACCTATTTTTGCAGATATTTTTTGTTAGACCCACTGCTCTCATTCACTGCTGTATTTTCTGTGGCTGCTTTCATGCTATAACAGCATTGTTAAATAGTTACAACAGAGACCATGTGGTCTGCAAGCCCAAAATATTTACAACTTGGTACTGTTGAGAGTTTGGTGGCTACCTCTGTTCTAGAACACTAGTATCCAATGGAACTTTCTACATTTTCACTATCTACTGTGGTAACACTAGCCATATTGGTTATTGAACATTTACAGTATGTCTAATGTGACTGAGAAAATGATTTCATTTTTTAGGTTAAATTTAATAGCCACACGTGGCTATGGCTTACTACTTGTACAGCTTTTAAACTTTGGAGACCTTTGCTGATTATTTGTTTGGCTACCCCTAGGACTTACCTTCATGCGGAGATAGGCTAGTTCTTCTTTAGTGCAAGAATACAAATAAAGCCATTTAAATTTCATAGTTAAATCTCAGCCTTGTTCTCTGTAAAGCTGGTATTCAAAGTATAGATTTGTTTCAAACAGCAGTGTTGTTTTTGCATGTGACAGATAAGACTGGGATGTGCTTCCACCCAGACCTACCACACGATGGGGAAAAAAGAGGTGGGGAACCTAAGTTTTGAGAAAACTCTTCCAGGATGTCCCTCTGTCACCTCAGAGATCTCACGTCTCAAACTGAACTTCTCACCATGACTTTGTCTCTCCTTTTTAATGAACCATTCTATTCCACTTGTCTCCCAGACCAGAAAATTTCAAACCATCACAATTCTTCATTGTAATCAGTTTATTTTTTTCTATCCAAATAACCCATGGATTTTCCTATTTTTCTCTTTCCACCACCGCCTTCTTTTATTTACTCAGTACCCTGCAGCTAGGAACTGGTGTCTGTTTGGTAGTTGACAAATTAAAGGAGAATTTAAAGTGCTTCTAAACATGGTACCAGGTGCTAAATGTTAAATTTCCAACTCCTCATTTTTCAAGGAGTCTTTAAATAACTCTTGAAGCTAATCTTCTTCCATGCTCCTTTCAAAATACAGCGCCCGTCCTCAAGAATCCTAACTGGTACCTAAGTTTCTATGTTTTCAGTAATCTGACTGCTTTTCTTTTTATCTTATTTTCTGCTTTATGGAACTTCAGTAAGAATTTATTCATCATCTTTCATTTATAAGCACAGGAAATTTGGATGTAGATGGGATGGAGTCTTTGTCCATGTCCCCTTCCCAGACACAGACAAGTAAGCCACTAATACATGATAGGACATGTGCTAAATTGAGGTGTGACACCCTCAGCTGAGTCCCAAGGTGGGAGGAGCGTGGCTCTGCATTCACCCCAAGTCTTTGTTGGAACCTCTTTGCACATACTGCCCCCTGTGGTGCTCACAGGAAGAAAGTGGATCCACAAGTCAGACTGCTTAGATTTGATTTCCAGAGACTCTACTAACTCTGTTCTTAATCTCTCAGAGCTGCAGTTCCCTTGGCTGTAAAAAAAAAAAAAAAAAAAGAATATAATAAAAGGAACAATAAAATAGCTATCTTATTAGGTTACTCTGCAAGTTGTAATGGATAATCCATGTGGAGTGCTTAGTGACAAATATATCTTAACTGCCTTCCATTCCTTGCCTGTGGAGCATGGTTCTGCTCCTACGGTGATTGTTGCTACTATCAGTGTTGTTATTTTTTGAGGAGAATTTGATAGGATTTCTCTTTCATTGGACAGTTAATTCATTCTTCAGTTGTGGACACGACAATTCTGTTTCCTCATCGGCTAGGCTTGCCTCACAAAAGATCCCTCAAGAGTCTAGTAGCTGACTACCTGCAGAGAATCATTCAGGATGATGGTAAGAGCCTGTTTGCTCGTGATTAATCCTAAATCTGACTTGAGTAAACAAACCATGTAATTCATGGTAAAAGGTCTGCTGTCTGAAATACTTCAGGTTTTTCTTTATGGATTCTTCCCTAGGATGGAGAACCCTAAAACCTCTGCTTATGTTAAAAGCACTGTGTGCCAATGTCCACTGCCTGGTGTAGTCCTGGATCTTCCACAGGCATCAGACTAGCAATTACATAGAGAATGATGGCCAGATCATTGTTCGGCAAGTTGCCTGGCCTTTGAGCTCGTGTATAAAACTTCAGTTGGTGTGGAGATCTAATTCCAGTCTAAATTTTCTTGAGTACCTCTTTCATATGTGCTTTTCATTAAATGAGATTCTAAAATTCACTGGGTTCAGGTTATCTCACAGTAAATTGTGTGTGTATGTTAGAAGCAGTATAGTTCAAATTCAATGGATTCATCATATGTGGACTTGATGTATACTGACTGGTTTGTGTATCTTGCTCTCAGAACATTTTTTGTTTTTGTTTTTGTTTTTTTCCTGATGAAATACACCCAACATTAAACAAGTGAATCAAGTACAACAAGTAGAATTACCAACTACCCTGTCAGTGGCATGGCCATATGCACAGTGAGCAGTGTCTGCCTTGGAATGGAGGCCAGTTACTCTATACATTTGTGCCTATCCATATAGGCTCCTCGTTTGCACAATACAGAATTCTAAGAAAATTCTGAGTATTGAGTATGTTAAAATTTATGTTATAATGCTATGTTTCTAAAGATTACCTAAGATATGGGAAGGCCGTCTGATCCTGTCATTAATTGTGCAAAATACTGACTGTACCCTGCAGTCTTTACTCTTTCATTCTTTGTCTGTTAGACGCTAATGCTGTCTCACAGTGGGTCTTTATCTGCTTTGCTAAAAATATTCACATCTCAAAAAATTCCTACAGAATTCTATTATAAAATGTAATGTGTTCTATTGAAGACCATCTTGAACCTTAGACATGAAAATATTTCACTTAATAAAAAACAGCTTATATAAACATAGAATACCCCATTTTTTCAGAATAATACAAGAAAGGAAAAATGCCATACCATTTTAGATGTGTTGATCATTGATTTTTCTTATCTAATCTCATATATATTATTCTCATCAGAACCATAGGCTTTATATTTTGGGTAAATTTCATCCACTTTAAAAAATCATGTCATTTTGTATCTAAGGTCATTCTTTGTGTAGAGAGTTGTACTTTTTCTAGCACTCTCTATTTTTGGCTTTTTGCCAGATCTCATTTACTAATACCTGCCACTTTGTTGTTCTCCCTGGAAAAGAGGTACATGGAGAAGGTAACAATGTACTATCTTGTCACAGCAAAGAAGTGACAATGTGAGGAGAGGCTACATAACAAAAGAGATGTTTGCTAATCTAGATTTCTGTATAATATTTATAAAGCAATCAAAATCATGTTTTACTAAGTGACCAGTGTTAATTTTTTATAAACATGAACTCAAAGCTTCATTTTGAGAACAGCTGTGGGTAGTATCATGGATACAGTCATTGTATGTCTAACACATTGTTTTATATTCTGTGTTATTTGGAGATCACAACAATTCAAGTGAAAATGCAACAGCCTGCATGGAACTGGTTCTTTGGAAGGTAAAAGAAGACCTGAAAGGAAAGAAGTAATCACTTTGCCTGAGAAATATCTTAAATCCCTGCATTGTTGTTTCAGTGATACCTCTGCTGCTGGCAGTAGAGTTTGGTCTAGGATGAAGTTTCCTGACCTTTTTCTTCAAGGAGGAGAAATAAAAGTGCTTTTGAGGTTTATTATATTTTCAAGGTTAAATTTCCAGTTTATTTCAAAAGTTGTGATTGAAGTATGGGGGAGGGAGCAGTTAGTGGGGAGGAATTAAGTTGGTTTGGTTTGAATTTTTGACTCCTCTTCATAGATAGCATGTTCCAATGGAATGTGGTTTAAAGTGGAATTAGTGGGTCTGTGACTCCCACAAAGGGTCACGTCTCAGGTTATGTACATTTCTTTTTCTCTCTAAATATCTGAATCCATCTTTAACAATTTTTTTTTTTAGATTTCATATATAAATAGAGATGTTCCTCACAAAGCAAATGTAAACTTTTCAGTGTACTCTGTTAACATAAAGAATTTGGTCATATGGCTATTATGTAATGTGTTTTTATTCTAACCAGTGTATTGTTACTGGATTTTTTTTTTTTAAGGCAGTATCCTGTGGCTCTTCTAAACACACTAACCTGTATTCGCAACACCTGAATTGTCTAATTCCTTTGAGGAGTTGGCTCCATCTTTCTAAATTGCTTTCTCATAATGTGGAAATGACATGACTTTATTCAGTTTGATTCCCCTTAATATGAATCTTCAATATTAATGTTGCTAACATGCTACGAAATTACAAAGGTTTCATTGCCAATAGTACAGGTGAGTCAGAAATCACTAGGAAGGCCTCTGTGCCAGAAGGACATCAGTTACCCTCTGACTGTTGCTTGTGAGGATATGCGTTCAAACATCAGTTTTGCTGCCTTGGTATTGGGTGTTACAGGTAATCGTAATCATCTTTTTCTTGCTGTCCCACGTTTGTCTTAGTGTCGTGTACTTGATGTGAAATTAAATAATTTAAATTTAGATAATTATGAATCTAAGTAGTATATAATTAAGGTCCAACTGTTATGGGGGGAAAAACCTTAATGTTTGTTCCAAAACCATATGTAAAATTTAAAAAGATTTTCTGCGTTTTCAGATTATCTTTGTTCTTGTTCAGTTTCATGTACTTTCAAACTAAGAGCTATTAGCAGTATCTCTACAGCATTTGGATAAAAAGCAAAAGGAACTATTGTAGATATTTGAACCTATTTTTAAGGGCTCCTCATTGAGTTTCCACTCAGTTGATTCAGCCTTGCTTATGCTGTCTCCACTTGAATATGCTATTGTGAATAAAGCATCCTGGCTATTGTTTCTGAACGCATAAGGTGGAGTTAGTGGCAGGAATGGGAACTTTATGTGGTATGTTGAACTATTAAAAGAGATTCCAATTCTAAGCCCTCACGTCATATTGGAGAACTGTGAGAGAAAAGTGGACTCGATGTTTCCAATCTCAGGCTGGAGAGACCATGTCTGGTGGTGTCCCCACCCACTGCTCTACGGGCAACTTCCTGAGAAGTTAGGGAATGGTAACTTGAAATTGTAATAAAGACATCTGGCAATACCTATGAGAAACATTCCCAGACGAAATATAGGTCGGCAAGACATTTATTCACTTACTGTATGATCTCAGTGCAACGTTTGCCTATGGTATAAACTGTAAACTCACAACGGATCAACACTGAAACTTGACAGTGTGCAGTAGGGATGTTCTGCTGATAGAACCCAGGCTTCCTACTTAATTTCTTAACAATGTCACCAGAGAAACTGAAACTAAATCCCATTAATTTAGCCAACTTCTTCTCTAGTGATTCTTAGACTTCTATGGAATGAGATTTAAGCCTACTTTGTGATGTTAGTGCTCTGAATTGACTCATGGGCTCTGAAAACATATGACAGGGGTATCAAAGGACCAGATGAAATTGAAATGACTGCTACAGGTGAGGGAGAAAGTTTAGAGATGGATAGAAGAATCTGTTTTAAATTTTAATCTATGGCCTGATAGAACTAACGTATTTCCCCCCACTTTTCTCACCGGTGCTGTCAAGGGTTGGTGTGAGGTTTATTAACAAATTTCTTCTATACAGCGAAACATTTTATAGCATTCACTAGGAAGGTAAATATCAGAAATATCTAAGATGATAATGAGTCATGCATCATAGTAATTGTACTCGCACACCTTCCTGTAAAGTCCATATTTTTAGAAAAATATATTATTGCATATGAAACCACAAACAGGCATTCTGATTTCAGCACATTCTTACTCAAAACAGTATATACAGTCCTACTGGAGTCAAAGTGTACTATAGATTCACACACAGGAGTTTTTGTGGTCATGTCCCAGACATAGCAATATATATATACACATTTTTATATTCCACGTCACCTCTGTTGGCAGAGTCTTGCTTGCTTGCTTGGCATCAGGGGTCTGACATGCCAGGGAAGGGGCAACATTACATACAAATGGATGTGGCTTGTTCTAGGCTGCTTCTTCGGCAGAGCAGTCGATCCCAGCGTAGGCAAACTTCTCATAGAGCGTGGTATTCACATAGGTCTAGGATAGCAAGAGTGGTTCAGACATACAGGGTCCCTCAGTACTGCCTCTGCCATGGGCAGGTACAGTCACACCCCGGTTTCCTTAACTCCTTTCAGTTCAAACACTAGGTACCTGGGGGACATTCTTCTGTCCTCAGGCCCCATGTTGTATTTGACATCTTTCCTCCTGAAGTTCATCCCTCGACTTCTGAATGTAACACTCCACAGTTTCTAGGCCACTCTCTGTGGCCTTTCTGAGGTCCCTCTGGAGCTGCCCCAGTCTCTCAGGATCCTTTCTTCACCCCCCAAACCCCCACTGTGTGATATCACTCATGTCTCCAGTTTAATTACCGATTGGCTTGTGGTGACTTTCAGTCTATTTCCCTATCCTGGATTTGCCTTTCAACCCCAGATCTGTATCACCAACTACCTGCTAGACATGTTTATGGAATTCCTGGCCCTCCCCCTAGGAACCTGCAGACCAGGCTAGACTGTCTACCGGCTGTGTGTCCTTAGACACATCACTTTCACCTCTTTGTATATATTTCTTCTGTAAAATTCAAGAGTCAGGCTAGATTCCTGATGAGGTTCCTTCTATCTCAGAGGCTAATGTCTACCACGTGTGACTATCTTTCATAGAAATCTTATTACCTCTGAAATGGTAACATCCTCAAAGTTGGGGGCAGGGGGCACATCTTTTATGTCCCTCTAATATCTCAGGCTATGCCCAGAACAACTTGTTGAGTTGTATCAACTGTTTTTGTTGTTGTTGTTGTTGGGTTTTTGTTTTGTTTTGTTTTTAAGCCATATAGGGTGCGTGAGGCATTGTGTTTCAAGAGCCTGCCCAGAACTCCATGCTTACCTTGCGTTCCTCTAACATCCTGTTTAAGGACACCAGGATCTGGGCAAATGAGGGCCTCTCATAAGGCTTCTCCCGCCAGCATTGTCTCATGAGGTCATATCTTGGAAAAGAAAGAGTTAAGCATTGAACTCTGTGACTCTGCTTCAGTCCTTGGCATGGCCCAGTGTGGGGTATGGAAACAAGAGAAGATAATGTAGGCATTCCACACTTGGTCATCTGTCTATATTTAATCAATAGCACAAAACTACAGCCCCAAGTTTCTATCTGGCCTCCCACCTCACTCCACAAGTCCTCTTTTCTTCTTTCCGCAAAACTAGTGCCTATCCTGAGTACCATTCCTATGGGATCTTGGTCTCAGCTCTTCTGATTATCTGGAAAGAACAGAGTCTAGAGCAACACTTCCCTTGGAATACCACATCTCTCAAAGGTTAGTAATTCATTGAAAAAAAGACTCCATGTTCTAATAAATTTGCCAGGTGCCATCTATTGCATCTCTCTCTTAGGGATCAGCAGAGTAAAATCTTGAGAAGTCTTGCCATTACAAACAAAAAACCTATTTAACCTGACCTAACATGGGATTTGCCAACCATAAGTGGCCACAGCACTTCTTCCCCCTTGTATCATCTATTTGTATCTTGTGTGTCTCATGAACATAGTCTGGGAAGCCCTGGTCTAAGGCAGTACTCTCTCAAATGGGGTCAGAACCACTTACGTTGTCAAAATGCTGTTTCCTGCGACTCACCTTAGACCTACAGAAGTGATGTCAGAGTGGGGCTCAAAATTTCACATTGGGACCAAATGCCTCACGGGAACCTGATGTGCACAAAAGACTAGGAACCTAGCATGGTCTAGGTTTATGTCTCTGGTACCAGGGACATAATTAATACCACTCTTTCTTAGAATTGGCTCAGCTTGGACAATAACTTCTTGGCTGAACCTAGAGCCTTGCACTTTCACAAATGCCAGTCAGGCAGCAGCTACTTCAGGTAGCTCTGGGAATGGTGGTGAAAGCTAATCATTCTTCCCCAGGGAATAATTCTTACTCCTGGAAAATAATCCTTGCAGAATCAAGATTCTGTGACCAAAAAATACATCTTCCTAATGTCACAGCTCTGAAATCTCTATCCCCAAAGTTAGCTTCAAGGTTTCATACATTTATTCATGAATTTCTTTCAGACCTCCTCTGCAGTTGTTGCCTTTCTTCATTTTCACCTTCTTGATACCATCACCTTAAATTCCTCCCAGATGCCTATGCATATAAAGCTCTTAGCTCCCTGCCCACTGCACAATGGTCTTAGTTTAAGGAACCGCCCCCGCTTTTTTTTTTTGGCTCTTTGGGATCTCAATGTGTGTGTATGCATAGATATACACATATGTATGTGTGTATGAATCAGGTAACCCCTTCATTATACTCTGCCCAAGAAACATGCAGGGGAGGTTAAGATAAAATGGCCTTAGGGTGCAGCCTGACTTACACCTCGTCATCACAGTTTAGGGGCTTCTCCAGTCTGTAGCCCTGGGGCAGTTTCTCGTACAGTTCTGCGCATGTCATCCCGCAGTAGGGGGTGCCACCTGGAAGACAGAAAACCATGTTGCCCTAAGCCCCCTCTAGTGTGGAATGCAGTGTTTCCTGCCCCATGCCTCTCAAGCCGAGAGACTGGGAGAACGGCAGGGTGTGCCCAGGGAGGGTGCCCAGGCAGCATGGTCTCCCTCTGAGCAAACCCACTCCACATCACAGCGGCACATGTGCCACAAACCGCGCCACAGAGCAGCCGATCCCTCAGTGGAAAGACCCAGCATGGGGAACCGGACTTATTGTGCTGTTTCCCTTCCCTAAGTCAGCCTGCACAACCCAGCTATTATACCGATAAGATGTCACTTTTCCCTACTTGGGAGCCTGCAGTTAGGTTATCCAGTTCCTATTTGTTCTATAATAGTGACTGACCAATTTTAATTCTAAATCATACAGGTTTATTATAGAAAACTTGGAAAATACCAAAAAAGTATGAAGGAAGCAAGCCATAGTTTGTATTACTCTTCTTTGTAGTTCTCTCAGGTTTTTCATGTGTAGTAATTATAAAACTGCAATCATAGCATAAGGAACTTTCTGGGTTTTGGCCTGCATGTTTTCACATGCTGCTAAATGGCCGTCAGAGATGACTCTTCATGGCTGTGTGATGTACCATCTTCAAGTTGTAGAAGCAAACTTGTGATAGTTCTGTGACATCTCTGCTCAGAGACAACCTATAATGAAGCTCACAGCCACCAGGCTGTTAGTATTAAATATGACATTAGCTACAGGTTCTTTTCAAAAAAGAACCCTGGGAATAAACAGACACCTACAGAGAAACCTTTAAAGTTCTATTCCCAGTCCCTTCTGGTGGTGCCACATAAAGACCTAAAAATGGCACCTGTGGAATTCCACAGTGAGGAAGCATAGGAGGGGCCCACCCCCATTGCCTGAAGTCTCACCTGGCGGATAAACACGGATACTCACCTAAGCTAACAATCTCCCACAGTAACACTCCATAGGACCATCTGCAGGGGAGATGATGGAGAAACCAATAATCAGCAAACAAGGTGACCAGTTTTCTGCCTCAAAATTCTGGATGACTGACGCTTTGCCAGAAAAGGAAATGTTAAACGTGTCCTCCCTAGGACAGGGCCCTGTATGTGGCGTATGTGTCATCTCCTCTTAGGCCAGTGGAAGGATTCTAACAGGGAAACAGTGTTAGAGCCCCCACTGACTTTAGGCGGAGAATGCAAAGTGGTACTGGGGACAGCAGGTGCATTTCTAAGCTGACAGACTGGAGTTAAATCCCAGCTCCGCCACCTGATACTCGTCACCTGGGACAAGTTACTGAACCTCTTGAGGCCTTTTGGTTATTCTGAAAGTGGGGACACCAGTTGATGCCTCGGAGTTATGCAGAAAGGATGTGAGAGAACATATAAAATGTACCTTGCATGCAGTGAGGACACAAGTACTTGCTGGCCCCCCGCCCTTCCCCGGGCAGAAGCTGAACTCCCTGGACAAGTCACCTGAACCCTTGGGGCCTCAGTTTTTCCTCCCGTCAATAAAGGTGTGGGCAAGATGGTGTACGTCTCACTTCCAAACCTTCCTTCCAGCCTCCTGAGACTTGTCCCTGCAGGCTGCAAGGGAGGATGATCCCTTGATCTGGCCCGCCTTCTGCCCCTGCCACCTCTGACCCCCAGCAGCCTGCCTCCATGCTCTGGGTCCTGCATGCTGAGGTCAGTCTGGGAGGTGATGCCACAGGAAGCCCCATATGGCCCTTGTCCCTCTGGAGATGGAGAATTCACTACTTCTCCTTGACAGGCGGAAGGAAACCCACAGCCTGCCCCCAGTGATCTTACACAGTGAAAACTGTCTACTCTGAGGCTTCATTTTTGCAGACTAGGAATGTATTTCCTGGGCTTATTGACTAGCTTTTTTTCCACAGAGGGACAGGATATTCCTATTTCGCTTTAAGACCTCTGTCAAATGCTTATTCTTCTGGAAAAAAAAAAAAAAAACAAACCTCAGAATAAAAGGCTTACTCACACATCACTGTTGGTTGTGTACACACTGTAGTTTAGTGACTCGATTGCCATCCAGCGCACTGGGAGCCTTCCCTGGAGAGAAAACAAAGTGAGATGCCACTTAGGCAAGATGGGGACCCTTCCCAAGACACACAGCTTGCCTGGAGCTGGGGCTCCCTCAAGCCCACAGGGGACTCTACTTTGAATCCCCCAGACTTAAGTTATGGTAGGATCAGGAATTGCTGGTTTGTGTACACGACACACACAAGAGTGTTCTCGAATTCAAAGACATGCGAAGACTATCAGCCCTGTTGACCTCAAGCAGTCCCTACAACAGTTTTACATAAAGAAAAAAATAATAATTAAATGTGTGGGTTTGTGTGCGTGTGGATGGCTAAGTGCCTTTCTGGTGGGCATTTCATTTATTCACTTTGTGGCTCTTGGAGGCACTCAGAAGTTTGAAAGGGGAGGGAGGCAGAGAAACCAAGAATTAAACTGTAATGATCCCTGGGTGGCTCAGCAGTTTGGCGCCTGCCTTTGGCCCAGGGCCTGATCCTGGAGACCCGGGATCGAGTCCCACGTCGGGCTCCCTGCATGGAGCTTGCCTCTCCCTCTGCCTGTGTCTCTGCCTCTCTCTCTCTCTCTCTCTCTCTCTCTCTCTCTCTCTCTCCCCTCTCTCTCTCATAAATAAATAAATCTTTAAACTGTAATGTGGGAAAGACTCAGGTGATGGGAGGTGCCCAGCTGTGCCTGGGAGAGATGGGGAAGACTTTCCGACAAGGGGACACTGGAGCCTGGTTCTGTAAGCTGTAGGTGCCGTCAGGCGGCCTGGGAGAGAAGAGCATTTCAGACCAAGGGGACGGGGTGCATACTCATCGGTGGAGGAGGAAAGACCTTCCCGTCGGTGCAGTTTACACTGGGTTTGGAGATGGGATGAGCTACACCCCTTCATCATTTAGGGGCCTGGCCCTGACTTCACCCAGGTGGTCCCCATTTCTTTAAGTCCACCCCGGGAAAAATGAATGTGGACTGGACATTGGAAAGTTTGCCTTCTATGTCTTAGTCCTAGTGTCACTGTGACTTTGGGCTCCCTTCCTGATGACCCACCCTGGGAGTCATATGGGCCCTACTGAGAGCTGGATGTCCCCCTCGCAGGGGTTTGTCCAAGCTCCGACAGTGGTGTTTCAACCCACAGTAGCCAAGAGGTGAGGCAGCATCAGGAGAAATTGGGGGCATCTTCTCAGCCCCCTGAAATAGGAGCAGCCTTCTCCCAGACCGCCCAGCCTGAGACTAGCCCTGCCTGGGACCGCACAACTACTCCTGAACGTGCCATTGTCTCCAAGTCTTTGTGAAGCAGTGAAATTCTGAAGCTCCTGATCCTAAGTCCTGGTTGGTACATGAAGGTTCAGCTACCGAACTCTCTCTTCTCAAACCTACATCTCCAGTGTGATCCTCAACATCATGCCTCCCTTCACTCCATGCCCAGCCCACCCATTATTTTAGCCTTTTCTTCCCCTCCAGAGCATTTAAAGAGTTTTCTGCTTGCCTTTGCCTTTATGGATCTGCTAGCTTCTGACCTCATGGCTCCCAATTACTGATCTCCATGTTTACTTTTTTATTTTTCTAGTTTGACTTCTTTTGGATCTGTCCACTTCCCCCGTCCCTCTTGCTCTCTCACCTAAGTTCAGGCCACCATCAGCCCTTTCCTGAGGACAACCTTTTAACTGATCTTCCTGCTTCAGAGTTTCACCC
Source organism: Canis lupus baileyi (assembly GCF_048164855.1). Lineage (NCBI taxonomy): Eukaryota > Metazoa > Chordata > Mammalia > Carnivora > Canidae > Canis > Canis lupus. The sequence continues at coordinate 47,006,688 of NC_132847.1, read as the reverse complement.
CCTAAGGATCAGTTCTCCTCACCACAGCCACACTAATTACTTGAAATGGCAAGCCAGCCACGTGCTTCCTTAAAGTTCTCTAATGTCTTTTATTGTGCCAAGATCCCCATCCTTAACTGAGTCCAAAAACTTTTAGCTGGAATTCAAGAATCTTCAAGACAACTTTATAACCCCTTCCTCCTCCCACCATGAATTTTAACTCTCCCTCTTTTCTGCATTATGCCATATTGGATTACTGGACCCACAAATGTCTACCTCTAGGCTTTTATCTACACTGTACCTTGCAGGTCATTCAATTCATTCCCATACCTCCAGTATCTTTTTAACATTTGTAAAACGCAAGAGTTGGCCTCCTCCGGGGAGCCCTCATGACTGCCCAGAGGCTCAGTTCAGTATGTTTCCTGTGTCCCCATGTTCGTTCCTCCTCTGTCCTCCACACTCACCAACTGTTAAAATTGTTCATAGTGTGTCCAAGCTCTTTGAAAGTGGAGACTGTGGGAGTTAATGTTACAAAGCCTAGCACAAGCTGAAACACTGTAGTCATAAATTGATGATGAGGGGATGGATCTAGCAATGACAATAAAGGCCCAAATCACTTAGTACTTTAGTTTGCAACACTTCCAATATTAGCATCACCTGGGGGACTCAAAACACACACACAAACTGATATAGGATCCCCACCCCAGAAAACTGAATCATAGGATCTCAGCAGTAGGACTCAGCATCTGTACTTTTTGAAAACTTCCCAGGTGATTCTGAAGTGCAATTAGAACGGAAAATCTCGGATTTAAACAGTGAGCCAGATAAGGTGGCCACTCTGCCCTCTGGTGGTACCTTGCCACACTGCACCCCTTTTGTAGGGAACTTGCTTTTCTCCAATTCCCTTGCCTTTCTTCCTCCTGGGCTTGCCAGCTTGCCCTGTGTGTTTCCTCCCAGACCCCACGCTGCCACAGAACACTTCACCTGACTGCTAGCAGCCAGAGTTAAGTTCTCACCCATTTAAGTGCTCTACGCCTCTAAGCATGTCTTGTAAGCTCCTCAAGACTGCAGAAATCCCTGCCCTTTATGAAATGCCAAGCAAACCAGCATTCTTCTTGGGGATCTGAGGACAGCATCCAAATAAAATGTGTAGGTTGTGGGGTTAACCTGTGTCAGTGCCTCCACCCCATCACCCAGAGCACCATAGCCCCCAAATGCCAGAGAGAAACAAGGAAAGGGGTTCTGTGAATGAGATAGCAAGCTTCAGGTGGCCCAGGAGGAGCAGAGAGAATGGAAATAAATGGATGAGTGGTGGGTCCTGCTTCTTTAAGACAAGCCCAGCCCCTCGGTGAAGAAACATCTGCTTTGGGTCAGGCAAATTCAGAAAAGCTTAGGGAAGAAAGTATTGCATGGACGCCAGCCCTCAGGGAGGCACCTAGGGCTTCTGAAAGCCTTGGCATTGATAAGCATCTGGAACCCCACTGGATGTCTGTGATGGTGTCTAAGAGCCAAAGGGGCCCCCACTTCTAACCCTTATCCAAAAAGGACTGGAAAGACCCAAAATGGTTATGTCACTGGGATAGTAACTATATAAAAATACGTATGTTTGTTGAAGGCAATAAGTAAAAAAGGAAAAAAAATGTGTCGAGGTGGTGAACTATGGGTCATTTCCTTTTTGAAACATTCTTGAGTATTGTTTCTGTTATCTTGTCAGTAACTAAAATAAGTATATTGCAAAACAAAACAAAACAAAACAAAACTCTGAATATGAAGATAAATCCGAAGACTGAGCCTGGCTCAGTCACTTTGTTGCCCACGAACTTAAAGGGACCGTGTGAGGGGCACAGGGGTGGCTCAGTGGTTGAGCATCTGCCCTTGGCTCAGGTTGTGACCCTGGGGTCCTGGGATCCAGTGCTACGTCAGGCTCCCCACAGGAAGCCTGCTCCTCCCTCTGCCTGTGTCTCTGCCTCTCTCTCTGTTCTCTCAGGAATAAATAAATAAAATCTTTAAAAATAAAATAAAGGGACTGTGTGAAAACTACTGTAGTCCCAGGAAAGCTGAGCCAGAGCAATGTCTGTCAGACCTAAGGAATGGGGGAGCCATGCAACTGGGGTAGAGCCACCAAACACATGAGATAACTACAGGATCGGCCAGCCCCCAGCCCTGCCCTTGCCCCCCCACCCCCACCCAGGGAAAGTAGAGGGCAGCACCATGTTGTTGGCCCAGCTCGCACATCCCTGGGAGGGGCATTTCCAGGTCTTTACGATTTACAGTGGGCAACAAAAGCAGAATGAGTCCACCTTCTCTCCACCTGTGGTGAGGTTCTCCAAGCATCTTGTACCTGAAGATTAAATCTTACTGTTTGGGAGAGGAAGTATCATCAAGTGACTGTGGATTGACTTGGGCGTGGAGAGGGAGTGGAGAACTTTTAGTGAAGAGGGAAATCTTCCGTGGGCTTTAGAAGTTAAGAATTTTTCTCCAGGGCCTCCCTGTGATTGAGGAACCTCAGTAATTTATTTCCTTTATATTTGGAAAGTATGTTCAAGGTATTTTTTGCCCCTCCTATGCTTGCTGTGCATAAAAGGGGATGACGGAGCACCTCTCAGGTTTTTGAACAAGACACTTAGGGGTCTGGGGTGCCTGGGTAGCTCAGTGGGTTAAGTACCGGCCTTTGGCTCAGGTCATGATCCCAGGGTCCTGGGATCAAGCCCCATATTGGGCTCCTTGCCTACTTCTCCTTCTCCCTCTACCTGCTCTTCACTACTGATTCTCTCTCTCTCTTTCTCTCTCTCTCAAATAAATAAATAAATAAATAAATATATAAAATCTTAAAAAAAAAAAAAAAAAAAAGACACTTAGGGGTCTGCCGGGGTGTAGATGCCCCGCGAGGCTTGCATGTTACATCACTGGGCCACACGTGACAATGGCTCCTTCATTGGGAAACATAGAGCCCTCAGTCATTTTAGGAATCAAAACTCAGAAAGGATGTTTGCTGGGCCAGGATACTGTCTCCTGGGGACACAGCCAGGTGCCTGGGTCACCGAAGAACAGTCATATTCCAAGAGAAGGGCCATCAGGTGAGGGAGGAGACCTGGGGAAGATGTTGTGTCCGCCTTCTGTACTTACCATCGTCTTTTTCACATATACTTCTTGACCTCGGGATAATCCAAAATCTGCTATTTTGGCTACATAGTTTTCACCAACTAAAATATTCCTGGCAGCCAGATCCCTGTGGATAAACTGAAATTTTAAAAAAACATCATGTATTTTCAGCATTTTTGCTTGTTCACTTCATTCTGCTGGCACAAAGCCACCAGGGCAAGAACTTTGGGAAACAGAGAAGAGAGGAATCCAATTCCTTAAAGTCCCTCTCCAAAATCCTCACTGGATTCTGCCAAATGACCCGCCATGTCTTAGGAGAAGCATTTTGGGAAGAAAAAAAAAAAAAAGAAAAAAAGAAAAGAAATGAAATCCAGGTCACTAAATCTTCCTGTTGCCATGTTAAGTCCTCTGCTGCTGTGCATCATTTGGACCCAGATGAGGCTAAGATTGGTTAAAGCACCTCACTAAATGCATACGCTGAGGTTCACTAAATACATGTATTGTCAGTTTTGGGCAATAAATAACATATATATATATATATATATATTAGTAACCAAGAGATTAAAATTAGGGAGATTGTAAGGGGAAGTAAAAGGGGGAGGCAGACTAGAAAAATGTATGCCTTTGGGATCCCTGGGTGGCGCAGCGGTTTGGCACCTGCCTTTGGCCCAGGGCACGATCCTGGAGACTCAGGATCGAATCCCACATCAGGCTCCCGGTGCATGGAGCCTGCTTCTCCTTCTGCCTGTGTCTCTGCCTCTCTCTCTCTCTCTCTGTGTGACTATCATAAATAAAATTAAAAAAAAAAAAAAAGAAAAATGTATGCCTTTAATTCAACACTGATTCTGTAGAGAATTTCAAAGGAAAGATTTTGGTCCTCACAACAAACCTGTTTTTGGCTCAAGTAGTCCATACCCCGGGCCACATCCGCTGCGAAATGGAGAAGCTGCTGGGAGGACAGCGTGGAGGCGGTGCTGTTGGCAATGGCAAAGGCCGGATCCGTCTCCAGCACTCGGCTCTTGCGCAGGAAGTCCAGGAGGTTTCCGTGGGGGGCGTATTCGATGGCCAGGTACAGGTAGCCTATGGCGAAAGGGAGAGACATCAGCTTCTCAGCAGCCCCTTGATAGCTGTGAAATTTCTGAGATGTGCTATGGTCTCAGTATCCAAAAGCAACACATCTGGAGGTACCAACCTTAGGAACACTGGCGACAGAGGAAGAGAAGTTCCACGCTCTTGCCATACTTAAAGAACACCATGCTTGCAGCCAGGGTCCCCTCTTTCCCACTCCCATCCCTCCTACCATGCATGGACTAACATGGAAGCTTCCTGAATGCTTTCGCTCACTAATAATAGAGAATGAAATCAATGTGTTTGCCTCCAGAAGAGCTAGGACAGCTAGTTCACATCACCTTTTATTTTTATTCAATATTGATTGAGAACTGATATGAGCCACACATGTTATTCAGTCTGTCTCTGCTTTTCTTAAGGTTATTTTAAAAAAAGAAAAAGAAAAAGATTAAATATCCATGGCAGAAGGACCCATACCAGGTAACTTTAGGTAACTTTCTCTCTTCTGCTTCTACTCCCCAACTAAAACTCATACTAAGTCACCATATTGCTGATTTGGTCATTGGTCAGAAGAATCTAATGTCAGAGATTGCATTTTGCTTAGAGAAATCAGAAAACTCAAACTTTTAGAAAGACAAAAAAAAAAAAAAAAAACAGGTCCTCAAAGAAATCATTGTCCATTGTCTTGGTTTTCTTCCAAATTGTCCTCCTCTTTTTTTCTAAAATAAAATTAATCTTCTTTCATAAAAACATTGATATCTAGAATCAATGAAAAGAAGAGTGGTTTTACTGCCTTTTAAAGATAAATTTTTTAGGGCCAAGTGATCCAGTTCTAAGCTTCAGATTTTGTTATGAAGAAAATAAAATCTTGATGTTATTTTCACTTCAAAACATACATACATACATACATACATACATATATACAGATAAATTTTTTTTGGTAAACCATTTTTAAAATTTAAAATGTCAAATGATTTTGAATTTCAAAGACATTCTAAGAAATTGAAATCCTTGCAAAAAAAAAAATACTGTACCATGTTGCACTGTAAGGCAAGATAGACCTCAATGCTTTCTTACATCGTTACTGAACTATAAATTTTAAGAGCCAGCCAATTATGTGTTAAGGTGATGACAGCAGAAATTTGAAAGATACATGTTTTTTTTCTGTTGTTGGTGGTTACTTTTTTTTTTTTTCTAACTTTCATTTACTGCTGCCCTATGCTGATTACTGTTTTCAGGAAATAGCTCAAAAATAAACGTCATTACTTCATTATTTAACCTAAGGGACATGATCTGGTTTTCAGAATTACACCCTTATTGGATCACAGAATGATATATTGTTTGAAGCACCAGTATTTTTAGTTTAATAAATTGAGGAAAAGGAAGTAGTCTCTTTTCTATTGTTGGTGTTTGTGCTGCAAAATCAACAAGAGGTTGTCAAGTTTGTAAATAACTGCTGTGTGGAGCTTTTTTGTGGGAGTAAACTTTTCCATGAGAAATTAAGTGTAAGCACAGCTGCAGAACTATAAACCAGGTGGCATGCAGATATAAACTTATAGAAGTACTCAATAATATCTGAATTAATAATGTAAGTTGAACTTTAAGAGTATGTGCAACATAGAATAGTTGTAAAGCTCTACCGTAATTGTACCAATAATTGTTTTGGGAAAAATAAAGTTCTATCAGATATAAGCTTATTATTATTATTTTATCCTAACCATCACCAATGCTTTCACCTTGCAGTTGATTTCTGACATTCTGGATTTAACATTCAGAGTATCAGTGTCTTGGGTTTGGAGGAAAAAAGGTAGGCGATTAAAAAGAGTAAATGCACTTCACTCTTACTGGTCCTGAGGACTCCCCCAATCTACCTACGCAAGAGTAGCTGAGAAAACGTCTGGACTGGCAAGGACTGGCATATGCAGCAACCATAGGTACCTTCGAGAAGTAATGGTGAAACACATCATAGGGCAAAAGATCCAACCTCAGGACCAACCTCCAAATAGATGCCAAAATTCAGCATAATTTGTAAACGGGACTAAACATTTGGATTGAAACTGCAACTTAAAAAAAAAGTAGGTAACATTCTTAAGATTGTTATCTTTACTAATTTCATATGGAATGTGCCTGTTTCAAAAAAAAAAATCTGGCAAGAAAGATAGGAAAAGAGCATCTTACCACGATGTTCACACGCTCCCAAGAGATTGATGATGTTTGGGTGGTGGCCAAGTTTACAGAGAACCTCCAGTTCCCCAGCGAAGTCCCTGTGGTCATCTTTGGAGGCATATTCTGGGAAGAAAGTCAAGAATTGTGATCCCTCTCTGTTAGACCTGTCCAACTGTCCTTAACTGTCCTGCTTAACTGTCCTTTCCTGTTCCCCAGGACCTTCACAGGCACTGAGTCACCATCAGGTCTGAAAAAATATATAGAAATCAGAGATGACTCTAAGAAGAGTACTTGGTACTGGTGACACTTTGGGCTGACACTTTGTTGTTGAGAGCTGTCCTATTCACAGTAGGATATTTGGCAACATCTTAGGCTTTCCCACTAGATACCAGTAACCCAACCAAATATGTATCCAGACACTGCTGAATGCCCCCCCCCCCAGGGGGCAAAACCACCCCTGGTTGAGAATCACTGCTCTAAACTTTTTCTTGCTTATGCTTTCAAATACCCTGTGAAATGACTTGGTAGAGATGGAGCAGCCTCCAGTTTAGACTTTAGCTATCCTAGCTGAAGCCGCTGTCCAGCAACAAATATGCTGAGCAAGAGAACCAATGTTTCAGTGCAACACTAGGAATGCACACACCTTGCTTTATTATAAAAATTTTAACTTGCTTTTCCACAAACAAGTCCTGCTAAAAAAAAAAAAAAAGCCTCAAGTCCAACAGCATTTTTATGGAAGTTGCTTGGTGGTCAGGAAACTGAAATGCATTTGTTTCTATTATTTTTTCATCCTGTCTCTCCACTAGCACTCAGATCAGAGGAAGAACCACCAGGTACCATTCAGGCTGAAGGGAAGGCCCTCTCTGGTTGATGTACAAACTGATCAGCCTTGATTGGTGACAGAGTGCTGTAACTATTTTTTGAAAAATAACACTGGGTAGGAAAGGTAGGAGAAGGGGACAGTTGTGGACTGGTGGCCCAGGGCATGCTTGAACATGCTTAGGTATTACAGGAATGCTTCATGTGGACTAAGGGTACCTGTAAAACTAGCTAGTAGGCAATCCCAGGTCAGATAACCCTGTTCATAACACAAGAAGTCCGAGGGTCAAAGCCTTAGGAGTATTTTTAAAATGAAGTTCTTTATAATGAGTTGTCCCCCTACTTCAGTAACTCCTCTTCTTGGAGTGTATCACTCTTCCTACCGACAGTTTCTGCCCTTTGCCCCCTTTAATCTATTTTACCTCTTCACATGTGCATGAGACAATCAAACTCAGGTCAGATTTTAAAAGCCCTGGTTTGATAAGATTCTATATCCTTTTCCCTCATACTATTCTTACTATTCCCCCAAACTCCCCATGACTAAAGTAGCAAAACAGAAAAGAGATTTCTGGATGCTCTGCAAGACTTTATGTGCGTGTGTATGTGTGTTTGAAACATACTACTATCTCTCAGCACAGACACTATTTTATTTGTTTTATTTTACTTGCCTTCTGTCAACACTGCAAAAAGCAGTGGTGATTTAGTGACATTTAGGGTTAATTCCAACCTTAGGCTCAATATTGCCAACAAAAAGGGAAACCCATCAGCAACCTTAAGAGAGTCTGCATTGGGAAGCTAACCAACAACAGTAGGTAATCATTTTCCCTGCTCTAACACATGGCTTTCTAAACCCGGATGCTATAAAAGCAACACTGCACCTTTACAATCAAGCCATGCATAACCTGCTTCTTCACACAGAAGAGAACACACCTAGGACTGCCAGTGAACTGTCATTTTGTTTTCTCAGAGGATGTTTATTAGCCACCTTGTTAAGTAAGTAGGCATCAAGCAGTCTTGAGATGAACTCAACTGGAAAAGATTTAGTTCTTGTGACCTTAGACCCTGGTTTTCAAACTTGAGTATACAGAAGAATCACTGGGCATGCTGCTAAGAACACAGATTCTCACGTGCCACTCCAGAAATTCACGTACAGTGGGAGAAGCCAAGTAGATGCATGTCTAACAATGTCTCCAGGAACTCTGATGCAGATAATCCATGAAGACAATGGTTTTCAAAGTGTGGTCTCCAAACCCTCAGCATCAGCATCACTGTGGACTAATTAGAAATGCAAATCCTCTGGCCCTACCCCAGACTTACTGACTCAGAAACCAGAGTGGACCCCAACAGTCTGTTTTTAACAAGTCTTCCAGGTGATTCTGATACACACTCATTTGGAGAACCACTGCATCAAGAGAAACAACAGCACTCCCCTAAAATTAGCAGTGTGTGATAGAGAATCTGTATTCTCACATCCCAATGAGTCAAAACAGTGGCATTTAAACAGCCTTCATATTTACGTCCTGACCCCATCACTGGCTGACCTCAAAGGAACTATCACCTGCAGTTGCACAGAACAGCTATATTTGACATCATGCCAATTTTTTGTTTAAATAATGTAAGCCCATAGAGAAAAGATTCGACAGGAAGTCAAGTTTTATTCCCACCCCAGTGAAATGCTGACTTGATTTGGCCAAGCACTGACCTTTCATCCTTTTGATGGCAGCGTCCATCCGTAACCCATCCTTCTTGATGCGTGCCTTAAGAACCTGGCCAAAATTACCCTCCCCAATCACATCTTGAAATTTGATGTCATTCCAGTCAAGCACTGGATAAATTGTAGGATCTGGGTTGTTTTTGGCCTTCCTGTTCAGGGCCAGAGTTCCTGAGTTGAACTGCACAGCTGGTTCTTCCCTCTGGAGAAATAATTTTTTTCATGGTTATGTGTCAAGATTTTTCATAATTCTAATGTGCATAAGTACTCCTGGTGTGTATCCCTACCAGGTAAAACAAGAAATTGTCTATCTAAAAAAAGAAAAAAAAGAAAAATTGTCTAATTCTAGAATGCAGATGGAAATAGGTTTCATCTAATAGGCTGTCTATAGGGCTGCATGAGATAATTCCAGGCCTCATGGGGAAGGCAGACTGCAATCAATTAGCAATGTCTGCAGAGAGTGAGACAGGAGGGAATAACAGCAAGTATGCCACAGGATGGCACATCCCTGAGTTAATCACAATTAATTGTGGAATGAGCAGGTGTTCATTTCTGGTTTAGAAAAGAACTCAGAGATCCTATCTGGGGCAGTTACAGGCCATGCCTTCGTAAGAGCTTTCCATGCATTGTCTTGGTCTATTCTTTTTTTTTTTTTTTTGTCTTGGTCTATTCTTGACTCTTACTCATTCTCTCTGACTTATCCTAAACCTTTGAACCTCTCAAGCCCACTCTAGAGCAGAGTCTGGCTCCAGGATTACACAGACTTATAGCAAAGCCCAATACAGCATCACCTTTTCTCCTGAGTTTGAGAGGCTGCTAACATATCATGACAAAGGACAGGTGCCATGATGAGTGCCAGTGCTCCAGCCCCCTTGCTGGTCTTCCTCCAGTGACAGCCTGAGTTGAGCCAGCTCTGGCATGGAGTCAGATAACAAAGCTCTCCAAGTATAATTTTGTAAACCTTGGTTACCAGTCAAAATTTCTAGATGAAAGAATGAGGCAGTGCATGGTATTATGAACTATGACTGTAGACTGAAGGGTACAAAGGAATGGAGATATACACATGTGCATATAATTCATATATATTACACATTTATATGGGGGATAATAAGACTGTGGGAGTAGGGATGCCTGGGTGGCTTAGTGGTTGAGCATCTGCCTTTGGCTTAGGTCATGATCCCAGGGTCCTGGGATTGAGTCCCACATCAGGTTCCCCGCAGGAAGCCTGCTTCTCTCTCTGACTATGTCTCTGACTCTCTCTCTGTGTCTCATGAATGAATGAATGAATGAATGAATGAATGAATGAATGAATAAACAAATAAATAAATAAATAAATAAATAAATAAATAAATAAAATCTTTAAAAAAAGATTGTGGGAGTAGAAAAGGGAACTGGAAATAGGAAATGTGGGGAAAACTTATCTAGTGCAATACATCATTACTCATCACACTGAGGTCTGGTTGTACTCATATCCTTCCTTACGACAGTGTCCAGTTCTTCATATTGCAAGATTAGACTCCCTGGTGACTTATCACTAGGATGACCATACATCTCATTTTGGCAGGGCAATAATTCTGTTTTAGCCCTGGCTTCCTAAATCATTATTAAGAGCAACCTTTTCATTCTCAAAACCACTCCAGTTTTGACAACAAATTATGTAGTCATGCTGTTTATCCCCATTTCATAATGAAAGTCAAAGAAAAAACAAGACCTGCTTAAAGGAAATATTCGCTTTACAAGTCAATTTCCTGGTCCACTACTTTTTTTTTTTTTTTTTTTAAGTAGGCTCCACACCCAGCATGGAGCTTGAGTTTATGACCCAGAGATCAAGACCTGAGCTGAGATTAAGAGTCAGATGTTCAATCAACTAAGCCACCCAGGTGCCCTTCCTAGTCCACATCTTTAAAGTGAAGGTTCTGCATGCATGTAGACTTGTACTTATTATAAACTAGTAGGAAGATAAGGCACTACCACATTTTGGAAGGCTTGGGCCATTCTCCTTTGGACATTCGCCCTCTTTAACTGTAACATGATCAGGAAGGCCAACAGCACTGTCAGGCAAGTCATTCCCGCTGAGCCAAGGATGGCTATGAGCAGCATCTTCCCACCTCCAAGGTCCGCTGGTGCTGCACAGAAGACAAGAGAAGCAGCAGGGTTAGTTTAGGAGAGATAAGCCAAGACCATCTATGAGAGACCATGGTATAAGGGAAATATAATGGCAGCTCTGGCTCTGCCACCTAATTGCTACAGGACTTTGGGCTACTCATTTATATGTTCTGAAGCTCAGTGGAGAGGAGTCTGACTTATAGGGTTGTTATAAGACCTTAAAAAAAAAAAAAGCAAAAATGCTAATTCTTCACTGTTACCATGTGTCCAACTTTTACTTCCAAGTAGAGGCTTAAGCAGCAGCACATTATCAAATAACAGCAAGAACGACTAACTAAAGGACTTTGGGAAAGTAGCTAAACCTCCCTGCACAATTTTCCCACCTAGAAAAGCTCTCAAGTGCTAAGATACTGAGCTTAGAGTCTATAAGATATTTTGCTTTTTTTTTTTTTTCTTGATTAAAAGCTGATTGAGAAAATCTGAGCATACCAATGGGAGAATGAAGGAAAGAAGGAGGGAAAGACAGAACAGAACAACCACTGAATTTAGGGGTCAAATCAAAATACACTATTAAAGATTATAGGATATGATCCTTCCATTTGTTTCCCTTATTTAATTCAAATAAGAGGGATCCCTGGGTGGCGCAGCGGTTTGGCGCCTGCCTTTGGCCCGGGGCGCGATCCTGGAGACCCGGGATCGAGTCCTGCATCGGGCTCCCGGTGCATGGAGCTTGCTTCTCCCTCTGCCTGTGTCTCTGCCTCTCTCTCTCTCTCTCTCTCTGTGACTATCATAAATAAATAAATAAAAATTAAAAAAAATAATTCAAATAAGATTAAATGCAATATAGTTTTATGAAAAAGTCTGCAGAGCATGACCCTATCTTCTTACAAGTATTCTTCTGTGATAATCTCTCTTTTCTTCCTTCTATCTCTAAGCATGGGTGCATAGAGAAACACCTGGAAAGGAATGGTGAGAATTTTGTTGTTTTGTTATGTCTTGTTTTTAATTTTTCTGTTTGTAGTTTATGTATAGGTTGGACTTAGGGCCTTTATACATTTTACCAATACACAAATAATTATAAAAATAATGCATGTATTAAGGGTATCAACTGAAAACTCCAACTCTCTATAATTGGTAAACTTTGACATTTCAAAAATATTCCAAAGAATCAGCACTGAAAATACAGCATGTTTCATTTTATTTATTAAGCCCTAGATAGACCTCAAAAACCAAGTTTTTACTACTATAAGATTTTCTGTAAAAATAAACTGTAGCCCAGATTATAAATCTGCAAAAATTTCCATCTAACGTCACTCTATGTTCCCTCGCACATGTTGCAGAGGGCTGGGAGGTGCCATTGCAGACAGACTTCAAAGGGAAGGTGCTCCAAGAGCTGCAGACCCACCTACCCTGGTCCCTTGTTCACTTAATTACATTGAACCAGTATTATCAGTCACAAACCCTGGGCATTGTGTGCTTGGCACTCTGAGGGACCTCTATCTATCTCAAAGAGGTCACTCTCACTGGAGTGGGGGTTAGTAGTGAACATGAAGACATCATAACTCGGATCCAAAAAGTAAAAAAAAAAAAAAAAAAAAAAGCAAACTTAGAATAGCATAGTGTCATTCAGGCTAAAAGAGGAGTTCATTTGAGAAAGAATGGAGTTGGTTCTTAGAGCCTCCCACTGAAGCACCCACACAGGCTTGCCTTCACTAAGCAGGTTTCACATTCTTTTTCCAGGGAATCAAATTCACAGTCCTCGGGGCTTCCATTGTTAGATGAGGAGTGCTGAGGGGCTAAGTTAGTCTAAGTCTAAGGCTTAACAAAAGAAAATGGATCAATAAGGTATCCCTCCCAGGGACATTTTCATTATAAGAACCTATCTAGCAACTGTGAAGCCTATTTGGACAGACGAATTTTGTCACATGACATACATATGAGGTAAATATCTTAAGATAGTGGAGCTTTTCTGATACTCTCCAGAAATAATCTTAGGTAAATACCTGGCCATTCTACGAACCTTGAGATTTAGAAAGGGTCATCAGTTCATGAGAAAAGGTTGGGTTGCTTGACCCTATGTTGTTCTCTGCAAAAATGTCCACCTGGTAAGCTGTTTCAGGCTCTAGGCCCTTTAGCTGATACTGGGTAATGGTGGCATTCTTGATCTTCACATCAATGTGCTGGTCTTCATTCTTTCCCTGAACCTTGTAACGGATGATAATAGATGAAATAGAATAGCCATCCAAGATTGTCCAAGAGATCATGGCTGAAGAGTCTGTGATGTTAGAAATCTTGATGTTTTCTGGTTGAGGAGGGAGAACTAGAAATTAAAGAAAAAAAAATCACTTCAGTTACACTACTATCTCTTAGATTTTTTTTTATCTCTTAGATTATTATGCTTTCAAGAGATACTTACTGTCAGCTCATAAAACAAGAAAGGCAAATAGGTGTTTTCTCAGATGGTAATTCCAATCAATTAGAAGTGGATTCCACACATACTTGACAAGATGGCAAAGACAGGAAAATGGCAACACATATATTATCATATATTTTCTCATCCTTGCATTCAATTAAGACATGAAATTCTATTACTCCACAAATATACCGTTTTTGATTTTGGGAGAACAGAAAAGTTATGAGAGTTGACATTTATATAGGCCCTTCCATATACTAACTCATTTCCTCTTCATAACAATCTTATCATAAATATTCAGTCCCACAGAGATAAAGTGACTTGACCAAGGTCACACAGCTATTACACAGAAGAAATACAATTCAACTCCTGGCAGTCTGATTCCACAGTCCATTGTCTTAGCCACTCTACCCAAAAGCCTATCCTTGCCCTAAATGCATTTATAGAACAGTAACAGTCAGTGTATACATAAGAAAATGTGTTAAGGACTTAATAGACAAAGTACTTTAGGAATTTGGGAAAAACAGAGATCACATTCTACTCTGGGGCAGGATGAGAGAGAGATGCTTTGAGGTTTTCCAGATGTGAAGATGACATGCATAGAATCATCCCTGCGCTTTCATTCAAATACCTTCCAATAAAAGGCACAAGCAAGAGGCAAGTTGCTGACTCTATATAGCTTGATACTCTATGACCCCAGGGAAGAAGAAATCCAAGGTCTTGCCCCAGAATCAATTATACCTTACATCTATAAGGCTGTTGACAAGGTGCTTCCATATGCAGGTTTCCTCTTGACCCTCATAACCACATAGGTAGATGAGCAGTGCTGAGATTTTTATTGTCCAAATTTTAGAGATGAGAACACTGAGACTTCAAAAATGCGAGGGGCTTGTACTCGTCCCAGTAAGTAAGTAGTAGACCCATGCCATTTCACTCCATATACTACTGTCTTTCCATAAGCAAAATAGACCATTTGAGAAGTGTCTTAGGTTATATTCTTTCTATTCTAAATTCTGAGCAATTCTTCTTCATTCTAAGTTTCCTTTTCCCATGGTGTTGATGTCCCATGTCATACTCCTTTGGTAGCTATGGCAATTTATGAGAATTGGATATTGAATTTTGAGTCTTCCAAATCTGATGTTCATTCTCAATGTCCAGCAGGTGGTAAATGATCCAAAATCACAATAAATTAATCAAGAGTATGCTTTAATTTTCTTTGCTTCCAGTAACAAGATGCTGTATATTTTACATCTCCCATAAGGAGATAACAGAGTATTTGGATTCTTAACATTTTCAGATTACTATGAACACATGTTTAATGTGTATATAGTTGTGCTTCAAAAAAAAATTCAACTTTATAAACCAGTGGTATTCTAAGCCTGTCACAAAAAGAAGCAGTGCCTTGCAGACACCTGCTAATCTTGACACCAACTAAAGAACATAAATTTACATCTACGAATTTATCCACATTATGCCTGAAAGACATCAACCTTTGGGCTAGCTCAGTGGATCTGTGATTTAGATGCATTGACATCTGAACCCAGTAATCAGCATTTTGGCAGTTTCCCCAGGTAGATTCTAAAGTAGATTTTAAAACAGTTTAAGAAAAGCAAATCAGAATATAAGCAATTTAGAGGTGGGATAGGACTGCAAAAGGAATTCCTCCAGGAATCAATCTTGCCTTGAAAACAGTCCAGTGCCTGTCCAAAGAGACAAATAGACAGTATGGTTTGGCAAAAACAAACAAAACATAAACCTGAAATGTTCTGTGACTATCATAAAAAAAATAAAAAATTAAAAAAAAAAAAAAACTTAATTAAACCTGAAATGTGAATTTGATTTCTAACCCCATGACATAATGGCTGTATAACTTTGGTCAAGTCACTTACCCTTCTTTGTTGTAGGCTCCTCATCTGTTAAATGTGATGGTGATTCCTATTCTAATTTCTTTATAAAGTCATAGTTAAGTGTCAAATGAGATACTCTGTGTATACATATACAAAAAAAATTACACACATATATTATTTTTACACATGTTTGGGGCCATGTACCAAATCTGATTCATTCTGCTCCTTATACTTGAACAGATGGAACTGCTAGGCTGGGCACCAACATAAGCTTTATAACTAGAAGCATTAGTTTTTACTTCTGAATAACCTATATGCATGCTCAGCCAATGGCAACATAGCATATTAACAAATCTTTCAGTGAAAACTAAAATATTCTCATCCATATTCTCCTTGCCCCAATCTCCTGATCCTAGAGGGACCAGCTGCTACCATGCCAATCAACTTCTCTACCACTACCACCAGCATAATGCCTCTCATCCTCATCTGATTCCATACAACTGCCCAAGCTAAGTCCACCTTCAGTGACTACTAGCTAGTTTTCATTTAATCCTATAACTATGATACTGATTGTCATGATTTTGATCATTTATAATTCTAATGAGGGTAAACTTTACATAGAATAATCAACGGATAGCTAAGACAACTTTGAAAAAAATAGCGATTCAGTCTACAGTTACCAATACACTGCATAAATCTATGGTAAGTTAAACAGGTTGGAAATGGTAGGAATATACAGATCAAAAGTAGACAAAGATCAGGGACACCTGGGTGGCTCAGTTGGTTAAGTGTCTGGCTGTTGAATTCAGCTCAGGTCATGATCTCAGGGTCGTGAGATCAGGCCCCCTATTGGGCTCTACCCTGAGCAGGGCATCTGCTTGAGATTCTCTGCCCTCCCCTCCACTCTTGTGAGTATGCACACACACACACACACACACACACACACTCTCTCTCTCTCTCTCAAATAAATAAAATCTTTAAAAAAATTAAAGATCAATGGAAGAGAAAAGAGTACCAGAAATAAATGCAAAAACAATATAAGAAATGGGCATATGATGCAGAAAGCATCACAAGTCACCAGGGGAACTATTCAAAGTATGGCATTGTGACCATTAGCTTGTAATATGTGAATAAATAATATTAAAATTAAAAAGATTAAAATACTTACACCAAAATAACATTCCTATGTTTTAAAGACCTAAATATGCAAAATGAAAGGCTAGAACTATTAGAAAAAATATAGAGAATATGTTTATGATCTTGGGGTAAGGAATAATGCCAAAACACAAAAAGTACAAACCATAAAGGCAAATATTGAAAGGACTGATTATATCAAAATGTAAAATATCTGTAGGTAGAAGACACCACAGACAAGGTGAAAATAAAGAGATTAGGTGAATAATATTTGCAATGTGTGTAACAAAATTAGTATCCAGATTATAGAAACAACTTTTTTTCTTAAGATTTTTTTTAAAGTAATCTCTACACCCAATACACGGGTCAAACCCACAAATCAAGATCATGAATCATATGCTTCAACTACTGAGCCAGCCAGGTGCCCCTAAACAACTTTTTACAAGAAAAGACAACCAATAGAAACTGGGCAAAGTGTATCAACAAATGCATCAAAAAAGAGGAAATCCAAATGCCTAAGAAAAGATGCTCAACACTGCTAGTTACCAAGAAAATTAAAATTGAAATTAACAGTGAGGTATCATCTTTTACCTTTGATATTATGATACAAAGGTCTTCAACATCAAGGGGTATAGATATAGGGAAAGGATATATATACAGAAATGGATGTAGGGACATATCCCCTAGAAAAGCTGTCACATCTATACACCTGAAGACCTGTATAAGGATGGTCATTGCATTTTTGTTTGGGATAAGTTAAAAAAAAAAAAGGAAGGAAGTGATACAGGAAGGAAGGTAGGAAGGATGGAAAGAACTTAAATGTCAACCTCAAAAGGAATGGATAAAAATATTATGCAGAAGTTTAAAAAAATATAAGTCAGATCTAAACAATGAACATGGGTAAGATGGAAATCATAGCATTTATTCCACAAAACGAGATGAAGAATGGTATGTATGCATATGCACACTTACGGATGAATCTAACACATTGTGCTGATTCAACCTTGAATGGAAAGATACACAGCAAACTCATAATTGAGTTGTCTCTGGGGAACAGGCCATAGAACGGGAGTAGGGATGATGGTTCAAGGGCCTTGTGATCTCTCTGTATTGTGCCATTACTTCCACAAATCAACAAAAAAGCTGAAAACAAATATGACAAATATTAACAGTAGTTAATTCTGGGTGGTAGGAATGTGTTTGTTGTATTTTTCTCTGCACTATTCTGTAATTTTTTAATTTCACAGAACTCTTAAAAAATGATGAACAATCCCTGAACACTGACAAAGCAGTTGAAACTTCCACATGTCACTGATACAAGAGAGTGGCTGGAAGAACACGGAGCCAGTTTCTATATCTGGGATTGAGCAAATGGAGATGCAGCTGCCAAAGAGAGCCTCAGACATAGGGTGTTGGCAAGGAACCCCATGATCCTAACGTAAGTGGTGGTTGATGTGGCTAAGAAATATTTAATCTTTCCAAGGACTCCAAAATGCACAGACACAGTTCTAATGCAGTGAATCAAAAAAGAACTCTTTGCTTAATAATGAAAAATTTTCAATACTACCAAGAAACCCAAGAACTTCCAACTAATTTCAAATGACTGATCTGAAATAAAAAAAAATCCTGAGCTACAGAATATTTTGAAGGAAAAAAAAAGGTTTTATTACTCTCAAATATATTTTATAACTCCAAGAATTATCTACTATGAAGATTTTTCAAGCAGTCATTTGACTTTTAAGATTAGGAAAAGACCTATCTAATTAACCAGCATCTATGTGTATGAAGAAACAGGAAAATCCTGAAAATTATCCTATAACAAATTAAACAAATCCTAGGAAACCTTATCCATGCTATTAATTTACTTAATTAATAACTCCATACCAAGGAAATGGAAATCTTAGCACACTCCTGCCTGAATTATTGCAAACCCAAATATATGAAGGTTCCTTACATATTACCAGTTATTTATATGATTTGCTGCATTGGGGTGGGGCACCAATTAGCCTCCATTCACAATTAACTGCCTTTCATGATTTCTAGCAAACAGTCTTGACTTGGTGGTAGCTAAGTCCAAGTGGCAGCAGCCAAATGTCATTCAGTCAAGGTTGGTGCCATATTAGTTACTTACTGTCACTAAGGGTCCAAGCAATGAGATCTTCACTCCATTCCCCCTGGGCCTTGGTGTTGACTCTGGCTCGGACTATGTACTGTTCCCTGGGTTGTAAATTGTTAAGTAGTACTGAAGTCAAGTTGCCTGGCACTTTGATATTCTGCTGGTCACTATTCATTTGCACAGACCTTCTCTCCACTTCAACATAAAAGTCATCTTCTGAGCTTGGAAATATTGGCTGCCAGGTCAAATTTAGAGTGGTCTGACTTTTTGGTAGGAGGATGAGACCTCTTGGAGGAGGAAGACCTGGAAGAAACCAGAAGGATCGTGATTTTTTTAAGATTTTATTTTTAAGTAAGCTTTATTCCCAAAGTGGGGTTTGAACTTAAAACCCCAAGATCAAGAGTCACATACTCTACTGACTGTACTGCCAGGCACCCTTAGATCATTATTTTTTGCATATGATGGAGCACAAACATCCCCAAAAGGCAACTTTACAGAATAACCTTAGCATCTAGACTAATACACAACTTCACAAACCATCAAAGAAACACAAGCTAGCAGTCTAGTACTTTTTTTCTATTAAAAGTGCCAATCTTTATAACAATTCTAATCTTGTAGTTTGAGTAATTACACTACAGGAATCCCTTTAGAGAACAACTGGGGAATATTTCTCAAGAGCTGTAGAAATGACTGTCTGTTTTGGTCCCATAATCTGACCATATCAGAGATTTATCCTGAAGAAATAATCCAAAGGAAGAGAAAAACCTAAGTGCATGAAGACATGTATTATGACATTATTTATAATATCAAACAATCAGAAGAATCCTAAATGCTCAAAATAGGAAAACACTTTAATAAATTATGATATAATCATCCAATGGATTAAAATAGATCACTGAGAATAGTATGGGAGGCCAATAAAAATATTTCTAATATGTGAGGAAAAAAAAGCTGTGATTGCAACATGGTAAAAGTCATGGCTACAATTGGTGAAGAATAGAGAGGAAACTGATAAAAATTAAAACATGGATTTTCCAAGGTTGTGGGATGGGGGTGGGTACTATTCCATATTTCTATTACGATTTTGAGTAATATCTTTTAAGGCAATTTCAGGGTTACTTCCCTGTAGCAAGAATTTCAAACATTGTAACATGACTTGGCCAAGCCCTGCTCTCATCACATCAAGGTATTAGCTATGACCACATGCTGCCCTGGCCAAGAACCTGGGCTACCAGACAGGTACCTGAATGGAAACAATATGGGTTTGACATGAAAGAGATAGGAGAATGCCTAGCTTTGTGGCCTTGGGAAAATTCATGAGCTCTCCAAGTTCACATGTTACACAAAATGGAAATAGTTATCTTTCAGACTCAGGAGGAGCAAATGGGATAATGGATGTGAAAATGCTTAGAAGGAGTCAGGGTCTCTTACATAACCTGCTCTCCCTCCTTCCTTCCTTCCTCCCTCCCTTCCTCCCTCCCTTCCTGTCTTATCTTGTGTCTATGCACAGAGAAGGACTCTGTGTATTTTCAGTTATAATAATAGTAAATTGACTTTTAAATTCCAGATACTAAGTATTTTCAAAACATAGAAGGGGGATCCTCTAATTTACACATTCTGAGTGGGGACATTATTGCCCCCTAAGGGGGCAAAAATTGGTTCCTGGGATATAACAACATTTTTGATATTACAATAGCTTATGTAATATATATATATATATATCTGTGGTATTAAAATTCATGGCAGGGGAGATATTAGGACAAAAGAGACATTTTGTCCTAAGGACACAGATATCTAATGAGGGCAGTGATTGAAGGAAGAGGGGGAGGGGGAGAGCAGGAGAGAGAGGAAAAGGAGAAAAGGGTGAGAAACTGCTCTCTCTCCTTTGGGTTAGAGGTAAGAGGAAGGGTCTGTTTCCATACACTGGGACAGGGACTCCTGCCTGCTGTTACACTATGGAAGTCTCACAACTTGCTTGGCATTATGCTAAAGCAATAATTATTCTCTGTAGCCTTTGAAAATTAAATCATTATTTTAACTACTTAATATTAATACATTTATTACTCTAAATAGTTATTACTCTTTATATCCTTTACAAGTTGAAAGAGGGGGTGTCAGCTCCTTTTGCTCATCTCTGAAGTTTAAGTCCCAAAAGAAGCCACCCAGAAGGGCCAGGCAAGCTTCTAACAACAAAGCGGAAGGGAGGGCTGATGTTTTGGGGCATATATGTAAACCCCCGGAGCCTATGCTTGATACAGAGGAGTAACTCGATAAATGGTCATTTCGCTTTTTCCTTTCCTTCAGGAACATGACTTCCCCTCCACTTCTCCCTACCTGCCCTCTCTCTGCCATGTGTTCAGAGTGTGATCTCTCTCTCTTGCCTCCCCTCCGAGCCTCCTGGCCTCTACATTAAATCAACAAACTTATAAATAGTACAACTGCCGGATGAATTAAAAAACAAACATCAGCAAAATTCAAATGATGGGAAAAGAAGAACCTTCAAGAATTCCCTCCCCACCTACCCCTGAGAACTACTTTGAAATATTCCAAGACATTTCTAAATACATCCTGGCTGGAACATATTCTGAGTGCTGAAGACAGTGCAGTGTGGGTCTGTGAAGTGTTTTATGATCTGTTCTCTAAATACTTTCCATCTGAGTCAGATTATGACCTTCCCCTTTGATTCATCAACTGGCCAGAGAGAGAATTAACTACCATTTGCCTCTCAGCAGCAACATGACCACAGAGCAGAAGCCCCTTTTGATCTCTTTATCTTCTAACTTACAGTTTCTGGTGTTTTTTTTCTATTTGCTACCTGGTCAGTTCCTGGGAAACCTTCCCTTATTTGTGCATTGCTTCTATAAGCACCAGAGAAGTTCCTAAGTTCCATTTGGTTCTTTAAGGATGCTGCTGGTGGGATGAAAACTAGGAGGGAGAAGTGGTGAGCAAAGAGGGTAGTGTCTGTTAGGGATGCACCACCTTTTCAGGACAGCAATCTCATTCTAGTTCCTTCTGCCTTTAGGAAGTGGGCTAAAAATAAGAAAAATTGACCAACTAGGATAAAGAAATGGTCTCTCTGGGCTCCTAGGTAAAAAAATAATAATTGAAGAAATAAAAGGATGTGAAGCCTAAAGATCAATTTATTAACCACTCTGAGACTCTACTTGTCAATCTATAAAATGGAGAAGATAATTCTTACCCTTGAAGATAATATGAATTAAATTTACGTGAACTTCAAACTATAAAGCTGACTGGGAGACAGTAACAAATGATTATATAGAGTGAACACTAGAAAATAAACTTTACAAGTGATCTCCTTCTTGTTTCAGAGAGACGTACCTGGGTAGCAGAAAGCTGGAGCTTAAGTTAGTATCAAGGAAACTTCACAAATTCAAGGGACCCTCAATTAACACAGTAGAAGGGCAATAGATACTAAAATTGATCAATCAAAGAACTATTGCTACATATATTACTTAGAACGTAGGGACCCAGGATCAGCAACATCAAATACAACTTGTCAACTTTTTACAGCTGTAAAATCTTGAGTCTAACACCTACCTCAAACCTACCAAATTAGAAACTCTGGGGGTGGGGCCCAGAAATCTGTTTTAATAAGTTCTCCAGGTAATTCTTATGGATTCTAATGTTTGAGAACCTGTAGGAAGCAGTACTGCGAGGTGGAAAGGTGGAACAGGGGTCTGCTGTTCTTTAGATAAAAAGCCTTAAAAAAAAAAGTCCTTTCATTGTATTTGATGTTTTAACTCTGTGCATGAATTAACTTTGAAAAATTAGAAATTAGTTTTAAAAATAAATAAACCAGGATTTCTGAAGTATGTATGTGGCAAGAGTCTGGCATAGGCCCTGATGATGGAAACAGGAAGCTTTTAGTAAAACTCAGGAGCCAAGCAGTTGCTGCTAAGTAAATCCCTGCTCCTAAGGGATGGCCCTGCCTTCCTGAAGGCTCATCTGCTTCCTCCTCTGTCCCCATACTGCTGCAGACACCCTCCCCTGGGGACAGAGACCAGGAGTGCAGCCCAAATCAAAGAAGGATTTGGCTCCAAGCTACCAACCTTCCTGTCACTTTCCCACCCATTCAAAAGCAAACTCCTTCCCCCAGCATCCCCACCCACCCACTCACCCACCACCACCCTTCCAGGTCTTCCTTCCTCTTTCCCCTTCCTCCCCCCTCCCAGCCACTGCAGGAATAAATGCCGTCTGCTTCCACTGACCGATAGAAGCAGTTGTGAACCGTCTCACCGGTCCCGGATGCCCTTCCCCGCCCTCTCCACGCCGGACCAGCTGCACGCAGAGCTCGTATTCTGTGCGAGGTTCCAAGTAGTTGAGTGTAACAATCTCATTTGTCACTGAGAAGAGGGAAAGTCCAGGAAACTTAAGTTGGCATTCTTGTACATTGTTTAAAATGGAATGTTGTTACTGTGATGTAAACTAGTGTTTGGCTTTCAAAAATACAATGTCTAAGTAAAATAGGCAATCCCCCCTTCAGGGCCTCACTATTCCTAACAGAAGGAAAATGAGACTTTTTAAAGGAAGTTTCCAGGTTACAATGCATATTTTAATGTAAGCCTCCTTGAGCCACTTAATCACTTCTGCTCTATCTTTTGTCTTTTCATCTGTAGGGTAAAACCACACAAATTTTCAACTATATGAAATAACAATTAGATTTAAGGGGGGGAAAATCCAATCAAAATGATATAAAATAATTTAATTGCCACTGTTTTTAAATACATAGTGATTGCAATCAAGCTATCAACAGAAGAGATTCTTTGAGGGTTTGTTTACAAAGACCAGAGAGCAGATTTATAATACTCATGCCATTTATAAATGAAGAGTTCTAGAGTAATTGAAAATAGATCCCATAGACAAATAGTATATGCATCTTTTCTCCTTAGTTTTTGTTTTAGCCTCTATTCTCCATAGGTATTGCAGAAGTACTATCTTACCATATGATAAATTCCCAGTTGGTAAGAGAAAAAAAAATGGACTGTGTTTAAGAGTTGTTAGAAGAACACTTTGTGGATGTCCACTTGCAGAAAGTGACTATGGATTATTACCACTATATGAAAAAAAAGCTGCTTTTTATAAGACCTACCCATTGATATTGTCAACAGCAACTTAGCAAATTAGCCTTACGTCACTGGGATTCTGAATTTTGGATGAGTCTACAATAGAATGTGCAGGGCTCAGTAACAGTGTCATGACTTAGTTCAACATATCCAGGTCAGCTGGGTTAACATTAAGCCAAAACTTCCTTTTGTTCTCCTTTTAGTAATTTCCTCAATTACCTATATACAGTATGGAAGAGTGCCCTTTTTAGGAAATCACAGGCATGGTGATACCTAAGGATTGGTAAGTAATTCTCTAATACTCTGAAATGGAATCCTCTGCTACAGCCATTATCTTTGGGCAGAGAAATGAGAGTGGGAGAGAGGATTTCTATATTTGAGGATTTTTTTTTCTCCTGGTGCCACCTCTTTAGGTTGAGTCTTTCCTGTTCAAATCTTACCTTGAATATGCCGCCAAGCCTCATAATGATTAACAGGTTTGTATAGAAGCTTCTTGGATTTGATTGGTCCATCCCCAAAGTAAGGCTCAGAGCTGATGTTGATGACAGCAAAATTATGTCCAGTGTCAATCACGTTTGGGGCATTCAGGGGTTTTGGAAGAACTAAACAAAATTTTCAACAATCAGATTAGTCTTTGGAGTTGGATTATTGCTCTTTGGTGGGGATAGAGGATTAGTGACCTTACATTTCCAACAAAACCCTCTTGAGGCAGGTACAATAGTGAAACACTGGGTAACTGCAAACAAAAGACAGGGAATGCAGTCTGATACCTGACAGAGTGTTTGTGACAACTGAGTAAAACCTGTGATAGCTCTCTGGTTTCTCAGGGCCATAAGCATCCTGTTGTTGCTCAAGCCCATGGCGCGCATGCACACAGATTAGCCTGCAAATGACAAAGAATGACTCCTTCACTGGGGGGTGCTAAAGCACTCCTTGCACATCTTGACTATGAAATATCTGTAAGAGAAAAATTAGGCTGCGCCTGCACATAGTAGCTGACATACAGAATGAGTAATGATATGCAGATTTCTTAGAAGTCCCCACCTATTCCCAGAACCTTTCAAGAATCTATCACCTGCTCCTTATGACTATCCATAAAAAGCATGACTCTGCGTCCAACCAGGGTGACTTAGATCCTGTATCAGAGTGTACCTGCTGCACTCTGCCCATCCCCTTTCAGTGTGTACTTTGGCTTTGCAATAAAATTTCTGCTATACTCTGAACTGCTTGAATTCTTTCTCATAACGAAGTCAAGAACCTGGCACCAGCTGGTGGTTGAAGTCTCAGGGCCCAAGAACTCCCCCAGTCTCCTGTATCACTCTTACAGTTCTCTGTTCAGATTCAATGCAGTCGCCTGTGCTATGATCTCCTGGCTTTGCTCTTGCCCCTCCAACCCACTATCCACAAAGTATGTCTTAAAATATGATCACTTCCCTGCTCAAGTCCTTATCATGGATTCCCGTCATGTTTAGAATAAAATCCAAAATTCATTTTGTGACCAGCCAGGCCTTGCACAATTGAGCCCCTGCCTCCTCTTCCCTTCACCTAATACATCCAGTGCCACTGACCTTTCAATTCATCCAACTAACAATGCACCCCGTCTTCTTTCTGTCTCCGATTTTTTGTAAATGCTGTTCTCCTGTAAGCAATGTACCTAGACCTCCCACCATTCCCTGTTACCTCTCAGGGGATCATTCAGCAATCAGTTCTGATGGGACTTCTTCAAAGGGGTTATACCAAAACCTCAGTTGGGCTTCAAAGAACTCACTCTGTTACTTCATTGCAATTTTCAGAATTTATTATTCTTAGAGATTTTGTGTGATCATTTGATATTGGTCTTCTTCTAGACTATGCATGGTCTCTTTCTCTTTCTCTCTTCTTTGGCTTAAAGCAACCCAGATTTATTCTTACAATTCTGGAGGTCAGAAGTCAGACATAGGTCTCACTGGGCTAAGATCAAAGTGTCAGTAGGGCTGTAAGGGAGCTCAAAGGGAGACTCTGTTTCCTTGTTCTTTCCAACTTCTAGAAACCACCTACATTCCTTGGCTTGTGGTCCCTTCCTCCATCTTCAAAGTCAACAGCATCATATATCTTTGATCCTTCTTTCATTGTGATATCTCTTTCTGACTATAGCTAGGTAAAATTCTCTAATTTTACAGACTCATATGATTAGAGTAGGTCCACCATATAATTTAGAATAATCTGCCCACCTTAAAGACCATATATTCTCAATAGGGTGAAATAGCACCCCTATGTAGGTTAAAGTGGGTTCTCTCAGGATTGAAAAAGCCTCAGATATTACAATGGTTGTGGCCTTCCAAAGGGCCACAGTGCACAAATAGATATGCAGTATATTCATTATATTAACATTTTATGGTGATGGGAGGAGAGTTTGGGAATAAATTTCTAAAGGGGTTCCTTGGTAAGGTGATAGTGATCAAAATATTGTAAAACATTGCAATGGACTCTAAACTCCATTAGGGCAAAGACCATACATGGTTTACAGGTGCTGCATAAATGTTTGACAATTGAATTTCTAGTAAGTTCTGTAGCTCCGTCAGCCCATCCTTAAAAATACACCCAAATATGTATGTTATATAATATAGGATCTTTCAGATTCTGCTAGTGTTTTTACTTACAGTAGTTTCTGAGAAGAGTGCACTTCTGTGAATAAATTCATTCGTTAAGTCATGCTTCCCTTATATGAGCAAATAACACCACCTATTTGCTTAAAACAGCAAATGCTTATTTTATTGTAGCTATAAATACTAGTATCTTAAAAAAAAAATACTAGTATCTTGTGATACTTTTATAAGCGTGAAACAAATTGCTCCAAAGATTCCTCTTAGTAATATATCATTTTATTTTTTGTCTTTTAATAATTTGTACTGAGATATACATACCATAAAGTGCAAAAATCTTAAGTGTATTTAGCTTGAGGGACTTTACCTGTGTACACACTCATGTAACTATCACCCAGATTGAGAGAGGGAACATTTCCAGCCCCCCAGAAGACACTCTTGTGACCCTTTCCCGTCAATAGGGAACTAT
Source organism: Canis lupus baileyi (assembly GCF_048164855.1). Classification (NCBI taxonomy): domain Eukaryota; kingdom Metazoa; phylum Chordata; class Mammalia; order Carnivora; family Canidae; genus Canis; species Canis lupus. The sequence goes on along the minus strand of NC_132847.1, from coordinate 46,980,092 downwards.
TATCCTGGCTTTTGTCACTTTCAGTTAGTTTTGCCTTGTTTTTAACTTTAGACAAATGGAATCACAAAGCATGTATTTTTGTTTGCTCTTTATTGTGTCCATGATATCCATATTGTTGCAGGAATTAATTCTTTTTTATTTCTGTTTAATATTCCACGGTATGATGTTATGAGCTGAACTGTGTTTCCCCCCAAATTCTTATGTGGAAGTTTTGACCCCCAGTACCTTGGAAGCTAACTCTATTTGGAGACAGGGTCTTTAAAGAGGTAATGAAGTCAAGATGAGGTCATTAAGGTTGTTCCTAATCCAATACAACTGTTGTCCCTTATAAGAAGAATACATTCGGACACATACACACAGAGGAAGACCATGTGAAAATACAGGGAAAAGACAGCCATTCATGAACCAAGAAGTGAGGCCTCAGGAGAAGTTAACTCTGCTGACACCTTGATCATTTACCTAGCCTCCAGAACTTGAGAAAATAAATTGCTGTGGTTAAGCCACCTCATCTGTGGAACTTTGTATAGCAGCCTGAGCAACCCATTAGGAATGACTACACTACAAATTATTTATCCTTTATAATGTAGATGAAGATTTGGGTTAATTTCAGTTTGGGATATTATGAATTAAATTGCTCTGTACACTGAAGATGTCTTTTTTGAACATATACTCATTTCTTTTGAGCTTATACCTCAAGGAGAATTGCCAGGTCATAGGTATATGTATGCTTAACTTATGCATATATTTTCAGTTTTCCAAATTGATTGTACCAAATTGTATTCTGGTAGTAAAATCCTTACATCTGGGACACCTGGGTGGTTCTGTGGTTAAGTGTCTGCCTTTGGCCCAGGGCGTGTGATCCTGGAGACCCGGGATCGAGTCCCACATCAGCTCCCTGCATGGAGCCTACTTCTCCCTCTGACTATTTTTCTGCTTCTCTCTCTCTCTGTGACTCTCATGAATAAAATAAATAAAATCTTAAAAAGAAATCCTCACATCTTTAAAAAAATATTATGATTAAAGACACTAATTTACCTAATTATCATTTTATAAATATCAGTAAATACAACTATTTTCATTTTATAGATATTAGTAAATATGACATGAAGAGCTAAATCATTAAGAGCTAACCATCATGTAGAGCTAAGTCATTATAAATATGACATCAATAGCAATACTACAGATGCTTCTATGCGCTTCTATGCGTTGATGTTGTGTGCTGTGTCTTCTACTAAAAAATAAAAATTAGAACTGACTCTTCTGAATCTTAGCAACATGGTTTATTTTTGACTTATTTATTTTCCATGTCTAGCAAACATTCCAAGAAGCTTAAAAATAAGGTAATTTGTCTTGTCTGCATATCATTTCCTCCCTTTCAAGAACATGTAAGATATAAGAAATAATTTGGTCATGTGAATGTTCTACTGAATAAAACAGATCAAGGCCTTTTCCAGTAATCTAAAAGAATATTAACAATTCTGTGGCAGTTTATGTGGATGTTCAGGGTAGAGAATCCAAATCTACAAGGCTATATTTAAGCTAATGTTGTTATTGGTCTTCTAAAAAGATTATCTTCTGGGCACTTACATTTATTTCATTTATGGACATTACCTCTCAGACAGCCCAAAGATTCCTAATCAAGTAACAAAATGGGTAAAATACAAATCAACATTGGTTATCTTGCTTCCTAATCTTTAACAGAGGAGACTCAGAAAACAAAATGGTCTAGAAATGATGATGCATTATTTGGATTCAGGAGACCCAGGTTCAAAACTAAGATTTACTCCTTAACAGATATGCTACTTTATACAAGTTCACTAAACCCTCTGAATCTTCTTTTCTTTCTGGTAAAGTGGTGATAACAATATCTGTTGAACAGAGTTCTTATAAAAATTAAATAAGATGACTTATATGATGTACTTAGCCCAGTGCCTTTCATCAAAATATATCAGAGAGCTGTTAGCTGTTTTTGTCTAAATGGGTTCATAAGAAACTTCCAAGCTTAAAATTCCTTGCAGTATTTATGTATACCAGCCAAGCTAACTTGGATTTACCTCCATGTTGCTTCTTCCCCTCAACCACAAATGCATACCTATCTACTTAATTAATGTGAATTTTGAAATATTAATTCACTGCAGGAAGAATAATCAATGCTGAATATGTGAAAAAACTATTTGTGTTCATTATACAGCATAGCCTGGACTTCATAATAAGTGAGTAATTCTCAAAGTATTTTCCAAATTATCCTGCACAATAATGAATAGGAACTCACAACAATGATGAAGTCAAACTTTTCATGTAAAATAAACACTACTAGATATGTTGTGCCAGACACAATTCCAGGTGTTTTGCATATTCAACAAATCTTCACAATAATCCGGAGAGGTAGATAAACTAAGCTTTATTTTCAAATCAAGAAAGACTCAGAGAGGTTAAATTCATTTGCTCAGGGCTATATACAAGTTTTCTAGCTATTAGGGACAAAAATCAAATCCAGGGCTGTGTAACTCCAAAGGTCATATACTTAATCCCCCCTTTCCATTTTCATGCATATAAAAAATTTTCAAGGTGTGGTATCCTGGAAATTTTCCAAAGCATTTTAGTATTCAGGTAACATCTCTATCTTGGAGCAGCACCCAAAGATACATAAACACAATGTACTGAGGATGCAAGCTCTTCCTCTAGAAAATGGAGCTTACCTTTAACAGAAATGTTGAAAGGTTTTTCCACCATCCCAGCTACTGTGTTCACACTGCAGACCCAGACTCCTGAGTCAGGGGGGAGGATCCGGTGGATGGTGAATGTGGCCACTGACAGATGACTCGTAAGATTGAAGTCTTTTGGCTGGAAGGGTCAAATACAAATAAAAGCTTCTAGGGAGGCATAAACACACGAAAGGCCCATAACACTGACCCCATCTCATTGTTTGATAAGAAGTTTTCTAAGGAAAGATTAAGAAGCCAAATGCAATGCTAGTATAATCATTGGCTTATTTCCAAAGCTATTGTAGTAGCCCTGTAAGTTTATATTGGATTGATGCCCTCTCAGATCCTGCTGTTGTGTTTGTGTGTTTGGGAGTGTGGGGTAAACACTTACAGGCTAGGAACTTAATTCCTTTAAATTGCTCTGGTAACATTTGTTCCTTCCTGGTTGAATACAGAGATGGCTGGGTGAGACGACAAAATAGCTCCCCGAAATAACTGGGAACTATCTACACTATAACTGCACTACTGAAACCCACAAAACTGCGGGTAAAATCAGGGCTCTGAAGACACACAGACTTCAATTCACATCCCTACTCTGTCACTTTTGACCAATTCCTTATTCAACTTCACCTGACCAATTTCCACTTGTATAGAAAAGGGACAGGTAATATTATGCAGCATGTTGTATATAGCATGGTTGACCCTCTACACTACTAGATAGTAGCTGTTACTTCCATTAACCCAGGAAAAGGCCAACAAGATTTTAAGAAGCTGTCAGTTGGCTTCACTACCTAATGAGTTGAGTGGAATCAGGAACATCTGATGTGTAGAAACCAGTAATGGCACAGTCTACATATCCTGCCCCCACAAGGCCACTCACATCTACCCTCTTGTCAAGTTGATTTTCAGTCATCTTTGAGAGAAAAAAAAAAAAAAAACAGATAAGCATTTCAAAATTTTTAGATAGGAAAATACAGCAACTTCCTGAAGATCACTTGTGACAGAGAAATTTGGTGCATTGAGATTATTGGAAGAAAGAAGGGAAACATATTGGAAAAGTTGCTTAGTCCTCTCCAGCAAAAAAGAATTGCTATGACAGCACTCTAACCAGTGCTGAGCAACAAGGCAACAGGGCAGAGTCTAGAGGTAGGGGGCCCTAGGAATGTATTCAGATCCAAGGGATTCTATGGATTATCTCTGAATGGGAAATGTGGGAGTAGATCTATCTAGAGTCAAATAAATTATACTGAACTCCTGTCTTTCATACTCTGCTAATTTTTGCTCCAAAGAGCACAATAGAAGTAGACCAGTCATCAAAGTTCCATTTCCTGTAGCACATGGTAGGTAACACATGAATCTCCTGCTGATTCATGTGGCCACATCTTGCCACACCCTTTGGTGGCCACAAGACCACCTCATTCTTCCTGATATGAGAAGTTAGAACATGGGGATATTGTGAGGAGTAGAACCTGCACAGGCTGACATATACCTCTCAAAACACACAGAAAGTTCTGCAGGACGAGTCCCATCCTCGGGACTCATCTTCATCAATTCCACTGTGGTCATCTCTTTCTAACCTTGCACTATAGCAATGGGCAGGCTGCAGTGAATCTGCTCTATCTCCCCAGGGACATGGCATTTTGTCCAAGCTAACAACATACCAGGTTCAGAGGATGCAAGCCCAGGGTGGAATGTAGCCTTGAGAGAGGTGATTACTACAACAGAAAGCATCTAGTAGTCTCGGAAGTCAGATTAGAAATAACTCTTACATGGAGCACTGTCCCATCCGGCTTTACGAGAGTCATTTCTTCATTGGCAGGTAGTGGCCAGCCAGAAGCTTTGCAGATGGGGTTAAATTTACCACTGTTTACTTCTATGTGATCCGGCAAATCCTCTATCTTTGGGATCATCCTTGGCATGCCTGCATGAGGAAAACAGCACTGTGAAATCGAATCTTTGACACAGCAACAGTAATAAAAGCAGCTACCATTTGACAAGTCACATCCCAGTTAAGAACTTTGCAAATATTATATTGTTTTAATAAACTTGCGGGGGGATGTTATTGCAGTCTCCATTTTACAGATGAGAAGATTGAGGCTCAGAGTCCAGAATCAAGCTCAGAGCTATATGAATCCAGAGTCCACACTCTGCCATAATGCTGTGCTCCCCTCAGTGGATCTGAGACAGACGGTCTCTATGTTAAGATGTTTATCATGGCCACATCTTCCCTGGCCTTACCTTTCAACAGCTTTTACTTTTTAAGAGAATGTTAACAAAAACAAAAGCAAAAAAACAAAAATAAAAACGAGGTCTTCTTTGACTCAGAAAACAAACCCACAATATTGCTGACCAACATGATCCTCCATTTTGATCCCCACTGATTGGAAATCTGCAAGTAGCAGGCGATGAAGCCATTCACATTTATATGCAAGAAGTGAAGTGGACTAGAATTACACCCCCATAACAAAAAAAAAAAAAAAAAGAATTACACCCCCAAACTGGTTTCTAGGCAACAGCCAAATGAAAAGTGTCGCTGCCAATACTGCCAATAAAGAAAATGTCTCTGGTGGCAAAAAGGGTATCAGGACTCCTTGCCTCATACCTACACTGTAGAGAATGAATAATCCTGAAATTTAACAATTTAATTCTGAATTGTAGGGCTCCAGAGAACCTCAGACCCTTTGTGACTAAACAGGAGACACGGTAGTGAAGAATGTGGATAGTAGAAGTGCCCCCGCAAGAGCAGCAAGCCGTTGGTTCTGGGGGCCAGGGAGAGGAGGTGGAGGAGGCAGGGACACAGTAAACCCAACATTCATATTTTCTATTGATGTCCTTTGTCTCTGACCTAGAATGCAGTAAGTTATGGAGCCGGAAAAAAAGAGGTCTAAGAACTACAAGAGTAATTCCTTGACCTATCTGTAGACTTGAAGGGATTATGATTAGAATCTACCAGATTTTTCATCCTAAGAAGTTATTCGCATAGTTATTTTTACTTATTTATGTACTTATTTATTCATGAGAGACAGAGAGAGAGAGAGGCAGAGACACAAGCAGAGGGAGAAGCAGGCTCCATGCACCGGGAGCCCGACGTGGGACTCGTTCCTTGGTCTCCAGGATCACGCCCTGGGCTGAAGGCGGCGCTAAACCACTGAGCCATCCGGGCTGCCCCGCATAGGAATTTTAAAAAGTGCTTTGACACTAGTAAGGCGGTTAAGTCTGTCCTATACTGCCACTGGGTATTTCCTGCAGTCCTCCAGAGGTGACCCCGGGTGTGCAGGTGGAGGTGGAGCAGAATCCGGAAAGGGGGAGGAGGGCTTCTCTCCGAAAGTGGAAGGCCTGGATCTGGGTCTGAGATTCTCACACCTTTTGCAACTTCAGGCTCAAAACAGAAAAGTAGGCATAAAATTGAAAATTCAAATCCTTTGGCTTGTTAGCTATTTTCAACCCAATCCTCCAGCAGCCCCAAGGCCTTTCCTTCCCTTCCTAGACCCTCCCAGGTTCCTGCCCTGCAGCCAAGTCCAAACACTGGAGAAAGAAGTGAACACCTAAAGCTTAGCCAAAGCCTTTGAAAAACAATTGTTGGTATTTTCCTCCCATGTTTGTTCTGATTTTAAAAAAGAACAGAGAAAAAACCCTAAGGGTCTTAGTCTTATTGCCCTGAGTGTAGATTTCTTTCTGTAACATTTGATTTGTAGGATTGAAAAAATAGCACATGTTCATTATTTTTAAATTTTGAAAATACCTAAAAATATGCTTCTTTTAATTTTAAAAAGTGTATTCTAGGGCAGGAATTAGCAGACTTTTTCTGTAAAGGACTAGACAGTAAATATTTTCAGCTTTGCAGGCTGAAAGTTCCTGCTAACTAGCTACCCAACCCTGTTGTAGTGTGTGAGCAGCCACCGATTATGCATTCTCAACGAATTCGTGTGGCTACATGCCAATAAAATTTTCTTTATAACAACAGATGGTAGGGAAAGAAAAAGGATGAAGTACTGATAAATGCTACAATACAGTTAAACCTCAAAAACAGTATGGTCAGTGAAAGAGGCCAGCCACAAAAGACCATGAAACGTGTGATCCCATTTATAGTTTATGAAATGTCAAGAGAATAAGTAAATCTATAGAGATAAAGTAAACTTGTGGTTGCCAGGGGCTGAGGGGAGCAGAGAATGGGAGTTCTGGCCAACAGGGACAGTGTTTCTTTTGGTATGACAGACGCATTCTAAAATTAGATTGTGGTGATGGTTGCACAACTCTGTAAATATACTAAAAATCATTCAGCTGTACATTGAAAAGGGATGGATTTCATGGTATAAAAATTGTATGTCAATGAAGCTGTTAAAAAAAATAGAGGGCTGAAAAAAATAGAGGACTGGATTTGGTCAGTGGGTCAAAGTTTGTGGACTCCTTGCTCTAAGGTCTTTTCTGAACTAGAATTATTTAAAATTTCATTTTGAGGGTAATGTTTTCTAATTTTCTTCTTCTTTTTTATATCTTTCTTTTCAAAAATAGCCTTTGTCCAAATGCCTCCAGAGTAGTTCCCTGGTGTGCATATCCCGGGAGAAGATGGGTCCTAGGGAAGGGCACAGAAGAGACAGGAGGAGCCCCCAGCCAGCCAGTCATCACTCAGTGTGCCACCAAATGAGTACATGTGTTCCTAGTGGGAGGAGAAATGAAGGCCAGTAGGAGGGCCTGTAGAAAGAGCTGGAATGTTGTCCTTTAGGGTTTGGGATATATCCTTCCAACTTCTGGATGGAAGCAGAAGTGGCTTGAGGAATTTGGGCTTCTGGAGGAAGAATCAGAACCAGCAGAGCTCAGTTCAGACGTGCTGACCATGGCGCCAACTACAGTGTTACCTTGCTTTACCTTCTTTCTCACACTGGAGCCCTTGGCGTTCTGGAGAGCAGAGACATCCTTGGAACCGATCACACATCTCCCCGTGGCTGCACCTGCAACTGAGCTTACAGTCTGGCCCGTAATAACCAGGCTGGCACGCTGTAAACAAAGACACCAGAACCCTTGTTAACCCCGACGAAGGGAGAAAACTAAGGCTATGGGTGGCTAGTTCAATTTTTCTTTCCAAGCTATTTACTGGGTGAAATAGAATCCTAAAAATTATTTCACCTGCTTTTTTTTTTTTAACTGTTTTTTAAAGGTGGCTATTAGAAAGTTTTGAATTACATATGTGGCTTGCTTCTATTTTTTACTGAACTGCTCTAACTCAGAACATCGTTACAAGGTTGCTGGGACCCCATCATAGCTCCCAAGATGCCAGATGTGGAGAGTTGAATTTGTGACGTAAATTCTGAAAACCTTTGAGCTCTGGCCGATCCACCTCATTAGCATTCCTTAGGGAGGGTCTGATAAATTTGACTGCCCAGTCATGGCAAGCTACTGTGTAAGAGCACACATGAAACTCATACTGCAAAGATGTAAAACTTATACCACTGAGCCTCACCAAACAGGCAGGTATGTTTTAGACAGGGCAGAGGGAATCTTTGAGTAGGTGAAGTTAGTGCTGCCTACATAATGTCCACAGAAGAAAAGATCTTCCTCTATTTTCAAATCCCAAATTCTGTCTGGATCAGAACTAAGAGCTCTGATATCTATAGCCCACTGAAAAAGCAAATCTCTATGGCTTTTCAACTCAAAGTTGGTCTGAAAACCAGCAGCATGAATACCATGTGGGAGCTTCTTGGAAATGCAGAAACTCAGGTGCCAGTCCAGACGTATGGAGTCAGAATCTGTGTTTTAATAAGAACCCCAGATGATGTGCATGAGAAGCACTTTCTATAAGGTCCAGATGATGTGCACGAGAAGCACTTTCTATAAGGTCTTAATTATGAAAGCATAATTAACTTGAGATGAAAACATCTCTGATTTAAAACCCTGTAATTCAGCAATGGATAGTTGAGTGAATAGTTCAGGTGCATTTTTACTCTATTATTTCCAGCAAGCTGGATCTCCTTGGTAAACCCACTAGAACTTTTTCTGTTCAGGGGTGTGATTGATACATACCTTCGTTGCACTGCAGACCCTGCCAACCTGTGGCGCAGGAACACCCATAGGGGTCTGGGAGACAGAACACATAGGACTTACATCCCTCTGGTCCACTACACCTTTCTTTACAAGTTCTGCCAAATGTGTGCAGTTCACAAGCTTTGGGGGGAGAAAAAGATGATTCAGAGTCAAATATTCAACCCCTTGAAATGTATGAGTCTTCTTTTAAGGGTCTCTCCTAGTGAATGTGGAAAATAATCCAGTCTCAGCTATGGCATGAACAGACAGTATTGATCGTCAATAAAGAACCTTTAGGAAAGGGTATCTTTTTCTAGTTCACATGGAGTTTCCACATGGCCTAATATGGTCCATGTAGTTTCTGTTCCCAAATGGTTTCCAGAGTTAAAATTCTACCTCCAGCAGTGATGGCTTTTTATTATTTCTTATTTTATTATTATTTAAAGATTTTCTTTATTTAGTCATGAGAGACACACAGAGAGAGGCAGAGACATAGGCAGGAGGGAAAAGCAGGCTCCCTGCAGGGAGCCTGATGCGGACTCAATCCCAGAATCCTGGATCATGACCTGAGCCAAAGACACATGCTCAACCACTCCACCCAGGTGCCCCAGGGATTGCTTTTGAAATCCACAGTTTACTCATCTAGTGCTCTTGACTTACCCTTCTCACAGGTTCTCCCCATAAATCCCGGTGGGCAAATGCATTCTCCTGTATCTTCATGGCAGACACCATTGTTCATACACACAGTGCAGACACGGTTACATTCAGGTCCCCACTTCTGAGCTTCACATCCTTTTAAGGAAAACAAGGCTCTGGTGAGTAGAGCACATTCACTCCATAAACCTTTAGTGAGCACCCTATAACATGTCAGTCATTTTACTGGACATTAGTAAATGAAGAGAAACAAAATACAATCTCAGTTCTCTAAAAGCTAACAGTCTTATATGAGAAATAGACAATGGAAACAGGAAATAAGGATAGAAATAAAGACAAGGAGTACTTTATCCTGTCTTAGGTATGGAAGAGGGTATAAATGAAGGCTTCTTGGAGGAGGTGGTGTGTGAGCAGAATCAGTATAACCATATAATTAGGAAAGAAGATAGGCTATAGAGTGTGTCCCAAGAAAAAGTGAGGCAAAGGAGGAAGGCCTGGCGTGTTTGGGAGCTGCACGAATGATCAGAGCCAAAACAATGGTTTTCTAACGTTGATCCCTGACCAATAGCTTCTCCATTACCTTGGAATCTGCTAGAGTTGTAAATCCCAAATGTACCCCCCATCCATGACCTACTGAATGAGAACTCTGGAGGTGGCCTAGCAATCTGTGCTTGCCAAGTCCTCCAGATAATTCTGATGTATGCCAGAGTATGAGAACCTTTGGTCTACAGTAATATAGAGAAAAGATTCAGCTAAAAAAGCAAGCAGGAGCTAGTAGCATCCACCTGTTTTTCAGGTAAAAAACATAAGAACTGAAACAAGATATACAAAACCTAAAGTATAAGAGTGGTAAAATGCTTCTAGCTTCTTATTTCCTGGATATTTCTTTTTTTCTTTAAGATTTTTAAACATTAATTAATGAATTAATTAATGAAAGAGAGAGAGAGAGCATGCAAGTGCACGCAAGCAAAGGGAGGGGCACAAGAGAGGTAGCAACTCTCAAGCAGACCCCATGCTCATCATGGAGTTCCCACGTAGGGCTCTATCTCAGGACTCTGAGGTCCTAACTTGAGCTGAAATCAAGAGTCAGATGCTTAACTGACTGAGGCACCCAGGTGCCCCTCCTGGATACTTCTTTCTCCCATTTGGTGATTTTAGATGGTTATTTGAATCCAAGGATACCTTCTGATTAAGGAAAAAAGTCAGGGGTGTTGGGATGACCCTTTGTGGTCAGAAATTTAATTTCTCGCCTGAAAAGAACTAGTATCTTTGTCCCTGAGTATTAGTCTCAGGGGGTAAGCTTGGACCTGTGCCTACAGCTGATGTAACTTTATAATTTCTTTGGCAAGAATTCCTGGTTATCAGTATTTTCTCTAAAATAATCAGGAAGACTGTCTACACAGACCCTTCCTTTTTTTTTTTTTAAGATTGTATTTATTTATTCATGAGAGAGAGAGAGAGAGAGAGAAAGGCAGAGACATAGGCAGAGAGAGATGCAGGTTCCATGTAGAGAGCCCGATGTGGGACTTGATCCTGGGACTTCAGGATCACGCCATGGGCTGGAGGCAGGCTCTAAACCACTGAGCCACCCAGGCGTCCCTACATAGACCCTTTCTTACAGACTTCCACTTAATAGATAAAGCTACAAAATGCCTAGAAGTTAATATTTACATGCCTTAATATATAAAGGGAAAAATACTTCTGCACAATTAGTGATTTCTTAAAAGCCAGACCACAGGTTATTTACAGGTGTTTAAAACTAATGATGGCAGCCCATGGAGAAGAAAATGGGCGTCCTGTTACATTAAACTATTATCTCTAGGGCTCTACGTATCTATAGACCTTTCTCAGCTTCTCCCCTACTCCTGGAAAAGATAAAAGAATAAAGCTTGAGGGGAAAATTGAGGTGATCTCTTGGGGATGGAGAAGCCAGGAAAAGAGTTCGTTGATAAGCAACAAGATGCAATCAGGTTTCTATTAATTTTCTTTAAAAGCCCTGAGGTTTTATATTTTAGGAAACCAAATGTTCATGCATACAGAGAGAAATCCTATAAACTCAATGGTTATAATAAATCTTTTGTCAGAGAATTTATATTGAAAAGAAATCCTATAAATACAACCAGTGGGATTTTTCACACAAAGTCTTTATGCACTGATATTTTCCTAGATTTCAATTTTGTCCTGAAGAGATGCCTACAGTTATGAGAAATAGACAAATGCCTTCAGCTGTACCTCATTGCTTAAAACATCAAATAAATCCCACTGGGGAAAAATACTCTTAAATGGGATGATCATAGCCTAACTCAAACTTTTTTAGAATTATTTTAGATATTTAGCAGTGCTTCTCAAACAATTTCACCAAAATACCCCTAATAGCAAAGGAATTACCATGTGCTCCTAGCAATCTCAAGAGATAAGCTAGAGATCAAAATGTGTTTTGAAATCTTTCACTTTGTATTAAAAGTTCACGTAAGTTTCACATTCTAGTCTATATTAAGTCATGTTTGTTTTGACATTTTAAAAAAAGTTAAATCTTTTACCATATGTCAACGTCTGACGTTTCTGCTATTACTAGAAAGTGTCCCCATAAACCCTAGACTCTGAGTACCCCCAGTACGTGGTGTTGTATTAGACTAGAGAGAAGCCACCTAAACAAAATGAAGGCAAACTGTGCTTTTGCCACTTGGACTCTCCATGAGAGTAGGGAATAAGAGAGGATTCCATCTGCCGAAACCAGATGAGCTACACTTTTCATACTTATAATGTCATAATGCAAAACTATTTCTCCATTTACCTATGTAACTACTCTGAGAATTACCCAAGGGACAGTGATTCATCTTTTTATCCCTCGTATTTTCATACCAAAATGATGCTGGGCACAGAGTTATAATCAATATATATTTGTTGAATGAACAAACAAATAAATATAATGCAAAGCAAAATTGTTCATAAGTTAGAGATTCCAATCATTAGAAGAATGACAGAGCAACCCAAATGCTCTGTCATCTAAGTAGACCTGAGTCGTTTAATATCATGAATACTTGGTACAGCCAAGAAAATTCAAGGGAAGTTTTGATAGTTGTAAAAGGGTGGGGGTAGAGTTTTTACTAGTTCTAACTCATGCGCATTTTTCAAAAATGAGAATAGAAATGCCATTTGACAGTTAAATAATCTGGAATGTGTGGTATTTACAGGAGGCTTAATGTGGTTGTTGTTTGGGTTTTTTTAAGGAATTTATTTTTTTATTTGAGAGAGAGATCACGAGGAGAACAACAGAGGCATAGAGGAGGAAGGAACGGGAGGGGGAAAGAATCTAAAGCAGACTACTTACTGATTGCAGAGCCTGACAAGGGGCTCAATCTGACAACCTGAGATCATGACCAGAGCTGAAATCAAGGGTGGGAAGACACCCTTTATCCCGGTAATTCAAATGTTGGAAATAAAAGAAACATTGCTGAAGCATAGTTAGAGTAAGAGTATCCCTCTGGAAAGAAAGTTCATCCACCCCTACCCATGCTGAGCGCCCCACATCTTCTCTGGGGCCTATCTTTTCTGGAAACTTGCTTTTCAGTTGTTTCACCAATTTTTTTGGAGTCCTTAGTATACTTCCAACCAGTCCCTGGTTTTTGCTTAAGTAGCCAGAGTCAGTTTCTGTTACTTGCAGCTAAAGATCCTAACAACCAAATCATCCCAGATTGTGGCCTTTCAATCACTTACTCCGGACGATCAGCCTGGTGAAGGCCGAGGTGAAGAGGTTTCCTCCTATGTACCTGGCTGAGTACACTCCAGCATCCTGGGGCTGAGCATGAGGCAGATGCACTTCTAAAATATCAGGTACCTCGTGCCGGGGCACTGAGTGGATGAAGGAACCTAGCAAGGGAGAAGAGTAGAGAACAGTGGGTCACACACAAACACTCCTGTTTCCCCATCTGGCTCCCCAACTTCATCAGTTGTCTCTGACTGGATATAGCAAATGTGCCCTAGCATACTGGATGTGGAAGAATGAAAAGGCTGAGCCATTTAATGCTCTCCTCAAAATTGAGAAAGTTGTGGTGACAGAGCAGATAGGTTGGTCTGTACCGTCTACCACCAAATAGATGAAGATAGAGCTAAGGCTAAAGTGTTTATCTTCTGCAGAAAAAGATGAACAAGTAAAGGTACCCCTGCCAACTAATCCATTAACCAGGAGATACCTAGAATCACTACTCCAATCTGGAAGTCCTATCCCCCTACAGAACTCAGAATGGTCCCCATCAATACTTCAGCTGGATCAGACAACTGCCACCAGATGGTGCCAAACCACAGTTGGACCTGGACAGATTTGTAAGACACAGTTGGATTTCCAGACCTAGTGCCAGTTGGCTTCCCAAGCTCTGTCTTGTAATTTCCTTCACCTTGCAATCAAGCAACATCACATTTTTCATGGCTGAATTTGGGACCTCATTTATCATCATGATGGGGTTTTACTGTACATTCACAATTTCTTATTACACATTCATAAATATAGAATGTATGTACATTCATGTCTGTATATGAATCTCTGCTTTAAGCAACCAACCACATTGCCTGATAGAGCTTCTTTAGTAAGATTTAACTGGCTTACATCATAATGGCTTTGCTTCAAACATCTGCCCCTAAGACTGCACCAGAATGATGACCCAATACGTCTCATGCTATCTGATTTCTCACACCTGGTGCTTGTAGGAAACAAAACATATACTCACCATTTTTGTAAATCACTGCATCTTCTTCTTTCAACAACACCTTTTTGAAAGATATGTTCACATTATCTCCCCTGTCCACAGTCATGGTTAAAGTAGCTGGTAGAAAGGAAGCTTTTAAGAGAGAGAAAGAAAACAAAAAAATGAAGTCACATATTTTCTTCAGGAGCAACTGAACTTTGAACTTCAGATGATGAGGGCTGGCCCTTGCCAGAATTCGATTGATTGGTAGGACAGGAAAAAGGGGAGCTAATGTGTCTTAAACTTCATTAAGTTTTTGAAAAATGTGATGAAAGGAATAGTCATTTTCTTTGTAAAAATGTAAATATATACATACAATATGCATATACACATTTTTTTCCCAAAAACTCATTGGGGAGATGGGGACATTATGTTGACGAATATCTGTTGTCAAAGACCTGATATTAGCTCTCAACTATATTAACAATGAATCAACCATCTTTCTCCAATCTCTACCAAGTTTTCTCAAAGTGGAAAAGAATAGAAACGGTTAGACATTTGCCAAATGGCTCTTCCCTTTTGGGTCATGGACCTTTTGGGTTGTGTTGATCCAACTAACTCTAATTGCTTTAGAACACCCCAGGCATTTCTCAAATGGAATCAGCACAATGCTGGACTTATTACTAATGGTGTAAATATTAGGATATTGGACAATAAGGCAAAGATGGGACCCTTCTTCCCCTTAATTATATATAAAATATATATTATATAATATAAATATATAATCAAATGTATAGAGATACACACATACTGACATAGTTATGGAACTGGGCAGTACTGAGAGGACCCTGGAGAAGCCATTGTATATTTGACTTATAAAACTCTTTTGGAAACATCTGTCTTTTTGTCAGTCGTGGAAGATAACATTGCCCAAGTGCTTTGGTTTGTTGGACAAGATGTGTGAATAAAATCTTCTAACATTCTCCCAACCACAACAATTTCTTAATTCCCTTAATTTACATCATAATCTACAGAGACACACAATTACAAAAATAAGAGGGGGTTAACTTTAGGCTTTTTTGAGGTAAGCCATTTTTTTAAAAAAATTAGCTTTATTGAGATATAATTGACATGCAAGTTAAGCCAATTTTTAAAACGTAACAATCAGCACTAAAAGAAGAGAATTGGGACATATAACTTTCCTAAACATGGAGGGCAGGAGAAACATGAAAGCCTAGAAAAAAGCCCGAATAAAAATCAAATCATAACAAACAGAAAAGATAGATTCTGCCAAATGTATGTCAAAAGCCAGAGAACCCTAGAATGAATTTTTTTAAATACATATATAATACACATGCTTTTTCATGACCTGCATATTAAACATAATAACACATAAGATTGTAAATAAAGGGATAGAAAAATATATACCAGACTTATATGAATTGAAAGAAGCTGGTATTACAATATTTATGTCAGAAGAAAATTATTTATTTATTTATTTTTAAAAGATTTCATTTATTTATTCATGAGAGATGCAGAGAGAGAGAGAGGCAGAGACACAGGCAGGGGGAGAAGCAGGCTCCATGCAGGGAGCCCGATGTGGGACTCGATCCCAGAACCCTGGGATCACGCCTTGGGCCAAAGGCAGACGCTCAACCGCTGAGCCACCTGGGCATCCCTAGAAGAAAATGGTTTATTCTAAAGCCAAAACAAAATTTTTGGGATAAAGATGGTCTTTACATGATGATATAATAAATGGAAGAAATAGTAATCCTGAACTTATATATGCATCTAACAATAGCTCCTAAACCCATGAAACCAAAACTGACAGAAGTAAAGAAAGAAATGGACAAATCCACACTGTGGAAACTTTCAGAAACTGATTCATCAAACAGACAAAAAATTTACTAAGAACAAATAAAGAAAAACTGTATAATGCAATTAAAGATCTGTTGGATATTCATGGATCCCTGTACCCAGCCAGCTGTAAGAACACATGTTCAAGCATATTGTCTCCCTTATTAAGCCACAAAGCCCATCTCCATAAATAACAAAGAATCAATATTCTATAGAACAAATCCTCTGACCAGAAGCCACCTAAATTAGAAATCAATAGCAAAGCACTCTCTACCCTAAGGTTTGGATCCCCATGGAGTTTCAACCTAGGAACCAGCCTGCTATGGAGCACGGGGTCAGTCAGCCTTCTTTCCTGTCTCCTCTGTGGCTTTCAGACTAGTGGCTTGAGAGAGGCTGATTAGGTATGGAGCACGTCATGGGTTTAGAGGGCTACCCTGGGGGCAGGAGATGCCTGCAACTACACTCAGAAGGACTCAGCTATAGGTTCATCTACTTGTTCTTCTCTGTGTGTGCTGACCCAGGCACAGGGCCCTGCCAGGACACCCACAAAAATGCCCCTTGTGACATGAGGCATACATACCTAGAGGGAGAATGGGGTGGGTCAAAGGGCACTGGGAGTGTGGAAGACAGTCCTAGACTTAAAGCTGTGCCCCCTCACCCCCTTACTAGATCTCTTTGAAGGAGTTACTTAACCTCTGAATATCTCAGCTTCCTTGTCTGTAATTTAGAAGTACAAGTATTTACTTTGAAAAGTTGCTGGGAGCATGAAATGATGTATTCCAAACCCCCAGGTACTTAGAAGAGTTCAGTATCCTTCAGAAATATAAAGAAATGGCAACACGGCTGGGCAGCCATCTGTCACCTGGGTGCAGGTGGCCGCTTTCTTGAAGGTACTAAGAGGGATGGAGCATTCAGGGAAGGCAGGGAGGGACCACGGGCAGGGGGACCTGATGGAGCTCCTGCTCACAGTGACCAGGTGCTTCCCTCAGCGATCCTGACGTGTGTGGCGCTTGCTCTCTGTGGCATGTTCCCAGGCCCCTGTAACAATCTTTTGTGACCATTTTATACTGCTGTTCCTTTCTCTGTGGTTTGCTTTTACTTTCTGCCCCTTTGTGTGACAATGTAATCATGGAACTGACCATAGAACTTCTCACTCAGCATTGTATCCTGAAAAGGAATGGACATTTGCCACAGGCTCCACTCCAATGGGGCTTTTCTTTTTCCCCCCGCTCCGTAGTTCTTTGTTGTTTCAGATTTCGTGGCTTTTAAGCCCCCTCTTTTCTTAGGTAGGTTTCTACCTAAGTGGTTATAGCAGAGTTCTACTGCTATCCAGCCTGTCCCTTCCTGCATGAATGGCTCCAGGTTGACTGTTCTCTGCTGAGTACTAATAAAGGAATCTACAACCTTCATGCTGTACTTGGATGACACAGGAGCCCAGCTTGGACACTATGCAGATTAATGTCATGTGACTTGAATGGATCATAAAAACAATAAGCACCTCTCAATAGTGCTATCAGGCCCTACTTTTTCTAAGCACTTTACACATATTTAATTTTCACAATATCTCCGTCAGATAGGTACTACGATTATCTTAATTTTACAAATGAGAAAATGAAGGTACAGAGGTAAAGTAACTTGTCCAACTACCCAGTAAGTTCATAGGAGAGTTAGGATTTGAACTAGGTTACTTGGCTGTGGAAGCCTTCCATAGGTTATTCAATGTTAGCACTCCAGAGGCTTTAAAGTTCTGGCACCTCATTTATAAATGAGATCGCTAGGGCCTGAATTTGAAGATGGCTTGTTCAAGGTCATTTGGATGCACTAATTGACAGAACTTAACTAAGAATGTGATTTGCGTATTCTGTAAGGGTTGGAGAGGAGAATAGATGGTAGTAACAGTTATAAATAAAGATGTTTCTCAAGATGCAATACAACTGAGTTCAATTTTGGGTGTCTCCTTTACTGATAAAGACTAAGGGTAATAGTGGTGTTCTATGTCCATTATTATTTTGTACAATTTCACAACCGTGCTATAAAGAAGGTAGGTATATCCACTGGCTACCCATGTGGGAGACGGAGTTAAGGGTGACTTTGCTCCTTACCCAAGGCTTCCTGACCGTGAGTCTGTGTGAAAGTTGAGACACAAACTCAAGACACCCACACATTCACCAACACTAGCTCTTCAGACCCTCTTACTCCAGGCCCACTGTCTTAGTTCTCAGTTGCAGCCATTCTCAACCATATGCAGTTCTGCAAATGGACCACGTTATCACTCACGACCAAGTCATAAACTTCCTCCTTCCCTTCCCCCATGTCTAACCACATCCCACTCATCATCAGTCTCCATGTAGATGTCTGTTTCTCTAGGGACCTTACATATCTCCTGTGATCCGGGGTAAGTACCCCAAGGCTGTTCTCCCAACGCCCTGCACAGCTCCATTCCAGGCCCCACACAGTGCAGCTCCCCAGCTAGACTGAACACTCCAAGACCTAAGTTCACATCTGTTTTGAAGGGCAGCACAGGATGTGAGTTAGGGCCTGGCTTCTGGGATCAGTCTGAGGCAACCTGTCCAGGCCCAACAATGGAAACCAGGTGTGTGAATGCACCTAAATTGCAATAGCTGTAAGGCCCATCTCTTAATACAGGGTCGTAACAGTCCTCACCAGACACACATTTCAGTAAAGTCTAACTTATATAGTAATGTATATAAAATTGCTAGGGGAATGTCACGTACCTAAGTTTTCAAGAAATGTTACCATCACCACATCTCCCACATGTGACACAAAAAGAGGCCCTAAGAATACTTGGGGAATGAAAGGATAAATGAATGAATCTGATTTCAAGTTTTCCTATTTTCTTTATGCTTTTAACACATTCATTCATATTATTTAAATACAAATGGCTTGCTCCTCTTTATTAACTTCACAAATCACATTTGGAAGGTTTGATGATCTTAAAGTACAGCTATTTCTCAAATGAAAATAGGAAGGAAATAACCTATGTTTCTTCCAGATGGAACACTCTGAGACAGCAACTTGGCTGTGAAAATGTTTCAAACTTCATTTATACCTCCCTACCCCCAAATGAAATCACCAGTGAGGTCTGAACAAATTGCTTTTGATTTTTTTGCATGATGCCATTGATAAAAAACAGTTTGACCATTTGGCGTGTGAGAGCCAATTTAAGCATGTTTTGGCACATCTCAAATGGATTTTCCACTTCCTCCCCAGATGCACGAGTCAGCAGCAAGCAGGAATACATCGATGTTTATCCTATCCTGCTATGTCCCTGGGCAGGCGCCTCTGAGATCCCACAATGTTTTACTAGGGAATTAATAGTGTCACGAAGACATAGATGCGAAGGTTTTCCTGATTCACCATAAAGGATATTACTTTCCTCCTGCCTTATTTCAGCTACTGGATGATCAGCAAAATAAACAGAATCCGTTCAACAGCCTGAGATGTTGCTATTACAATGCAGGAGAGAAAGCACTACCTATTTTTCTATTTTTATAAATTTCCATAATTATGTTAATGGATGGTATTAATTTTTTCTACAACCGAGTAGAAAAATAGTCTTACTAAAATTATTGCTTATTCCTAGGCATTGTGATGATTATTGAAGATTTACTATGAGCCAAATATATTGGTGGTCTCATTTAGTTCTCAAATGTATGTGGTAAAATTCCTCTCTCTGTTATTTTTTTTTAAGATTTTATTTATTTATTCATGACAGAGAGAGAGAGAGAGAGAGAGGCAGAGACACAGGCAGAGGGAGAAGCAGGCTCCATGCAGGGAGCCCGATGTGGGACTTGATCCCGGGACTCCAGGATCATGCCCTGGGCCGAAGGCAGACTCTAAGCCACCCAGGTGTCCCCAAATCTTCATTTAAACACATTCATGAGAATTGGCTTTTTGTACACACCACCTTATTTAAAACTTAAGATACTGTTATTCTCGTTTCACAGATGACGAAAAATGAGACCAACAGATATTAAGTGGCTTACCCAGAGCTGGTAAGTAGTGGAGACAGAATTAAAACTCAGGTGAATAAGAGTCTGAAAGCCATCTTCTCTCCACACTCTCTCACTAGCAAGCCTGCCTTTACCTCATTTAACTGAATTTAAGCTCTCCTTAACCTTCACTGGCCTAGACTTTCAGTTTGAAGCAGTCATTAGAGCTGGTCTTTGACTCCCAAAATTCCAGTTTAATATACTCTCCAGGTTCTTATTTTCACAGTCAAGCACAGGCTCAGGTCAGCCTGAAAAGGGCACAGTGGCACTTCAACATTTCTTTCCTATAAAGCCACTAGGGCACAAATCTCAGATTATCTTCATTCAGAATGTGGAAATGTCAGCAGAAAGGCATAACTCTTTATACAAGTCAAATCCCGAATGACAATGTGAAAAATAATAGAGCTGACTTTTTAGCCATGATAGCTTTGGCACACCTCACATCCCTTTGTTCAAACTCTCTTCCCTCACCGGAGAGCTGCATTCCTGGGAATGTCTGTTGTACACTTTTCCCACTCACCCTAGTGTCATTTAAAGGTGACCATTACAGTTTTGCTAAGAAAACCTTTTCCTTCATTTGTAATGAATAGTGATTTTTATCACTTTTAACTTTAAAATGAGCTTGCTGCTTTCAAATCTTTTAATTACGGACATTAACAAATTCAAAGAAATGTTTTCAGGTGGAACGTAGCTAGGGGCTGACTCTAAACCCTTGTTACCCAAAGTATGGTCCACAGCCCAGAGGTACCTTATCACCTGGGACCTTGTTAGAAGTGCACAATCTCAGGATGCTCCTCAAGCACCTACTGAATCAGAATCTGCATTTTACCAAGACCCACAGGTGATCTATCTATAAGCATGTTCAACTTTGAGAAACACAGATCTAAAAAATGCAGACTCCTATATTAAAAAATTGCCAATCAGAGATATGTGTAGAGGGGTGTTATTTATATGGATCACTTTTGCAATTAAAAATCAGCCTCTGAAGAATTCACAAGGTCATTATCTCCTGAAAAGACACATTCTCAGGCCACTGTCCCTGTGGCTATGATGACATCAATCTAGAAAGGACCCCTTTGCTATAGGTATGATCAGTCCAGGGAAAAAAAGGGCTGATGCGTGAGTGGCCAGATTATTCCATCCAGGACAAGGAGAGGTCATATTTGCTGGAATTCTGTGCCTTCCTCCCAGCAAGTAGCACCAAGATACCAGAAATCTACCTGCCTGTCCAGGCCTGGGAGACTTAGGGCAAAATAGAATCATTAAATGATATTCACAATACTGTCTCCTCCAACTGCCATCAATTTGTTGGACTGGCCTAAAGATTTAGCTTAGAACCACTTGTATTTTGGGAAAAAGGCTCCATCACATCACTGCCTTGTGAGGCAGTAGCAAAGAGTAATATGCCCCTTTGTAGAAGCCTCTCAACATTTCCCTTCAAAGTCCTGGTGTTCTGGGAACTAAGTGTGGTTACTCAACTTATAAAATGAAATCATGGTCTCTTTTCCAAGAATGTTAGCCTGCAAAAAGGGCCCCAATTCTTCATCCCTCCCTGTCTCCATAATCTTTGCCATTTAATTGTGTGATGTCCATCCATTCCAACTTTAGGCTCTGCTATTGGACTTTCTTTGGGCAATAAAATGAGATAGGAATGAAAGCATACAATACTGAGGCTAAGTCTCAAAGAGCCTTGTATGTTTCCCCTGTTCTCTTGCACGTCTGCCATCTCCGTGAGAATACCCGGGTTAGCTTGCGAAGGGATAATAGAGGCATGGAACAGAGCCAGGCTGGCCCAGCCAAGGTCTCCAGTCAGCCAACAACCATGTGTGAGAAAGCCCAGTCAAGGATAGCCGAGTCACCCAATCAGCCCACCTGCCTTACACTCTCAAGTTAGAAATGCTTACTGTCGGGATCCCTGGGTGGCGCAGCGGTTTGGCGCCTGCCTTTGGCCCAGGGCGCGATCCTGGAGACCCGGGATCGAATCCCACATCGGGCTCCCGGTGCATGGAGCCTGCTTCTCCCTCTGCCTGTGTCTCTGCCTCTCTCTCTCTCTCTCTCTCTCTCTCTCTGTGACTATCATAAGTAAATTAAAAAAAAAAAAAAAAAAAAAAAGAAATGCTTACTGTCGTGTGCCACTATGACGGTTTGCGGTTGCGTGGTACACAGCGTTACTGGAACAGCAGATAACCGATAGAGTAAGTAACCAAGTTGAGTTACGGATAGGTGCTTCCCTCTTAAGTTCTTAATTTCTACCACATTGTCCCCTGAAAACATTAACTTCTGTTAAGAATACACAGGGGCAAGCAAAATGAAGAATCTAATGAAAAATCATCAAGAAAGCTCAAAACAGCTTATATGTTGGCATGGACAGTTGTCTTCATTGCTATTTTCCTATTACATATTATATATGTAATTATATTATTATATGTTATATTATATTATATATTATATATTATAATTATATATTATATATTATATTATTATATATTTATTACATGCATGTAATAAAGGCCATGGAGCTCTTAGTACAATGTATAATATACTTCATTCCATCTCATGACCTAGGCAGGCGTCTAGTGAAGGGGTCGAATGTGAGCCAGATGGCCAGGCTCTTTTATCCCGGATACTGTGACCTAGAGACAGCGACGCTGGAAAAGCTCAGACACGGTCTCCCAGCCCCACACCCACACGGTCCATGCCCGGTCTCTGACTGAGCAGCTGCCGAAGCGGGGGCTGTGTGGGAGTCTCAGTGGGCCTCTCGTGCCCCCGACTAGGGGGCATATTACCTTGCTGGCGCATCTTCATGGTCCGGATCCTTATTGCTTCTCCTCGAACTCGTCCTTCACAGAAATAGGCACCGTTGATTTTACTAGCCTTTTCTCTCTTCCAAACGACTTTTTTAGCCCATTCTCTGGTCACATCTTGAGTAACTTCCAGGGGATCCTGGTGCTGGTTCATTAAGGCTTCAAAGTCCCTTCCTATAGTGATGGGCTCGTGTGGACGCCACCCAGAGGCGATGCAGGTGAGGGATGTTTCCGCATCAGACACCAGAGGTAGGGAATTGATCAAGATCAGGTCCATGGCACTGTCCACCATTCCTAAAAAAGAAAGAAGGTGTGCAATCTATGAGGAAGGTTATTAACATGGCCCGGCAGGTAACTGGTGCTTATAAAGCTCTGGCTAAAAATAGCTTGTGAGGGACACCTGGGTGGCTCAGCGGTTAAGTGCCTGCCTTTGGCCCAGGGTGGGATCCTGGAGTCCCGGATCAAATCCCACATCGGGCTCCCTGCAGGGAGCCTGCTTCTTTCTCTGCCTATGTCTCTGCCTCTCTCTCTCTCATGAATAAATACATAAAGTCTAATAAACAAACAAACAAACAAACCTTGTGAGCAGTCCTTCAAAATGCTACTCTTCCATGGGACAAGATCCAAAACTCTACCATGGCATCACCCAGACACTACTAACCACTCCTGCCCCACTGCTCACCGTAGCGGCCATGGACTATCAGCTATTCTTCATCCCCAAAACGAAGCTGTGCATTATATCTCTACCCACTACAGTGTCTGTGACATTAGTTAGGTATTCAGCAATGCTTGCTGAGTTGAGATAAAGTCATAATAATAGCATTACTGTCATTAATTATTAATAATTATCATTAATTATTAAAAGTTAACAATAATGTGGTAATGCCACAATAAAGTATTCTCAAGAAATTTATCAACTATATACACTGTATGCTAACTTTAGAGACTGTCATCGTTATCAAAGAATTCCCCAAGAGAGGGACTGAGTGACGTCCACATTTCCTTCTGAGCTTCATTTGCCTCCTCTTCAAAATGAGGCTAACAAGGGTGCCTGGGTGGCTCAATTGGTTAAGTGTTTGCTTTCTGCTCAAGTCATCATCCTGGGGTCCTGGAATCCAGCCCCATGTCCAGTTCTCTGCTCAGCAGGAGAGTCTGTTTCTCCCTCCCCCTGCCCCTGCTCTTCCTCTTCTTCTTACTCACTCTGTCTCTCAAATAAATAAATCTTTTAAAAAATAAAGTTATTTTTAAAAAATGGGGCTAACAAGACTCATCTTGGAGGATTCTTATAAAGATTAAATGAGATAAAGTACATAACTTAACTAAGCACTATGTCAACTATATAAGATCTATAATGATCATTATTTCTGTTCTTTATTCTGTTTCCTGAACATGTAGGCCCAAACCTCAACCCTCCCCAAATGTAGACTCTTTTTTTTTTTAAGAAAAAAATATTTATTTACAAGTATCTAAATACTTATTTATTCATGAGACACACAGAGAGAGAGAGAGAGGCAGAGACACAGGCAGAGGGAGGAGAAGCAGGCTCCATGTAGAGAGCCTGATGCGGGACTTGATCCTGGGAATATGGCATCAGGCCCTGAGCCAAAGGCAGACACTCAACTGCTGAGCCACCCAGGTATCCCAACCCTCCCCTAATGTAAAAACAAAATCCTATCTGGCCTTTAAAAGTTATTCCATAAATGATGAAGCACATTTTAGAAAAGGAAATCCTTTCTTTTCACGTTCTCTTCCTTCCTTCCCTCCCTCCCTCCCGTCTTCTCTTCTGATTTCTAAGATGAACAAATGAAATCTGTGCCTATTCTCTGCTCTTGTTGAGTATGAATACTAGGGATGGAGGATATTCTTTCTCCAGTAATGGTTGAGCCCCACATCTACATACAATGACCAGGGTACTAGACAGGTCAAGCACAATGGGTGATAAAGACCAACTGAAGTCTCAGAGACCTTTGTGAAGATGTAAAGTGATTCAAGTAAACTCCATGTTACTTCATTTAATACCCATTAAGTTCTGCCAACAACCTGTGAAGCATGCACCATTATCATATTTCAATATGAAAAAAATGAAGGCTCAAAAGATTGAGTAGCTGATTCTATCTTCCACAGCTACTGAAGTCCTAGCTGGAATTCAAACTCCCATAGGTCTTTCAGTTCCTTAGTTACATCACCATGCCCTTTTCCTCCTCAAAGATTTTGTGCATGCTGACCTCTGTGCCTGACTCCACTTCCCACATGGCTAACTTGTGCTCATTCTTTGAGTCTCAGTCTAAATACCTTTCTCATAGATGGTGTCCCTACCTACTTGATCTAGACTATCTATACACTCTCATCCCATTATCCTCTAATTCAGTCTTCTGTTTGTTTCCTTCATAAATATTACTACAATCTGTGGCTATTTTATTTACTCTCTCTTCTCTTGGATGGCAAGTTCCACTAAGACAAGGATTAAAGCTGTTTTTCACATTGACATATATAGGAATATCTGCCTAGCCTCCACATTTAAAAGACTTAATAAATTTTTGTTGGATGGATGTGTGGGCAAATTTTATTCCAGATCTGCTTGATTCAAGTTTACCATTCCCACTTCTAGAATAATGAGGTTAAAAGTGAAAGTGTTCTTCTGAATCTAAACTGAACTCCTTGCCATATTTAGAAGGCTGTTCTGAGAATTGCTGAGTTTAAAAAGGAAAAAAAAAATAAATGTTATGGTCTTTATAAAATGTCATAGAAAGGTGCTCGTTGGTTGCTGAGTATTTAGGATTGACTGGTATTCATTTACCATATCTTTTTTGAGTCAAGCATTATGCCTGCCATGAAGTCCTCGTACATTTTTTTTAAAGGCAACTGCCAGTGTTGGATGTGTGCCGTGATGTTTTGAGAATGATCTATTAGGAGTTAGGTTTCTATCCAGTTAATTAAGAAGAATGTCAAAGTCAAGTCAATGTAAATGGGAATGTAAACTCAATACATAAGATTGAGAGAGAAAAATCTTGCCTTGAATCGGTTTCCAAACCTGATCCTGAAGCATCTATCTTGTTTCAAGCCTCAGTGGTAACTAAGATCTCTAGAGAACAGACAGGGGTTGGGATAAGAAAAATGTTGTAAGAGAGAAATAAACTAGGAAATCTAGCCATGGAATTACAGCCTCCAAAAATAACACTGGAGTCCAACTCCCCTTCCACATGTATATCCAGCTGTGCCTCTGAGTGAACACCACCTAGTCTCCCGCACTCACTCATTCCAGGCATGTTCCCAGAAAGAGTCATCAGAGGAAGGAAACACTGTAATTCTTTCAGCTCCAGTTCAATCCAGCCTCATTTCTAGGACCAGTTGAGTGACTTGCCAAAACCAAGGGATCTGCTCTGAACTCACTGAATTATACTGGCACTGGATGTGGTTTATTTAATGACTTTAGGAAATAATAGGAAAAGCAGTTGATTTGAAGACAGACACACTTCATTTGTAAATTGTTTCTGCGTATGGATCTGGTTTCTTTCTCCTTTTGTTCCTCCCAGTTCTCTCCCTTTACTTTTAATGACAGAAAGGGAAATCGTATACTTCCGAGGGTCCAGATTTGACTATACTTTCCTTCCCTTACTCAGCATGCCTGCTACAGGGAACTCTCTCCCATCAGTGAGTTGTCTGTCCTATGTAATGCCATTTACAATGAAGTATTAGAAAGATTTTGTATGTGAGCTTTGGAGATGAGAAGAAATACCTATCAGATTCCTGGGATGCCTCTTAAAAATCATCTACCTAGTTTTCCTAAAGCAAGAGTATGTATTTGTACTTGTCTGTATATGCCTAAGGAAATTCTGGATCTTTGGACCAATAGGGAATGTGATACCATTCCACAATGCTGGGGGGAAAACATGGGGTAAACAAACAAACAAACAAAAAGATCCCCACAAAAACCTTTGAAAACAGGGAGAAGGATAGCTACACATTGCCTTTCAAAGAGACTAAAGGAGCGGAGGGCCTAATGCAATGGCTATAGATGTGGCTGTCCCTTCTTGAAAGAGTTCAGCCATGGGATCCCTGGGTGGCGCAGCGGTTTGGCGCCTGCCTTTGGCCCAGGGCGCGATCCTGGAGACCCGGGATCGAATCCCACGTCGGGCTCCCGGTGCATGGAGCCTGCTTCTCCCTCTGCCTGTGTCTCTGCCTCTCTCTCTCTCTCTCTCTGTGACTATCATAAATAAAAATTAAAAAAAAAAAAAAAAAAAGAGTTCAGCCAGGCAGCGGGGGGGGGGGGGGGGGTTCAGTGGTTTAGCACCACCTTCGGCCCAGGGCGTGATCCTGGAGACCCGGGATAGAGTCCCACTCAGGTTCCCTGCAGGGAGCCTGCTTCTCCCTCCACCTGTGTCTCTGCCTCTCTCTCCTCTCAGTGTTTCTCATGAATAAATAAATAAAATCTTTTTTTTTTTTTTTTTAAGGAAGAGTTCAGCCACTGACACTGTGAAAGGTATGGCTGCAGTTGCATAGCTGGTGCCAGAGAGGAATCTGCTACTGGGGATGTTTTCCTCAGAAAAACTGCCAGAAGACAGACCTCTCATCTGGGCTCACACCAATATCAGTTCCTGTGTCTAACACCTTTTCCTACATTATAGTGCTGTCTTCTTTAAGTCCCACTGGGAACTGGTGTGGGGTTATTCTGTCTCAAGCATGATCTGAAGGACTCCAGTTAAATCCAGTAGCTAGTTCATTATAAGACTAAATTTGCTATATGAGTAAGGAAGATGCATATTGAGTTTCATACATCTTTTATGCTTTGGGATTGGTACTATTTTTCCTTAGCAAAGACTTGGCAAACACTTCTCAATATTTGCCTAAACTGTGTCTTATTTGTAAGGAAATGCTTTCCCATCACAAGGCATTTGCCAAATTAACAAATGATTGTCCATCACAGTTGAAGCATAATATCCTAAAACGTTTTGTTCACTCTGTTATTTGTTATCTAATCTTTCATAGTAACATTATTAAATGGCATTGTGGTACACTCAAAATGTTTATTGAATTTATATTTTCTTATATTCAATATTTCTCTGAAAAATGACTCATTAAGACAAAAATACTTTTCTTTAAAAATAATCATAGACGTAGCTAGATTGTACTATGCTAAGCAAAATTAGTTAGAGAAAGACAAATACCATATGATTTCACTCATATGTGGAATTTAAGAAACAAAACAGATGAATGTAGGGGAAGGGGAAAAAAGGGAAGCAAACTATAAGAGACTCTTAACTATAGAGGATAAACTGAGGGTTAATGGAAGGTAAGTGGGTGGGGTTTGGGGTAAATGGGTGACGGGCATTAAAGAGGGTACATGATATGATGAGCACTGTGTGTTATACTACATGTTAGCAAATTGAATTTAATTTAAAGAAACTGTTAAATTAAAAAAAGAAAGTGGGGGGAGACCACTTGTGATCAGCACTGGATGTTAAGTGTTATGTTAAGTGATGAACCACTAAATTCTACTCCCGAAACCAGTATCACTCTATATGTTAACTAACTAGAATTTAAATACAAACTTGAAACAAGCAAACAAAAATAGTCATGGAAAAATAGACATATAAATCAATGAAACAGAACAGAAAGCCCAGAAATAAACCCACAATTATATGGTCAATTAATGTCAATTAATCTTCAACAAAGGAAATAAGAATATACAATGGGAAAAAGTCTCTTAAACAAATAGTGTTGGGAAAACTGGACAGCTATATTCATGAATGAAACTGAACCACTTTCTTACACCATACACAAAAAGAAATTCAAAATGAATTAAGGACCTAAAATGTGAGACCTTGGATAAAAATCCAAGAAGAGAGCATAGGCAGTAATTTCCCTGATGTTAGCCGTAATAGCAACTTTTTAGATATGTCTGCTGGAGCAAGGGAAACAAAAGCAAAAGTAAACTATTGGGACTATATTAAAATAAAAAGCTCTCCACAACAATGCAAACAACCAACAAACTAAGAGACAATCTACTGAATGCGAGGAGATATTTGCAAATGACATATCCAAAAAGAGTTAGTATCCAAATGTATACCAAGAACTTCTAAAATTCAACACCAATAATAATAATAATCCAATTTAAAAGTGGGCAGAAGACATAAACAGACATTTCTCCAAAGAAGACATCCAGATAGCCAACAGACGTGTGAAAAAATGCTCAATATCACTCATCATCAGGGAAATGCAAAGCAAAACCACTATGAGATACTACCTTACACCTGTCAGAATGGCTAAAATCAAAAACTCAAGAAACAACAAGTGTTGGTGAGAATATGGAAAAAAGGAACACTTGTGCATTGCTGGTGGGAATGCAAACTGGTGTAGTCATTGTGGAAGACAATACAGAGGTTATTAATTTAAAAAAGAACTATCCTGATTCAATAATTGCACTACTGGGTATTTATGCTAAGAACACCAAAGCACAAATTTAAAGGAATACATGCACTTTGATGTTTATAGCAGAATTATTTACAATAGCCCAATTATAGAAGCACCATATATATATAAAATAATAGTCACAAAAAAGAATGAAATCTTGCCATTTACAACAACGTGGATGGAGATAGAGTATTGTGCTAAGTAAATAAGCCAGTCAGAGAAAGACAAATATCATATGGTTTCACTCTATGTGGAATTTAAGAAACAAAACAAATGAATAAAGGTGGGGGAGGGGAAAAGACAATCCAAAAAACTGTCTCTTCACTATAGGGAACAAACAGGTTGTTACCAGAGGGGAGGTAGGTGGGGGGGGATGGGTGAAATAGTGTAAAGGGGATTTTTTTTTTTTAAGATTTATTTATTTATTTGAGAGAAAGGGAGAAAGAGGATGTGGGAGCAGGAGGAGTGGCAGAGGGAGAGGGAGAGAGAGGATGTGAAGCAGACTCCTTGCAGAGTGCACAACCTGGCACCAGGCTCAATCTCACAACTCTGAGATCATGACCTGAGCTGAAATCAAGAGTCAGAAGCTTAATCTGGGTGGCACTGAGCCACCCAGATGTCCTAAGAGTACACTTATCTTGATGCACACTGAGCAATATATGGAATTGCTGAATCACTATATTGTACACCTGAAATTAATATAACACTGTATGCTAACTACGCTGTAATTAAAATTTGAAAAATAAAGGGGCACCTGGCTAGCTCAGTGGTTGAGCATCTGCCTTTGGCTCAGGTCATGATCCCAGGGTCCTAGGATTGAGTCTCATGTCAAGCTCTCCACGGGGAGCCTGCTTCTCCCTCTACCTATGTCTTTGTCTCTGTCTCTCTCAGGAAAAAAAAAATCTTTAAAATTTGTTTTCAAAAATAAAAACATTTAAAAAATTATTATAGAAAGATTGTAGACCTAAATCAACACTCATATAACAAAACTTGATTTAGAAATTAGAGACCAAGCCATTTTTTCAAACTATATTTCAAGTAATTCTCATTTTCTTTTTTTTTTTTTTTAAAGATTTATTTATTCATGAGAGACACAGGGAGAGAGAGAGAGAGGCAGAGATATAGGCAGAGGGAGAAGCAGGGGGCCCGATGCGAGACTGGATCCCGGGCCCTGGGATCATGCCCTGGCTGAAGGCAGACGCTCAACTGCTGAGCCACCCAGGTGTCCCTATTTCTCATTTTCTAAAATGTTGCTCCAGAAGTTTCTGAACATGAGAGACTCTTAACTCTGGGAAACGAACAAGGGGTAGTGGAAGGGGAGGAAAGTGGGGGGATAGGGTAACTGGGTGACGGGCACTAAGGGGGGCACTTGACGGGATAAGCACTGGGTGTTATGCTATATGTTGGCAAATCGAATTCCAATAAAAAGATATACGTAAAAACAAACAAACAAAAACCAGAAGTTTCTGAGACTGGTGGAGATGAAATTAATACATACATGCTCTCAAGAAGCCATTCAATTTTTATCTGTTTTTTACATTTACACTTCACATGAGCCTTCATTTAGAAAAAAAAATGATTTTGCTTAAATAAAAACATATAAAACTTCAAAGATCATCACTTTAAACTACTTTTCTTTTTACAAATGAAAAAAAATGAGAGGCTAACTATGATTATCAGTGAAAATACATTCCAATGCAATACAACATGCTTATTCCAATTAGCCTGCTGTCCCTCTCTTCCCACATTCGAGCTCAGGACTGCTGCAGATAGTGAAGTTCTGATAACCCAGCTCCCTGATCTTCAAAGCGCTGGCAGGCTAAACAGAAAAAGCAGGTTAAATTATTGCATACCGAGGGCATTTCTGTATGCTTCTTATCACCTTAGATTGTAGTATTGGTAAAGTTTCACTGATACGTGTTTGGAGTAAGATATCATGTCTTCAGAACAACTGTCTGAATGATTTCTTGGAAGTTTACTATTAACCATATTTAAAACCTTTCCAAGGTGTTCTTGGATGTCTCACCTTTGTAACAGCAGTAGAGATCTTAAACTTCCAAATATTTAAAATGTCAACAAACACCAACTTAGCCAAAGCATTTCTGGAATGAGGGGATTGGCAAAGAGCCAAAGAAGCCAAGACAACCCCCAAGCTATCCTGGATTTTTGGTGGAATCATTTGGGTTTTAGTTAATGTTTTTTTTATGCTGTCCAGAAAAGGAAAACTATCTATAGTTTAAAAACCTCTCACGAAGATATTTACATGTCCATATCTATTAAACAAATTTCCTGAGTGTCAGGGATTTTGTTCTCCATCGTGGAGATACGTCAATGAATAAAACAGTGATCTCAACCCTCACGTAGTTTACAGGCAAACGTGAAAGACAGAGGTGGGAAACTAAGCACATAAATAAATACAACACTGGAACCATGATAAATACTATGAGAAAGAAGTACAAGTTACTGGGGGGGGGGGGGTAGCATAATGGCAAACTTAATCAGACTTGGCTGAAGTTGGAGGAGGATTTGTGAAATCAGGTAAAGCTCCCTCAGGAAGGGCCATTTAGCCTGAAGGAGAGTTGGGCTTACTTAGGTAAAGCAAAAGGGTTATGAGAAGACAGAACAGTTTTCCCCAAAAGAGTAACTAAGAAGCAGGGTTTTAAGAATGAGTAAGTGCTCAATAGGATTCACTTCTAGAATATTCTTTCTTAAATCTATCCTAAAGTTGGCATTAGTTTCTTTTTATTGGATCTTAAGAACTACTAGAGCCATTTCTATCAGTCCATGTTAAAGTATTTTTAGTATCTTCTCTGCTTTCTTACCTCCTCCAAAGATATCCAGTTCCCAGGCATGCTTCCAACACTTTAATCTCCTTTTGTCCTCCATGATCCTTTTATGTATGTAGTAAGCCTCTGAGCAATAACATTATTCTCAAGGTCCCTTCCAAGAAGGCATTGGGCAATTAACGAGAAGATACCAAAACGCACAAGACTGGAAATAACTAAAGGAAGTTGCTAACTTTTTTTATTGTTTAATTGGGAGTTTGGAGTTAGACAAGGACATCCTTGATGTGACTAGGCTGTGCCTCTCTAACAACAAACTGTTCTCACCCAGGAGCTGTGCCAAACCAGTATGCCCAAAGGGCATGCCTGTTTCCCATCCCCATCTATCAGCCAAATAGGGTTCTTGTCTGTCTCCCAGAGGAAGTGGCATCCTCTCTCCACCTTAGAACACCAGAAATTTTCCATCTAGAATAAGTAAGACATATTCTAGTTAGAATTAACATCAATCAGTTGGCAGGAAATTTATTATTTCCAGGGCACAGTGAGACTTCACTAAATTATCAAGCATGTACACTTACTTACAAACTTGTTCCATAAGGTGGAGGTGGAGGTAGCATGGATGATACCATCAAATCAAGGCTTGTTTAAACTGAAGGGGACTTGAGAGTTTGCCTGGTGCAAGCCTCACAATGCATAAAGGGTAAACTGAGGCCTATAGAAAAGACACTGGTTGGTGGTCACATGAAAGGCAATGGTAAAGCGGTCCTCAAGTGCTGAGTCTCTCCAGGGCCCTTTCTGTCAGAAGGGATAGGAGTGTAAATGGACAGATCTTTAATGTGAGGGAATTTGGGATGTTTATAAATCTGGCAGGATGGACCTAGAGAATCCTGGAGCTTAGTAGAAACTGGGACAAGGGAAGAAGGACATTGAGGAGAGGCAGCCAAAAATCTGGAAAGGGTACAGGACAGAGAAATTGGGAACCCCCAGAAATGAAGTTTGCCTGCCTTTCAAATTCCCCCAAGCTTTGCAATGCCACCTTACAATCTTTCCTGTCCAGGTCACCCCAAGAGAAGACTACTGTCTAATTGGACCATGCTCTTTTGGTATCTGGAAATGTATTGGGTGTGAGAGGAATCCACATTTGGTGCCAGGCCACCTATTCTTTCTGGGCTCTTTTCCTGATTCAATCACCTGCCAAGTTCCCCTCTGCCCTCATGCTATCCAAAGCAGTGTATATCTACTTCTACAATCAAGTATCTATATCCCCCCAGACGGAATTAAGCAAAATTCTTTGACTCCTCAGTGCCCTGGTCTGCAGGACATGCTCGCAATATCTACAGTAATTATAAAGTTACATAAAAGCTAACCCTAATTCATCACTTACTATA
This sequence comes from Canis lupus baileyi, assembly GCF_048164855.1. Lineage (NCBI taxonomy): Eukaryota > Metazoa > Chordata > Mammalia > Carnivora > Canidae > Canis > Canis lupus. Next base: position 46,946,777 of record NC_132847.1, on the reverse strand, counting down.
TGTCAGGTGCTGCTTCAAGTGTTTTACATATAATAATCATCATAGCAACCTTATAGAGTAGGCACTGTAACTATCTTTGTTTTACAGAAAAGGAAACTAAAGCAAAAGTAGGTTAAGTACTTGGTCATTGTCACACAGGTAATTAGTGGTAGAACTGAGATTCAAATTTAAGCCTCCTGGCTTCAAAACTCATTAGCAATTATACTATACTCCTATTAACATCATTTCACATAAAAAATGTATCTTTCAACAATTCAGTGACAAGAGTCTGGTCTTTTCAAGAAACAGTACTGGAACAATTGGATACGAATATGCAAAAATAACTGAACCCTGAACAAAACCCTCCAACCTTAAAACAAAAATTTACTGAAAAGGAAACCTATAAAATGTAAAAACATAAAAAGTTGGGGATATGGAAGAAAAATCTTCATAATGTTAGGGTTAGGCTGTGAGTTGTTAGCTATGGCACCAAAAGTGTGATCCATAAGGACAAAAACAGACAAATTAGATTTTATCAACATTTAAAACTTTGGTCTAAAAAAAAAAGAAAAATAAATAAAACTTTGGTCTGTAAACAACAGCGTTAAAATAAGAAGACAAACTACAGACTGGGAGAGGATATTCGCAAATCACATATCTGACAAACAACTTGTGTCTAGAAGGTATTAAAAAAATTCTCAAAATTTAACAGTCAGAAAACAATTCATTTTTTTCAATGAGCAAAGCACTTGAGACATTTCACCAAAGAAGACATATGGATGGCAAAAAAGCATACAGAAAGATGTCCCATTGCATTAGCCATCAGGGAAATGCTAATTAAAACTATGATGAGCAGGATGCCTGGGTGGCTCAGTGATTAAGCATTAGCCTTCTGCTCAGGTCGTGATCCTGGGGTCCTGGGATGGAGTCCCTCACTGAGCTCCCCCATAGGGAGCCTGCTTCTCCCTCTGCCGGGGTCTCTGTGTCTCTCATGAATAAATAAATAAAATCTTTTTTAAAAAGGCTATGATGAGATACTACTATACACCTATTAGAATGGCTAAAAACAAAACAACCTACACTAAGTGCTGGCTGGAATGCACAACAACTGTACCTCTCATTTTGTCACTGGTTGTCACGTAAAATGAATGGGTCGATTGCTGTGAAAATGCTTCAACATTTTTTTTTTTTACAAAGTCAAACTTACATTTATCATATCACCCAGCAATGCTACTCCCGGTATTTACCCTAGAGAAACGAAGACTTTTGTTTATGCAAAGACTGTTTATAGCACTTCCATTTATTTATAATCACTCAAAACTGGAAATATCCAAATGACCCTTAGTACATAAATGCATCAACATCCATACAAAGGAATACTACTCAACAACACAAAGACCAAACTGCTGATACTTGCAACAAAATGGCATTATCCTGAGTAAAATAACGCAGCATCAGCAGGCTACATGCTGTATGATTGCATTTATATGACATTTTCGAAAAGAAGTCTTTTAAGGATGAAGAGCAGATGAGTGGTTGCCAGGGACTAGAAGATGGAGAGATGTGACTCCACAAGGGCAATACAGTAAGCCTTCTGGGGTGATGGATGGTTCTGTATTCTGATTGTGGTGGCAGGTGCACAAATCTCTAAAACATTAAAACTCATAGGACTGTACAGAGTCAATTATACTGTATATTAATTTTTAAAATTATAATAAAAATGTATCTTCCATAATTACTGGTAAAAATATGCAAAGAGATTGCCTGGTGCACAGATCTTCATCACAGTCTATGGCCACAAGTTGGAAACAACACAAAATTCATGAACAGGAGCATGGCTAAATACATGATGGTTCTTACATATAATGGAAGATTAGAAATTTGCATGGCGTTCTGTCTCTGATACTTTAAGAAAACAAGATGTAATAAATAAAAATAAAGAGAAGGAAAAAAGAAAAGACACAGAACAATATGTATGATCTCATTTTTGCCAAACAGAGAGAAAAGCCTAGAACTCATACACCAATTTAATAACAGTAGTACTCTGGATAATGAAATTGCCAGGCTTAGAAATCAAGGGCGGGGTGAGGAAGAAGATAGATGTTCACTTACTGCTTCACGTACGTACTGTTGTATTTCTTTTGTAACTTTAAAATATTTTTATTTACAGAAAAGCACACAATCAATTCAATGGTGGTGTTCTAATAAATAACGGACATGTCTGTTTCCATCCTTAGACCGTGAGCTCCCTCAAGAACTACTTTTTGTTCATCATCAACTCTCCAGCATCAAGCACTATGTTTGACAGACCATGTATATTCTTAATATGTTTAAGTTGAAGGAAGAATTGTAAATGAAAGTAATACATCTTAAATCCAGGTGATTATTTTGTGAATTACTAATTACCTAGCACAATCAATAGGATAGTGGAGTAGTTAAAAGCTTTGGTCTTGAAATTTTGTCTCATTTTATTCAATTGTAAAATGGGAGAAAAACATCTAAATCACTGACTTCTGTGTCAAGTACTATGTGCAGGAGCCTGGCACAAAGCCAGCTTGACCACGTGAATCTGTATCAAACCATGGTCTGTGTTAGCCTCACCGGAAGGTTGATTTTTGGTGTTTTTTTTTTTTAAGTCATCTTGGAACTAAGGCACTTAAGGAGGAAGAACTACTAATGGCTTTGTGTCCTGCTGTGTGCCTACCCTCCCACACACTTTAAACCCCAGGAGCAGGAAACAGGCCGATCCTGAGCTAATGAAGATTCCCTTTGTTTCCTTCAAAAGTACTTTGATTCTTGTTCCCCTTCTTATGGGACTGACCGTAACAGGAAGCCAATTCTCTGCACATGCAAGTGATTCTAGAAAAGCCATCTCACAACCAGCTTGGTGACATGGTGGCAGCCTTGGGGGTGGGGGCGCTTGAAGGTAACATAAGCTCTAAGCCATAGCAAAGGATCTCTGGGCCTTTGCTAACTGACCCCTCAGGGAAACCACTCACCTAACCTGATGGCTGCTGCCCTCCCCACCACCATATATATGTGCCTGGGCCAGAAAACCATCTCTGACATTTTATTCATTGTCTTTAAAAATGGGTCTGTGCATTGTCCACTGAAAATACAGTTCCCATACTTTGCTTCTCTTTACTCTTAAACAGGACAGAAGCTCTGCTGTCTGAAGCATCGCTCCCTCTGGCTCACCAAGGGGTTATGATCTTAACTCATAGTAGAAGAGGGCTCAGGGACCCTCTCACCTCTATCGTTTAGTTTAGAAATTCCTTTACGACAATTCTGAAATCTGCTGTCTCCTGGGCCTTATGCGAATTATTTCTGTGAATGGAAGTCACCTATTTCTGGAAGTAAAGCAACTTGTCTGGTCACATCCCCTTCCCTCTATTTTAAAAAAATCTTTTGCATTAGTAAATTACAGACACATTTGCCAGGTAGAACAGCAACTAAACTTGTCAGTTTTCCTCTATCAAACTGCAGGCCTGAATGTCTCAAGAGGTGCTAGTCTGTGTGTCCTCCCTTAAGAGAAGGTTCTTGAGGAACCCTGGGTATCACAGTTAATGTAGTCCCTTCGGACCCATGCCAGGCCCCACATTTATTCCAGTGACAATGACGTCATTTTAAACACGTCAGCAGCTCTTCTTGAGGGCTAATCTTTGGAATCTCTTCTCATGAGCTATACTCTGTGCCTGTTTCACCCTCCTCCAGTGCTTTTATGTCCACATTCAACCAGCTAATTCTTGCTTAGCCTTTGAGGCTTGGCTAATGCTCTCATATAGCCTGGGGAGCCTCCCAGGTGCCACAGGGCAGGGGCTATGTTTTAGGGACTGCACAGATGTGGTGCCAAATAGATATGGCAGTATGAGAAGCTGTGATCCTATATATCACAGCTGCTGGGCAGTTTATCAGTGTAATGGTTTAGGAGAACGATTCCTTTATCTTCCCAATTAGACAATGTGGGATGTACTTAGACTGTTTTGGCAGCAAGGAGACAGAGGCTGTCTGTGCAGTCACTTGAGGGAAAGCCATCCCAAACCATGAAAGCCAGAGAAGCAATTCCATTAAATGTTTGAGTCACATACTCTGGGCATAGATAGGTCCATTTTTTTTTTTTTTTTGATAGGTCCATTTTTAAGTCAAATGTAATACACAAATTCAAAGAGCATAGTGTAGGAGTCTCACCCACTAGGGCCAGGCTGTTCCTCAGTTCTATTTTGACAAGATGTGCCCCTCACCAGCCACTCTCCTACCTCCTCCACCCAGCTCTGGGTCCATGGAGGCCACCTGTGTTCCACTGGGTTCAGCTAGTAGGGAGACCCAGAAGGAGACAGGAGGGTGGAAGGAGTGTGTGGTGTTTTCCCAGTTCCCCTTGTGCTGAGCCATCTACAGAAGCCACAGTTCTGGTAGATAGTCCCATCTGACTCTGTCTGGGTTCTGTAGCTGTTCCTACCACTTGTGCCCTCAGGTCTATGCTCATTTCAAACAACGCTCATTTTTCAGTCAAGTCCATTATGTAAACACAATTTTGTGCTAATGTCTGATAACCAAAACAGATAAAACCATGCTTCCTGTGGCTTGGCAGGGAGATCAGAGCCCAGCATTGTACCTACTCCCCCAACCTTGAAGCAGTCCCTCAGGCACCTCCCTACAGATATTTGTTTAAGTAGCACCATTTGCAAATCAGTATTAACAAGTATTTGCTAGTTCTGTGTTTCGATAGCATTGTGTCAATTACACGTAAACTAAAATTGTTAGTAATACAATAGCTTCCACTTATCAAGTACTTACTGTCATTCAGAACTTTAAATGCATTGTTTTACATAATTCTCACAACCCTATCAGTCATTTACATCTCAATCTATCACTGGTGAGGAAAGTGATTGAGAAGAACCAAGTGAGGTCATGAGATCTTAAATGTAAAACACCTGTAACAGAATTAATATTTTGGCCCAAGAAGTTCTCTCTGTGTACTGCTTCGGTAGCCATATACCTTAGTACTCAGTCACCCCAGCAGAGGTATGGGAGTACTCTGTGTGTAACACTGAGAATCCAAAATAGCAGGTTTCCCCTGGATCTCATTTCCCATTCACCCTCCTTGCCAAAACTCAGCAAGTGGCTGTGGCCTTAGCCCAGAGATTATGGCCTGACCGCTGCTACGGAAGACCCTATTTCCGTGTTCATAGTGATCTCATCGACTCCCAAGGCTTCAGTTATCACTTGTTCCAAATCTGGGTCTCCAGTTCTAACCTCTCCCCAGCTACAAACACAGGTTATGAAAATGCCTATGGACATCTAGACTAGATAGGCATCTCAAATGTAATAGGACTACAATGAACTCAGCATCTTTTCTTGCCTTTACCTTCCCTCTCTTAAGCCTCCTCTTTCCTAACACAGATGCCTAAAAACTCTGTGTTCTTGTTGACAACTTTCTTTCCCTCACTGTTTATAGCCAATCACCATGTTCTGTGCATTCTAGCTCTGCTCTGTCCCTCACATTCAACTCTTTCCACGCCTTCATTCTTCTTCACTTGAACTACTGCAGAATTAAAGTACCATTGGTCTTTGTAGCTCCAGGTTCTGCAGCCTTTCCTCTCTGGCCACTGCTGACAGTGTTCCTTCTGCTAAGGATGCCCTTCCTTACCTATATTTATCTGCTCAAGTCCAATCCCTCCTGAGACTCAGCTCAAATCTCAATGGTAATAACAATTTGTCTTCCATCTTGCTCATTTCAAGAAATAAAGTTCAGATGTGCAGACTGCCATAATTGAAAATTCATGTGAAGTTATAGATAATTAACATCATGAAATAGAAATAGATTCTCTTAATACTGAAGTCTGGATCTCAGATTTATTTTTGTTTTAATTATTTTATGTTTTTCATGATGGTAGGTGTACTCTTTAATCCTTATCACCTATTTTCCCCCATCCTCCCACCCACTTCCCTTCTGGGAACCATCAGTTTGTTCTCTATACTTAAGAATCTATTTGGGGGGCCTGGGTGGTTCAGTTGGTTAAGCATTCAACTCTTGGTTTTGGCTCAGGTCATGCTCGTAGAGTCAAGAGATTAACCCCCATAATGGGCTCTGTGCTCAGCAGAGAGTCTGCTTGAGATTCTCTCCCTCTCCCCTCCCCTGCTCATGTCTTTCTCTCTCTCCCTTTCTCTCTCTCCTTCTCTCTAAAATAAATAGGTAAATCTTTTTTTTTTAAGAGTCTGTTTCTTGGTTTCTTTCTTTTCTCCTATGCTTATTTGTTTTGTTTCTTAAATTCCACATGAGTGAAATCATATGGTATTTGTCTTTCTCTGACTCATTTTGCTTAGCAGAATACACTCTAGCTCCATCTATGTTGTTGCAAATGGCAAGATTTAATTCCTTTTGATGATTGAGTAATATTCCATTGTACATATATACCACCTCTTTATCCATTCATCTATCAATATACATTTGGGCTGGGGATCTCAGATTTAAAGTGTCATTTGACTTGAACCTTCAGTGTAGCCTCTCTTAACTTTCCACTAGAGGAAAGAAATAAAGAATTGTAGCTACAGTGATCAGCCTATTATCAGCATCTAATAACCACAAAGGCCAATAAAATTGGACTGAAAAATATATTTGTTCTTATTATTAAGATACTTTTATTTTTTGTGTGTGCCTTAGTATTTTATTAGTTTTTTAATACCATCACTCATATAAACAATCCTTGCTTCTCAAATGGATTTCCTTTAAACAAGAAAAAATTGATCATTGCAATGTTTTAAAAGAAGCTTAACAGTTTAAATATTTATAATCCCGGTTTGGGTTGAATTGGTCTTTTTTGTTTGTTTGTTTGTTTGTTTGTTTAATGGATTCTTATAATTTTATTTTTTTATAAATTTATTTTTTATTGGTGTTCAATTTGCCAACATATAGAATAACACTCAGTGCTCATACCATCAAGTGCCCCCCCTCAGTGCCCGTCACAAGTATCTCTTAAAATTGAAAATGTGTAACTTGATTTCAAATTCCATATTAAGTAAGCAAAGATTTAGAAAGGAGAGGAAAGGAAAAGTTCAAAAGTGCTGAGTTCCTCATTGACATATGGATGTTCAAGATGTGGTTTCACTATTTACTATTTTAAATAGAAAACTATAGGTTAAGGAAGGTTTTTGAGAAACTTTAGTTACCACTAAAAAAAAAAAAACAGGATGTATATATCAAAATGACTAGAGAAAGTTCAGAAGTGCTGAGTTCCTCATTGACATGTGGATGTTCAAGATGTGGTTTCACTATTTACTATTTTAAATAGAGAAGTATAGGTTAAGGAAGGTTTTTGACACTTTAGAGTTACCACTAATAAAAAAAAAACAGGATGTATGTATCAAAATGACTAGAGAAGATAAATGTAAACAAAATGTAAGTCAAATAAGCAAAGAACAGAAAAAAAAAAAAAAAACCTAAAAGGAAACATCAGGGAAGTATAAAAGACAGAAACATAAAACAGGATGTCAGAAATCAAGATTGAACATATTATGATTTAAAGGTAATTGTTTACAATCACCTATAGACAAATACTCTCAGAAAAATTAAATATTCCTAGATGATGCTTATTATAGGAGACTCTTAAAATTACACAATCTTAACAACAAAGAGATGGGCAAAGAATTTATCAAGAAATGGCAAGAATAAAAAATAAAAAAGAAAACAAAGGTAATAATATTAGTTTCAGACAAAGGAAAATTCAAGATACAAGGCATGAAATGGAACAATGTCTCTTTTAGGTTGATAGAAAATAATGTCCACAATGAAAACGTAGTGGTTATGAACTGTTATGCTCTAAATCATACAGAATCAAATATATAAAGAAAAATAGGTAAAAGCAAAAAGAATATGAGTAAAGTGCAGTAGTTTTGGGAGACAGCATCACATCTCTCTCAAATTTTGACTGATGGAGTAGACTAAAAATCAAACATACAATTATATAACTCTATACCATAAAACAAGGAATTCAGCTTCATTTTCCCCCCAATCATCCGAATAGTATTTAACAAAATTGAGTACACCATGGAGTAACACAGTTAATAAGATCAGTACGTAAGGTAAAATTGTATATAGACAAAATTTCTCTTGACAATCTTTAACTCCTCCATAAAAGGTAATGTAGAAATACATCATTAATCCACAAATGTAACATGTAGGTTTTCTTCCAGCACTGGAACAGATCACTGCTGCTCTAGGTAAGAACCTCATAAAAGGGGCTGGCTAGTATTCAGGAACCAGGTGGCACAAAAATATGTATGCCCACATACAGTGGTCACAATCAGAGCATGGGAAGCAGTCAAAGACCAAGCTCAGGGGAAGCAAAGGGCAAGTTAAATTGCCTGCACTGTTTTATATTTGTATATTGCTTAGACCAAACGTACATAGTTGGATTTCCGTAATTTAAATTTGGTTTTAGCTTAGAGGTAATGTTCAAATTATTTAACAACTGGGCCAACCAAATTAAAATACACATTCATCTGAGTGCCAGAAAAGGTCCGCAAAGACTCTGACAGGCCAGCTATTAGCTTTGTAGTTGCTGGATGGTTGGGAAGTCTATAGGGACCTAGGCAGCCAAGGTGGCAGGATAGGGGCCAATCAGGAAGAGCAAGAAGCATTTACTAGATGGCACAGAATTATTTCACTCTTTTAACAATTGGTACAGAGGAACCAGTACAAAACAGTGAAATAGCAATCCTCCGTAACTTGTGCTGCACACGCGCGCGCGCACACACACACACACACACGCTCAACTTAATGAAGTCTAACAAAGAGAAACTACTGATGCAATATTCCCCAAACACAAGATAATGATCCTATACACACACAATAAATATAGTTTAACAATGTATCAGTAAACAAGAAAAGACAGCCCAACTCTTAAAAAGCATAAAGCAGTCTTCTAAATACTTCTCAGAAAAGACCATCACTGGGCACCTGGGTGATTCAGTAGATTAAGCGTCTGCCTTTGGCTCAGATGATGGTCCCCAGGTCCTGGGATCAAGTCCTACATTGGACTCCTTGCTCTTTCAGAGACAAGTGATAGGTTTAAATACTTTGCTTATTAATGAACATAAAAAACTCAGAACTCTACTCAGGAAACATTCCTAAAAGAACAAATAAAACTTAAGAAAGGCAGGGATAGGGGCTCCTGGGTTGCTCAGTCGGTTGAGTGTCTAACTCTTGATTTTGGCTCAGGTCATGATCTCAGGGTTATCAGATCCAGCCCCATGTGGACTCCACGCTGAGTGTGGTGCCTGCTTAAGATCCTCTATCTATACCCTTCCCCCTACTTGTATTCACCCTCAATAAACAAACAAATAAATAAAATAAAAATTGAAAAAAATAAGAAAGGTAGGGAGAAAGTAAAAAATAAGCCTAAATACAGATATTAATAAACTTAAAAAATAGAAAAATAAGAATTCTAAGAGCTGGTTTTTAGTGTGGTTAGAATCTAGAAAAGCAAGTCTCTGAAATCCACTTAGAAACTAAAGTTGACAATAAAACAAGAGGTAAAATAGCTTGTGAAAAGATACTTTAAATCATAAGAAAATCCCATGTATAATTCTCAACTAAAAAATTGGAAAAATATATATTCAGTGGTTTTATAAGGGAATATAAACTCCTAAAGTTAAAATTAAAAAATACAAAGCTGAATTAGCTCATCAAAAATTCACAGGGCCAATCAATTTTGCTGATAAGTTTATGTAATACAAAAATATGTTTTTTAAAATAGAAATCTACCAATTCTTTTAAAGTAGTATAATCTGTTATCTAACCTCAAATTAATAGCTGACAAATGAAAACTACTCCTTATCTCACTTATGAAAAGGCAAAAATCCCAAATAAAATATTAGCAAATCACTTTGGCCTTTATTAAAGGATTCATTTTCTGTAAATACCACTATGGATTCCCAGCAGGCAAGAATGGTATAATATATCACTGTTGTATAAATAGCCAAATAAGAAATGTGTAGGACCTTTATGAAAGTATCTGTGAAATTTTAATAAAAGATAAAAAAGTTCCAAAGACATGAGAAATGTTCTGTGTTCTGAAGTGTAAATACAACTCTTCCTACATTAATTCACAAATTTAAGACAATCCCAATGGGAGGCACAAAAGGAAAGAGGAGAAAAAAAAGAGAAAGTCCAAGCAGTATGATGGGCAGCTGAAGGACTTCAAGAAGTAGGTATGTTTGCATTGCCACAGTATAAACCCCATCTGTTTCAATTCATCAGTCAAGAGCCTCATACTCACAGATGCATTATCTGTCTCTTCATTTATGATTGTGTCTATCTGAACCCGTGTGTCTATGTGTTGAGAAATTGTTGCTGTTCTTATTTTTAATGGAGATAAAAGGCTGAGCTGCATCTAGCCTGACACCAAGTTGAACAGAGACTGAAGCAGCAGGAGGCAGAAAGGGAGGGGTGCATAAATTAAACTAAAACTGAAGCCAAACTTAGTGTAGGAGGGAACCATGAGAATGTAAGCACCCTGGGAATTCACAGGGGAAGCCTGGTAGGAGGCATGTGAATTCCACAGGGAGGGACGTCAAATTCAATCTTATCTGGAAAATGTTAACAGTGGCTATCTCTGGATGGTGGTACTGTACACACAGAATAAAAAGATAAACATTTTTAAATGAATTCATTGGAAGGAAAGCAAATGCAGGCTTGTGCTCTGCATACTAAGCCTTGGATTTAGTCATGCTTCTCACTCTGGTAATGTGTCTAAACTCTATTTCAGACTCCAGGTACTCTGCACAGAGCTATACCTATCTCCAAACAGATTGCATCACAGCGAAAAGCCAGGAAGGTAAGCCTTGCTGAGCAGCAGAGCCATGTGGTCAGAGGCTTTGGAATCAAGCCATCCTGTGTTTGAATCCCAGATCTGCCACATATTACTAATGTAACACAGAACCATCCACAAATGACTGAGCCTTCTGTGCCTCAGCTTGGTCATCTATAAAATGGAAGGGATGATACTGACTTCTTAGCATTTTGCTGAGGATGGATGAATGTATAGATCTACATCATATGAAACAATTTTTGTAAATTCTATGATGTGTTATGAGTGTGCGACAATAGTGCAATAATCAATAAACGATGATGATGATGGCGACGACAACGACTCAGGATTCCCTGCAAAACAGGCATCACAGAGAAAAGCTAAAGTCTGTAGTAGCATTTTTATCTTACATCCAGAGAAAACACGGTCCAGAGAGTGAGCCATCTAATACCTCCCAGCACAGTAACGGTGCACTAGGACAAGGATCCTTTTAAAAACTTATTTCACACCCTTTTTGTCTCTTTTTTCTATGTAGTAATAGTCCAGAGAAGCAACACAAACAGAGGCAAGAAATGAGCTTCCCTCAGTTTATTTGCTTCTGAAAATTCATAACTACATTCCTTCTATGTCCTGGCTTTCTGGGCTGAGTGCTCAAGTCTCTATTCTCTTAATTTGTTAGTTATTCAAAGGACTTAACTTCTAGTAGGGGCCATGAAGTTTTAATCCGTGGTTTAATGACAAAATCTGACTCTAAGAATGACACATTTACAGTCTAAGGTCATCCCCGGAAAACAAGACTTACGATCTGCACCAGGAACGTAAGTTCAAAATTCCTGGACTCAGAATTTTAAAATATGACTAATTAGCCAGAGCCTTAGGTTACAAACAGAATTTTTGATACTCCTAAACTTGGTTCCTAACGGAGTTAAAAACAGATTAAATTGACTTTAGTTCTTAGATTATATGACGTAAAGTGTATTCAAAGGAAGGCAGGGGATCCCTGGGTGGCGCAGGGGTTTGGCGCCTGCCTTTGGTCCAGGGCGCGATCCTGGAGACCCGGGATCGAATCCCACAGCGGGCTCCCGGTGCATGGAGCCTGCTTCTCCCTCTGCCTGTGTCTCTGCCTCCCTCTCTCTCTCTCTCTGTAACTATCATTAAAAAAAAAAAAAAAAAAAAAAAGGAAGGCAACATTTTTGTTCTATTGTGTGTGCTTGAAATTAAAACTTGATTGCTGAGCTCTATGTGGCTAATTTCAAAATTTTAAAGTGTGAAAGGGATCAACACCCAAATGTCAATTTAAGAGGCAATGCCTACCCATATGTATTCAATAGTCTTTCCCAAAGACCTATGCAACTTCGGGTTTGTTGACAGTAAATCTCACAGAGTAAATAAGATGATTTTAACTCCTAATTCAAGTATATAAAATATTAATATCAACACAGTCACAGTTCATCCACCCAAAACTCTGCTTTTTTTGAAAATAAGCTTTTATTGATAAAAATCAGTGTAATCAAGTTCATGGCTTAAAAATACATCCCCTTTATTCCAGAAGAGTGTCTTCCATCAACACTTTATGAGCCTTTACATACAGGCATGATTACCTGGTTTCCAGTTTATAGTAAATGGAAGAAACAGATCAGCTTTCATATTTCAGTTCCAAAAACTGTACTTCTAGCCAGTATTGGTTTAGTCAATAATTCCTCATATGGGATACATGTCTACTGAACCCAGCTCTTTGCCAGAGCATATCTTATAACTTATGTCAGCAGTTCCCCCAGGCACTTTTGTTTAACTAAGGGCATCTTTTTACCAAGTGAAATATATAAAAGATAATATTAACTAAATAAAAGTATAGTTACCTTGATTGAAGTTGGCAAAGGAGGGGCATAGGGCCTGAGACCAACAGGCATTGGCTCACCTTGGCTAGCTGTGCCAGCCACAGAGGCACCCCTGGGAACCCTAGAACCCCATAAAGAAAGTATCAGAGCCACTGGCCAATGGGAGATTTGTAGGAAGATCACACATGGTCTGGTAATTAGTTTGAATACAAATACTAAAGGGCAGCAATATGCTGAGGACACTGGCTTTCAGGTTTGGCCTCATCACAAGGCCACTGTAATAACAAAAGAGGTCCCGGTGCAAAATTGCAGAGGGCACTGGTGGGCTGCCATCATCACCTTACTCAAATTCAGCTGAGTGTGGCTCCTCTGGCTTACAAAGAAGATGGTAAAATGGAGAACAAGGACACAGAGCCAGGAGTACACAGCATTTTGAAAGATGACTTTTGACACCAGGTGTTCCTGGACATTCTCAACTCTTTCATGACCCTAAACCATGTCAGGACTCTCTTCTTCATTAATAGCAATACCTCTTCTTTATTGACAAATGACATGTACATAACATTTCAACTCCATTTCTGATATTTACCTTCATCCCTCCTACTTCCCTGAATTCTCACTTTATCCTTCAGGCTTAAGTCTAAGTAATGAGAGGTGGTCCACGGATAAGAGGAAAGTATTTGTTTCAGGGCTTACTTGATTATAATATGGCAGCATCAGAAGAGCTGGCTTAGCTCTGTGCCTTCACTTTGCATGGCCCTTCTGGTTTATAGTCAATGATGCTGCGGCGGAGACCCCCTTTTTTTTCCCCCGCTCTCAGTTCCCATCATTAGAGGGAGCCTGTAAAACTGGTTTTATGCTTTAAGACAATAATTAACAGATGTTTAAAACTAAATAATCAAATCTGTATTTCTCCGTCTGCCTCTCAATCTGTCCCTAATCTTTCTTTCGCTCTTGATCTCTCTGTATGTTATTTATATATTAATATGTATTTAATATATGTATATATTAAGAGTTTATAATCTATATATTAAAATGTTTTTCTGCATATCCAAATTTTTCAACAGAACATGATTATTTTTGTCGTTTTTATAATCACATTATTTTTGTATAAAAATATACATTTTAAGGAAGCTAATGAATACAAATGCTATAATTTGAAATAACTATCCATAGTTTCAATCTGTATAGTACTTTTATTCCCAAACATCAAAAATTAACTGAATCCTGTGAAAGAAGCATTTCTCACTATCTCTCCTGGTCTTATTTCAACAGGTCATCTGAATATCCCAATGAAAACGTCCAGGGAAGAGATTGCCCTGAGAATCTCTTTTTTTTTTCTGTAATCACACTGCATTAAGTAGGATCTTGACAGTCATTAACACTTTATGAATGCAAAATAGACAGCAGTCCTGATAAATGTGGGTCCTTTTGTATTTATTTTTATCCTTTAGGTGTAACAATTTAAGAATTAAAATGTTCACCATGGAATATCTCTAAAAGCACAAAAGTAATGTTATTTTTAGAAGAGTCAAAATGTAAATTATTTTTTAAAATATATCATTGTTATGAAATCTTTCTTTAAATACCAGATCAAGCCTATCCAAATAGAGTGAGAACTGGTTACAAAGAAACATTTTTATTCTTGTTAACATTTTGATGTGTATCCTTTATTTTTTCCCCAGAGTATATACAAAGAAGAACCACAGAAACCAACACATACAGTTTTTTCCTAGGGTAAAACAGAACACTTTCATATCCCGAAATTTTACATAATCTTACAACATTTTAAGTCTTATAACAATTTGCTTTACATTGTTAAATTTCTATCTAAGGAGCTACAGTGTGGGATGCCTGGGTGGGTCAGTGGCTGAGCATCTGCGTTTGGCTCAGGGCATGATCCATGGGTGCCAGGAATGAGTTCCACATCAGGCTACCCCATGGGAAGCCTTCTTCTCCCTCTGCCTATGTCTCTGCCTATGTCTCTCATTAATAAAATCTTTTTAAAATTTTAAAAATAAAGAACTGCAGTGTATGAAAACACACTTCTATTCTTACATGGTTTCTTTTGTTTTTAAGATTTTATTTCTTTGAGAGAGGGGGGAGGGAGAGAGAGAGAGAGAGAGAGAGAGAGAGAGAGAGCGCAAGCACACAAGTAAGGAAGAGAGAGAGAAGCAGGCTCCCTGTGAGCAAAGAGCCTGATGCTGGACTGGATCCCAGGACTCCAAGATCATGACGCAAGTGAAAGTCAGACACTTAACTGACTGAGCCACCCAGGCACTCCCTCAGTTGGTTTTTAATCTTTGCCAGTCTGATATAGAAAAATAGTATCATATTTTGATTTGACTTTAGAGGGCGAACTTTTTCACAAGCCTATTAGCCAATTCTATTTCCTCCCCTGTGAATTATTTGTTCCTCTTTTTCTGTTGATGTTTTTTATTTTTTCTATCAATTTCCATGAGGTTCTTTTATGAAAATGCTTTAGTCTCTTATATGCCATATTTGTTGCAAGTATTTTTCTCATTTTTTTCTTTGCCTTTTAATTTTGCTTATTGTTAAATTATCAGTTTAAATATTTATGTAGCTAAGTGTATTGATTTTTATTTTTATGGTTTCTTCCACTGCTTTTAAACTTAGGAAGGCTTTCTCCATATGAAAGGTCAGTAAATATTCAGTTCCATCTTCTTGCAGTGACTTGATTTCTTACACTTACTCTTTAATCCATGTGGAATTTATTTTGGTATGTGGTAACAGACGATTTTTTTTAAGCAGTTATTTTTTCCAAACAGAAAACTAGTTTTCTCAGAACTGTTATTCCTTTCCCTACTGATTTGTATTCTTGATAGATAATAGAATTTTATATAACCTTGGGTCTGGTTCTGGCTTTTCTAGTCTGTGTCTCCATACTCTTGTACTACACCCCACTGTTATTATAGCATTATACTTTGCCTTAGGATCTAATAGAGCTATCCTCAAGAATTACTTTTTTCCCCAGAATTTTCTCAGCCACTCCTTCTGCTTATTCTTCAAGACAAAAATCACAACTATTTTAAGTTTCAAAAACAGTATCATTAGAAATTTTGATGAGAATTATTAGGAAGAAATGTTTAGAACTTAATGTGATGAGAATTATAAAACCTTGCTGTGAAATGTGTAAGAAAATGGCAGTGATTAAAATTCCCTATCAGTTTTATAGAGGAAGACATTACAAAAATGTCTCCTTTTCTCAAATCATTAGTGGGAATCTATTCATTCATTAAATGTCTAGTGTGGCTAGGGCCTGGGCTAGGCTTTACAGTTTAAGAAAAAACTGTAGAAACCATGGGTCATGTGTCCAAGATGAGAAATACTCTGTCAGGAACAACTGGCAGTGATAGGGAGTGGTAAACTCATCAGGGATCTTGTACTTCTTTATTGCTTAAGCCAAAATATGGAGAAGACATTTTACTGAGTGAATATTTGGATAAGTGGGGGATAAAGTATAAAGTAAAATTCTCCAAAGCCATGCTGGAGTCACAATACAGGATTCCTGCTAAGATTCCAGAGGAGAGGGGGCTGGATAACCAACTGGCCTTTGGTTTGCTGAATAGTATGTGCAAGTGGAGGTGAAAGTGAAATGGTCTGGAATAGTACAGGCGGTGGAAGGAAGGGAGGAGAAACCAGGAGGATGGGAGCTAGAGACGAACAATACCAGACGAATAGATGTCTACTTGTGAACTTAATGCATTTTGCACACTGTACAATACAAAGGATCTTTCCCTTCAACTCACTAAAGTCTATCACTCACACTATGGAGTTAGATCCTTTCACATATTTAGTGTCTCAGAATGCTGGGTCTTGCTTCTAAATTAACATAGGTGAGAAGAAACCAGCTTAAGGGCACTCAGTCAAGTCAGACTGCACGGTAGAGTACTGGAGGCAGAAAGCCCTCCACTCCTGAGCCCCAACCGGCAGCCATACGGTCGTCCCTCCATGCTTCCATGTCTGCTATCTCCTCTGTCAGAAATGCCTTTCTGAAAGCCTCATTTCCATCAGTGGAGCTGAATGTCCCAGAATGAACCTATTTCTCTCCCTTCTGTGCTTGTCCTCTGTATCTATGGAAACTTTATTACCACCTGAGTTTAGTCAATTGTATCAACAGTCTATCCTCATTATTTATTGATTCCATATGTGTGAATTTGCCTACGATATATTTATAACCTCAAAATCAACATTCGTAGTGGCTTCCCAGTCACTAGAACGCATGGCAGAGCAGGAAAACAATGAGTACTCAGATGCACATGTTGCCAACTGTAAACCAATGTCCTCCTCACAGGATATTTAGTGGGTTTTTTAAAACATTTTTTTTTGTTTTTAATTGGCAATTTCACCATTTAAAGTGGCCCCCAAACAAACAAAAAAGGCATACCATAATACAGTCAATGATATTAGAATAGTGATGTAACAGGACAGATGGTAGCTACACTTGTGATGAGCATAGCATAATATATCAATATGTCACACCACTATGCTGGACACCTGTAACTAATTTAACATTGTGGGTCAACTACACCCCCCCTCCAAAATTAAGACAAATCCAAAAGATAAAAAAATAAAATAAAATGGCCCCTAAGTATAGGGTCAAAGTGTTGTCTAGCATTCCTAAGCATGAAAAAGCTGTGATGTACCTCAGGAGAAAATCCGTGTGTTAGAGAAGTTCTATTCAGGCAGCAGTTAGTGCTGTTGACCATGAGTTCCATGCTAATTAATCAGCCAGATGCACTAAATGATTTGCTTTTAAATAAAAACACAAAACTGGGACACCGGGGTGGCTCAGCAGTTGAGCGTCTGCCTTTGGCTCAGGGCGTGATTCTGGAGTGCCGGGATCGAGTCCCACACTGGTCTCCCTGCATGGAGCCTGCTTCTCCCTCTGCCTATGTCTCTGCCTCTCTCTCTGAGTCTCTCATGGATAAATAAAATCTTTAAAAAAAAAAACCCCACTTACACTCAAAACTAGGGACACCTGGGTGGCTCAGTGGTTGAGCATCTGCCTTTGGTTCAGGACGTGATCCTGGGATTCTAGAATCAAGTCTCTCATCAGGTTCCCTGTAGGGAGCCTGCTTCTCCCTCTGCCTATGTCTCTGCCTCTCTCTCTCTCTCTCTCTCTCTGTGTGTGTCTCTCTCACAAATAAATAAATAAAATCTTTAAAAACACACACACAAACACAGAACTAGGTATGTATCAATTTTGACAAAAATGGTGTGACTTGCCTAAATCTAACCCTGTGTTCATGGCTTAAAGAACATAACTATTATGAATAATGAGAATCTACTGTATATCCATCTGCACACCACACCAGTAGGTTTCTTAGCAGCAGGGACTTTATTTTATTCATCTTTACATCTGCTGACCCAGGGTGGGGCACAGAGAAGGAGCTCAAGAAATACTCATAGAACAGAATAGGCCGGGAAGAAATGAGATGATGGGTGGGATGGGATGGGATGAATGGAATAGAATAACATTTTATACAGGTTCTTAGCAACAGGGCGCTGTTAGGAACATAGGGAAATGTAAGAAATAATAATAATAGCTAATATGTATTGAGCTTTTTAAATGAAACTGCACTTTCTAAGCATTTGATCCACTTATACCACATAATCCTCTCCATTCTTTAGCATGGGTAACATGATCCCCATTTTACAGGAAGGTAAAATGACTTGTCCAAGGTCACACTGAATGGGGCTCCAGCCCAGACCTATCTGCCCCCAGAGTCTGTGCTCATAACCATCTGGGTAAGGTGAAAATGTGGGCTTGGCAGGGGTAATAAGCCATGAGCTCCGTCAGAAAATGATCTCGAGGAGAGGAAAAGAGTTTCTCTAACAGAAGTTAGCCTGAGTCACAGCTCTCCCCAGCCTTAATGGGAAGACAGTGATGCAATTAATGGTGATTTTTTTTTTCTCTCTGGCTGGCAACAACACTGTTTTTTGTTTGATTCCAGAAGCAGCTGACAGAATGCATGTATTACTCATGTTGGAATCGTGCTTCACTGATGGCTTATGTACTCTAGAGTCACCCAGTGGGCCAGGCCTGCTGGAGATTACTGCAAGCCTCTAGATGTGGCTGAGCTTCTGCAGCTGTTATGTGTTTCTGGCTCTATTTCCACCCCTCTTGGCAGATGATTTGTGTGAAAAGCACAGCTGAGTCTGGGTGTGAGATCCACAAGAGGAAGGGGGGTGGGAGGGCTAGGCAGCACAAAGCAAGCCAACACTGCCAGGGCCTTACAGATGTGTCCATTAAGCACTTACAAGAGAAAGAAGGGAGTTTATAAGTGGATGATTTGGGGGCTCTAACTTACGCTGCATAGGTAGTTTGTACAGTAGATGCACTAAGCTCTAATTTCTCTTGCCTTCCATATTGTCTGTTAAAGTGAAGAAATCTAGCCTCTAATGAGCTGAGGGAGTTTGAATAAAGTGCTGAGCCTCATTGTTGGCATCTGTAAAATGAGAAAGTTGAATCAAATCAGTATTTCTTAAGGTACCAGATATTAGCTCCATAGGATATTTAAAGAATAAAAATAAAGGATTCTAGGATTCTCCTGGAAACATTGGACTAGATAATCTTCTAAGTCTTGGAAAGTTCTAATACTCTGTTGCTCTATGTAACCATTAGTGTGTGGCCCTTCCATGAAGCCTTCTACCTCGATTACTGTGTTTGTGAAACTAAAATAATTCTCTCATTTAGGTAATTTGGGACCACATTCAGGGCCAAGAGAGAGTCTGTGATGGAAGAGTTCTGTCCCTACTATCTCCAAACCTCTGTGTAGCCTCCTAGCACCGCGAGCCAGTGTTGGCAGAGAGGACCTCATACCTTCTCCTACCAGATCACTCAGAAAACCTTATAGAGGGCAGCCCGGGTGGCTCCATGGTTTAGTGCTGTCTTCAGCCCAGGGCCTGATCCTGGAGACTTGGGATCAAGTCCCACATCGGGCTTCCTGCATGGAGCCTGTTTCTGTCTCTGCCTCTCTCTCTCTCTCTGTTTCTCTCATGAATAAATAAATAAAATCTTTTAAAAAATCTTATGAAAAAAAAGCTTATAGAAAAATACATGATAACAGGAACCTGCCCAGATAAGGGACATCTCTCAGAAAGGAATTTATCATTACCTACTCTATTTCCCTATCTCCCACTTACTCCTCTACCCTGGCCTGGCCCATCCACTAAGAATGCTCTACAATAGACAGCACGTAATTGGCAAATTCTCTAGTTCCTCTCCTTACGCTGCTCCTCCTTTGACTTCTCTCATTGAATGCCTTCAGTTTCCTCTTCTACCCACTTCTCCTCTTCATATAGGTGTTCCCAGACCCAGTCTGCTGTCTTCCTCTTGAGCAATCTCATTCCCTCACACAGCTTCACTCTACATCCTAATGATTCCTGGAAAGGTCTCTGCACTGTCCTTGCCCACCTAGCCCATTTCAAACCAAATTACCTTCTTCCCAACTCATCTCCCCCAGCTGTATACCCTCCTGTGTAGTGTGCCCTGGAGTATAGCTAAGTAGAACCAGCACACCAATGTTTCTTAAACTTTTGGTTCCCCATTTTCATGCTTTTTCCTCTGCTTAGAATACTCTAGTCCTCACTCTCATGTTTCCACAAAGTGTAATCCTATTCATCTTTCTCAAACATCACCCTCTTGATGAGACCCCTGTCCTCCTGGATTACTCCATTTTCCATGCTCCCAACATCTGCCTCCAATAAAGCAAAGCCTTTCACCCAACAGACCACCAACCACTTGAGATCATTTGCTTCTCTTAACTATATTTCTAACTGCAATGCTTAGCAGATTCCCAAGATATAGAAAAGGCTCAGAAAATGTTAGCTTGAATGAGTGAATATAACTGACCTACCCATTCCTCCACTGGTTGACTGACTGCTGGGCCTATTTTGAGGGATAGAGGGCCTATTTTGCCCAGTGTGTTCACGGGGTACATTAGGTATCTACGACTTATTAACAAATGTCTGTTTTCCAGGTTTACTGGGAAAAGCAAGATTAGGGTCCTAGATGGTCATTTGAGACAGGTTGATCACCATAGACTCTTTGACTTTGTTCATCTCACTAGGATAGTATTAATTACATGCCAAATTACTTTTCTATTTTTTATTGGGACACACAGAGTTCTAAAAAGAATTAGCTCATTCTTGCAGTTAGAGCAGTGTCTCCCAAACTGCATTAATTTATGTATCACAGTCATGATTCCTGCTGAATCTACATGCTACTTGTACAATTATTCTATTATCCATTCTCTTTAACTCATTTTTTCTTAGCCTCGTATTAAAAATATTCATGAAATTAGGGCAGCCCAGGCGGCTCAGCAGTTTAGCGCCACCTTCAGCCCAGGGCCTGATCCTGGAGACCTGGGATCGAGTCCCACATTGGGCTCCCTGCATGGAGCCTGCTTCTCCCTCTGCCTGTGTCTCTGCGTCTCTCTCTCTCTCTGTCTCTCTCATAAATAAATAAATAAAAGAAAAGAATATTAATGAAATCACATGATATATATACATATGTATATATTTATATTTACATATAAAAATATTATATAATTTAATATTAGATAATTTAAAATATTCTTCCAAGAACCACACCAAATAATTTTTTAGGCCAGCAGTAACATATATAGCACACCTAGAGAAGCACTAGGCTGGAAAATTTAATCCAATGCAAAACCATTTATTTATTTATTTATTTATTTATTTATTTATTTATTTAAAGATTTTATTTATTTATTCATGAGAGACACAAAAAGAGACAGAGGCAGAGACACAGGCAGAGGGAGAAGCAGGCTCCATGCAGGGAGCCCAATGTGGGACTCGATCCCGGGACCCCAGGATCATGCCCGGAGGCCAAAGGCAAGCGCCAAACTGCTGAGCCACCCAGGGATCCCTAAAACCATTTAGTAAAGCATTTCTCTGTCAGCCAGTATGCCATGTCTGGTGCTGAGAATATTGAAATGCCCAACACAGCTCATAGCCTAGTGGGCAAAACCAACAAGTAAACTGTTAATTATAGTTTAATGTTCTAAGTATGACAACAGAGGCAAGTGTAAGGGTGCCTGCATGTGACACCTCTTGGGTGCCAATGCAAATCCTCTCCACATCAGCTCTTGCTCCAGCTCCATCTGCTGCAGCCGCTTCTGAGAAGGCCTCCACCAGCTTTTAGCAGGTGTAGTCTCCAAGTAGCTCACCCAAAGCCCATGTGAGTAGATATTATTTCCTCTCCTGGGACTTTCTCTGGCACAACACCACAGGACACCAGCAGTAACTCACCAGCTTCTTATATCTACATAATCTTGCACAAAGGGGGAGGATAACAATGGATGGATCCCTCTCCTATTTCTTTGCAAGTATACAGTTCTAAGTCTCGTTTCATAATGCTCCTCAAGATGTCTGCAGTATCAGGCATCCATAGCAGTGGCCAGCTTGATAACATATCTAGTCCCTCACTCCTGCTCCCTGAGATCATTTCCCAAATAATCTATCTACACATATGCCTTTGCCTCCAGCCACATTTATGATGGAATCCCGGGCAAAGGCATGGCCCAAACCCATGAAAGAAGATTAAGGAAGACTTCTTTGAAGACATGACACTGGAAGTAAAGATGCATGAATAAGCAAGATGAAGAAGGGACTGTGAAGAGGGCATTCTGGGCAGAAGAAATAGCATACACGAAGGCACAGAGGCTTGAAAGCATGTTTAGAAACTGCAAAAAGCCTGGTATAGCTGAAATATACCTCCAATATAGCATGATGGGCTGCAAATCACAAGAGCCTGGTGAGGTAGACAAAGACTGGCTCCTGAAAAGGTGATGATTACAACTGACTACTACTACCACTCTGCTCTCTGGTTCTGAAGTGGGAGAAAAGAGCAGTAAAATAAGTGGATGTTTAAATCAACCCCAGAAGACTAGAAAGTACTTTCTAGATGTGAAGGTACTAGACATGAAGAGGAATTAAGAGTAAGAACAGGAATAATTGGAATGAAAATAGTGGTGAAATGGGAGAAGAGCTAGTGCCACACATACACTTACCCTAAATCAGTCCAAAATTCCAATAATGAGCTTAATAAAAAATGAAGCAACTTCTATTTGGAACTGACAATTCTACCGTAAATTGTTAGTAACTAAGAATTAGGATTGGGATAAATGAGGTGAGGACCTATAGATGACAAATCATCCTAGAGCCTCTGTTCAGTCAAGAAAAGAGAGAAGAAGGAATTAGGGGCTGGGAAGAAAAAAGTAGGGAGCATCATTTTGCTACCTGATAGAGCCACTGGAGGGAATTCCCCTGACAACTCCAGATTTTTAGTAAAAACCCAAGAAACCACAGCTCTAAACTTTCTCTCCTTTCCCTGAGAAAAAGGCCAAAAGTAGGGTACTAAGGCTAGGGAGCTCCATCAGGCGTAGAAAAGGAGTTGCCTGCCCTCATGCTTGGAGATGTGCTTTGAAAAGACTGGCATAAAGCAATCAAAGAGTCTCCAGCTTTGTTTATAAGCAAACATTTAAGAGCATCTGATTTTTTTGAGTGTACATTATGTACCAACATGGTACTAAGTATTTTAAGCAATATTTCTTTTAAAATCTTTCCCAGGGATCCCTGGGTGGCGCAGCGGTTTGGAGCCTGCCTTTGGCCCAGGGCGTGATTCTGGAGACCTGGGATCGAATCCCACATCGGGCTCCCGGTGCATGGAGCCTGCTTCTCCCTCTGCCTGTGTCTCTCCCTCTCTCTCTCTCTCTCTCTCTAATAAATAAATAAATAAATAAATAAAAATCTTTCCCAAAACCACATGAATACGTACTGTAATCAGCCTCATTTTCCACGAGCCAGCCTGAAGTTACCATGAAACACTAGTTACAAGACTGCACAGTGGAGGCTTTAAAAGAACTCAGAATTTGGGTTCAGGCTGCTCTCAGTTGAACTCTTATCTCTGTTGTGTCCTACTGAAATCATGGGGTCACTCAGGACCGTTCACTTTCAAGAGACAGAAACCAATTCAAAATAGTGGAAGCAAATGAAGATAACTAGCTCCAGTAATTGGAAGGTACAGGGGTGGGTCTCTGATCTAAAACCACTGAACTCAATGCTCCAATAATCGAAGAGTGCCTGTCATGGTTCTGTTCTCTCTGTGCTACTGAACTCATTCTCTCCTATCAAAGACCAGTTTCTTTCAAGTGCATAGGAAAGTTGGTAGCTCTGGGTGTACAGTGTCTTCACTGGAAAAAGAGAATATCTTGCTCACAGATTCCCAGAGGAGTCCAGCTGGCCCTGTTGGGTCGTGCATCCTCCATCTGAACCAACTGCTGTGGTCACTCTGTGGTACACTCTGCAATGAGTGACTGTCAGTCCCATCAGGCTCATATGGAAGGAAATAATGACAGCTCTTGAAAAATAGGGATGCTAGGCTGTCTGAAATAATGTATATCTATTAAGTTTTAACCTCAGGCAAGTCACTTTTTGGGCCTAAGTTTTACCTTCTATTTAAAAAAACAAATACTATCTTTGTGCAAGGTTGTTGTGAGTTACTTAAAAAAATCCTATTAAATACTTGACACATAGACATTCAATCTATGGTAGTCATTTTTGTTATCTGGTACTATTATTGTTTTGTGGTTGTTTTTGACAGAGGGATTGGAATTTGAAGCCCATCCTAGATTCCCAGATGTCTAAAGCAGTCCTGTCCCCAGGGTGGAGTCCCCTTTGGCTCTGCAGCCAGACGCCTTGCACAACCCAGGCCCTGTGTGCCAAGGTTAAGCTGGTTCACCATCTGACGGCTGCAGAGCAGTGAGTGCCTCCCCAGCCCCAGCAATGTCAATACTGCCTTCCTGACTCCGCCTATTGTATCTGGAGAAAAGTGGCTGAGCATTGTCTTCCAGTACTCCCCCCAGGAAGCATGATATCACCCTTTAACAAAAGCGGGAAAGCTGACAGATCTGCTGAGATGGGTGTGACCACCACATACACCTCACTGGTCAAGCCCTGAGCAAGGGCTGTGGCAAGCAGAAAGCTAACACCAACCACCCACAATGTCCGTCATCTGGCTACTGGACAGGCTCGCTGACAGGCTCTCTTGTTACATCCATACTGGGTTAGGCAGGGAACCACCGGACAGAAGGAATGCCCTCCCTCTCATCCGCGGATGTGTTGAAAAGAGTCAGGACTTTGTCCATCGGGCAGACCCAGGTCCCCACACATGCCCCTGCAGGCTTGGAAAAGAAACACAGAGAGAAGGAGAGTCAAATTCTTGAAGGGACCAGAGGAGGTAGTGGGGGATTGTGGGGAGGGGGGAGGGCAGAGGAAAGCAGGCACGGCTCAATCTGAAAACCATGCTGCACGTGTGCTGTGAGTTGAGGAACAGTCTGGCCAGACTGGTGGGAATTGGGTTATCAGTTTAAAATTCCAGAAATAAGGGAGGCAACTTTAGACATTCCCTTTCCTGAAGGCTGGGAGTGATGCCAACTGATCCTCTGACATCCCTTCCAGTTCTGGTCCATAATGTTATGAGTACAGCTGGTTTTCTGTAAAACACCACATCTCTAATCTGGCACCCCATGTAAAGCCCAGAGGCTGTCACTCTGCTGCCCTCATCTTATTCTTCTCTTCTTAAAACTCTCTTCTTCCTTAGTTACCACCACACCAATTCTCTAAAATTCCAGAAGAAAAAAAAATCTGATTGGATTTACTTCTCCTACTGACTCCCTGACTGCTTCTTCATAGAACCCTTGTCTACTTCCTCTTTTTCCCTTCACTTAGTTTTCAAATACATCCATGACCATGGCTTCATGTCCCTTAAACCAAGGATGCCTATGTCTCAAGCTCTTGCCCAAACTTCTTCATCTGAGCTTAAGACCCATTTTGCTAAATATTTCCCTTTACATGGAAGCTCAAAATCAACATGTACAAAATACTGACTTGCTCCATCTCAACTCATCTCCAGCCAGTTCCTCCTGCCATGTTACCCAGTGCAGTGAATGGTGCCACCATTACCGAAACCAGAACCATGAAACAATACTTATTCTCCCCCCCTTTCCTCAATTTCCCATATGCAACCAATCACCAACCCTTACAGTTTCACCTCCTAAATACTCTCAACCCCCTTGTCCATCCAGGACTTCTTTCCTGGAGTACTGAAAAGACACTTTATTAGCCCGGGCCTACACTCTGTCAACCCATCTTCCATACTACTATCACAGCAATTTTTCCAAGATATAAATCAGCAATGATAGGACAAACACCATACTAAATTTCAACATTACAGAATGAGGTATGAGTTACTTAAAATAACCTATAAAGCCATTCTCTTTCTGACCCCAACCTTAAATCTCCACTTCCACCCTACATTCTAGCCTTACTCAACTTCCTTGAACTTGTTCTGCTATTCCACATGCCTGCTCCTTCTAATGAGAAGTGCTTTCTTCACTTTTCCTTTTTATATTCTTAGTTTTCAAATCATTTGGCTATGAGCAACTCATAACTACAATTGGCAATAATCGGCAATATCCCCAACTATTTAGGAGTTCTTGCAAAGTGAAGAAAATCTAACCTACAGATTTAATTAAATCAGTAATATTTGAAAACAAACTATATTGAGTAATTAATAAAGTTGACATTCTGTTTTTAGACATTTAGTTAGACATTAATGTACAATTTAGATTTTAATGTTTCATTTTTTATTATTGGAGCCAGTAATAGTTTTTGTAGCTCTTGAAAATTTTGTATGTATCCCTATGGTATCATTTATCACAACATAATATAATTCATCTGCCTATACTCTTCTTTCCTACTAAAATGTGAATATAGCAAGGGGGGGAAAATGATTCATTCTTTTTGCATTCCTGGTATCCAGTACAGTACTTGGCACAAAGTAAATCCTCAATATGTCTTCATTGTCTGAAATGATAGTTGAGTAAAGGAATGAATAAATGAATAAACAAAAGGCAGGCAATAACTCAAATGTCTATTTAATAAAAAGTCTGTATATCTTTTGGGTGATATTCAACAACTGCACAATGTCTAATATTAGGTAAAAGCCAGGTTAGACCCATTTTAATGAATGTATTATGTTTCATACCTAAGGGAATAAAGGAATTTTCTTTTGACCTTGTTCACATCATATATTTAATATAAGCCAACCTTTTAAGATTTGAGTACCACTTACAATTTATATTATTATTATTGTCATATTATTATTATCATTACTATTTTAATTATTTCACTGTGACTAAAACCCTTTCTACAGCATTTTCCTTCTTTTTGGGGGGGTCTGCTCTGGCATACCAACAATTTCTTATTGTGGCATATTAAACCCTATCCAATAAAAATTATTGAACTTTAAATGCATGCATGATAAAGAATAAAAAAGAAATAATATCTGCTGTTAAAAATGTTAAAGGCTAATGGAGCTTAATTTATGTGCCCAAATCACAAAGACACAGCCTATATAGTAAGTGAACTCAGGATTGGGGGAAGAAGATCATGAGGAAAAGTTGGCCTAGGCAAGTTGAGTTGAACTGTGTTTGTAGAGTAGGCATAGAGAGTGTTATTTCCAAATGGATTGAACAGCATGAATAAGAGCCAAGAGGAAAGAGTGCATAGATTATAAAGATGGGCCTGATTGAATGAAAACTGTCTAGAGCAAGGATAAATGGGTAGATGAGAAGCACTGGATGTCCATGTGGAGAGAGACAAACATAAAATTTGTGGAACTGGACTATGTTGAGGTCTTCTATGCTTCTATGAGCAGAAAGTGATTCCCTTACATGCTGGAAAATATTAGACTAGTCTTAAACTAGCACAGAGGCTCTAATAGAAACACTTCTTTTTAGTATACTAGCTTCATTTATTAAGGAAGTTCTTACTGCCTAAGCTCTCTACTTGCATCATCATCCTGATGCTCATAATGACTCTGGGAAATAGGTCCTTTCATCCATAAAAGAAGAGAAAACAGTGGCTTCGAGAAATCAAATAACTTTCCCATAGTCATCCAAGTTGAGCTTAACCCCAGGTCTGTGACTTCACAATCCATATAGTTAACACTTTCTCCTGCATTCTTAATTGGCTCCACCTCAGTCCCTTAGAGCAGTAGTTTCAGAAGATTTGTCATAGCACATATGCACGTATGCTTTTTTCTCATAAGGCATGTTGATTGAGTTAAAATTCAGGAGACGCACCCAGTTTGGTTTCATTGCACAGAGATGTTGGTGGCATGTCTGAACTCTTCTCCACCTAAGTGATCAGTGAGGAGCCACAAACAGTAAAATGAAAGTGATGTGAAAAGGAAGTAGAGTAACCATCACACTCCACATTCTATAGATGATTCTGATAGATGATCACCCAATCTATGCCTGAACACCTCTCCAGTGTGGGAACTCTCTCCTCATGGGGATAGTGATCCAATTTTAGAAGGTTTCCATCGATAGAGCCAAACTCCCTTCATCCCTGTATCGTAGATCTGGCAAGATACAATGCCAATCTATGGTGTCTTCTATATGGAAACCCTTAAAACACTGCTTTTTCATCTCTTTTCTCTTGGCTAAACAGTACCATGTGACATGGTTTCTAAAGTACTTAACTTACTGTTTACCCACTATACTTGCTGTCAAATTTCTCAAGGTCTTCAGTGTTTAATAAATATTATCTGAGCAGTAAAGTGATTACCATGTCTAATTTGGACCTGATATTTCTACTAAAGTGAATGGTTGTAACTTATATATTACGTTTTTAGTAAGCAGAGCACATGTTGGCACCTATGAATTGTATGCATCACCAAAATAGAGGTGTTATTCACTAGAACTTTTAACAAACCAAATCTCTCTCACACTGAACATACATACATAAATTTATTGAAACCAAACTTTTAACTTGACATTCATCTATTTTGAAATGCTATCTTTTGGGTTTGGCCCACTCATCCACCCTAAGAAATCATTTGCATCCAGATTCTGTGCTCTAACTAATAAGCCATCTATAGGGAATAAGCAGGTTACACAATGACACACATATCTTTTTAGGAGTAGACAAATTAATAAAGTCAGAAAAATTTGGAGCCCACCCCCAGAGGACATAGCATAGTCTTCTGAAATGGACTTGAAAGCACTCTTCCCTCCTGGAGGGATGTCTTAGAATAACTAGAACTCTTACAGGAAGCTCTCCCAGCACAGAGCTGAAAGGGAAATGCTGACATTTCCAACAAAGACAATGCTTAGGAGGGAGCATCTGTGCAGAAAGCAAAACTCCTCCCTGCGAGAATAATTCCCAGGTGTGTTTCTAGCTCCAGCTTCTAGTCCTCCACCCTTGATTACTCAGACTCAATATAGCCTTCCAAGATCAGCCCTAATGAAAAGGTTTCATCTGGGACAACTTCTGTGACCTTGTAACCGAATTTCCACTATCATTCCAGACAAGATATCCACTATCTCTGAACCCAGGGTGTTATTTAAAATGTCAAATGAAACAGGAAAGAGATATGAAGGCACACTACTAGAGACTTCCCATAGGCTCAATGTTGATCATATAGGATCTATATACAACTTCAGACAGAACAACCTGGTTTGGTAAGGATGAGAGAATAGGGAAAAGCTAGTACGTTCATTAGAACTTGTTTGTAAGTTGGCCATGATTCTTATTTGGGAGGGGAATGTACCAGAATCTAGGTGAGTTTGTAGAAGTCTTCTGAAAATTTTATACCTTTTCCAACCCTCTCATGGATCAGTATCTACCACCCAGAGCCACTTTAACCGAGACAAATGTGACAGGTTTTCAGTCCTGTTTGTTCAGAGAAAAAGGAATCAGAAACAACCCACTGAGGGCACCTGGATGGCTCAGTGGTCAAGCATCTGCCTTTGGCTCAAGTTATGATACCAGGGTCCTAAGATCGAGTTCCACATCAGGCTGCTCACAGAGAGCCTGCTTCTCTCTCTGCCTATGCCTCTGCCTTTCTCTGTATCTCTCACGAATAAATAAATAAAATCTTAAAAACAAACAAACAAACAAACAAACAAAAAAAACCTTCATTGGAATAGAGAGAGAAACCCATAAGCCTTAAATCCCTTGCTCCATTACTGTGGTCTATCAGTGGAGTTTGGTGTAAAGAATGGACTCCTGTGCTTGTAGACATGATCATGCTGGATCTTGTTGGAACGACCAAGCCTTGTGTATTCATGTCTATGGAGCATTGTACTGGTAAGGTAAGTTAGGATTCCAATACAACAGACCCACCCCAGAAACCAACTTTGGTAGTGTCACCCTTCCTTTTTGGTAGGAGCATGAAATCCCTTTCCTTGGGTCTCTCCCTGTTAAAGTCAGGGTTATTTTTCCAAGGAACTAAAATCTAAACACAGAGCAACTATTTCAGCCATATAAATTTTTTTTTTGGTCTGATTTTACATCTGAGACTATACTGCAAATTGCTATGACACAATCACTTTGAGGGAAAAAAGTGAATTAAAATTGGTGTGCATGCACGTGTGCACACACAGGTGATTTAATTTAGAAGGTATCTCAGAGGAACTATAAACCCCTACACTTTGCATTATTATAATCCCTGGTGCAGAAGATTTCATGTTACTGATAAATGTGTCACACAGAAAAGAAAGCAAAATAAAAATAGAATCATGATAATTATTTGTTTTAAAGGTGCATATCATTGAAGAAATCAGCATTTCTATGTTAATATAATTTGTACAAAATACTGAAATCATCTCAGCAATTTATGTTATACATTCTTAGTCTTAAAAATATTAAATCTTCAATATAATCAGGTGTTGAAAGCAAACTGAAAAGCTACGAACACATTACATGCAATTCTCTTATCTTGGATTAATTTTTTTAAAGATTTAATATAGCATTTTAAACAGAAAAGTATGAAAATGTAACACATACTTATGTATGTTTGGATCAATTTCTAATAATATAATATAGTATGCAGCATTAAATTCAGTACATTTTCTCAACTTCATTTCCAGTATCAATTCTATTTTTGTTACAATAAATAGAATGTTTTCAAACTAACAGGAAGAGAGTGATGGCGATTATAGTTGTAATTTACACTTCAGATTTTGATATCATTCTCAGCCAGTGTCCCACAGGGTGAGTGAACATAAGAGGCATGCCACTATCTGGAGAATCTGAGCAGCAGACACACCAGATCTAAAAACATCCAAGCCCACCATTTCTTAACTCTGGAATAGGTTTTGATACTCTCCTGTGCCCAGGGATCTGGGTAATTGCCCCAACTCATCCCATTGGGTCAATAAAGACTTTATAAATTACTACATGCCAAATACTTTTTAAAATGAAACAAAAATTATATAGCCCTGACTCCAGCTCTAAGAAAAAGAAAAAAAATGCCTAGCATTTGACTGCTTTGATTAAAATAGGATATGGATATGAAATCCTTATAGAAAGGCATTTTTGTTTTCATTTAAAAATGACAACCTGCACATTACCGTAAGTGGGTCCCCATAATTCTCTGCACTGATTTCATTTTTAAAAAATTATGGAAGATTTTTTTGAAGCAGGTAAAACTGGGTTTCTTATTTTTTTAAATAAGGAAACAATCCCAAATGAGGAACAGTAAAATCGTGTATCATAGTTAGTGAATCTTCTACAAATAAAATGACCCGATCATTTCTCATAGAGTCTGTGGCAACATAGGTGGCAATTATGCAGAAGTGAAACTCTAGAAAATCAGTTCAATGCCACAAAGACATTGCATTTTAATCCTCATATATATTAAATGGAAAGTCCTAGAGAAACAGTGCTTAGGCCACAGCTGCCCCTTGTTAATCAGCACTAACAAATGATGAGAAAGCCCAGAATCACTGTTTAAAAAAAAAACAACACTAAATTAAAAAAAACAAAAAACAAAAGCCAAACCTTACCAGAAAGGAGCAAGCTGACTCCATAGAGAACTAAGCCGGCTAAAGAGTCCATGCTTCCCCAAATCTCTCCATCCAGTTTCCACAGATGTGCATGAGGTCCCAAGGATCCTTTCAAACACACAGAGGTTTGTGACTTTCCATTCGTATGTTCTACTAGGTCTTGTTTACAAGTCGGAGGCAAGAAGGAACAGCACAGAAGCGGGCTGTAACAGTCTCATTTCTGTCTGAGCACAGGGAGTTTTAAGTTCCTTTTTCCTGTTTCCTTTGTAGATTAGGATGGGAAAGGCTGTATCTTAAAGGCATTTGGTATCAGCAGGGCTGGGGGCACTGCAAGCCCTATCCATCTTGCAATTCATCAAAACACTTCTCTATTGCTGTTGCTTCTGCTGCTGCTTTTGATGCTGTTGTAGGGATAGAGGAATTTTTGTTGGGAGTCTGGGTCCTGGTCGGTGTTTTCAGGAACAATAGGGGTATCCTCTCATAGGCGGGAAACAGAATAACAGCCCTCCACCTATGGATGGTATGTGGTGATGACCGGCCCTTCTCCGCCTCCAACAGCTCTCCTACCACCCTGTCCACCTGGAATCCCTGACAGAGGGGCTTTCGGGTGTGGGGAGGAGTTTTGTGTTTGTTTTCTCATTTTAACCCACATGGTTTAAATTGGGAAAGGAAGGTTTCCATGATGAGAGAACACAACCCAAAGGCAATTAATTTGGGTAATTACCGGTGAGGTCAATGTACAATGCAGCCATGGACCAGAGTCCAAAATTGTCAGCCTGTTTTCTTTCACACAGATGGTTTATTTGTTGGCCTGAAGCCAAAAATATCTGTGCTGCTGGCTATAGCTTTAATTTTTATTAACAATTCATCTACAGGTGATCTCATTTTTTAAAGTACTTAGCCTAGAAGAATTTAAATCATGAAAGGGATTTCATGGTTTTGGCCAGTGGTGTTTCAGAAGCAAATTATATACAAAACTTTAAAAATAACCTGTGTCAAAATCTAATATAAATGATTCAATTGGGATAAAAATAGCATTCATAAGAGCAGAGGGAGTACATAGACCAAAAAGAAAATACCCATTGGCGTAACCATACCTAAAATGAAATCAGAAACTCTAAATTTATCCAGAAGATAATTTCTCCATAACACAAACTATGACTTCAGAATAAAGTGTCAATGTTCTTTGATCACCCTGCCTTCAAGCCTGAAGAAAGGACTATTTGCTCCTCCTTTGCCTGCTCACCATAGGATTTCTGTCCATAGGATTTCTGTCCTAGAAATGCTCATCATAGCATTTCTGTCCCAGGTTTTATCACATCAGTGGTGATCTTGAGAACCAATGGATGTTTCCAGTCTTCTCTGGTAGAAATGCACAGGCTGTTTTCCAGCAGATCTGGGTTCAAATACTTACTCAGCTACATGTTTACTTAATCTCTTTGAGTCTCAATTTCAACAGCTATAAAACGGCAATAATATTTACAACATGGGGATTTTTGAGAGGATTAAACGAGGCTGGCACAGTGCCTAATTCATAGAAGGCTTTTGTTAAATGTTAATGTATTCATTTCCTTTAGTCTTTCCATTCAGTCTCTGAGTTTGGTCCCAAGCAATTCTTCCAGAAAGCCATTCTTTCATCTTATGAAATGGCTTTAAGTTTGGTGTTATAAAGAATCAGGCAGGGAGTTGGGGTTTCTGGGCTCTAGTCCCAGCTCTGTTTTTCCTGTGAGGTCTTGGACGAGTCATTTCCCACTTGGAGGCCTCAGTTTCCTCAACTGTAAAATGAAGGATTTATACTGGATGTGACTAATTTCCCTCCAACTGTAATGGTTCATAAGTCTAAATGACTAAATTGTCCCCTTATAGCATCTCTACATGGGTTTCTAGGTCCTCTCATCTGGGCACTTCAGAGAAGATGCTAGCTTTATATCTCTGTCATTGTGGAACCTAGAGGGTCACAGATGTGCTCTATTTTAAGAACATGGTGGCTCAAACTTTGTGAGGTCCACTGGCCCCAGGCCATATGGAACAGCAATGGAAAGCCTTGGAAATAAACAAACTCCAGGGCACCTGCCTCCTCAGGCACAGCTTCCTCTGTTTGTGCTTGATGGCCCCACAAGGAAGTCATTGCTCACATGCCCTCCTGTTGGCTAGTTCTTGTGGGCCAAAGATGCTACTACCTCGCTTCCTTTTCTGGGCTGCCTCCATCTGTTATTTAGAAAATCATCTCCGTCTCATCTTTCCCCCATTATCTAGGTAGGTCTACCCCTACCATGAATTGTAAGTTCTCTCTCCTTCTCTTATCCAGAATAGGTGACTCAGTTTTTTTCTTCACTCTGTAATCCAGAAATGTTGCTCATTTTGAAAAAGGCAGTGTTGTTCCATTATCTAAAAGAGGTATGTAGTTTGATCTCATCTTCCATGTAATCTTTTCTAGTGCTATCCAGAGTATTGAGTCTATGTAATAAATATTCCTAGATTTCCTGAGGTTATATCTCCAGTCAAAAGGCTGAGCAACTTTTCTTTGGGATGTCTGAATCTTAGTATGTAAATTCCTGATGTAAAGTGAAGATCACTGGGGGCAAAAGTGGCCAAACATGCTGTGCTCCAACTTTCTGCCCCGTGTATGTCGAACATGAAGAACCAATCAAGAAACAATAATACAAGATTCACCAGGCACTGTGGGGCCAATAGGTCAGCAGAGCTGACTGGCAACATGCTGGGAAGTTGCAAAATTGGATGGCATGCCAGAATTTCCAAGGGAAGGGAGAGGCCACTTCCACGTCTGGACAGGACTCTCCCCAGTACATAACGTATTAAGGAAATACCACATACTTGGATATGCCACAACCCTTCTGTAGATAGTTGGCTGTGGCCATCATCAGGGCATCTCCATCAGCTCTCCACCCTCAGCAGCTCCATCCACCTGGAAAGTCGAAATCATCTTCCCATCATTGCCTGACCAACTCCTCGCTACCTTTTCAGGTTCAGAAAGGTCTTCCCTGACTGATAGAAATCAGATCTCCCCTGTTCTTCTCTCACAACACCATGTCCTCTTGTTCATGGTGCTAATCACAACTGGTAGTCATACATTTGTGTCCTTATCTTTATAATGTCTGTCCTCCTTTTCATAAGGCAGAGACCATATCTAACTTATTCACTGAATTTTCAGACCTGAGCATAGTGTTTGGCACATCATAAGCCTTAACTAAATACTTAATGAGCTAATGAAAACACTTTCATTATTACTCATATACTCACATCTCAAAAAGATTTTGGGGATGCCTGGGTGGCACAGCGTGATCCTGGAGTCCTGGGATCGAGTCCCACATCGGGCTCCCCTCATGGAGCCTGCTTCTCCCTCTGCCTATGTCTCCACTTCTCTTTTTTTCTGTCTCTTATGAATAAATAAATAAAACCTTTAAAACAAAAAAAAAGGGATCCCTGGGTGGCGCAGCGGTTTAGCGCCTGCCTTTGGCCCAGGGCGTGATCCTGGAGACCCGGGATCGAATCCCACGTCGGGCTCCCAGTGCATGGAGCCTGCTTCTCCCTCTGCCTATGTCTCTGCCTCTCTCTCTCACTGTGTGCCTATCATAAATAAATAAAATAAAATAATTTAAAAAAAATAAAAAAATAAATAAAACAAAAAAAAAAGGCTTTAGACTCAGGCAAATCTAGATTCCAAATTAGAGCTATAATCGACTCACTGTATGACCTGGGCAATTCACATCTCTCAACCTCAGATTTCTCTTCTTCAAAATGAGGGATCTGGGTGGATCAGTTCATTAAGCATCTGACTCTTGATCTCAGGGTCATGAGTTCAAGCCCCGTGTTGGGTTCCATGCTGAATGCAGAGACTATTGAAGAAAAGAAATGAGAGGAAATAATGCCTATTTAGCAAGATAATATATACATAATAACTGGCACAAGTAAATATTTAATAAAGGCTTTCTACAGATTCTTTCCTCATTCACGGCCACCACTACCACCCCTGGACTGTTATATAGAGCTATTTGCAATGCAGAAATAAAGTCCCACACAGTCTAAGTAATGTGCTCAGCTGTGGGTAGCAGAGGGAGTATTAGTCTTTTGGCTTCCAATTTTTGCAAATTTAATATATGACTCTTTTTTGACATAGTTCATCTTTAGACTACCTCATGCAAAAAAGTAGATAAAGAGAAATATAGGAAATATCATAAACACCAACAGGGTATACCCAGACCTTAGGAAAGTACGTGAAATTTAACTTTGACAGATAATGGAAAAAGCTTGACAACACTGAGGAATGTAGTCACTTCTCATTGTGCTTCCAAAATAGTAATTGCTAATATCAGGACCTGAGAGCACACTACTGCCTTGCTCCAGGAAAATGAAAGGGAGCTTCCTTATGAGTCAAGCTTACTCAGTTTAATTTTATTTTTCTACACATACTTACAGCAGAACAAAAAAGAAAACCAAACCAGCAATGAGCAAACAAAATAAATAAAGCACTTGGCTGATTTGTTGTTTTCCATTCTCTGGTTTTTGCACTTAACAGAGGAAAAAACAACTATAGAAAACATTAAAAATTTTTGAGACAGATTAACAAAAATATTAATGGACAATAAAAAATGTGAAGAGATGCAGAAAGTACACAATGTTACTATAAACTGGTATTACATTAGAAGTATCACAAATATGTAGCAAAAGCTATAGATGCATATATTTTAGCTGAGAAAATCCACTTTAAATTTTTTTTTATTCATGAGAGACACAGAGACAGAGGCAGAGACATAGGCAGAGGGAGAAGCAGGCGCCCTTTGGGGACCCCGATATGGGACTTGATTCCAGGACTCCGGGATCATGACTTGAGCCAGAGGCAGATGCTCTCAATCACTGAATCACCAGAGAAAATCCACTTTTATGATATACCCCAAGCAAAAGTTAAAGATGTGCCCCAAAATGTATGTATAAAGACATTATAGAAGCATTGTTGACAATAATCAAGACATGGAAACAAAATGGATCATTTATATAAATCATGGTATACAATGAAACAGACAAATGTCAAAATCTGGTGGAAGCATACTAACAATGAAAGATGTAAAGATGTTTATAGTATATTGTTGACTGTGAAAAGTCAAAGTTTGAACAGTATAAAATTTATACACATTAACACATGTGTGCACTCTGATATATATGATAAATATATGCCAAATTTTTAAATGTTATTATTTCTATGTTGTTGGGAAACAGATAATTTTTATTTTCTTCTTTATAACTTTCTATAATTTAAACATTTTAAAAAATACTGAGCTTATTTGTACAAATGAAGATTCGGTGAAATCCTTGAAATCCTTGAAGCTGACCCAGGGCAGTAGGATGTACCTTAAAACACCCACTGGCAAATATCGAAGAGAATTGAAGTGAAGCTCAGCATCCAGGAGGTGAGCAAACAGATTTTGGTGCTGGCTTCCCACAGTGTAGCCTTGGCATCATCCTGCCCTTTGCAGGGCTGTGGTCACCGAACCTCCAGCACTATCACATCTGTCTTCTTAAGGACTTTCATGAACTTTTATGTGAACCCATTGTACTTAACAGCGGCTAGCAGAAAAGGAAGGGTCATCAACAATTAAGTCCTGGCCTTCTGCCAGGACACCACAATTAAAGTGGCAACACCCACTCTGGTCTAGAGCAGAGTTGATGCCTACAGAAAATATGGAAAATACCTGACCCTCCACGAACCTCATTTACTCTAAATCTTTTTTTTTTTCTTTTAGCATCTAAATGACATGGACTACACTTATTGCTGTAGGAAGAGACACAGATATAGATGTAGTTTCTGCTTTTGAATCTCACAATTACACTGTCCTAGCATGACAACAATGCATCAAAACAGGAAAAGTTAAATAACAAAATCAGGCATTGTGTGGTTAAATACCAAAGGGTGGTACTAACAGTAAAATTTTTAGTAGTCTTTGCTTTAGCCCCCAAGGCACCAGTTCTCATGCTTGCTTTTTTTTTTTTTTTTTTTTTTTTTAATTCCCCTGCTATCTTCTTGGTACAGGAGGCATCCCTATGGATAGAATGTAAGCCCATTGAGGCAGAGACTCTGCAGTTCCTTTCAGATGATCCTGTGATATTTTCTCAATGGTTTAGGAGAAAGAGTAGCCAGGATGCCCCGCAACCACTATGAGACCAATATGCCACAGACTGAATAGATTGGGGGTATTTTTCATGACCCCCCCAAAAAAAACCTTCAAAAAAGATTAAACTCCTATTCATCCTTTAAAATATAATTCATATGTCACTTCATCTGTAAAAACTTCTTTCAATAGGGAGTTAATGATTTCTAATAAACCACTCCATGACTCAGTGGCTTAAAACAACAAATATTTACGTACCTCATGATTTTGCCGGTCGACAGATAGTTCAGGCTCACCTGGACAGTTCTGATCTCGCCTGGCCTCCCTCATTTTTCTGTAGTCAGGGATGCAAGTTTTATTGAGGCCATTAAATTAATTAAACAAGGAGGCCATTAGACTGAGATGGCTCTAAAGCTATGTAGGCCTATGTAAGTAAACCAAAATCAAGGCCTGTAAATTCCTTGAGATTATGCAGTCAACCCCCTCTCCCCAAGAACAACCAATCCTAGATGCAACAGGTGGAAACATAGACTTCATCTTATGGTATGAAGAGTTATAAAGTTATAATGCAAAGGGCAAGAATTTTTCAAATGAAGACTTCGGGTCATTTTTTTTTTTTTTTTAAGTTAAGTTTGTTGGGTTTTGTGCCTTGGCCCTTCTCCCAGGGAAAATCTAGAGCCATTCCTTCTTGTTTGTGGCCTCTGACCTGGAAGCAAAGGGAAAGAGGTGAGATGATGGCCTGCTACCAGCTGGAGCACCTGCAGTCCAAGTGCTTAGGCACGGGCCACTTCGACCTCCTCAACTACTTTGCTATTGCGGAGAAGGAGAACAAAGCGTGAGTCCGCTTCTACTGGATGGAGAAGATGCTGTAGCCTGGCCGACCGCCAGCCAACAAGTTGGAGGAGAACTGACACCCGCATCTTATCACCGCTGTGCGGTAGCATCGCCTGAGTTCCTCCCGTTTGCCGTCATTTCCGTGTGTTCCTGCCCCAAGTAGACCTATTCTCCATGGCTTCTGTACTCCTGCTTCCCTTGTACAGAAGTGCTTACTAAGGGCGTCCTGCCTGACCTGCCTTCCTGTGGACTTTTCGGAACACAGCATTGGAAGACCTTCAGGACCCCAGAGAAATGAAATAGTGAAGAGATCCTAAAGCTAGCAAGGGAGGGGAGAAGGCACTGAAATGAGATGGGGTTTGGAGGTTCTTTTTTGACTAGTTTGATTGTCGTTTTTTCTGTAAAGTTTAGAATTTTTTCAGTCTCAAAAAAAGTTGTTTGTTGAGATATAATTTATTTGTATACAGTAAGATTCCCCCCTTTTAAAAAATTGTGGCATAAAACACATAACATTTAAATTATAACTATTATTAAGAGTATGTTTCAGTAGTGTTAACTGTGTTCATATTGTCATGCATCAGATCTCTAGGATTTTTTTCATCTTGCAAACTGAAATTCTATACTTATTGTACAATGCCCCATCTACCCCTCTCCTCACCTTCTTGAAATCATAATTCTACTTTCTATGAATTTAACTACTTTAGATATCTCATATAAATAGAATCATATATTATTTGCCTTTTTGTGCCTGGCTTATTTCACTTATCATAATGTCCAAGATTTGTCCATATAGTGGCATATAACAGGATTTCGTTCTCTTTAAAGGCTGAATAATATTTCATTGTATGCATATCACATTTTCTCTTTACATTCATCAGTTGATGGGCATTTGGGTTGCTTCCACCTCTTGGCTATTGTGAATAATGCTGCAATGAACATGGGAATACAAATATCTCTTTGAGATCCTGCTTTCAATTCTATTTCTATTCTGGATATATATATCTAGAAGTGGGATTACTGGTTAAGATGATATATCTTTTTTTTTAAGATTTCATTTATTTATTTTTAGAGAGAGCATGCATGAGTGGGGGAAGGGGCAGAGGGAGAGAGAGAGAATCTTAAGCAGACTCCAGGCTGAGCAGAGCCTCACACAAGGCTCATCTCACCATCTTAAGATCATGACCTGAGGCAAAATCCAGTCAGTCACTTAACCAACTGAGCCACCCAGGCACCCCAGTAGCTCTCTTTTTAATATTTTGAGGAACCTCTACATTGTTTTTGATTGCAGCTGCAGCATCTTACATTCCACCAATAATGCACAAGGGTTTCAATTTATCCACATCCTTGTCAACACTTTTCTTTGATGGTGGCCATCTTAATGGGTATGAAGTAAAAATTCACCCATTTCTAAAGTGCAGTCATAGGAATTTAGACAAATGCAGACCTTCCTATAATCACCA
Source organism: Canis lupus baileyi (assembly GCF_048164855.1). Taxonomy (NCBI): domain Eukaryota; kingdom Metazoa; phylum Chordata; class Mammalia; order Carnivora; family Canidae; genus Canis; species Canis lupus. The sequence goes on along the minus strand of NC_132847.1, from coordinate 46,906,825 downwards.
TTCCAATCACCCCAAAGATATCCTTGGGCTCCATTACATTAAGTCCCCTCACCTAACCAACAGCCTCAGGCAATCACAGATATGTTTTCTGTCTCTATTATTTTGACATTTCCAGAATGTCATATAAAGAAATCATATAGTTATCTAGTTTTTTGAATCTTGATTCTTTAATTTGGCATAATTTATTTGATTCATTCATGCATTTGCAGGTTTGAGGAATTTGTTCCTTTTTGTTCCTGAATAGTGTGTCATTGTATGGACACAACAGAGTTTATTTATCCATTCACTATTTGGAATGTCCCTATAACTTTATTCATCTGTATAATTTAAGCTGTGTATTATTTGCATATATATTTTTTGTATAAACATTTTTCATTTCTCAGGTAAATATTGGAGACTGGAATTGTGGATTCTATATACTTAATTGTATAAAGAATTGCTAAACTTTCTGTTGTGGCTGTAACATTTTACATTCCCATTACCAACATTTAAGAGTTCTAGTTGCCCTATATCCTAGCACTTGGTAACGCCAGGTTTTAAAATTTTCTTTTTCTAGCTATATACTAGAAAAAGGCATATGCCAATAGGTATATAGAAACATCTCATTGTGATTTTAATTTGTATTTCCTTAATAACAATGCTGAGCATCTTTTTAAGTGTTTATTTGCTATTCATTTATCCTTAGCAAAATATTCAAATTGGCTATTTTTTTTAAAAGATGTTATTTATTTATTCATGAAAGACACAGACAGAGAGGCAGAGACATAGGCAGAAGGAGAAGCAGGCTCCCTGCAGGGAACCTGATGTGGGACTCGATCCCAGGACTTAAGGATCACAACCTGAGCCAATAGCAGACGTTTGGTCACTGAGCCACCCAGGAGCCCCCAAATTGTCTATTTTTAAAATTCAGTTGTTTTCTTTTCTTTTTGCGAGTCTTGGTGTCTTTTTTTTTTTTTTTTAAAGACTTATTTTGAAGAGAGAGGAGTGGGGGGGGGGGGCAATGGGAGGGAGATATGGAGAAAACCAAGCAGACTCCACCCTGAGCCAAGAACAGAGCAACAGGTGGTTGGCCCTGAGGTCAGACCTGAGCCCTGAGCAGAAACTAAGAGTCAGAAACTTAACCTACTGTGCCACCCAGGTGCCCCAGGAGTCTTGGGAGTCTTATATACTCCTGTCAAATATGTGATTTGTAAATATCTTCTCCCAATATCATCTTCTTGTCATTCTATTCTCTTGTGTTATTCAGAGGAAAAACTTTTAATTTGGAAAAAATGCAATTTATCTTTTCTTTATTCATTTGAGACAGAGAGATATAGAGAGTGAGTGAGTACATGAGCAGGGGGAGAGGCAGAGTAAGAGGGAGAAGCAGGCTCCCCACAGAGCAGGGAGCCCGATGCAGGGCTCCATCCCAGGACTCTGGGACTATGATCTGAGCTAATGGCAGATGCCCAACCCACTAAGCCACCCAGGTACCCCTAGTTGTATCAGTTTCTGAAAGCAGAGTGTTAAATGTTTCAACTATAGTTATGGATTTTTATTTTTCCTTTCAATTCTATCAATTTTACTTCATGTATTTTGAAGTATTTGTTAGATTTATATTTAGGATTACTTATCTTTGTAAATTGACTCACTTGTCTTTATTTAATTAATATTAATCTTTATTTCTGATATTTCTTGTTCAAGTCTACTTTGATTTTGTGGTAATTTTTAAAATTTGTCATAGCAGACTTGTTCTTCTTCACAGTTACTTATTCATTCCTCTACCCTAGAAAAGGCCATATAGCTCAAGGGAATCTCAAGTGAGTACTGAAGCAGAGCTGTTTACCAGGTGAACCATGACAAGGACAGGAGGGAGATAGGATAGGCATTTCGACAAATGGACCAGTAGACTGAGCCAAAACACAGTAGTGTGAAATAATATACCACATTAGGGGAAATGTAAGTGATTGATTGAGCAAGTTGAAATAAGGGTGAGAAAGGGCTTGGCAAGAGACAAGGTGCTTTAATCAAACTGGGTTCAGATTTGTTATACACTACTGAGTTCTGTAACAATGGGAAATAGGGGATCCCTGGGTGGCTCAGTGGTTTAGCGCCTGCCATTGGCTCAGGGTGTGATCCTGGAGTCCTGGGATCGGGTCCCACATCAGGCTCCCTGCATGGAGCCTGCTTCTCCCTCTGTGTCTCTGCCTCTCTCTCTCTCTGTGTGTGTCTCTCATGAATAAATAAGTAAATAGAATCTTTTAAAAAATGGGAAATAAAAGGTTTTACATCAAGGAATGTCATGACCAAACTCTGATTTCAGTAAGATGACTGGAAGCAATGGACATTTTAAATTTGTAGAGATTACAGCTAGGAAAACTCAGACTAATATTACAATGTGACATTTAGAGATTGTTAAATTCTTAACAAAGACTCTAGTAACATCAGAGATGGAGAGAATGCCAAGTGTTAAAGTGATAGAACTTTAATGAATGAATGAATTCAATGACTGTTGGTGGTTGATAGTGGTAAGTCCAAGGTTGTGGTTTTGTATAACAAAATGGACATGGTAATACTCACTGTGAAAAGGGCCATGAAGCTCATTTGTGGGGAAATATTGAAAATTCAGCATAAAAGTCTAGTATAGATATATAAGCTTGGGTTGTATATTGGATAGCCAAGTCTGAATAAATGCTCAGTTTGCAGTGGATACATCAGTATGAAGCTCAAGAGAGGAATCTCAGCATTGCTGTGGGGATGAATGAATTCACTCAGATGGCATGCAAAGTGAGAGATCCCAGAGAAGCTACTACCATAGAGATTAGGTAGAGGAGGAAGAGTATAAGGGTGTGAGAGACAGGACTTGAGAAGCAGGAAGAGGACCTTTTGAAATGATTCTAACAGTATTTGTCACTCTGCATTATAATTCCTTATTTCCCTCTGGACTTAGAGTTCTTCAGAGTCAAGGGCAATGGCATAGTCATTACAGATACTCAGTGAAGTTTTGAAAAGTGAATACAGAAGGGCCCACGTTTTAGAGAACAATTTGACCATTGAAAACAAAACCAGTGCAAATGTCTTTAAAGGGGTGGTGGTGGTAAAGTGCTTATCAAATTGTCTCTGATTCAATCCAGATATACATTATAAAAACTAGTCTTTAAGGGGTTGGTTGGTAAAAGAGCAAGAAGTACAGGGCTACAGAATCACTGATGGCGGAATCACAGGGACCCCTTGAGAACCCCTTGAGTTACCTTGGGCTAACTCAGTTCTCTGAAGCGTAGTTTCCTCATCTGCTAAGTGAAAGAAGAGGGAGAAGGACATCTACTTTGAAATAAGATGTAATTTGTATAAAATATCCAGCATAATACCTGATAATGATGATGGCTATCAACGTCATCAAATACAACCCATACGTTTCACAGATAAAAAGCATCAACATCCAACTATGACAACCATGAAAAAAGAGGAATCAAGTCTCCACTGGGGAATCTACCATGCTGTATGGCAGAAAAATCGTGTGCCCATCTTTCTCTCATAGTAGATAGACTATGGACTCCCTGAGAGCAGAAATTGTGTCATCTGTATCTCCAGCAGCTATTTCTATAAAGGTTCATAGAGTTGAATCATGAAATACAGAGCCTTTAACGACTATTTAGGAGACATCCCAGTCTGGAGAACTTTAATATTTTAGAAAACCAAATAAAAGCAGTTTAACGATTCTTACATGAGCATGAGTTTGTTCAATTCAGTGCCATTAACAATGATGATTTAAATGTCCAAGAAAAGCTCTCTCAAAAGAGGCTGTTTTTTGCACATAACATTTACAGTGTCCAAATGTTTGTGTCCATAGATGAAACTGAAGCTATCTTGGCCAGGCCAGCCAGGAATATAGCCATCTCACTATAAAGTAATTCAATGTAATTCTCTGACTTCTAAAACGGCCTGCAAAACTTCTAGAAACTCAGGACCAGATTTCTCCCTTTTGATTTCTTGAAGGGTAAAACAGTAGGGGATCATGAGGTGCTCGCTTACACCTGGCACTGGACACATGGAAGGCCTCTGCCCTTTGTGACTCATGACTGCTCATCAGCTTTGTATTGTGAACTCTTGGCGTGGCCTGCAGTGCCTACAGGAGCCATCCTGCCAATCTCTCCAGCTTTATCAGAAGCTGCCTTCCCCTTGCCCTCTGCACTTAGGCACAATGGTCTCCTCACTATTCCTGGAACATTCTAAACACATAGCCCCATAAGCCATTCCCTCCTTGGGGACTTTGTAATAAGTTTTCCCATTATCTTGAAAACTCTTTCAGTTAGTCACTTCAGTCAAGTAGGAAAGAGATGGAGAAAGAGACCAAATTAACCTTGAAAGAATGTTAGATTGTGTATCATCTCTTCAGCCACACCCGCCGAGATAGCAATCACAATCCTTCTTATGAAATCCAAAAACAAACAAAAAAACAATTGTAATGAGGAATTTAACAAAACAACTCAAAATAGAAACTTTTTTTTTTTTTAAGTAAGAAGGTTTTGTTTTGTTTTATTTTCCTCTTGCATTTGGCAAAATACTCTTTAAGGCAGGAACATGTCTCTCTGTGCAACAAATTTTTTAACATGGGAAAGCCCACATTTAAATTGACTTCCAAAACTGGCATTCCAGCATCACACATTAAGTCAATGTTAATTGGTTACAATTATCTGTATTTTAATCTGTATTAAAGGTCAAAAAACCCAGAAGGAGGAAAAGTTTATTTAACCAATTATATATGTTTAATTTCAAATATAGATGCATATTAGTAATACCTACAGACCCAAGCACAATGTTTGTTTAAACACATAGATACAAAATTTATGCTATGGCAGATTTAACCAACCTGGTCTATAAACTGAACAAAGATCTTCCCCAGTACAATACAGCATATTAAGAGAACAGGCCTCAGAATCAGAAAAGCATATATAATATAAATGCTTAAGCCACATGAAAGCCATAGCTTCCTTCTCTATATTAGCAGTTTGAAAGTACTTAGCTCACAAAGTTGTTAGAAAAATTATATGAGATAATGTATGAACAATGCTTAGCACCGTGCCTGGGATACAGTATGTATAAAATAAATATTATTATTAATATTGTTAAAAGTTAAAGAAAAGAAGTTGAGGGGTGCCTGGGTGGCTCAGTGAGTTAAGCATCTGCCTTCAGCTCTGGTCATGATCCCAGGGTCCTGGGATGGAGCCCCACATCAGGCTCCTTGCTCAGCAGGGAACCTGCTTCTCCCTCTCCCTGCTGCTTCCCCTGCTTATGCTGTCAAATAAATAAAATCTTTTAAAAATAAAAATAAAAAGGAAGTTGACAGACATCATTTGAATGAAGTTTAAAGTAATATATCTCAGTGATTAATTTAAAAGATAAAAAATTTATACAAGTAATTATTTTTATTCACATAATTCATGCTTTTTAAATGATCACAAGAGAAAAGGACCATGACAAATAATTCAAGGATGCTTGTATTTTCCTTTATTCCCAAACATATTTTATTCTAATGTGGTTTATGCCTTGACTACCACTTTTAGAAATAAAACATTTTGTTATATGTTATCCTCCTTAAAATAAACAAAAAACTCCAACAAGCAAATAGAATTGAAAATAAACTTCCAGTTTAGAGATGAATTAATCATATGCATGACTTACTCTTCCTTCTCAAAACCATTAAAATAAAGCAAATGAATTGTTGTTTGCCAACCAAACAAAGAAAACGGGAAAGAAGACAGAAACCACAAAATTTTATTTATTTTTTAAAAACATTTTATTTACTTATTCATGAGAGACGAGAGAGAGAGAGAGAAAGAGAGAGAGAGAGAGGCAGAGACACGGGCAGAGGGAGAAGCAGGCTCCATGCAGTGAGCCCGACGTGGTACTGGATCTCGGGTCTCCAGGATCACACCCTGGGCTGAAGGCGGCACTAAACCGCTGAGCCACCCGGGCTGAAACCACAAAATTTTAGAAGCTAGAAAACTCATGGGCCAGAGTTACCTGATATAGCAGGCATCAAAATGCTACTGCTAAGTGACTGGTAGAGGGGAAAGCAACATGTACTGCAGAATCTCTAAAAGATGATAAATTAGTGGCTACTTGTACTTCTGGAAGGGGAAATAAGTGGAATTAAAATTAAGAGTAGTTGAAAGTAGGTTTTAAGATCAGTTAGACAAAATGAGATACCACTTCACATACACTAGAGTGGTATGATAACAAAAATTAGATGATAAATGTTGTTTAGGATGTGAACTGGAGCACTCATACATTGTTGGTAGTAATGTAAATGGTTGAGCTACTTTGGAAAATGTACCAGTAGTTTCTCAAAAGGTTAAAAAAGTTACCAGCAATTCCATACCTAGGTATATATCCAGGAGAAAAAAACGTCCACAGAAAAATTTGTACATGATTATTCATAGAAGCATTATTTATAATAGTCAAAAAGTAGAAACAACCCCAAACCATCAACTAACAAATGAATAAATAAAATATGGTATATCCATGATGGGATACCATTTGGCAAAAAAAAAAAAAAAAGTGAATCCATTTATATGAAATGTCCCAACTAGGCAAATCCATACACACGTAGATTAGTGTTGCTTGGCGCTAGAGTTGGAGACAGAGGATGGGAGGAATGGTGAGCAGGTGACTGCTAGGGACTGAGGACTTCTTTGTGAGGTGATGAGAATGTTCTAAAATTGATGTGGCAAAGTTGCACCACTCTAAATATATTTTAAAATGTTGAATTATAAAAAGAGTGAATTGTACAATATATGGATTATATCTCAATAAAACTATTCCAATAAAAATGCACAGTTAGACCTTCAAGGCATTTCTCTTACACTGTACACAGTGGAGCAACCACACCTTTTCTACCACAGAGAAGACTGGTGTGAGGGGTGGGGAGTCCTTTTCTCTGAAGAAGGTATAGAAGAGAAGGTTCTTTGGACCAGTTACAGGCAATAGGAACAGGCTAAAGTTCTGAACTGAATTTAAACCTTGGGCTTTCTCCCCACTTCTGCTTGTAGAAAACTGGCAAAAGGATCAGCAGATCTCTGGGCTGACCAGCCCTAGTGAGTAAGTCTAAAGATGTAGATACTTCTCCAACAGATACGTCGGGAGTGCACCTCCAACAAAACCAATCCATTAGTTTTGCTACAGAGAACCTCATACTCCATGAGCTCAGAACTTCCAGGTAGCTTTTTGGTCCCCTGTTCTTAAACTGCCAAGGTAGCCAGGTATCTGAGGAAAGCCTTTATTGTAAAACCAGAGGCCTACAAAAACAGCCAGAAGAAAAGCAACTTGGAAGAAACAGAGACTACTAAGGAAGAAGATGTGTCAAAATTTAAGGACTAAAATTAATTATAGAAATTTAGAAGATATTGTATCATGAAGCAAGAATAGGATGCTATTTTTAAAATATTCAGATACATGCCAACAATGGAATACTGTTTGGTGATTTAAAAAACTTAAATGCATATTCTAAATTTAAAAAGCCAGTATGAAAAGGCTAGATATTGTATGACTCCTATAACATTCTGGAAAAGGCAAAACTATAGTCAAAAGCTCAGTGGTTTCTAGGAATTTGGAGACAGTGTTGATTGGATGGAGCACAGTGGATTTTTAAAGCGGTACTGTAATGGTAGATACATGACATTGTGCATTTGTCAAACCCATAGAACTTTACTGCACAAAGAGTGAACCTCAATGCATTCTAATTTTAAAAAATTATTTAGAAGTCCAAGGATGTAGTACAGAATGTTAACAACAAAATCTGTATTACAAATGTCTGAAACAACCTTTCAAAGGTAAAGTAAAAAAAGGAATCACCTTACTTTTTTTTATCCCAGTATTTTAAATGTTTGATCATGAAATTCTATTAATGTTAGCAAAGTTAGAAAACTTTTTCAACTGACATCTCCAAATAGATACTGAAATACTCTAACAACAATGGCAGGCCTAGTTACAATGCTTCTTATGACAAAAAGAAACCTGCTTTCTGGATAGGGTATCACTAATTTTTGAGAATTTTTTTTTTTTAATTTTCAGAAAATGCCTGTTTACAAAAGAAGGAAAATCATTTATGCCATAAGACAGGCCAGGCACTTTCATAAATATTATCTTATTTAATCTTTCACAACCTCAAAAGATAGGACTTCTCATTTCCAGTTTACAAAGAAACATTACTTAAAGTCCTAGATAGATGTGGTAGATTTTTGATGAGTATTTAAAGACAGTAAATAAGAGGATGAATAATTTAAGCACATCATACATGTAAAACAGTGTATTACACATTGCTAAGAGTGGAAATGCATAATAAGCTTAAGTACTGTTTAAATTAGAAAGTTCAGGGAACCCTGGGTGGCGCAGCAGTTTAGCGCCTGCCTTTGGCCCGGGGCGCGATCCTGGAGACCCGGGATCGAGTCCCACATCGGGCTCCCGGTGCATGGAGCCTGCTTCTCCCTCTGCCTATGTCTCTGCCCCCCGCCCCTCTCTGTGACTATCATAAATAAATAAAAATTAAAAAAAATAAATTAGAAAGTTCAATTAGAGTTAAAGTTTTACTAAAATGTTCAGAAAAAGATGTTTTTGAAATGAATGCTTCGGTGAGAGAATGAGAATTGAGTTGGGCTTTAAGTGTGGCTAGACTATCAATAAATGGACAGGAAGAGGAGGACATCTCAGGTGGAGACAGCTAGAGGCAGTCAATATATATACACTGTATATATACTGCAATATATAAAAATTCTGCAGTCTATATATACTAATTCATGGCTCTCTTAAAGCTAATATTTCTTCAATATGATAAGGAAATACGGAAACATCATCAGATAAATCATTAAGTCAAAGAATATAAGATTTGATGGAGATGAGTTGTTAAAATTTTGCAGGACAGCATACGGCTGAGTGGCGGACTTAAGAGTATGAAGAGACATGCCTGGTTTCCGAGTCTAAAATTTTTCTACCTACGTGGTTTGATTCCTCATTTACAAACAAGGAACTGAAGTCTGGAGAAGTTATATTACATAATATTTATTAAAGAGTAAATTCAGTGGGATTTTCCTGTTGTGGTCTCTCTAAAAATGCATATAGAATAACAGAATACAAAATATAAATAGAACACTGCTATGAGGATTGGTCATACAGAAGTCAACAGCAACAAGAGAGGCTAGGGAGGAAAATGAATCCATCTGGTTTGTGTTGAATTTGAGTTGCTGCTAGATAGGCTTTGGATTTCCAGGGTACCCTTCTCAAAAAATTCTCCAAATTACGGAAAGGACCACTTGGAGTCACAGAAGACCTTGTACAACTGTTTGTATTTATGTTTATTCTAGTTCCAAAAGTTTCCTTTTTTCCTCCAGTTTTGCAACCAAATTGTGAATCATACCTTTGACAGTTAGGTATTAGGTGTGTGCATTTCTTTGGCTTGATAGTTTAAATTGCCCTTTAATCATTACTCTCTTTGAAGATATAGACTTAAAAGAAGAGATACAGTACACTGGAAGATATGCCTGGTCTGTAGCTTCACCCCCTTCTTTCAGTTCAGTGAAAACCTAATAAGGACCAGGTCTCGAGCTTGTCCAAACCTAGAGCTGATGAAGAAAAACAATTCCAATGTTATTGTAAAAGAATGTTATATATTCTACCCCTTTTTCTAGGAATTGAGGAAGAATCTTTTTTGGAACATATTACCCACTTAAAGTTTAAAAAAGCAATAAAATTGAGCCTGTTTAATCTTTTAAAAAGATGACAAATTCTCAGTGAAAAAATTATACATACATACTATATATGTACATATATAAGTTTTCCAGAATGCTCTCATCTGAAGCACAGAATTTGTGATGCAAAGAGCAAGAAAATGAAATATTAAGGAAGTACTACCATCACCTAGATTTCTTGATATTTTGTTTAATTAAATATATTTGTAGAAGAGTTTGATTTATTCTTGAAATAATGTAATATTTTATATCTACTTTGTTTCAAATGTCATCTTCCTGTTGTCTTCTTTAAGTAGTTCACTTGGCCATGAATTAATCAGGCTCTTTTCCTGTTGGTTTGCAGGAGAAAGGTCTTACAAGATTTTTACCATTTTGAACAGTTTCCTTTTAGCCAATTTTCATCTATCATATTTTTAAATGTGCAAATTCAGTATGTCAAACCTTATTATATAACACAAAACTCCTATTTCCTAATAGAAATTACTAATGGAGAAATATTTAAAATGCTCACTAGCCTCTATTAGTATTCTATTAATAGGAATAGACTGATAACTTTGTTTTATGAAGATTTTTTTCATTCCAACTTGTAAATCATGTATTTTATTCTGCTCCCTACAAAGATACACTGTAAACTTGGTGAACTGAGCAATTAACTCTGCTAAGACTTCACTTGCACTTGCTGAAGGACTTGATAACATGTCTGTACTTTCTTTCACAAGGCAGCCTTTGTTCTTGGAACTGTCTCCTTTCTCCACTCCTTACTACAGAAAATTAATGAAAAATGTTTAAGTAGTAAAAATTAGTATGCTGCACACCACAAAACATGTAGCCAAAAGAATATGCCAATGAACTTGCAAAAAAAAGTGTGTAACAGCCACATGATTGTGTATTACCAGGATGCTCAGACATCCTGTTTTAGAACAGCACACTTATGGAGGGGAAAGTCACCTATTGATGAAAGTAAACTTGGAAAGATTTCTATTTCAGTATCCTTTCTTTTTAAAGTCTCCTCTCCCCTGCCCCCATCTCCTACTCAAATCCACTTCCCAATTACAGTAATTAAAAAGGAGAACATATCCCAATGGAATGCATCTTTGTTTTAAACTTCCTTACCAGAAGTTTATTGTTTTTTTCAAAAGTATTGCACATTTATTGTTACATAACTGTTATATATAAGTGGCATTTTTGGTAAAAGTGACATAAAATGTTTTTACATTTCTTGCTTCTAGTGGAAAAGACTTATCAATATCTATTAAAATTTAAAATGCACATTTCCTTCAACCTAGCAATCCTACTCCTGGGAATATATCCCAATGAAATAATCACATCAGTAGATAAAGACACTTAAGGATGTTTATTGTAGCATAATTTGTAGCGCCAAGAAATGAAAACAAAATGATCGCTCAATAATTGGGGAAATGCTAGATAGATATTGTTATATCTGAACTGTGGATTATTGTGCTGCTATTAAAGTATGAATTCATGTTATACCCCAATGAATTGAAGGTATTTATATAAATCAAGAGAAAAAATGGATGGGTACATATTAGGCTGTTAACATGGACTACCATGGAAGTGGGGAATAAAAGGCTGAAGTGGGGGAAGAGAGAGATTTTTAAAAACTATCACTAAAGATACGTATGTGTTCACATTTATGTATTATCTAAAATTTTATATATATATATGTATTAATAAAGAAATGAACATTTTTTATAAAAAGGCTTAGGCAATATACTTGAAATTTGCACAAATTTGTAATGATTCATCAATGGAAACCAGAAGTAAAGATAGGAAGTAAATCACCTGAAGCAATTTGTTCTCATAATGAAAAAGTATTCCTTAGCATATTATAACTACTATAATGTTAAAATGCCATTACAGGGATCCCTGGGTGGCGCAGCGGTTTAGCGCCTGTTTTAGGCCCAGGGCGCGATCCTGGAGACCCGGGATCGAATCCCACGTCGGGCTCCCAGTGCATGGAGCCTGCTTCTCCCTCTGCCTGTGTCTCTGCCTCTCTCTCTCTCTCTCTGTGACTATCATAAATAAATAAAAATAAAAATAAAAAAAAATGCCATTACAACTTAAAATCTCTGTATTTTTATGTATCTGGAAATACAGAATAACTTCAATTTGATATTAACTGCTACCATTTATTGAAAAATTTGGTGGCAGGCACTGTGCAGATGCTTTCCCTTATTAGTTCATTTCATCTATATGCTACGAGGGAGACATTATATTCCTTATTTTATGGTTGCTAAAAATGAGAATTAGAGAAGGCAGGTGATACAGGATTACCCAGCTAGCAAGTGGCAGACAGGATTAAAACTCTTATTTGTCTGGCTCCAGAACCCATACTCTTAACCACTATTCTATATTAGTTCCCCATTGTTCTGAAACCAGATTTCCTCTGTATTGTTAACCCTTTCTTCTCTTGGAAGGGTTGTTGTAGTGATATTCCCAATCTTCTTAGCTGATGTAAGTCTGAGCTTCTTTGATATGTGGTGTATCTATAAAGAAGAAAAGCCCATCAAGAAAAAATTCTATGATGAGTGCTACTTATCTGGTTTTGTTGACTATCCAACATTTTTTTGACCATCCAATACTATGTATAAGTTTCTCAATACAGGATTTTATGGCAATGATAAAAATAATCATTAGTTTGTTTTAAAATATTTGTTGAGTATCTACCAGATACCTAACTACCAAGCATTATTCCAGACATTACTGAAAATGAATGGGTCCACATTCTATTATATACTGATATATACTACAAATAACACAGGATTTATATAGTAAGGTCATTGTTTCATTTTTTGTTAACAAAAACACAAGCCTACTAACATTGTTCGAGGCACTCCTGGATACTATAGTAAAAAGGACAGTCTCTTCTGTTATGGAGCTCAATTTCTAGGATGGTTGGAGGGTGGAGGCAATATTAATCAAACACTTAAGAATATACCAGAAAGAGATAGAAATATAAGTACGAAGAAGAGCAATAGAGGGGGACAAGGTCAGATTGCGTGGTCAGAACAGCCTTCCCCAAGATCATGAAGAACACGTTGCAAAGTATTTAGCAGTGAGAAGTCATTTGAGATTTTAAGCTGGGGAGGATTATGATCTAATTAGTGTTTTTAAAACATCACTTTGAGAGCAGCCCGGGTGGCTCAGTGGTTTAGCGCCACCTTTGGCCCTCCATGATCCTGGAGATCCAGGATCAAGTGCCATGTCAGGCTCCCTGCATGGAGCCTGCTTCTCCCTCTGCCTGTGTCTCTGCCTCTCTATCTCTATGTGTCTCTCATGAATAAATAAATAAAATCTTAAAAAAAAAATCACTTTGACTGAAAATTTTGAATGACAAATAACATCTAATACAAAGTGAAAGATAAGGTATATAAAACATAATTAGGCTCCAAAACAGTAATAGGCAACAGATATAAACAGGTAATTTGTAAAAGAAAAATTAATATCCAACAGGATATTTACATCATGGAAATTCCATTAAAACAACAATCAAAATTTCAACTTTAAAAATACCACGTTTAAGAGATCAGGAGAACCACTTTGGGGAAGTAATTAAAAATGTGCATACCCTATGATCTAGCAATTTTACAAAAATCCAGGTAATGAAAGTCATTTACATTCATACAAAGAGTCACATATCAGGATGTTCACTAGGGCATTGTAATAGAGAAAACTGTAGAGCAACCTAAATGTAAATCAGTAAGAAACTTGGAAAAAAGCCAACTGTAGTATATTCATAGAGTAGAATAAAATACACAGCAATTCAAATAAACAAGCAAGATTTGTAAGAATCAACAAGGATAGCTTTCAACGAAGTAATTAGCAGAAAAAAGAAGGTCCAGAATGATTCTTTCGTGTAAAATTTTTAATCATATGAAACTATCCTATTTTTTTTGTTCATAAACATAAATATGGAATAAAAATGTAAAAACTGCCCAAAAATATAAACAACAAATTTAACAGGGTGATTCATTCTGGGCTACAGAACTGACAAAATGAATGAAAAAGACATCACCATTCTTAAAGCATCTATTTTTATCATATTTCGAATGCCATTCATATCTGTAATGACAACATATTAACTTGCTAATTCTGGGTGTTGAGTATACGGACATTTGTTATAAAACTCTTTGTATTTACTCAACTTATAATATTTTTCAAAAAAATAAAAAGTATTACCATAGCTGCTCTTAAAGAATGGATTGTAGAGAAGCAAGAGATCAGTTAAGGTTCAAGAAAAAACCCAATGGCGGCTTGACCTAGCATTATAATAAAAGAAATGGAAAAAATAGATTAATCAAGTAATATTTTAGAACCTGTTGCTGAATTGAAGTGTAAGGGAAAGAAAGGAATTAAGGCTATCTCTTAAATCTGTTTTTGCATGTAGACTATCTACTTGGGAGTTTTATCTTATTGGGCAAAAACAGGATAGGATGAAATTCCCTGTGCAGTTCCGCAGTTCCACTAAATGTCACTTACAGTCATTTAGAACAATTACTGCTTAATGACTTCAGGCATAAAGGTAAGAATATTACACATTCACATGTTGTAGGAGGTGCTCTACTTCCAAGTAACACAAAGGCAGAACATTAACAGAGATTGGTTGGTGCCTACTATATTCCTAGTTAACGGTGCTTCTAGTTAATGGTTCCCTTGATCTCAACTTTCTCATTTGATTCAGACCTTCTCTCAAGTTGCCCGTGGAGTAACTAGATCTTCTTTAACTGACTGCCCATCTTATAGTGGCAGTAGCAATGCATGGCTTAGGGGAAGCTTTTGAATTCCACCCCCAAACCTACATTACTATCCCCAAATAAATGGTCTGCTTTCTATTCAAACAGTACTTTGAGACAAGTTTCCTAACCACACTCTCAATGAAATTACTATCCCTAAAATACTCTTATACAAAGATTTTGGAGCCAACTTGAGACTCAACAGTCCTGGGTTATTCTGGGATTTGGCCAGAATATGGCATTAAGACTAGAGGTGGATTATCAGGACAGAGGCTGTAATATTCATTTATGTCTTCTTCAGAAAGTGATTATCCCATAAAATTTGAGAAAATTGGTATGAAACAGATGGGATGCTATGTCTAGAGGAACTAACTCCTAGAGGTTTTACTTGAATGCTTCAGGAAAAGCATCTTATGGTAGTAAAGGATTCATGGCTGTTGGGTTTACAAAGAGACACTCGGTTTACTTTTCCAAAATCAGTCAGTATTTGCATTTACAAAGAGAAGTTATCATATGAAATAGCACTGTTTAGTTATTATCTGTCTCTTGCATTAGAATGTAGGTTCTATCTGGGCAGGAATTTTGTTGATCTTAGGTCACTTTTTCATTCAGTATCTGTTAGTTGAATGAGTGATAAATGTAAATAGGCACCCTTATTTGCTAGTACGGTTCCCTTTATATGTACAGGTATGATTTGGTTTCACCATGATGGATTTTACACCATTAGTAGTTCCTGTTATTGGCAGTGAAATTGTGACAATTAAACGCGAAGACAGAAACTATAGTTGATAAAAATTGCAAAGGGTTGAGGCTTATATGTTGCACATACTGCTGCTATAATAAATCACCACAAACTTGGTGGCTTAAAGCAACACAAATTTTTTATCCTTACAGTTTCGTAGGTCACAAGTCTGAGAGGTCTGAGGCTAAAATCTTCTTGAAGGCTCTAGGGGAGATTCTGTTTCTTTTCCCAGCTTTTAGAAGGGCTCATAGCCCTTCCTCCATTTTCAAATTACATCATTCCAATTTTTGTTTCTATTTCTTCACATTTTATCTCCCTGACTTTGACCCTCTTGCTTCCTTTTTAAAGGGATGTTTGTGATGACACTGAGCACACACAGTTAATCAAGAATAATCCTCCCATCCCAAGATCCTTAATTTAATCACAATTATAATGTCTCTTTTGCCATGTAAGGTACATATTCACAGGTTGTGGGATTTAGGATGTGAACATCTTTGGGAAGCAATATTCTGTACACCACAGCTATTCAAAAATCTTACTTGCATTGAAATTTTCACTTTGTTCGTTTGCCATGTTGTTGCTTTAATGTAAAAAATTTGAAAAATTTAGAGGCACACAGCAGTTTTACTCTGAATCAACAGAACTGGAAACTTATTTCTATCTCAACCAAGAAGTCCTGATTATTTTTAAAAACAGATGGGAACAGGAGGAACACTACTTCTTTTGTCAATTCTTTCAAAAGATTGTACTGCATTTATAAATAATGGTTTTCAAGTAGTAAGACTGACTTCACCTCACTCCCATTCCTCATCTTCCAAATACTAAAATCTGCTTTTCAGTTACATTCAAAAGTGTGATAAACTTTATAGTAGCAAACTTGGTAGGGCAGGCTCTTAGCCCAAGGATGTTGTCTTTATTCTAAACATTTTTATAGCTTCTTTTTTGGAATTGTCTTTAGAGACAGTTTACCAGACACACAGGAAAACACAGCTCGTTATTTTAAGGTCACAAGATACTTTGCCTACTCTGTCTTCTTCCCTTCCCCATTGTTTTAATCCACTTGCCTTCATCCCCACTCCTTCCTCTGCAGATACTAGTGCCAGAGATCTGTGAGGTTGAGAGGAAGGCCTGGGGAGAGGGAGTGTGGCTGAAAAGGGGGCAGGGAGAGTTTCATGCAGAGCTCAAGAGGGAGGAGAATGCAATTTATTTCTGTGACCCAGCCTTCTTTAAACATTGTAAAATAACAATATTTGATCATTCACTAAGTGTCAAAAGTCATGTTAAAATAAATCTCTATTGAGAACTGTCTGTAGCTGCATCTAAACTTCTATTAGTTCCCATTGTAAGTTTTGTTCCCCTACCCTCCTTTCTCCTCCTTTCCCCTTTCAAGTAGGCCCCACGCCCAACATGGAATATAATGAATGCGGGGCTTGAACTCACAACCCTGAGATCAAGACCTGAGGTGAGATCAAGAAGTGGATGCTCAACTGAATGAGCTATCCAGGCGCCCCCCAGTGTAAGTATTATTTTAAATAAAAGGTATAGTATACTTAATCAAATAGACTTTTCAGTATGCAATTTTTTGACAGGGAAAATGGGGGCACAGGAGGAGAGACTAGAAAAAACTCTTTCCCGTATTGATTTTCTTCCAAAGGTTGTCTCAGATGAGAGGCTTTCTTAGCGCAGCTCTATAATTCAAAGCTTTTCAATTCAGGCAATAGAAGTTTGCTATTTAGATACACAGATATATGAGGAAAATATTATTGATAATGGCATTACATAAAATAATATAAAACACTATATAGTTATATATTATTAATATATTATATAAATAATGTATTGCACTAATTATTAATTATACTAATTAACATATTGTATATAATATAGGCTATACAATGTTTTTAAATTTTGGAGTTATTAAATGTAAGCACAAGTCACAAATCCTCTGACTTTCAATTCCTGAAGTTAAGAAGATCTGGCCAGTCAGATTCCTTCAGAGGTCCCATTCAGAAGAAAGTATCTAAAATTTTCCTAACTTCTAAATAATTTTTTTCTTCATTGGACCGATTAAGATTACTTTTCAAATAGGTCTGTAAAAGTATTAAGACTAATCAAAAAGAATGCAGAAAGTCCTACTTTAGATTGTAAACTCACATAGGAAAAGTTTTTTTTTCCCCCTTATGAAACAGTTTTCCATTATTTAACAAAACTGCCATTTGGCTTCCTCCCATGGCTCATCCCTTTGCTATACTCAGAATAAAAATTTATAAATTCTAAATCTATGCCGTCCAATTTGTAGCCACTATCAATATGTTGTTATTGAGCACTTGAAATGTGGCCTATAGAAATTGAGACCAGCTATAAAGTGTAAAATACATAATAAAAACTCAAAAATTGGGATCCCTGGGTGGCTCAGCAGTTTAGTGCCTGCCTTCGGCCCAGGGTGTGATCCTGGAGTCCCAGGATCGAGTCCCACGTCGGGCTCCCTGCATGGAGCCTGCTTCTCTCTCTGTCTGTCTCTGACACTCTGTATCTCTCTGTGTGTCTCTCAAGAATAAATAAATAACGGTAGCCTGGGTGGCTCAGCGGTTTAGCACTGCCTTGGGCCCAGGGTGTGATCCTGGAGACCCGGGATCAAGTCCCATGTTAGGCTCCCCACATGGGGCCTGCTTCTCCCTCTGCCTGTGTCTCTGCCTCTCTCTCTTTCATGAATAAATAAAATCTTAAAAAAAAAAAGAATAAATAAAATCTTAAAAAAAAAAAACCTCACAAATTTAGAACAGAAAAAAAACCCATAAATTATCTCAATAATTGTTTTGTTGATTACATGTTGACATGGTACTTTGAATATATTGAATTAAATATATTAAAATGAATTTCATTTTTTTAAAAGATTTTATTTATTCATGAGAAACACAGAGAGAGGGGCAGAGACAGAGGCAGAGGGAAAAGCAGGCTCCATGCAGGGAGCCTGATGCGGAACTTGATCCCAGGACCCCGGGATCACACCCTGAGCCAAAGGCAGATGCTCAACCACTGAGCTACCCAGGCATCCCTCACTTGTTTTCTTTTCCCTTTAAATGTAGGTACTAGAAAATTAAACACATATCTAGAACACATTTGTACTTCATATTATATTTCTACTGGACAGCACTGTTCTAAATCAGCAGAGCAGTATTTCCTCCTACAAGATTAGAGAGCTTCACCTCTGAATAGACATGTGTGAATGAGTTATAGTATATGAATGTATTAAAATACCTTTAATTCAAAATATTTTTTTTAATTCAAAATATTTTTAAAGCATTATCTATTTAATCATTAGCACTTTCTCAAAAAGTAGACAGATTTGTGCTTCATTTTCCAAATGCAGCTCCACAGACATAAAATGACTAACATGATGATAAAATGTACAAATTGTACAGCGGCTCTAAGTCTGCAACCAGGCTAAGTTACAGTGCCTTCATATTTACTTTTCTTTGTATACATTCTTAGAGAAAAAAACAGTTGAACCATTGAAATAAAAGTCCTGCTTAAAAATAACCAAATCATTGACCTTCAAAATACGGCTAGGGAACAAATGGGAGCTTTTTTTTTTTTTTTTTAATTTTTTTTTTTAATTTATTTATGATAGTCATACAGAGAGAGAGAGAGAGAGGCAGAGACACAGGCATTGGGAGAAGCAGGCTCCATGCACCGGGAGCCTGACGTGGGATTCGATCCCGGGTCTCCAGGATCACGCCCTGGGCCAAAGGCAGGCGCCAAACCGCTGTGCCACCCAGGGATCCCCAAATGGGAGCTTAAATGATGAATTTCAACAGATGGTGCCTCAACAACAGAAAAAACAAGGGAAAACTGAAACAATTTCTGCAAATGTCAAAAATATTATAGTAGAAAAGCTATCAAAATTCTCACCCATCCCAATACTCCACAAAAAAGAACTCTTCCTGAATTATATATACAAAAGGGCAAGTTTTGAACTTGTTTTTTCTCCAACAAGTATAATCACCTCTCCATGTATGTATGTATGTATGTATGTATCTATCTATCTTTCTAAACATCCCTAGAGGAATAGAAACCTGGCCTATCTTTGAATAAACTTCAAAAAGTTCCCTTTGGATTACAGTAGTGATGCTAGGGAAGAAAAAAAGAGTTTTAGACATTTCTGTTTCTGAGCAGAATCCAAGAGAATGTTGAAAGGGCTCTTAAGTAACTATATCCCTTAACCTCTATGCCCTTTCCTTTTTTAAAAAAATAATAATTTTATGAAAAGTCTCTTCCATAATAACCAAAGTCTAGATTTATTTATATGTAGTTCCCTTAACTTTTTTTAGTGTTCTTATTTATTTTTAAAAATTTATTTGAGAGACAGCAACTGAGTATGAGTGAGGGAAGGGGCAGAGGGAGAGAGAGAGAGAGACAAGCAGACTACCCACTGCACAGGGAGCCTGATGCAGGGCTCTATCCCACAACCCAAGATTATGACTTGAGCCCAAGTCAGATGCTTAACCAACTGAGCCACCCAGGTACCCCCTTAGTATTCTTTTTAAAAAGTGAGACATAATTCACATGTCATAAAATCCCTTATCATAAAGTATATACTTAAATTTTTTTTAAATATCCAGAGTTGTACAAAAATCACTTCAATGAATTTTAGAACATTTTCAATACCCTCAAATAAACATTGCACCTTCATTATCATCCCCTCAACTCTTATCTCTAAGCAATCACTAACCTACTTTCTATTAATCTGTCTATTCTGGATATTTCATATAAATAATACAGTATTTTGTAGGCTTTTATGATTAGCTTTACTGAGCATGTTTTAAAGCTTATAATGTTCCAGCATATATTGGTACTTCACTCCTTTTTATGGCTGAATGATGTTCCAGTGTGTGTCTATGTGTATGTGTGTGTGTGTATACACATACCACATTTTATTTATCCACTCGTTGATGGACATTTGGACTGTTTCTATTTTTAGGTTACTATGAATAATGCTGCTGTGAACATTCACATTTAAATTTTGGTGTGAATATGTTTCATTTCTCTGGTACATATTTATAAGTAGAATTTTTAAGTCATATAGTAATCTAGGTTTAACTTTTTAAGGAACTTCCAAACTGCTTTCCGAAGCATTTCCCATGCCATTTTAATTTTTTTTTTTTTTTTTTTTTTATTTATTTATGATAGTCACAGAGAGAGAGAGGCAGAGACATAGGCAGAGGGAGAAGCAGGCTCCATGCACCGGGAGCCTGATGTGGGATTCGATCCGGGGTCTCCAGGATCGTGCCCTGGGCCAAAGGCAGGCGCCAAACCGCTGCGCCACCCAGGGATCCCTCCCATGCCATTTTAATTTGGTTTAGTCTAACACAACCAAACTAATTCACTTCAATAAGCATTCACTGTGAACTTAACATGTCAAGTGGTCTGCTTGGCAGAAAGGACACAGATGACTAAGACATCATCCCTGTCCTCAGGAAGCCCACACTGATGAAATACCTCATAGTTTAGTAGAAACAAGGAATTCTTTTTACTAACCTGTCTTAAAGAGGAAGGAGAAAATACTTGTAGTCTAGTAGTACCAGATAAGGACAAGATGCTCAAATGACCCTGGTACTTGATAATTATAAAACTAGCTTTCAAGAAATGTTTAATAATGGAGTCTTTTTTTTTTAAGATTTTATTTATTCATTTGAGAGCAAGCTAGAGAGCATGAGCTGGGGAGAGGGGCAAAAGGAGAAGGAGCAGGAGATTCCCTGCTGAGCAGGGAGCCCAATGTGGGCTCCATCCCAGGACCTGGGAATCATAACCTAACCCGAAGGTGGACATTTAACTGACTGAGCCACATAAGCACCATTTATGTAGTTTTTATTGTTTATATTTCTGCTACTGAAGCTTTTCATATCTTTAGATGAGGCTTAAACTGAATTCTTGTTAGTTGTTACTAAAAATTATCTACATCTAGTGACATTTTAGAGGTCTCTGGAAAATAAGCAGTCATGACCCAGTTTTCATTATATAGTTATCCCAACCACAAACTCACTATCACAGTATGAAATTAGCCTAACACATAGGGATCTTTGAAATGATTCCAATAGCCAAGGGGAAAGAATTTATTTAATTTGGCAAGCTAAAATTCCCTAAGCCTCTTACAGGAGCAGAAAAGAAGAGATGCCTAGGAAAACTGAACAGTGGACAAAAAGGTAGAAGAATTATGATGTCATAAAGTGCAAATGAAGACAAAGTTTCAAGAAGGGAGTGGTTAATCATTTTAAAACCTACACAGAAATTTTACTGGAATACAACCCAAGGGAGTCCATTGACTTTGGTAATTAAAATACCATTGGTTAACAAAGTAGTCTAGTGCAATAGACAGCAGTTTTTGGAAGACTTTGGAGTATAATAGACAAGTCTCTTACAATGAATGTGAAAGTAATGGGAAGAAGATGAATGTATTTCTATACTGAAAGTATAAAATCAATGGAGCGAAGGCTAAAGCCACAGGGAAAAAGGGGGTGGTAAGGGATTAAGAAAGATTCGTAAGGAATCTGCAGTGGTATGATACGCACCAGGGTAAGAAACAGCCTTGGACAGAGAGGGGTCTTCTTTTAGAAGGACTTAGAAACCATACTTCTAAGACATTTGCTTCTGAGATGGGACATGTATCTTCTGAGAGAGAAGAATGGGTACCGATGAAGATATTTGTATGCAGGCAGTGGGGATGGGAACAAATTAAAGAAATACAGCAACTACTACTTTATTTACATGGTACTTTATACATTAAAGCAATTCCACATATGCCTTAACTGCAAAGGAATCTTATTAATAACCCTACAAACAGGCTCAAGGAGACTGGAATGAGTTGCCCAAAGGCCTTTAGCTGGTAAGTTGCACAGGAAGA
Source organism: Canis lupus baileyi (assembly GCF_048164855.1). NCBI lineage: Eukaryota > Metazoa > Chordata > Mammalia > Carnivora > Canidae > Canis > Canis lupus. Next base: position 46,884,706 of record NC_132847.1, on the reverse strand, counting down.
ACTTCTTCAAACTCAAAAGGTCCTATGCCTTTTCAGTTGTTTCAGTAATTATGTACAAGCAGAGGAGCAAGATGGTGAAGGAAAGAGCCATGGGCAGTATGTGACTAGTTTGGGTCTTTTTTTTTTTTTTTTAAACTTTTTTTTTTTAATTTTTATTTATTTATGATAGAGAGAGAGAGAGAGAGGCGCAGAGACACAGGCAGAGGGAGAAGCAGGCTCCATGCACCGGGAGCCCGATGTGGGATTCGATCCCGGGTCTCCAGGATCGCGCCCTGGGCCAAAGGCAGGCGCCAAACCGCTGCGCCACCCAGGGATCCCTAGTTTGGGTCTTATGAAGTGATGTATCTTTTCTATTACGTGAGGGAATCTTGGCAGTGATTAGATAGAAGATAGCTCTTTCAATGAAGGAAGTTTAAAGAAATGTCTAATCATATTTATGTCATCAATGCTTTCATCACAATGAATTAAACAGAAATAAAGTCTGATTCTTACAAGACATGGCAAAAGATCTAACCCATGTGGTAGCTGAAATCCAGGGACTTTTCCTTAGTGGGGTGTAATGTGTTAGGGCCAAGTCTCCTCTCACCATCATCTGGATATGTCCTTTTTGTTTACATTAAAATTTCTGAGACTGTGGTAACAATGTCAAAGCATTAGCTTGGTATGGAATTTCAGACAATCAAGCCAATAAACTCTTTTAAAAACTATTTTCATCAGACCATACCCAAAGTCTTACTAAGAAGATAATTAAGCAAATATAACATCAATACCTGCCATGCTTATTGAGGTTATTGTTGAGGGAAGGATGGGAGTACACAGGAGTATCGTGAAGTAATTCAAGAATCACAAGTCTGACAAATCAGAGAGGTTGTGGTAAGGAAATCCAATCTATGCTTAATGAAAATATAGAACCTCTGAATGTTTATTTTGTGGGGGCCTTTTTTTTCTGGCTGAGGTGGGGGCACCTTGGGAGATAATACAGTTGTGAGTGGTTCTGCAAGAAGAGCCTTGCTTAGCTCTTACTACTTGACACTTCTTTCAATCAGCTGCCTCTTAAGGTCTCCTATGAATACCTCTTAAGGTCTAAACAGATATCTCAAGCATGCCCTTGGAAAAGGAAACAAGGCAACCAGACTTTTACAGCTTTACCAGACCCTTTTTACTGCTTTGATATTTCTGGCAGGAAAAGGAACTGAGCCAAGGAACATCTTCAAAGGTAGTGACTCCCAGGAGGGTAGTACCAATTGGTAGTAAACGTTCATTTGGCCTTCTGATAATCACAAGCAAGGGACATTATAAAGGCAAGAGTTCTAGTACACTGTAGGGACGCAGGTTTCATCCATCCATCTACTGTTTAGCACTTTTGTTATTTCCTCCCAAGGGATATCTGCTTTTCTCTGGTTACACGGGAAGTTAAAGAAGCTGGAAAAGCAATTTTCTTTTCCTCTCCTTCTTAAGCATTTCCCTAATCTTGAGATACGGGTCCCTGCTTTGTCCTTGGCAGGGGGGATAAGGTCGGGCTGGTCAATCCCTAAGGCAGCCCTTCCCATCTCCAGTAAACTAAGGGAAAGTTCACTTTAACAAGAAGCAAATTAAAGATAGAGGCTTTTAAAAAATGAACTATAGTATCCTTTGATAAAAAAAAATTCAGGTTGAACTTATGGACTATATCAAATTTTTTCACTTTCATGTCAGTCTGGACTTCCTCTAATAGGTTGAGTTTATCTGCTGAAAATGAAAACACAGAAAATGAGATAATATTTCAGTTTGGTTAACAGTAGTTCTTCCCTGACTTTGTGCCAAACAGAATTTTAATTGATTAAAAGTCTGCCTTTCATCCATGGTATCCCATGTTATCATGGTAAGAATTATGGTTTTCCAGAAAGATGTGGATATAAAACAAAAGTTAACTTTGAAAACCTCATTTTTATATTTCTCTTGTGAAAGACCTACCTAGTGTGTGTCTAAGCCTTTATTAGCAGCAGACCATAAATTCTTTGGACTCATGCGTCCTCCAAACTCTCTTGTATATCAAACTCTCTAATAGATATTACTGTCCTTCCTCTAACACAGCTTGTTTTTATGTGTAATCGCTCTGACTTGGAGGAAGACCAAACAGAACACCTCTGGTTATTATCAGATAAATTAATTCTACACAGATTGTTCCTATTTCCCTTAGGGTTATACAGTCAGTTAACTTTTTCAGAGCAATTATTCATTACAATGTATTATGAGAGAAGATACTGAGGCAGCAAAGTATAATCTACTATCTTTTAAAAGTAACTTTTTTTTAAAAGATTTTATTTATTTATTCATGAAAGTGTGTACACAGAGAGAAAGACAGGAAGAGACACAGGCAGAGGGAGAAGCAAGCTCCTCTCAGGGAGCCCAATGTGGGACTCGATCCTCGGTCTCCAGGGTCACGCCCTGGGCTGAAGGCAGCACTAAACCGTGGAGCTACCCGGGCTGCCCTAAAAGTAACTATCAAGCATTCAACTTTCATTATTATAAAGTTATAACGAATAAATATTTTTAAAATTATATTTTTATTAATAGATTTTTAAAAATATTTTATTTATTTATTCATGAGAGACAGAGAGGCAGAGACACAGGCAGAGGGAGAAGCAGGCTCCATGCAGGGAGCCGGATGTGGGACTCAATCCTGGGACTCCGGCATCACGCCTTGAGCCAAAAGCAGATACTCAACCTCTGAGCCACCCAGGCATCCCAAATAGATTTATTTTTTAGTATGAAACAGCATATCCTGCATATTAATTAAAACACAATAAAGTTTCTAATTATACTAATGGAGGCAATTTGATTTAAAAAAACTAAAACAAATGAAGTAGTGCCCTATCAACCTGGATTAACACCTGTGTTGGTCAGAGTACAGGGAAACAAGCACTCTTACACACTGCTAATATCATGCTACCTTTCTAAAGCCATTTGGATTCTGCATACTCTGACCCAACCTTATGAGCTAGGCCCTATTATTTTATTTTATAGATGAAGAAACTAAAATTCAGAGACTGAGTAACTTCCCAAGGTCATATAATAATAATAAGTTAGTAGGCCAGTCGTGATTCCAACTCAATTACCTAATCCAAAACTTATGCTTAATTCCTACACCATAAACCTCATTCAGTAATATGGGATTTGTTTTTAGAGAATATCTGTAGAACAGAATAATATGCATCAATTTAACATGTTGTACAAGAATATATAAGGACATGGACAAATGTTTGCAAAACTATAAAGCAAAAGTAAATTTAAGAATATGATCTTAGGGATCCCTGGGTGGCACAGTGGTTTATTAGCGCCTGCCTTTGGCCCAGGGCGTGATCCTGGAGACCCGGGATCGAATTCCACGTCGGGCTCCCGGTGCATGGAGCCTGCTTCTCCCTCTGCCTGTGTCTCTGCCTCTCTCTCTCTCTGTGTGACTATCATAAATAAATAAAAATTTAAAAAAAAGAATATGATCTTAATTTTAATAAAAAATATATATACATAAATAAGAGATATGTATTACAGATATACAGAGGAGCAATCTAAAGAGACTGGGGACATGACAAATCTATTTTCTTCATTTTGTTATCTGTTTCCTAAATTTTCTACCTTTGCAATAAAAATTATCTTTTTGGGGGGATCCCTGGGTGGCGCAGTGGTTTGGCGCCTGCCTTTGGCCCAGGGCGCGATCCTGGAGACCCGGGATCGAATCCCACATCGGTCTCCCGGTGCATGGAGCCTGCTTCTCCCTCTCCCTGTGTCTCTGCCATTCTCTCTCTCTCTCTGTGACTATCATAAATTAAAAAAAAAAAAATTATCTTTTGGGGCACCTGGCTGGCTCAGTTGGTGGAACATGTGAATCCTGACGTCGGACATTGCAGTCATGAATTTGAGTCCCATTTTGGGCAGAGAACTTAATTTTAAAAATTAAATTGTCCTTTTATTTTTTATTTTTTTTAATTTTTATTTATTTATGATAGTCACACATGGAGAGAGAGAGAGAGAGAGAGGCAGAGACATAGGCAGAGGGAGAAGCAGGCTCCATGCACCGGGAGCCCGACGTGGGATTCGATCCCGGGTCTCCAGGATCGCGCCCTGGGCCAAAGGCAGGCGCTAAACCACTGCGCCACCCAGGGATCCCCAAATTGTCCTTTTAAAGATGCTTAATATCTGTTATCAAACGGTGAATCTGCAATTTCAAGACATAACCTACTTTTATTTAGAGAGATGTATGAAAATGAAAGATACATCAATATTAAAATAAATGGCAATAGTGCTCCAGTGGTCCATCTTTATTTCTTCTTACTTTAAGTCTGTTCGAATTTCCTGGCAGGGAGATAGCAAGAACCCTGGGAGCTTCTATTAATTCGTCTTTTATCTCTAGTGTGAATGGCATTACTCCATGCTCTAATCCTCTAACCCTGCACTGAATTTTACACGTTTAAATGTGGTCCAAATCAAGGACTCCCCAGTTAGTGAAAATGAGATTCAAGAACTCATGTTTATTTATTGATAAAAGATAAGGATGGGAAAAACAAGGACTTGCTAATTTTCCCATGCTGACTTTCATTAGTAAAACTACTCAGCATGTTTGTTCAGTCTGCAGCTTCTTTCCCTATGACTTACAAGATGTTGTTTTAACAGGAATGGAACTCACTGAGCAATGTGACGGACTGAGGAAGAGCCGGTTCATGCAGATAGTAGACTCCAGTCCTATACTAGCAGAGAAATATTCTTGTTGGATTTGTTGAAAAGCTCTGAGAGGAAGGAAGAGACATTAGTGAGAATTTCCCTCAGATAACACGTTTTAGTTTAAAGAAATCCTGCTCTATTATTGTTCCACAAATATCATATATGAGTAATTTAAAACAGAGGTTGGAAACTTTGCTTTTTTAAAGAAATTTTCTTTTTTCTGCCAAGTTTCTCATTCTTATAATCCAAACACTTATGTTTATTAGATAGGTCACTCTTCCTCCTACCTTCTTTCTTGGTGAAGACTGGGTCAGATTTAGTTCAATAACAGCAGAGTTGTCTATCACACTTCCTTCCCATAGGTTAGAAGTGCTAACTGTATACAGAAGTGTATTTGAATTTTTGTTGTACTTCTAAATATTTTATGTACATGATAAATGATTTTGAACCCTAAAATTTTCAGACCAAAAAGTCTGAAGAAGATTTAAACAACTGCAATTCCAACCACTCAGGGGGAAAAATCCCCAAAACCTTAAACATATATACTCCTCCTGATCTTATTGCACATTAGCATATTAAAGGCTCTTAGCAGTCAAGAAGAAAGAAAATTATTTACCTTTGTTTAAAACCATGTTTCCCAAACTTCTTTGATCATGAATCCTTTGGTGGCATAACACCTATTAATAACCTGAAGAACTTAAGATCTGAGGAGCCCATTTTCAGAATGCCACCTTAATGACTCTATCACTTTCCAGGATCTTTAGCCATATTAGTAATCCAGAGTTAACCAAAATCAACAATGTTCACCCTTTCTCCTAATCTCACACACACTAAAGTTGAAGAGTTAATGATAAATGTTTACTTCAGGAAAGCAACATGTATGGGTAATTTACAGTATGTAAATTATATCTCAGTAAAGCCCTCCACTTTTCAAAGAAATATGCTTGTCTTTCAGGATTACTGAGATGTGGAATTACTTGATGAACATGAAATCAGAGCAAAAGGAGTATAGTTTTAAGAAATATTTTATGCTGGCCAAGATGACTCATTCCTGCCCAAAGACATCTTTAGTTATTACAACATCTCCTAGATTTACACAATATAATTCTACCTCTTCTAGTTTTTCTTTTCAAATGGTCTGGCAATGCTCACAAATTAACCTACTTACAGTCCATAAGAGTGAATATATACTCCAGAGTGACAATGAACAGCAACAGCCATTGTCTAAAACAGACTACCATAGGTGCAGCATTTCTTTTAAACTTCATGTTTTTCCTAGCATATACACGTAAGAAAATATTTGTAAAATACAAAGGTCAAAGTTTTTAATTCTGAATCTTTAGGGATAACTGATATGCAAAGAATATGAGTTAATATACTTACCTGCAACTTTATATTCCTTAGAATACATCAAATATACCCTATTTGAGAAATAAACCTCAAAACTAAACATCTGCCTTCCATTCTTTCTTTTTCTAGAAGCAAAACTTGACAAGATTGATGTAAGTGCTAAGTCAGAATCTCACTCCGTATATCCCTTCTAGAGTTGACACATTTAAAAAATGATCTTATTTGCTGCCATAGGTGGATTATACCAACTAAATCAATCTCAACGGCCACTTTTAGTTTATCTCTTGGTTGTCTGAGACATTTTTATCACTCACACAAAAAAAATACAAAAAAATGCTTTTCTGTATGCAAACTTTTTATTGAACTATTATGCTGTTTAAAGTAGTATACCTCTTCAAAGAGGTCACAAAAATTATAGTAGTTAAAAATTTTAGGTAAAACTCTTCAAGGGTATGAGATTCTTTTTCAGTCAACATACAGTTTAGCAGAAAGCATACTATTATAGAGACTTGCAGTTGGTTCAGACTCAGTTTCTGCTCATGCTATGTAGAGCGTCCACAATGCTTTTATTGTATTCTGCAATCTGCTTGGTCACATTCTTCATAATTGACTGGTAATCACTCTCTTGACTCTTGGTTGCTATGACTAATTACATGAGTTAAGGGGGAACAGTGATCAACAAAAACAGTAATCCACTTTGGCTTAGGAAGGGACCAAATCATACTGGTATTTTTCTTATGGAAAACTGAAAATGGCCAGAAAAAGAACAATTAGAATATATTTAAAAAAATATATTAACAGATTAAGATCAACTGAAATCTAAAAGGCTAAGGAAAATGTGTTTCAAAAAAAGTTCACCTACAGTATGACCTGAGCCAAAACAGAGTTAGACACTTAACTGACTGAGCTACCAATGCACCCATAATAGCTTTTTATACTTAATGTTGTGCATTTCAATCTAATTCTGGTCTGAGAACAACTGAATGTTCAGAAGAACCATGTTCTCTAGAGTACTGCAATGAATTACAGAAGTCTCTAGAATTCACTCTATTTCAAAATCCCCTACTTTGTGTTGCATAAACTAGACTGCTGGACTAAAGCATACTGAGTGAGAGTCTTTTGCTTTTAAAATGAGTAGCAACAACTGCTAGGAATAGAGCACCTGATGCATTTGATCTGGAAGTAAGCTGGGATCCATGCTGCCCTGAGCTGAAGTTCAGCAGTTTCCTGGAGGAGAATCTAAACTACCAATGAGTCAGGAACTACTTCTCCAAGCAGAGATATCCTTAAAGGGTCAAAGAAAGGAACAGAAAATAACTTTCAAAGAAGTGTTTCTTACAATTTCAAAACATATGTCCTCAAATAGGTGCTTCCTCCTATATAATCACACAAAAAGATAAAGCAAGAAGGTGGGATATAAGTGCCATCTTGGTAAAAACATGAAGTTGAATTGGCTGAAACAGATGAGCTTGAAGGTCAAATTTCTCAAGATACTAATGTGTTTACTTCCCTTTGCTGCCCAGATATCCAAGGTACAGCACTATAAGCAACAGCAAACAATTATGCACATACATATTTCTGTAGGTATACATAATTCTCCCAATAACTCTATGAGAAAGAAATATTAAGTATATTTGAGATGATAAAGTTGAGGCTTAAACAAACTTTAACAATAATAAATTGTCCAAAGTCCATAAACTACAAGTAGTAGAGTCAACACTGAAAATTAGATCTCCTTGCTCCAAAACCTGTGCACTCAGTCACTATGCCACACTAACTTTGTATAGTCTGCTTTCTATTGTTACTTTGGTTGTGAGTGTGCATGTACACAGAACATGTGCGCGCGTACACACACACAAACACACCCTAATTATTGTAGATTGGAAACGAAGTCTCATTCATTTATTCCCCACATAGTTTAGATTGAGGTTTTGTACATATTAGGTATTTGATAAGTGTATATTAAATTTCATTTCATTTCCGTCTTTAAAACATTCTTAGGAAAAAAATCACTCTGGGTGCCTGTGTGGCTCAGTCAGTTGGGTGTCAGACTCTTGGTTTGGGCTCAGGCTGTGATCTCAGGTTCCTTGAGATGCTCTCTCCCTCTACCTACCCTGCCCCCTGACAGATCTCTCTCTCTCTCTCTCTCTCAAATAAGTGAATACATTTTTAAAAAACAAAAATCACTCAGTCATTTGTTTCTTTTTAAAGGATACATTCTTTCATCACAAAATTATTTTGCTCATGGTGTTGCCACTTCCTCTCCAAATTTGTAAGCTAAAATCACAAAATAGAAATGTTAAACAGTACCCATATTCAAAACAATTATACACGTTTTTAAAGGATAAGAAAAAAAAACATTCAAAATTTTAAATCTTATCAATTCATTGCATTTTAGTTGAGATAAAGCCATGGCAGACAAAAAGGAAAATTAGAAAGGATTAAACAATAGTAAATACATTAATAAATACAATGTTGAATTTGACAACAAGTTTTACTCTATGTGTTTATCTTAATTGGAAAATACTTAACAATATTTATTATGCCGATGAACAAGCCAACTGAATGACACTTTATGATTTTTCCCTTTCTTAAAAGAACTTGAAAGAAAAGAACGGGACATGATGGGAATCTCTCCTTGAAATCTGGAAGTCTAATGCCACAAACGTGATATATATTCTAACACTGTCAAAGGTTCAACTATATAGGAGTAACTTCCTTATTTCCAGGGCTAAATTTCCTGTCTAATTCCACAAGCTGTGATAAGAGCAGAGCTGCAGTGTGAAGATTATAAGAGGGCTGGTAAAAAGCTGGCACTGTTACAATAATTTCTGCATCAACAGGAAGCTAATGTGGATATTATATTGATGGTTGCTTCCTCAGAAGACAATTTTACTGTTATAGAATTAAATTGTTTTTCTGATTTAATTAACCTTGTAACTCTGGGTTATGGTCTTTCTTTTTTAAGATGCACATAGTATTTTTCCTAGAGAAAGGACTGTCTGAAAAACGAAACATTAAAATAATGTTCTGTGTGGACATTTCTAAGAGGTAATGATCATTTTTAAGAATTTCATAACTGAAGTAGCATTAATAATATTTCTTTCTACTCTTATGTTAAAATTATTTTCAGGGCATACATTCAGTATTAATGTAGCAACCAGCCCATTGTTTCCTCTAAAGAGATATATCTAGATATTAGGATAAATCCTAACTAATTAATTATGTAAACTGTATGTGCTGTGAGTTAACACTAGTAAATCAGATCTGGCTCTCTAGATAGGAACTCAAAGTTAAGATGGACTTAAGGAAGCAGTCAGCACTTTTTGGCAATAAATCTCTAATAACCTTTTGCAAAGTCAAGTACCAAACTTTTCCCCTTTGTTTCATACAGAGAGGAGGCCTTCTTAGAATGCAGACCTCTTAAGTACTAAATGAATAATGCTATAAAAGCAACACTGTGTTAGATGGTCAACTTCCTTCCATATTATACATCTGTATTAGTGACCTGCCTTTAAACCTCCAAGAATATCTTGAAGCATGAATCTGTTTTTTCCCTACAACTTAGTCTGTTGTGTGTTCTTTATATATTAATCCCTTACCAGATAATGATTTGAAAATATTTTCTCCCATTCAGTTTTCATTTTGTTGATTGTTTCTTTTGCTGTGCAGAAGCTTTCTAGTTTGATGTAGGCATACTTGTTTATTTTTGCCTTGTTGCTCATGCAATTGATGTCATAAGCAAAAAACTGTTGCTACGCTGATGTCAAGGAATTTTATCCCTTGTTTTCTTCTAGGAGCTTTATAGTTTGTTCCAATATAAATATGTTTAAATGATATCAAATAAATAACAGCCATTCATCAAAAAGTCTGTTATGAAAATTATTCGTAGATGTCAAAAAACAGTTTTCAAGAAAATAGTTGCAAAAACGAAAGAGACTAGATTTTATTTGATCAGTGGGGATTCCCAAAAAGCAACAAATAATACAGAGAAGGACTGTAGATTATGAGTTATGTTATGAATTCCTCTTACCTGTGTATGGTGTTAAGTATATGATTAGCACTTGATGTATGGTGTTAAGTATATGATTAGCACTTGATGTGTGAATAAACAAGGTAACCATTACCTGACTCTAAGAAATTGTGTTTGTCAAGTGTTTTCCTCCTTAAGTAATCTATTCAGTGAAAGAAGAGGGGTGATATTCCATAAGCAATATCAGCATTTTTCCCTAAGAACCACTTTTGTCTTAAGTGGCCTCATAAACTTTTTCTTAGATTTCTTCTCCAGCATCCATCCCAACTCTCAACAGCATAGGATAATTTTGTCACTCCCAAATCTAGACCTGTATATTATGAAGTGTAGATAGAATAAATGATAAATTTGGAAATGTAAATTAATGATTTCTAAGCTTTTAGTAGCTGTGACAAACTCTGATGAAACTCTACCTCTTTCAAAAAGAATATAAGGTACATCTCTGCCATGGTATGGTATGGTAAATCCATACAATAAAATAGCAGTCATAAAATATCAAAAAAGGAGTTTGTAAATACTTAAGTGACAAAATGAATCTTTAAAGACTATATGCATAGAATTTCAGTTTTTATAAAATAATATAATTAATATGGGTGTATAAGGCAAAGGAAAAAAGTTTACAAGGATATTATACCAAAATATTAACAGTGATTGTCTATCATGATCATATTACCATATAAAGAAAAGGAAGAATGCATTAATTATAAGTTGCAAATAGTTAACATATATACTAATTAGATGAGAATGATCAATTTTTATCAGACCCTAATTACTGATTTTATACATGTCACACATGCTCATTTAATCCTCCAATACTTATTGAACAGCTATTATATCCCAACCATTGGCACAGGGTGGGGAGAAAATGAATGAGACAGATATCAACTCTATCCTCTTAGAGTATTCAATCTAGATCTCCAACATTGTTTAGGTAATTCTATCAGATAAATGATATGAAAAGGGGACTTGTCTGTGCATCCTATGTAAAATAATCAGAAATGTAAGTCAAGAAGTTCAAGGACAAGTCTGCTTTTGACAGCATTAAACAGCTTTAAAACTAAAAGTAACCTAAATGTACAATAATATGAAATTGGTTCAGTAAATTATACTAAATCCAAATATTATACATAATCATATTTTTAACAAATTTACTGACAAAGTAGTTATTAGGTATCATTAATAATGAAAAGCAAGCTTCCAAATATGTACAATATGCTACCATTTCTATAAATACATAGAAATAATGTATACATATGTATATATAAAGTATGTGTACATATAACATACATACAGACTAGAAGGACCCACACAAAAATGACAAGAATTATGTCTTCTGTGGGATATTAGTCATTAAGGTTTATTCTATTTGTGGTTTTTGTGAGTTAGCAAAGTTTCTCAATTAAAAATGCTTTATTTTTGAAATATTTAAAAGCTATTATTTTAACAGCTGAGCCCAGAACAAGGCCTAGCACCGAGTAGTCCTTCAATATAGGTTTATAAAAGAAGAGCAAAAGTAAATTCATTCTGAGTGGAGATTGTATATAATCTGGCTACCTTCAAATCCAGAAAGTCTGGAAGGATAAATAAAGCAAGTTAAAAAAATTGTTTTGGGATAGAAATATACATTAAGAACACAAGACAGATAGTCTAAAAACAGAAATAAATTTCAGTCTTTGCTTTTTCTTTTTACCTGAGAATGTGTCTCATTTTCTTGCAACTGTGTTTTTAATGTCTCATATTCTATGTTTAGCTTCTCTGTTATTTTCTTAAAGGCATTTCTGCGGGTTGTTAATACTGTTCTCTCCTGATGTAATTTCTAGATAGGTCCAAATAGAAGTAAATAACAGAGCTTAGCAAATATCTAGTTAGCCAATATAAATCATTTTTAACTTAAATAATTTCAACATTGTTCTGGTAAAATTCTACCAAGACTATACTCCAAAGCCTGTTTGTAAAAATTATCTTTTGAGTTATAATAAGCTAAATTAGCATTAACTGAATTAATAACACTATTCAGGCTAAATTAGTATTAATTGTGTTAATAATTATATTAAGGCTGCTATATATGTGTTCCTATCCAAACAAATTTGCTTTAAATTAATCTAAATGGCAATGAAAAACCACTGATGAATAAGTATTAAGGAGGGAAATTTCATAATCAAACATGCATTTAACAAAGTTCAGATTTGTTGAAATGCTCTTGCTTTTCCTTTCTTTTCACCTTTTGTTTAAAACTTACATCTCTCTAAATTCCTCCTACATACATAAACATCTTAGCTTATATATCAAATAATCAACTGAAAATAAATTCTATGAACTACATATATATTAAATTTGATCAAGAAAATACAATTCGAATTTTAATTCTGTAAGACTGTTATCATTTACCTTTTTCTTTTCTTCACCTGCTGATTTTAAAGCTGGCAAATCATTGTATGTCTCCAGGTCAGTTGTCATTTGCTTAATTTTGTTTTTCAGAGAATGCTGTTCCTCAGTCATCTTACTTTCCAGAAGTTCCATTTTCTGTAGATCCAACTGTAGACGTTGACTATCTGAAACACAAGAAAATTCAAGAAGTCAAAACTTTATTCCTTTCACAAATAGAAATGCGATGCCACCATTAAAAATCATGTTTTATAAGAGTACCTGCAAAAGAAACAAGTTTCATTGAAACCAGTGAGACAATACAAAGATAAATTAAGAAAAAAAAATACTCATCCTCCAGGTAATCAATATAACCTGATATATATCAGCCAAATTTGTCTCCATGCTCATACAAACATTTAAGAACACACAGGTATTTTTTTTCTTACTTAATAATATGTATTATGAGATAAAGACCCACTATTTTTAATAGGGGTATGAAAGCAAATTATGAAACATATATATATTTTTTGAGCAAAACTGTATGACTATACATGTAGTCAAATCTCATTATTCACAGTAGTTATATTCTATAAAGTCACTGTAAATACTGAGTTAGCAAATACTAAACTATTGCTACTAGCGGAGATATGGGGTTAGGTTCCTAAAAGCCTCTGGTCACAATATTTTCATCAATCAACTAACACATAATCTTGTTTTATGTGGGTTTCTGTTTAAACACACCGTATTTAATATATATTTTTCAGTCATTATTAACCCTGAACTCAAGGCCAACTTATGCCTGAATGAAACTAATCTAACACACATTTTCTCTGCAAGGAACACTGCAGCCTTCTTGGGCCTAGGAACACAAGCCAACACTTCAATATGCTTGGGAGACTTTTTTTTTTTTTAAGATTTTATTTATTCATTCATGAGAGACACTGAAAGAGAAGCAGAGACAGGGAGAGGGAGAAGCAGGCTCCCTGTAGCGAGCATGATGCAGAACCCGATCCCAGGACCTCGGGGATCATGACCTGAGCCAAAGGCAGATGCTCAACCACTAAGCCACCCAGGTGCCTCTGTTTGGGAGCCATTTTATACAGCAAAATCACCAACAAAAAGTACAAAAATGTGGGAAAAACTAGCACTAAATATGCCACAAAAAGGATACTTGTTAATAGAATGAGGACTAAAACAAGAAGACAGAGTTGCCCTATGTGATCTCTGCTGCAAATGCATGTCAGGCAATTCACCTTTTTGACTCTGCACATATCCACAAATGACTATGAAAGTGCTACAAGTACTGATTTTGGGATTACAAATTAATTATGGTGAGTAGGCAAATTTACAAATAGGAATCCATGAATAGGGCAGCCCCGGTGGCGCAGCGGTTTAGTGCCGCCTGCAGCCCAGGGCGTGATCCTGGAGACCTGAGATTGAGTCCCACGTTGGGCTCTCTGCATGGTGCCTGCTTCTCCCTCTGCCTGTGTCTCTGCCTCTCTCTCTAGCTGTGTCTCTATGAATAAATAAATAAAATCTTTAAAAAGAAAAAAAGAATCCATGAATAACGAGGACTGACTACATATATGTGTGTGTATGTGTAGGAGGGAGTGTGCGCGTCTCATACTTTGTTTTAAAAGTGTTGAGCATCTACCATGTGCTAAGTGCCTAGAATATAATGGAAATCAACAGAGACATTGTTTTTGCTCAAGTAGCTATATTCTAGAGGTAGAACCAGAAAATTAGATACGCATTTACAATAAATTGGATAACTACTATGAAAATAGTAATAAAGGGTGCTATGAGAACATGTGGTACTGGTCAAGAGAGCTCTCTAAAGACATGCCTTTTAACTGAGTAAGGCCTTAATTAAAGATTAGGAATCAACCAAACCAAGGAGAAAGTAATTGTGTTCCAGAGAATACAATCAACATGTGCAAAGTCTAGAGGTAAGAAAGCATGATACATCTGTGCAAATAACAGAAGTTCAGTATGACTAGAACCCAAAGGTCAATGTAGGGAGAATTTCAGTTCATGGAGGGCTTTTGTAATGAAAATGGGGGGATCCCTGGGTGGCGCAGCGGTTTGGCGCCTGCCTTTGGCCCAGGGCGCGATCCTGGAGACCCGGGATCGAATCCCACGTCGGGCTCCCGGTGCATGGAGCCTGCTTCTCCCTCTGCCTGTGTCTCTGCCTCTCTTTCTCTCTCTGTGACTATCATAAATTAAAAAAAAAAAAAAAAAAAAAAAAAGAAAAAAAAATGGGGAGTTGGAACTTTATCCTAAGGGCTATATTAAGTAATTGATGTAAAATCCATTAGTGTGGCATAATTAAATTTTAGAAAGTTCACCCTGGTTTCAATGAGGGCAACTAATTGGAAAAGCATTACTACATGCAGGAAGACCAGTTAAATGTTGATTCAGTGATCTACATCAGAAATTGTAGACTGGTATAGTCACTTTGGGCTTTTTTTTATCATTAACATTATTTATTAAGTGCTTTCCATGTGCTAGGCATAGGGGATACAGCAATGAACAAAGCATATGAGATCCCTATCATTACAGAACCTATACTCCAGTGGAACACAACTATATATATGAAATCTAAAGTTATATAACACAGAAATAAATGAGGGAAAAAATGCAGGAGATGTGGAGGGACTCAGGAGATATCAGGGATTTGGGGTTAACTAAATAGGCAACTGACCAGATACAGTAGTTGAGCAAAAAGAGTCAATGCAGAGTCCCATTTCCAACTTGAGTAAAAGAGTAGATGACACGGAGGCAGAGGGAGGTACCAACTTTTGTTTGTAGGAGGGAATGATATGGGGTTTAAGTCAACTTAGGATATGTTCTCTGAATTACCTCAGAAGCACCCAAATAGTAAACAGGCCCATGTATAGATATATGGGTCTGAAGTCCTGAGAGAAATTTGAAGATACAGATTTTGAAATCATCAACATAGAGACAGAACGTGAAACTATGGGGATGGCTGAAATCATCAAGAGAAAAGAATTCATGATAGAAACTATAAGAATAACAAAATTTTAAAGAATAAACTGACATGGAGGATCCCATAAAGGAGAATAAGAAATGACTACAGAAATAAAAGAAAAATCAGAAACGATGGTGAAAAGTCATTTTAAGAACAAAGGAGTGATGTGTAAAGCAGAATACTACTTAGGGATTTAAAAAAAAATATCGCAAAATACAAGTTGGACTTACTGTCCAGAAAAACCTTGATATATTTCTTGAGAACAGATTTTTTTTTAAAGATTTTTTAAATTTTTATTTATTTATGATAGTCACACACAGAGAGAGAGAGAGGCAGAGACACAGGCAGAGGGAGAAGCAGGCTCCATGCATCGGGAGCCCGATGTGGGATTCGATCCCAGGTCTCCAGGATCGCGCCCTGGGCCAAAGGCAGGCGCTAAACTGCTGCGCCACCCAGGGATCCCGAGAACAGATTTCATAGGAAAAAAAATGAGAGCAAGAGTGAGAGGAAGGCTTTTGAAAATTTGGATGTGAAACCCCTGAAAGGGAGGGATGATAGCTGGGAAGACAATACTTGGAAGAGGCTTTTAGGACTTTATTTTTTTAAAGATTGATTGATTGATTCATGAAAGAGAGAGAGAGAGAGAGAGAGAGAGAGAGGCAGAGACACAGGCAGAGGGAGAAGCAGGCTCCATGCAGGGAGCCTGACTTGATCAGGCTAGATCGAGGGACTCAATCCCAGGTCTCTAGGATCACGCCCTGGGCTGAAAGCGGTACTAAACCGCTGAGCCACCCGGGCTGCCCTAGGATTTTTTTTCCAAGATGAAATATAAAAAAAAGATTGGTGAAGATATTGGCAAATGAATGTATCTGCTAAAGGGTTAGTATCCAAAATAAATAAACAACTGATACAACTCAACACCAAAACCCCTCAAATAACCCAATAAAAATGGCCAGAAGACTTGAACAGACATTTCTTGAAAGAAGACATATGATAATCAACAGACACATGAAAAGATGCTCAACATCACTCACCATCAGAGAAATGCAAAAACTACAATGACAGAATGGCTAAAATAAAAAACATAAGAAACAAGTGTTGGTGGGGATGTGGAGGAAAAAGAACCCTTCTGCACTATGTGTGGGAATGCAAACTGGTACAGCCACTGTGGAAAACAGTATGAAAGTTCCTCAAAAAGTTAAAAATAGAACTATCCTATAATCCAGTAATCGCACTACTGCGTACTTATAAAAAAACAAACAAACCAGTAATCCAAAGAGATACATGCATTCTTATGGATACTAAAATTGAACTGAAATATATGTATCATGCACATCCAGATGAAGATATTTGAATTCAAACCTGCCTAAGCTAGTTTCCTATGTTCCCAGGGCTAGGTATGGTAATAATCCTAAACATCCTGTAGTTACTTATTTATAGACAGAGGCATGTAGTGATACATTTTCATCTTTGAACATGTTGCTTTCACTTTACTTCTATTTTAAAGTAGGGATATGAATAGCCTCAGAAAAATGTGGTGTTTCATTAAAGGCAAACAATGAAGATTTTCCTTTTATAACTTAGAGATTTAGGGGTAACATAAAAAAAATTTAATCTTATAGTAGGATATATTATTCCCTGTATATATGTATTTTCTCTGGTATTTTTCATTGTTTTTTCTTTATGTTGCATTTTAGCAATTTAACTGGGATTTGCTTAGGTAAGGGATTTTTATATCAATCCTGTTTGGAATTCAAGAGCTTCTTATATCTGTCAAATCTGGTTTTTCATCAACTCTGGGAAATTTTCAGCCATTATTATTTCTTCAACTATCTTTTCTCCCTCATTCTATGTGCCTCCACTCCTTCTGGGACTCCAATTATATATATGTCAGATTGCCTGAAACTGTCCCACAGAACATTTAGGTTCTGTTCATTTTTATTTCTTCTCCAGATTATATCATTTTTATTGATCTTCAAGTTCATGGACCCTTTATCTGCTGTCTTCAATCTTCTATTAAGGTCATTCTGTGAATTTTTCATTTTAGGTATATTTTCAATGCTAGGATTTCTACCTGATTCTCTTTTGTAATTTTTATTTTTCTGTGAGATTCTCCATCTGTTCATTTGTTATTTTATTTTCCTTTAATCCCTTAAATATGTTTTTATGCATTTAAAGTCTTCTGTTCATTTCAACATCTGGATTATCTCAGGTCAATGTTTATTGACTGCTTTTCACCTTGACTCACATTTTCCTATTTCCTCACATGGCTAATGAATTTTTATATTATAATTGACACTTTAAATGATATGCTGTAGAGATTCTGGATTATATTGTATTCCTTTAAAAACTGTTGATTTATATTAAGTGAGGAATAAACTTTACTGAACTAAAACTCTAAAACTTTTCTCCTTTGGAGTAGGCAGTATGCAAAATCTCTGTATTCAGCTTTTTCAACTTTTAATTGCTGCTTTTTCCTAGGTTCCCTAAAGTTACCTAATGCTTACATAGTTCACTGGTCAGATTAGGATCTAAATAGAGTTTATGCATGGATTTTGGCACTTAGTTGCCCTCTTACCAGGAATGTCTCCCTCTATGTGGGCAGGCAATAACTTGGCTGCTTCTTAAAAAATTTAGCAAAATTTACTTGGAATTGAGTTTTATTATTTATACAGATTATCTACAGGAAAAATCAAATATAAAGCTGCTATTAAATGCTTCCATCTATGAAACCAGAATTATGGATTAAAATATAGGTAGAAGGTGAGATATAGTAAAAATAAAACGTTCAAAAACTGAATGACTTCTTAGGTATAACAATTATCATAAAGATTAAAATATCAAAGTTTTTTTTAAGGATTCAAAGGATAGTGATTTTTTTTTTTTTTCAAAGGATAGTGATTTAAGAAAGAAAGTTTTTACCAACCAAATTGAAATTGGTATGGTTAAACTTGAACATTTCCTTTTGTCCCTTTAAGAGTATTACAATTCAACCATATTGACATATATGTTCTTAAGAATATTATGGATATCTGGATTTAAATGTTGTTGAGTGGGTTTTGTTTTGTTGGATTCATATCTCAACTAGGGTTGGAAACCATTAAAATGAAAATCAAAGTGCTAAATCAAAGTCACTGAGGCTTATGGTTTTTCAATGCTCCAAAAAGGAAATGTACATAGCTTGTATAAATTTTGACTGTTCTGTGAAAATGCTACTGAACTCTAAGTTTAATTTGAAGATATATTAGGGACATACATTTAGGAGTCATACTAAATGTTTTTCCTAGAGAAAGGGAGAAAATGGTTGGTTGGTATAGGGTAAAGTTTATCTTCCTTTAACAGCAGGTCCCCTTGAAAAGCTAAAAACTTCTCCAAGGGAAGAGACAGGAAGAGGATGCAGACAAGTTCCTTCTGATATGCTATGAAGTTGCAAAGTTTACTAAGCAGTGTGTACATAGTAGCAAAATCTCAGAAGGAACCACTTTGACATGGGGAAATGTTTCTGAAATATTCTGCCATCAGTGCATTTGTTTATTCCCTGGAGTTTCCTTTCCAAAAATATAAATAAAAACTATTGCTGACAGATTCCTTGCCTCTTTACTCATGTAGTACACTAGCGTTTCACAATCTTTTTTCCCCCATTACTGTCGCCCTAAGGAGCCTTTTGTAGACTATGTTTTTCCTAATCACCACCCTCCCATGAAACTTTTATATTACAGATATAATGTATATCTGTCTATGTATAGTGATCATTGCGGGGGGGGGGGCACAAACCATTATAATCAAGATATTTTTACTCTCCGCCCAAGAAATAATTTTGTCCCATTAAGAAACAGAGTACACTAAGAAAAGCAAGTGATTTATAATTAGAAACCCAAAAGCCAAAAGGGAGGCAAAATTCACAAGTGGAAATGTAAAATTCATGGTCTCTGAAAGGTGAACAAGAATATTATAGACTTCTGATGGTGATTTCTAGATACAAGAAATTTTTGATGGTGGATGGTGTTAAGAAAGAGAAAAAATAATTTATATGCTTAGTTTAAATTAAAACTTAAAAATAATTGAGTAAATGAAATTAATTGTAGGGGCCAGAAAATTCAGACCTTAATAAGGAATATTTTCAGTAAAATCTTTATCATAGTAATAAACTTGAATAAAATTAAGTCAGTTCTCAGTCTTTTCAACCCTATGTCACTGCAGAAAATATAATGAGTAGTTTTTAAAAGGAAACATTAAACACAAAATATAAAAATATGAAAGGAATTCAAAGTCCTTATAATTGAATTCATTTCCTGGTATTGATATTTACCTCTTAAAAAAATATGTTTTTCAACAGCCATTATATAAAGACAGCTTAGAGGAGGCAAAAACTTTCTAAATTAAAATTGACTTTAGATAAATGAAAACCTTAAAACTACCATCTAAAACACAAAACAGAGATTTCCTAGATGGAATAATTAAAGATAAAATGCTTTAGCTTTATAGAAAGAAGAAAATAAAGATGTAAAAATACTCATATTTGAAGAGGTCTCAAAGAAATATTTGCACACCCATTTCATTCCAGCGTGAATTACAATAACGGAGAAGTAAAAACATCCTAAATGTCCATCAACAAATGAATAAAAAAATGTAGTACATAGATACTATAGAATATTATTTAGCCTTAAGAAAAAAAATACTGTCACATATTACACCACTGATGAACCTCAAGGACATTATGGTAAGTAAAATATCCATTCACAAGAAGACAGATATTGCATGATTCCACTCATGAAGTATTTAGAGTAGTCAAACTCATAGAAACAGAAAGTAGAATGTGGTTAGCAGAGGAGAGAAGTGAGAGGGAAATGGATAGTTCTTCAATAGTATAAGTTTCAGTTTTGCAAGATGAAAAAGTTCTAGACATCTGCTGCCCAACATTGTGTGTATAGTTAATGGCTAAGATGATAAATTTTGTTATGTGTTTTTTATCACAATTTAAAAAATTCTGATAGTCAAACCAGTAGTAGATATAAATCAAATTTAGAATGTACTTTTTCTAGTTGTTTAGCAGAGAACTCAGATATATATATATATATATAAAACTACAGCAAACTCTAAATAAATCTGGGCAGATAAAATATACTTAAATGTATAAAATAATCATTAGCCACTTATATCATCAACCTGAATTCAACTGTATATTAATAACATTTAGCATGGATTTATAGGTCTACAAATGTATAAATATAAAACTCCTAGGTAATTGTTTTAGAATGCAGAATTCTTCGGATTTTACAAAAGTAATATAGCACATATATTGATTATAATATAACTCCCACAGCAGGGTCTAAGGGAGCATCCTGTCATCAAGTACATGACTATTTCTGCAGCAAAAATTATGAACAGTCACATTAGGAAAGATAATTAAAACCTCATGTCAGTTCAGGTCAGGTTTTGGGATTTCAGATAAATGAATATTATTGGACCCATTATTCTATTTCAAGAATCTCAACATTTTGAAGTTAGCAAGTATTCTTATTCCTCATAATTTCACTAATTGCCAGTTTAATTCCAAGTAGACAAAAACAACAACAACAAAAAACATAGCTGATTCAATACCACCACACACAAGCATTAAAAAAAGACCGAAAGGTAGAAACCATCAGTTCAAGAACCAAAGATTCTATACAAATTTTGACTTTATCCTAAACTTTTTTCCTTTTGAGTCTAGCTTTTTAAGCTCTATTTTGTGTATTTGTTTTTAATATCTATACTGTCCAAATGGCAGCCATTAGCCACTTAAGGCTTTTGAACACCTAACTATGTCTAGATCCAAGCTGAGATGGACTGTAACTGCAAAATCTCATTGATCATTTTTGTACTGATTACATGTTTAAATAATAATCTTTTGGATAAACTGGGTTAAGTAAAATATATTATTAAAATTCACCTGTTTGTTTACTTTTATAACACACCATGAGGAAATTTAAAATTATGTGTGGGGCTGGCATTACATTTCTATTTAAGAAATGTATCAACATTTCTATTGAAGAGTGTTGCTCTAGTATCATGTAGTCATAACGGCTCAAACTAATTATAATTAAAATATTTTTTTCTCAAGGATATCTCTCCTAACTACTCAAGCCTGGGGTGGATATAAACTCAGTGTAATTCTGTTGCTCTTAATGCTTCTATCCTAGTACTGTTTGATTATATTTTAATTGTTTGTCATTATTCCACCAAGTTGAAAGTTCCTTGAGGAAAGAGACTATTTTTCTTTTATCTCTGTGTGCCAATGTTATGTACAGGCACAAAGCAAGCATCCAGTAAATATTAAAAATGAATCAGTGTCCCAATGAAATAGTATTAAGTTAAAAAAAAATGCTATTAAGTTGATGTGAAAGGTCACACAAAATTCTGAGGCTATTAATGACTGGACTAATAAGCAATCCTAAATTATATTCTCAGCCTTTCAAAAAAAATAAAATAAAATGACATTAAAATTTTAAACTTTCAATTTGTTACAGAAAAAAAGGGATATTAAAACCTGTTTTCTAAAAAAATATAAATAAATAAATAAATAAAATCTGTATTCTCACCTGAAGTCAAATTCCTAGCCGTACTTTGTGATTTCTGCATTTCAGTAGATTTAAAATTGAGATCATCCTGCATCATCTTCAGCTCTTGATTGGTGATAGAAGAGATCTGTTTCATACGATTTATATTCTGTATTTGTAAAGAAATAAAAATGGAAAAAATTCCACTGATTTAACTCTTGATTGGTGATAGAAGAGATCTGTTTCATACGATTTATATTCTGTATTTGTAAAGAAATAAAAATGGAAAAAATTCCACTGATTTAACTCTCCAAAATAACTCTTGGAAAACACTGTTAAGAACTAGATGTTTTAAATTGGTATTCTTTTTTGAAATACATCATTTATTATATATGTTTTATGTATGTTTAGAAGAGTATAGTGAGACTCAATGAAAGTCAGATTTTCTCAAAGGGGGACTAAATTAAAGCTAATGTAAAAGAAATAATTCTGAATTTTATCTCACTGTAGAAAAAATTCAAATACACTACATTAAGAACTGCTTGGGAATCTTAAGACACTTAGAATATTTAAAAGAGACTGCACATTTTTCCTTCAATGTACCATTCATTAGTAGCTGCTCAATAAGCATTTTTCAGTGAATCAAAAGATACTCCTTGATAACCTATATTTTTGTAGGTTCTTACTAGGAAAGAATACCTTGTATTTATAATGCAAATGACTGTGTAAAAATGTATCAACATTTTCCATTATAACATCTAGATTTTTAAGTTAGCTATGCAAATGTTACTTCTCCAAATTCAGATACATTAACATGGAAGAAAATCCTAATAAAAACTCTGAGTTAGTCTTACTTACTGCTAAATATTGACATTATACATATATAATCCTTTCCTTCTATTGTCCTTAGCTGAATTTTGCTAGAAATACACAAATTAATAGCTTAAAGAAATAAAATAATAAGTAAGGGAATTTAAAGGAAACATTAAATGAGCAGATGCAATAGTGGACCACTGCATTTTCTGATGGTACTTACTCTACTACAGTGTTCCAAAAGTGCAACTATGTTGGCTTCTATCTGTGCCTTTCTTTCCAGTTCCTGATTCTTAGTTTCCTCAAAAGTCTCAATAAAAGCTGCAGATTCAAAATATGATGAGAAGCTACTGTTAATATAGTTAACAGTAGGTACATACTAATTTACAGGTCTTAACAGTACTTTTTAGAAATTCAAAGCAAATGTGAAATTATCATTATTTAATCTTTTATTAACCCAAGGGTAATTAAATTAATAAGAACATTTCTACATACTCTCAAGCTTTTAAAGCTTAATGGTTATGATCTTAAGACAAATAAACTGGGATCCCTGGGTGGCGCAGCGGTTTGGCGCCTGCCTTTGGCCCAGGGCGCAATCCTGGAGACCCGGGATCGAGTCCCACGTCGGGCTCCCGGTGCATGGAGCCTGCTTCTCCCTCTGCCTGTGTCTCTGCCTCTCTCTCTCTCTCTCTCTGTGTGACTATCATAAATAAATAAAAATTAAAAAAAAAGACAAATAAACTAAAGATTATAAATATGGACTCAGAAGTAACAACTGATAAAAAGGAGAACAGAAAAAAAATCTGTTTTTACATAGGATCGTCTTGATACATCTATAATTATTCCTATTTATAATTAGCCACTAATTTTAATACTGAAAAGTTATTACTAGTTTTATCTGAAAATGAGTATTCTCTTTAAAATGTTGCATTAATCTCAACTAAATAAATTTAATAATTCATATTATATTCTAAGAAATCCTTCTTTCTCCTGTCTAATACAGAATCAGTACATAATTTACTTTTTTTATATTCTTAAGGCATTTCTAGGACTCTTCCAAAAATAAAAACTTACAGTTAAAAATCACTTTACTGTTAGCATGAAACAACAAATTAATTCTGAGGAAATTTTTGGTACTTGCTGAGATTTTAAAGAAATCTTGGGATATTGTTGTATCAGTTGGCAATTACTACTTTATGGCCTGCTTCTATGAAGGTAACAATTGACACCACACCCACAGATTCTGGCAAAATGATTATTAAAACAGGAAACCAGTAACAGGTAATATAGCTCAATTTTGAAAAATTTCTGAATGTACAATGCAATTAAGTTTAAGTGAAGATATAGTTACAAAGTTAAGACTTTTAAAAAGTAAATGAGAAGCTCCAACAGAAAGCTACTAAAGCTACAGTCAGTGATAGAACCAAGTAACAAGGTCTGAGGAGAAAGCTGATAAATAATAAGAGGAAGTACTATGAAAAGCTAAAAAAAAAAAAGGCAAAAGATACTAAAGATGAATACAGTGAAGCATGTAAAACAGAACACTCAATATTCAATCAGTATATCTCTATACAGACAGTAAATAGAAGTACTAGCTTTACAATCTATCTTTACCACAAAAATACTCATACACACACAAACGTACAAAACCTTTTTCAATTTTTCTACCCATCCCTAAGTCATACTACATATTTATTAGTTTTTCAAGGAACGCCTGGGTGGCTCAGCGGTTGAGCGTCTGCCTTTGGCCCAGGGCATGATTCTGGGATCCAGGATCAAGTCCCATATCCGGCTCCTAGCAGGGAGCCTGCTTCTCCCTCTGCCTATGTCTCTGCCTCTCTCTCTGTGTCCCTCATGAGTAAATAAATAAAACCTTTTTTTAAAAAAAAAAGAAAGAAAATAATTTTTCAAGGCAAATGCTTGTAATGTCTACACTTCTACATTTATTACTAGCCATTGTATCTTCCCAAGATAAGATCTCTGATTTGGTATATGTGAATAGACATCTGAGAATATTTTCGTATCAATAAGATAATCACTTACTGTCCATATTTTCCTCTCGTTTTTTAAGTTCCTTATACTTCTGATTCATTTCACCTGTAAGAGATACAAAATATAACATTGATTTAAAAAACTTCAAACAGTGCTCTAAATGTAAAAAATGTCTTAGGTTTTCTACATACCATTATATTAATATATGTTTGATATATATATGTTTGATAACTTGGAAAAAACAATCTCCTGACTGGAAAGGACTTACAGGCTTTCCAGTGGTTCTCTGTTTCAGTCCCAACTTGGGACTATTCAACCCGTACATGAACACTACTGGTGATGGATTTTGGTGGAAGCACAAATTTATTCTGCTTTCTCTACCTGGGACTTTGAGAATACAGGGCTGCAGCTGCCTCATTAGTCCAGGAAAATACTGGAATGCTAAAAAACTGCATGACTCAGATAAAGAAATTATAGATTGACTGATGCAAGTGCAAATTTATTCTGCTTTCTCTATCTGGCCCTGAGAACACAGGCTGCAGCTGTTTCACTAGTTAAGGGAAATAGTGGTGTCCTTCCAAAACTCAGTTTTTGTTACTCTGAAAATCCTTTTATTATAACATAATCATGATCCATCTTTTTTTAAAGATTTTATTTATTTATTCATGAGAGACACAGAGAGAGAGAGAGGCAAAGACACAGGCAGAGGGAGAAGCAGGCTCCCCACAGGGAGCCCGATGTGGGACTCCATCCCCGGACCTGGGATCACGCCCTGCGCTAAAGGCAGACACTCAACTGCTAAGCCACCCAGGCATCCCTTGATCCGCCTCTGTTAATGGCCCCTTTATATCACTGAAGGGTCCAGTTTCATCCATTTGTCAGGGTCTTAGATTTTTACTCTTTTAAACATGTCTTTCACATGTATTAAGTGTGACATGTCCAAACCTGTTGTGAGCAACCTCTTCCTAAACTTGCTTCTCTTTTCAGTTAATAACACCACCAACTCTTCAGTTGCCCAAGTCAGAAGCCTAGGGTCATATAAAATCCATTTTACTCTGGCTCTTAAGTATCTGGATCAAAAATCTACTTTCCATCCTAATTGCCCACTGCTCTACTCCAAGAAACCTTCATCTTTTACCTGGATTACTGTGACTACCTCCTAACTGGTCATATTGCCTCTAATATTACTTGCCTTTTCATTAACCAGAAATATTTTTCAAAAATGCAAATTGTTTTCTCCTTAAAATTCTTCAATACTTTTACCATCGTCCCTAGGTGGAAGACCAAACCTTTATGTGTTTTATAAGGTCTCTCATGATTGCCTCCCCTTTGTGCCATTTTTTTACTTCACATTCCCTGCCTCTGCCATACCACTCTCTTCCAGTTCCTTGAGTTACTATATTCATCCTCAATTTCTTTTTTTATTATAATTTATTTTATTTATTTATTTATTTATTTATTTATTTATTTATTTATTTATTTATTTAATTTATTTTTCATCCTTACTTTCAAGGTTCTCTACTTGCAGTGCTTTGAACCTCTTCACTGTTCCAACCAGGTACATTTATTTATTCTTTATAATGCAGCTTAAATATTATTCTTTAGAGAAAATTTCTGGAAATCTCTTTTTTTTTTAAATTAATTTATTTATTCATGAGCGATAGAGACAGAGACACAGGCAGAGGGAGAAGCAGGCTCCATGCAGGGAGTCCGACATGGGACTCGATCCTCGGTCTCCAGGATCACACCCCAGGCTGCAGGCTGTGCTAAACCGCTGGGCTACCGGGGCTGCCCTGGAAATCTCTTAACTAGATAAGTTGTCTTTCGCTCTGTGCTCTTATGTACCCCTTTTCATACAGTAGCATTGGGTATATTCTAATTGCTTGTTCAGATTTTAAGGTCTGTGAGGGAGGTTACTTTGCTATTTTGCCTGCTGTTGTGAGTTATTCAAAGATGGAATGAAATTTTTTGGGAGCAGCATAAAGGGGCCATTAACAGAGGTGGATCGTGATTATTTTATAACAAAAGGATTTTCAGTGTAACAAAAACTGAGTTTTGGAAAAACACCACTATTTCCCTGGACTAGTGAGACAGCTGCAGCCTGTGTTCTCAGGGCCAAGTAGAGAAAGCAGAGTAAATCTGCACTTGCATCAATCTACAATTTCTTTATCTGAGTCAGTTTTTAGCATTCTAGAAAAGCTAAGGAATCTTATTAAGATGATGCCCAGTAAGGATGGAGAGAATAATAGACTAGACATTCCTAAGGGCGTTCCTGATAAGAAGCTTGTATTCTGAAGAACATTAACAGTTCAAAGAAAATGGAAGCCAAAAGTTACAGTGCAGAGGTTAAAATGCAATGGTCAGCCTGTGTTCTGTATAAACTCCTATGCAGTTTTTCAAGTAGTGGCTAGAGTAAAGTTAGGAAGTAGAGGATGTCAGTTGGGGTAAAATCTCAAATTACAGAGGCATGAACTTCTACTTGTATATATATTTACTTGGGTAAAAAGTGAGCTACAAGTACATAAAGGTGATGGCACAGAAACGTGGGCCCCCAGTTTTATTGCTTTCTGGTCTAAATATTTTCCCTAAACTCACTGAGAAGGGCACTGATACATAGAAAATCTTGTCATGGGCCCCAAAACAGTACTGGCAGTAAAAACTTGGGTGTGAAATCTACTGCTTAAGAAGAGTAAATACCCAGTGGTCATGAATTCCCAGCCAGCAAATACCGAAAACCGATGGGAAACATTGGGTTCATTCCGACTGGATGCATTAAGGGGAAGGGAAGAGATAGTTTGTTATTAATAATAAATTTGTATGATTAGGTTTTTTAAAAAATAGATTATAGACAAATTAAAATTATAATGTCACTCCTCACTCACCTTATGGCAATAGTTTTTGAATGGGAAACAAAGAATTAGAGCTGAAATACCATGGGAGAGAAATATGCAAGGAACTTTTTTTTTTTTTAAAGGACTCCAACTTGGTTGGTTGGTTGGTTGGTTGGTTGGTTGGTTGGTTGGTTTGTTTATTTATTTGTTTATTTGTTTATTTGTTTATTTATTTATTTATTTATTTATGATAGTCACAGAGAGAGAGAGATAGAGAGAGCTCCATGCACCGGGAGCCCGATGTAGGACTTGATCCCGGGTCTCCAGGATCGCACCCTGGACCAAAGGCAGGCGCCAAACTGCTGCGCCACCCAGGGATCCCCTGCAAGGAACTCTTATACAACATATATGAAGTAGCAGAAAACCTAGTGTCTGCTGAACCTGTCATAGCCCAGGTTTCTAAGAAAGTTCTGATTGTCTGAGAAGTCCCACTCTTCAGAGATTGGTCAGACATTTAGGAGGAAGGCCTGCATCTTAGGCTTTACAAAAATTAAACTACCATCTATCTTTCTTCTTATAAACCTAAAAGAATCTCCTATTCATGTTGTTTCTTGTTCTTCATCTTGCTATGAGACCTCAAGACATGGTAATGAGGCTTCTCTTTCTGCCATTCCAATGAAATTTCTCTCAATAAGATTATATGACTCTTTAATTATCAAATCCAAAGAGCAGTTTCCAATTCTTATTTTACTCTGCAGTATCTGACAGTATTGATACATTCTTTCTTCAAATTTTTTTTTTATGTTTTTGTTATTGGGGTGGGAACTTCTGTGGTTTTTCTTCCTCTCAGATCATTCCTTCTGTCCTCTCTTCATGGCTTTCCCTTTCTTCTTTTTTTTTTTTTTAATTTTTATTTATTTATGATAGTTACAGAGAGAGAGAGAGGCAGAGACACAGGCAGAGGGAGAAGCAGGCTCCATGCACCGGGAGCCCGATGTGGGATTCGATCCTGGGTCTCCAGGATCGCGCCCTGGGCCAAAGGCAGGCGCCAAACCGCTGCGCCACCCAGGGATCCCCCCTTTCTTCTACGTTTAAATTCTACTCTCTGCCTTTAGTTGACTTCTAATGCTACATTACATCCAAGAAAATCCCATTCATTCTTGTGGTTTAAGAACTCTCAAATTTGACCTTTTCCTTACTTCTCTGATTGTTTTATCCAACTCCTTACTAGATACATTCATGTGGGTATCTTTTAGAACATCCTAATAGTATATTAATAATTAAGCTCATCATTCTTCCCTCTCAAAGTCCGCACCTCTTGTACTCCCTATTATGTTTGGAAGTCCTTCACCACACATTATCCAAGTCAGAAACCTAAGAGAATATTTCTTTCTTCTCTTCTTAAATCCATGTTCTTAACTGTCATCAAATTGAGCTAGAAGACATATCTGGTCAATGTCTCCAGCTACACAGCTGGCCAGCAGGATTAGATAGGACAGAGCTCTCATATATCTTAGATTCCCAAGCTTCACAAAACCTTCTCTCTTATCACTGATGCTAAGAAGAAAAGAAATCAGGGTGCTAGTGAACTCCTCTATTTTACGATTTCTCAGTTGGAAGGTTCATATCTGAGCTGCCCATGAGAGTCAATGCAGATGAGGACAGTCCTAAGATAAGGTAAAATACAAGAGTTATTACCAAATCTATTCTTAGACTATCGTAGGAGAGGAGATCATATATTGGAGAAGCTAAGTAATATGTCACAAGGTGCAAAAGCAGGCAAGCAAAAAGGTCTAAAGATTAAGGAAACCAAAAGAGAAGGAAAACGGCACAATGATAAAAGCTATTTTAGAGCTGTCCTCAAATTCTTAACATTTAATGTAATTATAGTTCTACATAATTTAGTTATTCCAAATTTACTGAATGCCTGCTATGTGCCAGATACTGTTAGCAGGTGCTGGGGAAATCAAAATGAACAATAGTTACAACTCTCCTAGAAGGGCTTACAAATTATTAGATGTACAAAACCAAAAGTTATAATCAAACAAGAGTGCTCTGAGGTATATATGAAGTCCTGTAGATAGATGAAAGGGTTCAGAAGCTTCTTACATAGTATCGTTATCAGCCAGGCACTCGAACAGATAATGTAGAATTACAGCGATGATGAAGACTTTTGCCTTTAAAACATTTATACTCTACCAATACAAGTACCCCAAAATTATAAATTCAGGTTTTTCCCTTGCATGGAGGAAAAAAAGAAATGGGTATGAACTATTACAAAAGACTTGGGGGGCAGCCCAGGTGGCTCAGCACTGCCTTCAGCCCAGGGTGTGATCCTGGAGACCCAGGATCGAGTCCTACGTCAGACTCCCTGCATGGAGTCTGCTCCTCCTCTGCCTTTGTCTCTGCTTCTCTCTCTCTCTCTCTCTCTCTGTGTGTGTGTCTCTCATGAATAAATAAATAAAATCTTAAAAAAAAAAAAAGAGACCTGGGATACTGTAGAGGATATCATTATTTTTTGATGCTGCCTGCCATAGAAAGCTAGTGGAGAAAGGGAGATATGCTCTTATTGTGCTATAAAGGGGCTGAATAGCACCACAGTCTCCTCTGTCCTTACTGCCAGTACATCTGACTCTTCTCCACCATCAAATGTTCTACTGACTCTACGCTTACAGAGCTATCTTGACTTTTATATTCTGAGAAGTAGTTCTGCCCCTGGAGAAGGTGTGAGTACCACTCCCCCCCACTGCATCTTCTCTCTTGATCAATATATAACAAGGCATATGCTAATGACTCTTTTGGCCTCAAGCCCCGCAAATAGGCAGGCCTAATCATTTTGGAGGTGAAAGAGCAGCAAGAAGAAAATAAAATTAGAGAAGTGGGGCAAGAATAAAACCTCAAAAGACTTTTGCATATCCAAATTCTTTCCTATCCAGCACTTGCGGTACTTCTGAGGCAAGGTAAGTCTCCCCAGTGTCTTTGAGTATTCAATACCTTTGGATGTTCCTTGTGTGGCATGGCTTTAGTCTCTACCATTCTGCTCATTCTACTTTTAGTGAGTTCCTGGTCTTTTTTGTCCCTTTTGAAGTATAATGCCATGGGGCGCCTGGGTGGTTAGTCGGTTAAGCATCCAACTCTTGATTTTGGCTTAGATCAAGATGGCAAGGTCATTAGATCTGGCTCTGCACTAGATGTGGATCCTGCTTAAGATTCTCTCTCTCCCTCTGCCCTCCCCACACCTTAAATCAATCAATCAATCAATCAATCAATCAATCAATCCAGCCAGTAAGCCAGCTAGCCAGCCAAGAAATAGGATTCAAAGCTATCACTTCCCATAGTTTATATACTCATCTTTTTGTTAATGATCCCTAGGATTTCAGCTGTGCATTAATGTATACTGAGTAGTTTAGTTGTTGTTTAAATCTCTGTTAACATTTTCACATATTTTGTAAGCCAAGATACTTTCTCCTCCCCTTTCCTACTTTGATTTTAATTAGTTTGGGGGTCCTGTTAAATTGCACCTTTTTATATTCAGTCTTTCTCTCCTGCCTACATTTCACCTATCATTATAGAAGTAATAAACTAGCATATCAAAACTACCAAACTAGTATGTTAATGGGTCCATATTAAGTTTATTTTTTTTAAATTAACTTTTAGCTTCAGGCTTCATCCAACTTACCAACCATACATTCTCTGCAAAATGTTTTAAATTTAGGCAGGCAAGTTTCTTTACAGCTATGCAGACCAAGTCTGATAATTCTATTTCTACACCCTTCAGGCACTTTAAAAGTAAATAATAAAAATTCTCTAAATATGTAAGAGTTAAATTAGTACTAAAAGCTTCACCATATAAAGAAGAGGAGGAGGACCATGAAGATAGTCTGTTTTAACAGAGTAATGTCAATTAAACCGGAATGGTAATAATGAGTGGTTCTCTTTATGTACTAAACACAACATGACTTCTTAATTATTTCCTAAAGCAGTAGTTATAAACTTTACCATGCATCATAATCATCAGGAGGGGTTGGTGAAACACAAACTGCTAAACCCTACCCCCAGCATTCACACTGAGTAGGTCTGAGGTAGAGCTCAAGAATTTGTTTCAGATGGTACTCATGCACCTGATCTGGAAATAATACCATCATTCTAGCAAAAAGTATAAAATGTTGTTTAACCAATCTCCAAATTGAACAATAAGCAAAGATCCATTCTTCTTCATTGAATCTATATTGAGTCTCTATAGATGGCAATGTATAAAAAACATTTGATAGCTCAGAAATCAGAAAATAAACCACTCTGAAACTATTATTTCAGAATCAATTATTTTATATATCCTGGGGAAAATATGGTTTGGGAAAATATCTAGGAAATTTATTCAAGTTTCAGTTTATAAATTAAGAGCATTAATAATAACAGCCAATAACTAACCCTATATGCACTTTTGTAATTGTATGCTATTCTCAGTCTCTCTCTCACACACACACACACAAACAACCCCATTCATCTAATCTGCACAGTGACCTAAGTAGTTGGAAGGTACTGTTATCACCTTCATTTTAAAAAATGAAGAAACTAGGGATGTCTGGGTGGCTTAGTCGGTTGAGCACTTGGCTCTTGATTTTGGCTCAGGTCATGATCTTCGGATCTTGAGACTGAGCCCCAAGTCAGGCTCTGTGCTGAGCATGGAGCCTATTTGAGATTCTTTCTCTCCTCCCCTCTGCTCCTCCCCTGCTCGCACATATTCTCTTTCTCTCTCTCTCTCAAATAAATAAATAAATCTTTAAAAAATAACAATAAAAAATAAAAATGAAGAAAATAAAAAAATAATAGAAAATTAAAAAATAAAAATGAGTAAACTAAGGTATAAAAAAAAGTCAAAAAGTATTCCAAGATCAGCTCAGATTTGAATATAGTCATCCTGGTTGCAGACATGTGCTCTTAAATAAAATTATCCTGTCCTTATAAATTCCATATTGCCTGACATAAGCAAAGAATAAAAACTTCTAAACTAGACCCTGGAACCCTGAGTATGAAAAAGTATCCTATAAACAAACCAAAGAAAAATGTTTTATATTTTTATTACTCTTTAAAGAAGCATATAATTATCGAGTAAACTGACAAAAGTTAGGATGGTAATCCAATGATTCTATTGCACTCTACATATATTTCTATCATAATACGTATTTATCACATTCTAGTGGTTAGATATTTAGATGTCTGTGATCGGCTGTATCAATAACCACATATTTAGTTTTACAACTTAAGCCATCTTTGGAAAGATACTGTACTCTAAAAATGAAGGAATAATTTGTAGTAATGATGTCCCAAAATCCTTCCTGTAGAGATAAGTGCTTAAAAAAAAGATACTTTTTAAAAAATGTGACTGTATTTTTTCAACTGTATTCCTCAAGCCGGGTATTTATAAATACACATCCAGAAAATTAGCCCCACCTTGTGGATCATGGTAGTACTACAAATTCAGGCCTTTTAAGAACTGTGAACTGTCAAAGTGTGTATTCTTTTGACAGACAAAACTAAGAAATTTATAAATAATTAACATTGGTGAGGAAGTACTTTCACATACTGTTGTTGGTTGTATAAAATGACATTACCTTTCCTGGAAGAAATTTGCAAAAACAATAAATAGGTAACATTATATTCATTAATTTCACTTATAGAAGTTTATCCTCTAGAAATATGCAAGTTAGTAAACGTATGCAACAAGGTTATCTACTAAAGCATTATTCTTGGTAGTGAAAAATTAGAAGCCACCTAAATGTCAATGTGGATATAGTAAACACTATTTAACCATAATAACAAAGATGATGATGGCAGCTGACAGCTGTTGGGAGTAATAAGTAAGTGCCAGGCCCCATTCTTGGTCTGGCTTCAAAACCCTGACAGTGACCTCTATGCTATGTTTCTTAGAATAAAGAATACATCCTCATATGGAAGAATGTACATTAAATGTAGTTAAATAAAAAAACTCAATCTCAGAGGAACTATATTACTCCATCTTAAAATACATATGCTTATAAATGTACCCAAAAAGTATAAAAGGCTAGAAACACATCAAGTTGTAAATAATGATTACCTCTAAAGACTGGGAGGACTATGAGGAGAAAGGAGATGACTTTTTATACATTTTGTATTGCTTGAATTTTTCACATTAAGTACATATTAGATTTATATATTAAAAGTGTACAATTTTTAAAAATAAATTAACTGGAGTCTTTAAGATAAATAGTTTAAGGAACAATTTTTTTAAAAACAGGAAGGATAACCTTATACATGCTAAGGTTAACTGCACAGTTAATGGAAGCATGAGAATGGGCATTTGAGGGAACACACAAACACACCACACATAAAATGAAGTACATTCGGGTGATTAAAACTCTAGAAATTCTGAGTAAGTGAGGTTTATATCTGGTAATTTCTTGATAAAGATGGCAAGTTGAATATGCACAGCTAACTCTAATCCTCCTTGAAACTCAACTAAAAATATAGTAAAAAGAATTTTTAAAGGTAAAACTCCCAGCAATAAGGAATATTAAAAAGGAAATAATAGTAATAAAATTTTGGAAGCTGTAAATAGATGGACAAGTGGTAACTGAGCAAAAGCCTAAACCTAAGCCAGCATTGGGTAAAGCTGAGAACCAACCCAACTTCAAAAGGTTTTGGAATTTTGCATAGAAGGCTGATCACTTGTTCTGTGTTCCTACTTCATGAAAAGTTTTGTTTCTGAAACATCTGAAAATATTAACACTCTTCTTTCTAGAATTTAATGTAATATAGTGAAGAATAAAGTAAGGAGATCTGATTTAAATGGACCAAGAAACATTATTTACTTTGAGGAAACTTCAATATGAGATATATAAACTTTTAAGTATTAATTTGTGATGAGAATAAAAAATTTCTCAGTCAACAATTACAAAAACAAATTACTCAGCTATATGTTAGAATTAAACCCTGAGGTAAATGGATGCTTATTTGAAAGGGTATTCTGTATTAAGTGAGAATATAGGCTACTATTACCTATTTTTTGTTCTTTTCTTTATCCAGAGCAGTGCTTTTTCCATTACCTTCTCATTCAGAAGGAATATTTTTAAGAGTTTTTATTTAAATTCCAGTTAGCATACAGTGTAATATCAGATTCAGGGATACAATTTAGTGATTCATCACTTACATAAAACACCCAGTGCTCATCTTCACAAGTTATCTCCTTAATACCCATCACCCATTTAACAAATTCCCCCACCCACTTTGCCTCCAGCAAACCTTAGTTTACTCGCTACAGTAAAGAATCTGTTTTGTGATTTGCCTCTCTTTTTTCCCCTATGTTCACCTGTTGTTTCTTAAATTCCACATGAGTGAAATCATATGGTGTTTGTCTTTCTCCAACTTATTTCACTTAGCATAACACTCTCTAGTTCCATCCACATTGTTGCAAATGGAAGATTTCATTTCATTTTTATGGCTGAGTGGTATTTCACTGCATATAAATGTATCACATCTTTTTTTACTCATTCATCAGTTGATGGACATTTGGGCTCTTTCTCGTTCTGAAGGTTGCCTTTTAGTTATGTTGACTGCTTCCTTGTTATGCATAATCTTTTTATCTTGATGAAGTCCCAAGAGTTCATTTTTGCTTTTGCTTCCCTTGCCTCAGGAGATACATCCATCCAGTAAGAACTTGCTACAGCTGATGTCCAAAAGGTTACTGCCTGTGTTCTCTAGAGTTTTGATGGTTTCCTGTCTCATATTTAGGTCTTTTATCCATTTTGAATTTACTTTTTGTGTATGATGTAAGAAGTGGTACAGTGTCATTCTTTTGCATACTGCTGTCCAGTTTCCCCAACACCACTTGAAAAGACTGTCGTCTTTCTTGCTATGTCAAAGATTAGTTGACCATATAGTTGTGGGTCCATTTCTGGGTTCTCTGTTGTGTTCCACTGATCTATGTGTGTGTTTTTGTGACAAAACCATACTGTCTTCATCACTACAGCTTTGTAATATCACTTGAAGTCCAGAACTATGATGCCTCCAACTTTGCTTTTCTTTTTCAAGCATGGCCCCTGCACAAGGATGACACATAAATTCCGTGATGCTTTTCTTTTTCTAGATTGCTTCAGCTATTTGAGGTCTTTTCTGATTCCATAGAAATTTTAGGATTGTTTATTCTAGCTCTGTGAAAAACGCTGGTGGTATTTTGATAGGGATTGCATTAAATGTGTAGATTGCTTTGGGTAGTGTAGGCATTTTAAAAGTATTTTTCTTCCAATTCTTGAGCATGGAATGTTTTTTGATTTCTTTGTGTCATCTTCAATTTATTTTATATAAGTCTGTTATAGTTTTCAGAGAACAGATCTCCTACCTCTTTGGTTAGATTTATTCCTAGACATCTTATGGTTTTTGGTGCAATTGTAAATGGGAGTGATTCCTTGATTTATCGTTTCTGCTGCTTCATTATTGGTGTATAAAAATACAACAGATTTCTGTACATTGATTTCGTATCTTGTGACTTTACTGAATTCATGTATCAATTCTAGCATTTTTTTGGTGTAGTCTTTTTTTTTTCCCTAAGATTTTATTTAAGTAATATCAACATCCAACGTAGGGCTCAAACTCACAACCCCAAGATCAAGGGTCCTATGCTCTTCAGACTGAGCCAGCCAGGCATCCCTTCTGAGTTTTCTACATAGAGTATTAGGTCTTCTTTCTTGCCAATTTGGATGACTTTTATTTCTTTCTGTGGTCTGATGGCTGAGGCTAGAACTTCCAGTACTATGTTAAGTAACAATGGTGAGAGTAGACGTCCCTGTCTTGTTCCTAACTAAGGAGGAAAAGCTCTCAGTTTTTCCCCATTGAGGATGATATTACTTTTCAGTCTTTCATACATGGCTTTTAGGATGTTGAGATATATTCCATCTATCTTTACTTTGTTGAGGGGTTTTTATTAAAAAGGATGCTACACTTTGTCAAATGTTTTTCTTTATGTACTGAAAGGATCATATAGTTTTTATCCTTTCTTTTATTAATGTGGTATATCATGTTGATTGATTTGCAAATATTGAACCACCCTTGCAAACCAGGTATAAATCCCACTTAATCGTGATAAATGATTCTTTTAATGTACTGTTGGATATGATTTGTTAGTATTTTGTTGAGAATTTTTGCATCTATGTTCATTAGAGATAATGGCCTGTAGTACTCTTTTTTTTTTTTTAGTGGAGTCTTCATCTGGTTTTAGAATCAGGGTAATTCTGGCCTTATGAGTTTCAAAGTTTTCCATCTATTTCTATTTTTTGGAATAGTCTGAGAAGAATAGGTATTAACTCTTTAAATGTTTGGTAGAATTCCCTAGGAAACCGTCTGGTCCCAGACTTCTGTTTGTTGGGAGATTTTTGATTACTGATTTAATTTCTTTGCTAGTTGTTGGTCTGTTCAATTTTTCTACTTTTTTCACTTTTGGTAGTTTATGTTTCTAGGAACTTAATCATTTCTTCCAGATTGCCCAAGCCCAATTGGTTAGCATATAATTTTTTGTAATATTCTCTTATAATTGTTTGTATTTCTATAGTGTTGGTTACTTTTCTTCTTTCATT
The DNA here is from genome assembly GCF_048164855.1 of Canis lupus baileyi. Lineage (NCBI taxonomy): Eukaryota > Metazoa > Chordata > Mammalia > Carnivora > Canidae > Canis > Canis lupus. Next base: position 46,847,486 of record NC_132847.1, on the reverse strand, counting down.
TGTGATTTGGATAATTTTTCTTTTCTTTTTGATAAGTCTGGCTAGAGGTTTATCAATTGTATTGATATTTTCAAAGAACCAGTTCCTGGTTTCATTATTCTGCTCTACTACCCTATTGTTTTGTTGTTGTTGTTGTTTCTATATAATTTATTTCTGCTCTAATCTTTATTATTTCCCTTCTTTGGCTGGCTTTAGGCAGAAGCAGTATTTTAAAAAGCAACAATTAAGCAAATTTTTAATGGCTGGCATTTAGCTGAGAAAGGAGAAATCTGGATGGACTCTGCCTCTTCTGAAAAATAGCACAACATCTGATGATAATGCTCTGCTTTAGCAATGATGCAGTTTATACCCAAATTCTGACCATTTTAGTAACTTTCAGTAGAACTGTTTCTCATTACTTCTAGTTTGCATAAATAATAACAAGTTACTCACAGGACAGTATATGTATTTCAACCTAAAGCCTTTTAGAACCCATGTAACAAAATTACCTCATCAATCAATAAGGTAAAACTATTATCTGGCTGAGGGAGGTCTAACAAATACTTAAGATGATAAAATTAAATCCTCAGCAGTTTGAAAAGAGTAATGCTATCTTATTATATTGAAATCTTTGAAAGGAGATTTTTTTTAATTACTTACGAAGCCAAGGTAAATATCTGAGAGCAAAGAAGTCCATCCAGAATTGGTCAAAAGTACAAGCGTATTATGAGCATTGTTCAGTATCTGAACAATGAAGATTTTCATAGAATAGTCACTTAACTGTTAATTGGATTTACTTAGTTAGCTTTGGGAAATAGTTCTTCAATGTAACTTTTGGCAAATTATAACATTAGGGACTTACCGAAATGAGTAAATATAATGCACTTTAGGAAGATAATTGGACTACACAGCCACCTTTAATACCTAGCACAGAACACAACTGTACCTAACCCAGTATCCAGGGATGCCTTTGAGTTTAAACTGAATTATGCAAAACTGAAAGGATGAAGCAACTACTAACAAAGTGAGACATAAAAATCATTTACAATTTATATAACCAAGCAAAAGGTGGCATTAGTTGGATTATACATAAACAACAGAAGCTAAGGTAGCAAGTATAAAATTAGTAAAATGGGCCAGAGGGAATAAAGCCTGGGGCAGGAAGAAGTATGAATTAGAAAGTTAAAATAACTTGATTATCCTCCACATCTTAAGGAGAAGGTTTTTTACAACCTTGTGTCAAGAGACTGCTGAGAATGCAGATGTAGGAGAGAACCCACACTTTACTGGAAATCATGTATCAGGGTAGGAATCCTCTAGAAAATAATGAAACCTTTGCTGGCAATCAAGCTGTCTCTGAAAAAGTGCGTATGTACATCCTAGGAACTAGAGGGCCCAAAGAAGTGATAGAACCTGTCACCTTCTATTCATTCTAAAAATCCTTCCTTGCTAAAATATAGCAACTGTTTCATTCATTCCACAAACATTTATTGAGTATTTATTTTCCCAGACACAGTGTTGCTGAAAGAGGTTACCAGAGTGAACAGACACAGTCCAGGACTTTTGAGGATGTATGGTCTCAGAGGAAAGACGAACATCCAAGCAGATACTGGTAATATAGTATGGCCAATACAGTGATATATTTATGCACAATCTACTCTGATAATGGAGGAGGTCACTCACTTAGCTCAGCCCAGAAAGAGGTCAGGGAGGGAAGTCAGGGTTACTGTGCTGGATTAAAGTATAGCTGAAGTAGATTTTAAAAGATAAGAAACTAGTAAAATAAATGACAAGGAAAAGAACATTCAAGACAAGGGAATAAACAGTAGGAGCAGAGGACTGAGCATGAAACAGATTTAGAGTAAAGGGGGTGAGGTGTGGGGTACCACAAGGAGATTATTAGAATGTTAGGATAGGGCAGCCCAGGTGGCTCAGTGGTTTAGCACCGCCTTCAGCCCAGGGCCTGATCCTGGACACCCAGGATTGAGTCCCGTGTCGGGCTCCCTGCATGGAGCCTGCTTCTCCCTCTGCCTGTGTCTCTGCCTCTCTCTCTCTCTCTCTCTCTCTCTCTCTGTGTCTCTCATGAATAAATAAAATCTTTTAAAAAAAAACACAAAATGTTAGGATAGAGATAATGAGGAGTAGGAGATTGACAACATTCAGTCCAGATTGCAGAGGGACTATGAAGCCATGCAAAGATTCTTTTTTTTTTTTTTTTTCTTTTTTTTTTTCATGCAAAGATTCTTAAACTTTATCTCCTAGGTCAGGGGGAGCCACTGTTAAACAGGAGAATCACACAGAATCAATTTCACATTAAGTCACTCTAGCAACATTGTGGTGGATGAATCTGAGAGGGGGCAAGACTGGAGGTGGGATAACCGTTAGAAGGCTACTTCAATAGGTCAGGCAGGAAATAATGAAGCCTTGAGCTAACACATAACCTTCTAACAAAACCCCCTGTGCTGTTATATCCATAATTCAGGATGTTCACACTATAGCAAAAGAAAAATGAATGTATTTATACATACATATAGAAGTGTATATATATATATATATGAACATATATATTCACATAATAGCTACATATCATATGTAGTTTATATATATTATACATATTTATATATAAACACTTTCTCACTACTACTATATTATAGATGCTCTTTTCCCACATTAATCAAAAAGTCCAAAGAAGGTTAGAAAACGAAAAGGAAAACAGAGGCTAAAATTCAAAACATTCTATTTATTTTAGAACTAGCAAATTAATAATAATTTGTAACCCTCAAAATGAGTTACTTTACTGGAAAAATAAATCAAATGTCATTAGAAATTTAAATTTAGGAAGAAGAAAACTTTAGAAAGTTTCATATACATATAAAGCATCTAAAATCAAGAACATAATCAGATTTCTCAGAATAATTTAAGCTATTAATAAAGAAAATCTAGAATACTAGATCTATATAAAGTAATAAAATAATTTAATGAAGAAAATAATATGACCTTAGTCTTAAAAATTCATTTTGAGCCTACCCTGCCATAGATATATATATATCACTTAATATTCATAAACCGTAATGAGGAAGGATCATTATATTCATTTGCAGATGAGAAAATGAACACTCAGGTAAGTTTATTTACCTAATAAACAGGACTTAAAGTTTGCCTGCCTTATATGCCTAATATACCTAAAAATGTCTTACCTAAAGCAATTACAAGCTACATATAAATAAAACTATATAAACATTTCATAAGAATATTTTTATTTCACAAATGTAGCACTTCATATCAGAAAGCTTGGAAATAAAATAAAACTCTGGGATCAAAGAGAACTTGGTCTAAATAGAGACTTTATTTCTTACTAGCTGTGGAAATTGAGTAACTTCTCTGAGCTTCATGTATAAAAGAGCTTACAAGACTTCAAAAAAGTTCTTGCAAAGAACACACAGTGCTCAGTCCAGTAATTAAATAATTAATCAATAGTAGCTAATGTTATACATCAAGAAAAAAATATAAATAAAACTAATATACTACCTTTAAAACTGGAATAAAAAAATAATTTAGGAATAGACCCCCCCTCTTTCCTGCTATGAATGTTTCTTTAGCCATAATAGGTATACACATGTATGTATACTGTTTACAATACCATACATAACTCCTAAGAATATACAGTCAATTCTTACTAATCCAAGAGTACATAAATACTGGTTTTCAGTTAATTTGTGATTACAGTGCCATGAGGAACACATCTTTCTCTTCTTTATTAGAAAAAAACTAGTAAGCAAACTATAATGCCCCATCTCACCCTCCAACCACACATACACTATAGCTCTCAAATCACCACCACAAACATTTCCATTTCACACCTCAGGTTCCCATATAACTGTTCTAGTCCCTTTGGCTCTTCAAATCCCACAACTGAGGAAAGTTGGGAAAGAGTCAGAATAATCAGTACTTGCTACCTCATTACTGGGACCCCTACATAATTAATTCTTTCTGTTTGTGACTTGATCCTCTCTCAATTCTTACCCCAGTTGATTGATAGTTGGGAGGTATTAAGGAGATATAAATTAGAAATCCATAATAACTTTTGACCTTTTTACATCAGTTTTTAAAAAACTGATTTACAAAACAAAATAAATTCTTATCATTAAACCATTTTAAGTCATTTCAAGTTTTTAGTCAGCTTAAATACTTTAACATTAATTATAGTATTTACTATTACAGTACAGTTATGCATTTTGTAATTAAAGCCCGGGATATCAGTAAGAATTAAATAATAAATCCCAGTTAAATAGTCCCTGAGGCCCAAGTTAATACTAAATCAATACTGCTATGTATCTGTTACTATACATTATAAAAATACCAGAAAAGTTACCTTGGTGTTCTTCTAAATCCATGTCTAGTTGTCTAATTTCTTCACTAAATTGATTTATTTTTTCTTTTATATCTGTTAACCTGTTGAAAAAATTATTTAATACATTTATGACAGATAATTTATATATTTTCAGTAAAAACTTTTTTCAGTAAAAACATTAAATGATGATGTTATGAAATCTTTTCTAAGTTGCAAAAATAGTATCTATGTGTAATATGCCCCATTCTGAAGACAATATAATAAATTTAGAGAGAAAACTCTTTTCTAGATTCTTTTTTTTAGGATAAAAATTTAAAGTATATATTCCGTAAATGTTAGGTGGCCTGATTTCAAAAGCAGACCTTTCCCCCATGCCTCTTTTGAGCTTAACTTGTGATATTAAAGTAAAAAATCTATAGCAACATTCTTTTTTGTTGGTTTGTACAAATTGAACTAAGCTGGCAAATTAGTCTCAAAAATTAGAAAATAAGAGAAAATTTATCATTGACTGAGGTATAAAATTTTAACAAACAGGGCAGCCCAGGTGGCTCAGCAGTTTAGCACCACCTTCAGCCTAGGGCGTGATCATGGAGACCCACGATTGAGTCCTGTGTCAGGCTTCCTGCATGGAGCCTGTTTCTCCCTCTGCCTGTCTCTCTGTCTCTCTCTTTCTCTCTCTATGTCTCTCATGAATAAATAAATAAAATCTTTTTTCTTATTTATTTATTTATTTATTTATTTATTTATTTATTTATTTTTAAAGGTTTTATTTATTCATGACAGACAGACAGAGAGAGAGAGAGAGAGAGAGGCAGGCAGAGACAAGGCAGAGGGAGAAACAGCCTCCATGCAGGGAACCTGACATGGGACTTGATCCTGGGTCTCCAGGATCAGGCCCTGGGCTGAAGGCTAAACCGCTGAGCAACCGGGCTGCCCAAATAAATAAAATCTTACAAAAAAATTTAACAAATAGCATTTGTACTTATAAAGCTACAGTAATTAAGATAGTGTGGTACTGGAATATACATATATAAAATATATATATATACACACACACATATATATATATATATATATATATATATATAAGGAAGATATATATATATAGCAATGAAATAAAATTGAGAATCTAGAAATGAAATCCTTTACCTATATATAACTGATTTTTGACAAAGGTGTCAAAATAATTAAGTGAGGAAAGAATACTAAATAATGTTTGTTGAAGAATATTTCTACAAACGCTGCTGGGACAATTAGATATGCAAAAACAAAAGAATAAAACTGGACTCCTATCTTATACCATATACAAAAGTTTATTTAAAATGGATCATAGATCTACACATAAGAGCAAAACTATAAAATTCTAAGGTAAGTCATAGGCATAAATCTTCCCAACTTTGGATTAGGCACTGGTTTCAAAATCATAATCAACAAAAGAGAAAATAAACTATCAAAATTGAAAACTTTTGTGCTTCAAAAAACACCACTAAGAAAATGAAAAGACAACCCACAGGAGAGAAACTTTGGAAATCATTTATCTGTTAAGACACATGTCTCTGAAACATAAAAATATTTCTTACAATAATAAGAGATAAATAACCCAATTAAAAAATGGGCAAAGTGGGCAGCCTTGGGTAGCTCACAGGTTTAACGCCACCTTCAGCCCAGGGTGTGATCCTGGAGACCCAGGATCAAGTCCCACATCAGGCTCCCTGCATGGAGCCTGCTTCTCCGTCTGCCTGTGTCTCTGCCTCTCTATCTTTCTGTGTCTCTTATAAATAAGTAAGTAAGTAAATAAATAAATAAATAAATAAATAAATAAATAAATAAAATCTTTAAAAAAAAAATGGGCAAAGGAGGGGTGCCTGGGTGGCTCAATCAGTTAAATGTCTGACTCTTGATTTCAGCTCAGGTCATGATCCCAGGGTGGTGAGACTGAGCCCCATATTGGCTCCCAGCTGCTCAGCATGGAGGCTGCCTGAGATTCTTTCTCTTGCTCTGCTCCTGCCTCCGCTCACATGCACACACTTGCTTACTCTCTTCCTTTCTCAATCTCTCCCAAATAAATATATAAATTGGGAAGAGTTAAGATGGCAGAGGAGTAAGGGGCCCTAAGTTCGTCTGGTTCCTGGAATTCAGCTACGTAGTTATCAAATCAATCTGAACATCTGAGAAATCAATCAGAGATGTGAGAAAAGAAATGTTGCCATTCTAGCAATAGAAAAGCACTACTTTTTGGAAGGTAGGAGGTGTGAATCTGGGGTGATATATATTGGAGGATATTGTGAGGAGAGGGAGCCTTCTTAAGGAGGCTACTGCAAAGTATTAAAGCAATGGAGCAGAAAATTGGAACTTAGAGAAGTCAGCTATGGTGGGGGAAGTCAGCTACGGTGGGGGCAGTCAGGTGACAAAATGGGGCAGAATCTCAGGTGGGACAGCAAGTCTCAGGATCCCTGGGGTCACAAAAAGAACGAGAGTGCCTGAGTACAACAGAGTTTCCAGGCATCAGAAAGGGGAAACTGGCCGAAAACAATGAGTCTAGGTGCCAGCTTTCAGCTCAGTGATGCCATAAACAGAACCGCTGCATAGTCTCACAACTGCTCTCTGGACAGGGACCCAGCAATAGAAAGAAGCACGGTCAGACCCCCTCCCTCCCCTGGGAGGAATGGTGTGGATCCATGCCACAGGAGTTAGAAAAGTTTGGAGACTCAAAACTGGGTCATGTGCCTGAGATAAAAGCATTCAGGTATAGACTGGGTGAACACACAGTTCAGACCGAAATCAGAAAGACAAGAGTGAATGACTGCCTTTCAGTGAGGGCTCTCTGAAGAGTGAAGGGGGCAAACTTCAGCTTCAGGATTAGAGATTGCAGTGCTGTCATCTCCCCCACCCCGCCCCCATCAGTCTTCAGGGAGCAAAACAGCACCACATAGTGAAATCTTGAGTTTTTTACACTGAGCCTGACCCTCCTGGCAGCAGTGGCACATTTCCACCAGTCCAAGGACATTGAAGAATCAGCACAACAGGCCCCTCCTCAAGAATAGCAGGAATGACTGGCTAGCACAAAGTTTACTGATCAAAGAGAACAGAAAATAGGTATTCAAGTCCAGGATATATAGAGAACCCTCCGTGAAATCAATAAAAATAGGTCAATACTGGTGCACCTGATCAGCTCAATTGGTTAAAAGTCTGCCTTGGGCTCAGGTCATGATCCCAGAGTCCTGGGATCAAGTCCCAGTCGGGCTCCCTGCTCAGCAGGGAGTCTGCTTCTCCCTCTTCCTCCACCCCTCCGCCCTGTTCATGTTCTCTCTCTCTCTCTCAATTAAATAAATAAAATCTTACAAAAAACCCAAACAGGTCAAAACCTTGACATATAAGAGTGAAACTTGCAAATTTCAAAGATAAAGAGAAAATCCTAAAAGCAGCTTGGAACAAGAGGTTCTTAATCTACAAGGGTTAGAAACATAAGGCTGGCAGCAGATCTGTAAACAGAGAGATGGCAGTCCAGAAAGAACTAGCATGATATATTCAATATGTTAAATGGGAAAAATATGCAGCCAAGAAAATTTTACCCAGCAAGGCTGTCATTCAGAATAGGAGAGATGAAAAGTTTCTAGGACAAAAAACAAAAAACAAAAAAACAAAAAACAAAAATTAAAGGAATTTGTGAGCACTAAACCACTCCTGCAAAAAATATTAAAGGGGATCCTTCGAGCAAAGAGAGAGCCCAAAAGTAACAATGGCCAGAAAAGAATCAAGACAGCCTTCTGAGACAGTGACTTTACAGGTAATACAATGTTACTAAATTTATATCTTTCAATAATTACTCTAAATGTAAATAGACTAAATGCTCCAATCAAAAGACACAGTGTATCAGATTGGATAAAAAAAAATAAGAATGATCAATATGCTATCTACAAGAGCCTCATTTTAGACCCAAAGACACCTCCAGACTGAAAGTGAGGGGGTGGAGAACCATTTACTATGCTAATGGACATCAAAAGAAAGTTGGAATAGCAATCCTTCTATCAAACAAATTTGATTTAAACCAAAGACTGTAATAATAAGAGATGAAGAATACTATATCATAATAAAAGGGTCTATCTAACAAGAAGATCTAACAATTGTAAATATCTATGCCCCAAAGCTGGGAGCAGCCAACTAAATAAGCCAATTAGTAACAAAATTAGAGAAACACATTGATAATAATACAATAATAATAGGGGACTTTAACATACCACTCACAGCAATGGACAGATAATCTAAGAGAAGATCAACAAGGAAATAAGGGCTTTGAATGACACACTGGACCAGATGGACTTCACAGATATATTCAGAGCATTTCATCCTAAAGCAACAGAATGTACATTCTTCTTGAGCGCTCATGGGACATTCTCCAGAACAGATAACATACTGGGTCACAAATCAGGTCTCAACTGGTACCAAAAGACTGAGATTATACCATTGTATTTTCAGACCACAATGCTTTAAAACTTGAACTCAACCACATGAGAAAATTTGGAAGGAACACAAATAAATACATGGAGGTTAAAGAGCATCCTACTAAAGAATGAATGGGCCAATCAGGAAATGAAAAGATTTTTAAAATACATGGAAACAAATAAAAATGAAAACATGACAGTTCAAAACCTTTGGGACACAACAAAGGTGGTCCTAAGAGGGAAGTATTTAGCAATACTGGCTTCTCTTAAGAGACACAAAAAAATCTCAAATATACTACCTAACCTTAGACCTAAAGGAGCTGGAAAAAGAATAGCAAATAAAGCCTAAAACTATCAGAAGAGAAATAATAAAGATTAGAAATCAATGATATAGAAATAAAAAACAGTAAAATATATCAATGAAACTAGGTGCTGGTACTTTGAAAGAACTACTAAGGTCAATAAACCTTTACTAGCCAGACTTATCAAAATGAAAAGACCCAAATAAACAAAATCCTAAATGAAAGAGGAGAGATCACAACCAACATCAAATAAATATAAACAATTATAAGAGCATAGGATGAGCAATTATATGCCTACAAGTTAGGCAATCTGGAAGAAATAAATGCATTCCAAGAAGCATATAAACTACCAGAACTGAAACAGGAAGAAATAGAAAACCTGAACATATCCATAACCAGCAAAGAAACTGAAACAGTAATCAAAAATCTCCCAACAGGGATGCCTAGGTGACTCAGTGGTTGAGCATTTGCCTTTGGCTCAGGTCATGATCCCAGAGTCCTGAGATGGAGTCCTGAATTAGGCTCCCCGCAAGGAGCCTGCTTCTCTGGCGGCCTGTGTCTCTGTCTCTCTGTCTCTCATGAATGAATGAATAAAATCTTAAAAAAAAAAAAAATCTCCCAACAAAAGAGTCAAGGGCTGGATGGCCTTCCAGCAGAATTCTACCAAACATTTTAAGAAGAATTAATGCTTATTCTTTTGAAGCTGTTTCAAAGAATAGAAATAGAAGGAAAACTTCCAAACTCATTCTATGAGGCCAGCATTACCTTGATCCCAAAACCAAAGATCCCACCAAAACTGAGAATTACAGACCAACATCCCTAATGAACATGGATGCAAAAATTCTCACCAAGATACTAGCTAATAGGAGCCAACAGTACATTCAAAGGATTATTTATCATGACCAAGTAGAATTTATTCCTCGGCTGCAGGGGCAGTTCACAACATTCTCTAATCAACTCATGTGATACACCACATTAATAAAAGGAAAAACAAAACCATACGATTCTCTCAATAGATGCAGAAAAAAGCATTTGACAGAACACAGCATCATTTCTTAATAAAAGCTCTCTGCAGTGTAAGGATAAAGAGAACATATCTCAATATCATAAAAGTCATGTATGAAAAACCCACAAATATCATCCTCAATGGGGAAAAACTGAGAGCTTTACCTCTAAGGTCACAAACATGACAGGGATGTCCGCTCTCACCTTTGTTGTTCAACACAGTACTACTGGAAGCCTTAGCCTCAGCAATCAGACAGCCAAAAATAAATAAATCAAGGATCTGCAGCAAAAAAAGAAGTCAAACTTTCACTCTTCACAGATGACATGATACTCTATGTACAAAACCTAAAAGACTCCAACTAAAAATTGTTAGAACTGATACAGGAATTCAGCAAAGTTGTACGATACAAAATCAATGCACAGAAGTCAGTTGCATTTCTATACCCTAACAATGAGCCAGAAGAAAGAGAAATCAAGGAATTGATCCCATTTACATTTGCATCAAAAACCATAAGATACCTAGGAATAAATCTGACCAAAGACATAAAGGATCTATACTCTAAAAACTATAAAACGCTTATGAAAGAAATTGAGGAAGACACAAAGAAATTGAAAACCATTTCATGCTCATGCATTGGAACAACAAATATTGTTAAAATGGATAGCTACCCAAAGCAATCAATATATTCACTGCAATCCCTATCAAAATACCACCAGCATTTTTCACAGAGCTGAAACAATCCTAAAATTTATATGGAACCAGAAAAGACCCTGAACAGCCACAGAAATGTTGAAAAAGAAAACCAAAGCTGGAGGCATCAGAATTCTGGACTTCAAGCTGGTTACAAAGTTGTAATCATTAAGAAAGTACAGTACTGGCACAAAAACAGACACAAGATCAGTAGAACAGAACCCAGAAATAGACCCTCAACTCTATGGTCAACTCATCTTCCATAAAGCAGGATAGACTATCCAATAGAAAAAAAGACAGTCTCTTCATTAAATGGTATTGGGAAAATTGGACAGCCACATGCAGAAGAATGAAACTGACCACTTTCTTATACCATATACAAAAATAAATTTGAAATGGATCAAAGACCTAAATGTGAGAAAGGAACCCATCAAAATCTTAGAGGAGAGGGATCCCTGGGTGGCGCAGCGGTTTGGCGCCTGCCTTTGGCCCAGGGCGCAATCCTGGAGACCCGGGATCGAATCTCACGTCGGGCTCCCGGTGCATGGAGCCTGCTTCTCCCTCTGCCTATGTCTCTGCCTCTCTCTCTCTCTCTCTCTCTCTGTGACTATCATAAATTAAAAAAAAAAAAACTTAGAGGAGAACAGAAGTAGCAAGCTCTGCAGCCTATGCTGTAGCAACTTCTTGCTAGACATGTCTCCAAAGGCAAGGGAAACAAAAGCAAAAATGAACTACTGTGACTTCATCAAGACAAAAAGCTTTTACACAGCCAAAGAAAAAGTTGACAAAACTAAAAGACAACCCACAGAATGGGAGAAGATACTTGCAAATGTCTTATCAGATAAAAGGCTAGTACCCAAAATCTATAAAGAACTTATCAAACTCAAACACCCAGAAAACAAAACAAAAAAAATCCAGTCAAGAAATGGGTAGAAAACATGAACAGTCATTTCTCTGAGAAGACATACAAATGGCCAAAAGACACATGAAAATATGCTCAACCTCACTCATCATCAGGAAAATACATATCAAAATCACATATCACCTCACATCTGTCAGAATGGCTAAAATTAACAGCTCAGGAATCAACAGATGTTGGCGAGGATGTAAAGAAAGGGGAACCCTCTTACGCTGTTGGTGGGAATGCAAACTGGTACAGCCACTCTGGAAAACAGTATGGAGGTTCCTCAAAAAGTTAAAAATAGAACTACCCTACGACCCAACAATTGAAGTACTAGGTATTTACCCAAAGGATATAAACATAGTGATCTGAAGGGATACCTGCACCCCAATGTTTATAGCAGCAATGCCCATAAAAGTGAAACTATGGAAAGATCCCAGATGTCCATTGACAGATGAATGGACATGGATGGGGACACACACACACACACACACACACACACACACACACACACACAGTGGAATATTACTAGCCCATCAAAAAGAATGGAATCTTGCCATTTGCAATGACATAGATGGAACAAGAGAGTATTATACAAAGTGAAATATGTCAGAGAGAAAAACAGCATACAATTTCCATTAAATGTAAATTTAAGAAACAAAACAGGGGAAGGGAAGGAAAAATAAGATGAAAACAGAAAGGGAAACAAACTGTAAGAGACTCTTAACTATAGGAAACAAACTGAGAGTTGCTAGAGGGGAGGTGGGTTGTGGGGTGGGATAACTCGGTGATAGGCATTAAAGAGGGCACTTGATGTAATGAGCACTGGGTATATGCCACTAATGAATCACTAAATTCTATCTCTGAAACTAATAATATGCTATATGTTAATTAAATTGAATTTAAATAAAACAATTTTTTAAATAAAAAAATTTTTAAAATAGTTTTTAAAAAATGGGCAAAGGATATGAATAGTCATTTCTCTAAAGAAAATATAGATATGGTCAATAAGCATAGGAAAAAAGGCTCAACACCAGTCACTAGGGAATTGCAAATCCAAACCGTAATATATCACTTCACACCCATTAGGATGACTCTAATCTAAAAAGACAGGGTATCCCTGGGTGGCTCAGCAGTTTAGAGCCTGCCTTCAACCAAGGGCCTGATCCTGGAGACCCAGGATCGAGTCCCATGTTGGGCTCCCTGCATGGAGCCTGCTTCATGCCTGTGTCTCTGCCCCTCTCATTCTCTCTCTCTCTCTCTCTGTGTCTCTCATGAATAAATAAAAAAATTTTTAAAAAATAAAAAAAAAATAAAAAGACAGGTAATAAGTATTGGTGAGGATATGGAGAAACTGGAATATCATACAAGGCTGGTGCAAATGTAAAATGAGTGCAGATGCTTGGAAAATAGTCTGCCAGGTCCTCAAAGAGTTATATATAGAATCAGCAATTTTACTCCTTGGTATATACCTAAGAGAAGTGAAAGCATATGTTCACATAAAACTCACACATCAATGTTCATACCACCATTATCCATCATAGGCAAAATGGAAACAATCCAAATGCCATCAATTGATAAATAGCTAATTGTGGCATAACAACACAATGGATTATTATTTGGCAAAAAAAGGGAAATTAAATATTGATGCATACTACAACACATATGAATCTTGAAAATATTATGCTGAGTGAAAGAATCCAGCCACAAAAGACCACATATTGTATGATTCTATGTATATAAAATGTTCAGGATAGGCCAATTTACAAGGACATAGAGTAGAGTGGTTACCTAGAGCTAGAAGTAGTGGATGAGCGGGGTGAGGAAAGGGATATTGGGTTTTACTGGGGAGATTAAAATGTTCTAAAAGTTACTGAGATGATAGTTGCACAACTATGAATACACTAAAAACAATTCTGAGTTGTACACTTTAAATATACGAATTGTATGGTATGTATTATATCTTAATAAAGCTATTTTTAAAAAATAAGGGCACGTGGATGGCTTAGTCAGTTAAACTTCTGGCTCTTTGATTTCAGCTCGGGTCATAATTTCAGGGTCATGAGATCAAGCTCCACATGGGCCTCTGCACTGGATATAGAGCCTGCTTAAGATTCTCTCTCACCCTATGCCCTCCCTCTCACTCAGCAGAAGCTCTCTGTCAAAAATAATAATGATAATAATACTAACAATACTATGCAATGGCTCTTAACATTAAAAAGGGATGCCTGGAATGGCTTAGTGGTTGAGCATCTGCCTTCAGCTCAGGGCGTGATCCCTCAGGGAGTCCCACAGGGAGCCTGATTCTCCCTCTGCCTCTCTCATGAATGAATAAAACCTTAAAACAAAAAACAAAAAACAAAAAACCCCCCAAAAACTAAACATTAAAAGAAATGTTTAAAGCTATAAATAAGATTGAAAGCTGAATCAATAATATGCCATAGGAAGAAAATAACTATAACAATATGTACCTATTGTATATTTAGAATGTAATTTAAAAGAAGTGAAATGGATGTAATATGTCCTATTATAAATGTACTTACTGTCGCTCCATGCTGGCTATTTCCTGATTATCTTCTTTAACCTATAAAGGCATAAAAAGAAAATAGTACTTAAAGAATTACTCATTGTTAGGGTACCCTAAACACAATTTCCTTCTAAGGTATGCTGTATCAAAATGTCAAATGTAGTCTCTTTCTTGAAACCTAGTTCTTAAAACTCAACCTTTCAAGTTAAAAAACATATCATTAAGGAACTATTCACTGATTTTTTTTTCCTTTTTTCTCAAAGGAAGGGTGATGACTTATACAGCTATACCTATCCACATGGCACCATGAGGTTAACATATCTTCAGGCCTGGATCAGTTTACATAAATATCCAGAATTTCCAAGATTTCTAAGACTGTTACCCCTCACCCCAACCCACACACATAAGGCAGAGGGTGCCAGATTTAGTAATTGCCATTACAATTGAATTTCAGATAAACAATGAGCAACTTTTAGGGCATGTATATACCATGCCCTAATATACCATGCATACACATATACACACACACTACTCTAAACAATTATTCATTGCCTTCTGAAATTAAAACTTAAATAGTTGTTTTGTATTTTATCTGGCAATCCTATCTCAAGACCACACTTTCTCTCCCCTGCCTCCAACGATCTCTTTCCAAGGAACTTCAGAGATTCTAGATTATAATACCTTTCTGGAATGACTCTAATACTTAAATAGCTCCCAAGTTGATCCCTAAGGTTCTTCCAAACCATTTGGGTTCAACCTAAGACCATAAAGGAGTCTCATTTGTAGGTTCCTGATGGGTGCTACTCCCAAATATATATATGCATTTCTCCTAAGGGCCCTTTAGTTAAGAGGTCTCATTATAAACAGGCTAATTATAACAGTGCTAAATTAAAGCTAACCTTGGGTAGTAATAAAGGTACTGAATACATGTGACACAATCAGGTGACATACCGTGATTTCACAGGACATTTTAGTTCCATTCACTTTCATGGAGACATGGATGATAATAACCACAAAACTTATTAACCTTGGAATACTTCATTTTTTAAATATGAAGAAGCCCCAAACACAGAATGGAACAGATCTTCAATAAGATCATCAAACTGGGGGCACCTGGGTGGCCAAAATTGAAACAGGAAGAAATAGAAAACCTGAACATATCCACAACCAGCAAAGAAACTGAAACAGTAACCAAAAATCTCCCAACAGGGATGCCTAGGTAGCTCAGTGGTTGAGCATCTGCCTTTGGCTCAGGACGTGATCCCAGGGTCCTGGGATTGAGTCTCACATCAGGGAGACTGCTTTTCCCTCTGTCTATGTCTCTGCCTATGTCTCTGCCTTTCTTTAAATATCTCTCATGAATAAATAAATAAATAGTCTAAAAAAAATAAGTGACCAATAAAGAGGGTTTTCAGTGTCCTTACATGGATCCAAAACATGAAAAAAAGTATGGCCAAAATGTGCACAAAGACCATATAAAATTATGACTTAAATCAAGAAACAGTTTATATGAGAAATGACTTTCACCTAGATTTTCTTTGTCAAATAGTTCATCTTAATTTAGATGAAACTCACTTTTCACTGTTTTTTAAGACAATAAATGTACTGGATTTCTGTTCAATTCATATGCCTTAAATCAAATAAATCAATACATTTACCATATCTTGATATAGTAAAATAAGTATTTTTGTTTTTTGTTTTTTTCGACCTGCTTAAGTAATCTCTCTCTCTCTTCCATTGGAGATCCCATGCTTTTGTCTTCAGCAATCATTTGGTCTCGATGGGACTCCAACTCATAAAGTTTCTCATGCAGCAATACAGCCTCCTGTTTTACCTGGGAGTGTGCTATTTCCTGAAGGGCACAAAAAGAAAAATTTAATCAGGATTTTATCAAAACCTATTCTCAACTAGGTTTCAGTTTATAAGAATAAGGACAAATTTAAACCATCAGCATCCTTAAATAGAGGTATCAATATCTACAGTACTCAATAATGCTCCAAAGCACATTTGTATATTAGAAGAATAAAAATAAACCCCTTTTCCTTCATAAGTTATTTTCAGTCTAAGATTCACGAGAAGATGGGAGTTTATCTTATCTTCTAAATATAAGACCTGAAAAAGGATAAGGCAACTCTACCAGTGGGAAGATAATAAAGAAAACATCACAATGTATGTACAACTTTAATCACAATATTAAAGTCCAAATAACTGATCTCTAGAGGGAATATATTCTCATATATATATATATATATATATATATATATATAGAGAGAGAGAGAGAGAGAGAGAAAGAGAGAGAGAGAAAGAGTCATATACATACTCTACTACAATGTTACTGGTTGAATTGTGTCACCCAAAAAGATACGTTGAAGTCCTGGTAATCTCCAGTACCTGTGAATATTATATAACTTGGAAATGGGGTCTTTGCTGATTTAGTCATGTTAAGACGAGGTCATTAGGGTAGACCTTAATCCAATATGACTGATGTCTTTAGAAGACATGCAGAGACACAGAAGGAGAATGTCATGCAATGAAACAGGGAGAAAATGGGGTGATGCACCTAAAATAAAGGAATGAATACCCAGGACCGACAGACACCACCAGAAGCTGGAAAGAGGCCAGGAAGGAGTCTAAAAGTCTCAGCAGAAGCATGGCTCTGCTGAAACCCTGATCTTAGACTTCTAGGCTCTAGAAAATTTGTTGTTTTAAGCCACACAGTTAGTGTTATCTTATTATAGCAGTACTAGGAAATTAATACACATAAGCAGAATAGTTATTGTGTATTCACCACTGTTCTACTGTTTACGAAGAGAAAATGAAGGCTGTGGTAACTTTATGAGATAACTAAAAAAGCTAGGGTTGTTCATAGTGTAGAGGAGGGAGAAAATGGCATTTGAAGCTGTTCTTTATTGATCATTCATTCTGTGTCAGGCACTGTATTCTGTGTTCTCTATACACTATCTCTAATAGTCAAGGCAACTGTAATCAGATAGTTATCACCTCTGTTTTACAGATGAAGAAACTAAGGATCTGAGATGTAAATAATTTTCTAAGTTAACAAAAATAAAAGCTAATGATGATATCTGAAACTAGATATATGAACAAGGCCAAATTTTTAAGAGGCAAGACCTCCTCTTTTTTGAAAGCCAAAGAGGAGGAATCTTAAAAGGAAAAACTGAATTAGACGAAGTCTGAAAGCCTATTTAAAAAACACAATATAGGAGCACCTGGCAGCCTCAGTTGGTGGAGAGTGGGTCTCTTGATGTTAGGGGTTGTAGGTTTGAGCCCCATGTTGACTGTACAGATTACTTAAAAATAAAACCTTTAAAAAAAAAAGAAAGCATCGTATATATAGCTCAATAATGGATTAGCTTCAAGTCAAAAAGTGTGATAATAAAATATAGACAGAAGAAATGCAGATATTTTGGGGTATCCCTTTTCATAATTATCTCCCCTTTCCTTTTGCTTAATCATCCTAACTAGCTGATCGATAGTTGACATGTTTTCTTGAAGAACAAGTCCAAAAAAAAAATATAAGGAATCTGGCAAAAGATAAATAGAATTAATGACATATATTCTATATATATATATACACACACACACACACATATATATACACAATATATATTATATATGATAAAAATATATATTTTATTTAAGAGATTATATATTTTATTTATTTAAGAGAAAGAGAGCGCGCGAGCAGAGGGAAGAGAAAAGGGAGAGGGACAAGCAGACTCCAAGGTGAGTGAAGAGCCCAATTTGGGGCTTAATCTCATAACTATGAGATCATGACCCAAGCCAAAATCAGGAGTCAGATGTTTAACCAACTGAGCCACCCCGTCACCCCACAACTTATATATTCTTAGACAATACTGTAAGTTTTTGTAAAATTTCATGTTATTTTAGGCACACATGTGTGTACTGATGCCAAAATGTGGTATCAATACAAACACTAAATCCAAGGATATAGTTTACACCTCTTCCCGAAGATACTAAATTTGCCAACTGAAGTAAGACTTGACATTCCCCATACACCCTAAAACAGATAATGAAGAATTCTTTAGACCAGCTGTGTTAATACTAAATATGGTCCTTATTCTTCAAAGCATATTTCTATTACCAGAGAGATCCAAAAATATTAAAATTATATATACTCACATGTAGACAATAAGTATAGAAAGCCATCTTAATTTTATTTAAGCAAACTACTCTTTCAACAGCAAATTTCTAAAAGAATTCCAATACTCATGCTTATTTCTTTTGCAAGAGAGATGACAGCAATCCTGTCAATCTACAATTGTTACTAATCCTATCATCATGATACCTACCTGAATCCATAGGAAATGAGGAAAAGCAGGTAAGGTTTGAGGTATAGACAGTATACTGAAGTGTAAAGGACATGAAAAGGTAGTCGCAGAAAAAGAAATACATTGGCCAACAAATATATAAAGAAATACTTAATTTCATTCGTAAATAACTGAAAATTAAAACAAGATAGAAATGTTTACCTATCAAACTAGCAAAATTGGAAAAAGTGAATAATGCTTGCTATTAATGAGTGGATAGGATAACAGGCCCTCCCTTAAACTGAGTCTAGAAGTAGAAAATGGAACCACCTTTTTGGAAGGCAATTTGACAACTTTACATTTTATTTTTTATTTATTTATTTATTTTTTTAAATTTTATTTATTTATTTATGATAGTCAGAGAGAGAGAGAGAGAGAGAGGCAGAGACACAGGCAGAGGGAGAAGCAGGCTCCATGCACCGGGAGCCCGACGTGGGATTCGATCCCGGGTCTCCAGAATCACGCCCTGGGCCAAAGGCAGGCGCCAAACTGCTGCGCCACCCAGGGATCCCCAACTTTACATTTTAGAAGTGTGTATTTATCTTTTGACCCACTGCAAAAAATTCATCTGAAGACCTACTCATTTAACTTTGCATAAAATGCATGTTTTCACTGCAGCATTGTTTATAATCCCAAAAAACTATAAACAACCTACTCATCTACAATGCTGTACTATAGTCATGCAATGTAACACAATGCAGTAATTTAAAATAATGAGGGAGATCTCTGAGAACTGATGTGAATAAATATTCAAAAGAGAATGTTAGGTGAAAACAAAACCATGCTGCAGACAGTACATTATATGGGCATTCCACTTGAAGTTTTCCCAATAAAACCAAGATAAGGGGATCCTTGGGTGGCTCAGCGGTTTGGCGCCTGCCTTTGGCCCAGGGCGTGATCCTGGAGTCCCGGGATCGA
This sequence comes from Canis lupus baileyi, assembly GCF_048164855.1. Lineage (NCBI taxonomy): Eukaryota > Metazoa > Chordata > Mammalia > Carnivora > Canidae > Canis > Canis lupus. Next base: position 46,828,021 of record NC_132847.1, on the reverse strand, counting down.
GTCCCGTGTCGGGCTCCTGGCATGGAGCTTGCTTCTCCCTCTGCCTGTGTCTCTGCTTCTCTCTCTCTCTCTCTATCATGAATAATTAAATAAAATCTTTTAAAAAAATTAAAAACCAAGATAAGACCATAAAATTGTTATAAAGACTAAATAATGCTGGTAATCTATGTAAAGAGCTCAAAAAGCACAGAGTAAGCACTCAAAAAATACAAAGTAGTTCTCTCTGGAAAGAGGGAAACAAAATAGGCATTTTCATTTTTCATCTTATTTAAACATAAAAACTTTTTTTTAAATTAAACTGCTTTAACATGTAAGCATTTACACCTTTAAAATGATGAACTGATCTCTTTCCTTCACTCATTTTTAATTTCTTGTGCATGTCTTTAAATTACCGTTAGATTTTGCATGTCTTAGCATGGCAGAATGATTTTGCATACAGTAGGTACTCAATAACTGAAACTAATTTCTTACCAAAGTAGGATATTTGTGGTGCTGAATGGGAAAAAAAATTATACCTCTCTTAGAAAATTACTAAATAAATATACTTGAATGAGTTCCATTAATATATGTAATATGTAGCTGAATTATCTTTTGTAGCTAATAGAAGAACCCTTATTTGATTTTATACTTACAGCTTCCAAGCTCTCTTTTTTCATGTTCAGTGAATCTAATTGTTGTTGAAGTGTGTCTAACTCCTAAAAAACGGAAAAAAGCAAATACATATACAAGTTATATTTAAAATGTGTCTGTTTCTCAACATTTCAGATATAGATATGACAAACTAAACTTTATATACATATTCAACTCATATCTTGCTACTTGATTAAAATTTAACATTATTCTATTTTTGATCATTTCATAATGTATAAAAATACTGAATCACTATAATGTACACCTGAAACTAATAAAATATTGCATATTAATTACACTTCAATTAAAAAAATAAGTTCGTGTTACTTGATCATAGGTTGAAACGTACCCATTCACAATCCTAAATTTTGAGTTTATAATTTGCCTGTTCTACTGCAAGCTTTTCCTAATTTCATCCAAAACAAAATTAAGTTTTTTGGTTTTTGAAAAAAAAAAAACACCCAAAACACATTATTTCTATTTTTGCCAATTTATTCCTAAAAACTTTGCCAAGATCTACCTTGAAAAATACTTTGAGCTTGTCAAAGGTAGCCAGATCTTTTCACAGTGAATCATCTCAATCAGAGAAGGACAAACATTATCAATCGGAGAAGCACAGTGAATCATCACTGTGTTTTGAAAATATTAAATATCAGCAGCTTTCAAATTCATGATATTCTTGTTTAAAGTTATGATTTTTAATTTTTATTTTTTAAACCATGTTTCCACATCCTTTGCCTAATTTCTTTTAGGGCCAAGACATATAGTAATTTATGTGGCTCACTCCTAAGGAAAAGATTTTTTAATCTGATTACTTATTATTCAAAAACAGCTGTGCAAGATTAGCTACATTTTGATGGTATTTTGGCATTTCTATTATACTCTTTCTTCACTGTTTTGTTCTAGTTTATAAATCCTGACTAAAATAAAAAGTTAAATTGTCCATGAAGTAGTATCTGAGAAACCAAAACCACATTCACTTTTGGCATTTGTGCGGACTCATTCTCTATTAACTGTTTGGTTAAGGGACATCTGGGTATGTAAGGCCACTAACTTGCAAATCCGAGTCACCACCATGACTGTATGTTGGGAGAATTCTCAATAACCCCTCAGCAGATTCCCAGATTGCTTATTTAAACACCATGGTTAGGAGGCAAGAGCTGTTCAAATCAAGGACACAGAGGTAAAAGATGTGCTGCTTATTAGGCAGAAAAGAAAGTAAGCATCCCTATTGCTTTAGCATATGAGGTTCTTTATTATTTCCATCAACAGTTCATTTAAAATGAAGTGTTTTCATGTATCTTTATGACATGCAAAAGTGAAAGATGCATAGGAATGAATAATACAGTAAGATTAGGTCATTATGCAGCATAAAAAAAAGAAGTTTTCTAGATCAGTGCTTCTTAAATTTAAATGTCCATCCTTAAAATTATCTGGGGACTTTAAGATTCTAATCACTAAGTAGGTCTAGTCAAGTTCTCAGGGATGCCAATGCTGCTCATCTTTAGATCATATAGTATTAAGACTTCTAAATGCTTGGACCAAGTAGTGATTAGTATTACCTGCAACAATTTCTCATTTGTGGTTTTCATTTCTATATACTTGACTTGTTTTTCAGGAGACATGTTTTTGATAATGCCATCTGCTGCTTGCTTTTCCTGTTCAACTTCTTCTTCTACACTTCTAATTTGTTTTTCCTTCCTGAAATCAAAAGTATCCAATATTCCTCTTACTACATTGAGGGGAAAAACATCAATAAATTTTACTTAGGGTAAAATCACTCAACATAGTTTGTAATCCTTATAGATGTACAAAAAATTCTATTTGGAGAACTAGTGGTAGGTTGCCAGAGGGAAGAGGGTGAGAGATGGGCAAAAATGAAGGGGAGAGGTCCTTATAACTAGTACAGGCTTCCAATTATGGAATGAATAAGTCACAGGGATGAAAAGTACAGCATGGTAATAGTCAGTGGTACTGTGATAGTGCTGTATGATGATAACTTGTGGTGAGAATTGACTAACATATAGAACTGTTGAATCACTATGTTGTACACCTCAAACTTAACATTATGTGTCAACTATACTTCAATTAAAAATTAAGAAAACAGGAGAATCCCTTATACTTCTGAAAAAAAAAGTTGCCCTCATCAGCAGACTTATTTCACATCTTTCTCTTTTCAATCCCCAAATCCTTCTATTTCCTTACTGTTCATTTTCCTTTACTTTTTCTTTTTTTTTTTTAAGATTTTATTTATTCATGAGACACACACACACACACACACACACACAGAAAGAGAGAGAGAGAGAGAGAGGCAGAGATACAGGCAGAGGGAGAAGCAGGCTCCATGTAGGGAACCTGATGTGGGACTCGATCTCAGGACTCCAGGATCACGCCCTGGGCTGAAGGCAGGTGCTAAACTGCTGAGTCACTCAGGGATCCCCTTCCTTTACTTTCTTGCCAAAAAAAAAAAAAAAAAAAAAAAAAAAAAAAGAAAGAAAGAAAAGAAAAGAAAAGATTATCACAGAAAATCCTTAAAGCATTGTATACTTGAAGATGTATTTACACTTTGTCATACCTTCAAGACAAGTAAGACCATTAAATTTTAGAATAGTGGTTTTGAAACATCTTTTATCTACAGAATTTTGACCAAATGAAATCTTGCATGGTAGTTCGTCATATAAATGATATAAAGTAACACAACTCTGACTGATCTCTGAGTAGGGAAACCTACAGTGCAATTTGATTTAAAAAAATCATAACTTTAATATATTTGCCTACCTACTACTTTAATTAAAATTGGTATTCCAAAAGCTATATATTTAATGTTACAAAATAGTTAATTTCCCAAAAAATGTAACAGAGACATCACAGGCATAATCATATAAAAGTAGGAATCAATTACAAACAAAAACCATGTTTATCATATAATCACAAGAAATACCAGTGATGTGCCATTTACTACCTAAGCAAGGTCAATTATCAACAGGGCAGAGAAAAAATCTGAAAAAAATAGAAAGATGCTAGTTATCATATAAATACTTCAAGATTTACTTATAAAGACTACTTGAAGATAAATGTTTAGTCTCAGTATCAAAATTTCTATTTTGAGTTTCAAAATAGGAGTAATATTCTACTATTTATTCTTTCACATGTAGTTACCAACTTCTACAATTTTTACATTCTCTAAGCCCCCTACAGATCCACCTATTTCCCACACAATTTTTACATACTCCTATCCCACTGCCAGAATAAAGAATCTAAACTCAGAAATTTTCCTACAAACATCTCATAATAATCCAATAAAGGATGAACAAATCAACCTGGAATTTCTATTTATTTTTGTCTCACTATTGGACAAGGAGTGATAGCTTCACTTTGAACTTCAATTACTATAGTATAACAAATGTGTTTGCTGCTGAATTTATATGGGTTTATGGGCTCATAGTACTTTCAAGCAAAAAAGGTAATCAATTTCAATCTCTTTGTTTCATAGATTAAGGATACTAATGATCATGGAAGTTAATCTAGAACTAACTCATTCTGCACTCCATGATTATTCACTATCAACAATGAATCTTAATCATGTTTTGGCCGATACACCTGTCTACTATACTTACATGGGAACTAGTATTATATAGAATTCCATTTTACAGAGGGGAAGCTGCAGCACAAGGAAGGTAATTCGTTTTTTGAAGGCCACCTATGGCCAGAGTCAGGTCTTTTGATGCTTTGAGCACTTTGCTCCTGTTATAACTTGGCAGTAAAACCACCAATGACAGGGTCATAAAAAATGAGTAAACAACAAAGCTGAAACTTAGGGGAATACAAAACTCGGGGGTATCTTTTCAACTTGAATCTCTCTAAATACAAAATACCTTTAGGACTAACTTTAAATCACTTTAACAATTTATCTTTCAAAGTATGCTTGCATTTTCAATATTATATACTCTAGCTCACAAAGTACATTTGCTAATACATTTTTCAAGAGTAACTAAGAAATACAAAGGTTAAGCAAAGCACTTGTTATGCTAAAAAAGTCAAAGATGACTAAGAAATTATACTTCTAGTCAATCTTTTGCTAAGGAAGTCTAGCTTTTTTTTTTTATCACATGTTCACTGGGTACAAAGGTTAAAACATAGTGAAATGTGATCATATGACACTTTTTTTTTAATGGTGTAGAAGAAACAGTAGATTCCTTAGGACACGAGTCTCAGAGACAAAAGAAAAAAGTAAAGGTAAGATCCTATATATATTTACAGGTTTGATTGGTGCTGAGTTTTTAGAGAAAAAAAAAACTATATTTAGGTTTGTTAATCTATATAAAAATCTTTAATAGGCGATGAAAGAGCAGAAAATATGATTATATCTTCTCATGATCTACCTTAGAAATATAAACCTGGGAGCTAAAAAAATCTCTCCCAAATAAATTTATCATGTAATACAAAGTAATTACTTTTCTTTTGGGGGAAAAAAAGGTTTCATATAGCTAATCAAATTTATAAGATCTTTTTATTCAGAGCATTCTGAAACACTGAGGATTCTTAAAGTGACATTAACTTAAAAAAAATTTACAAGATGAAAAAAGACCAAAATTATGAATAAGTATGTTTGAGGAATGAAAAGATAGAAAGCATACATTCGACAGACTGAAGATGAATTTAGGAAGTATATGAGAAAGCTGAAGCCTCTTATCTTCCACAGTTTTAAGTCAACAGGTTATACCAATAGACAATGCCTAAATTAAAAAACCAAGAGATAGCAATATAAATATATACTTAAACATGAACATATACATAAGTATAGAGTCTTTACTTTCTCTTATGCACATATACTAAAATTTTAAAATATACAACCACTTCACTTGTCTTATAAGTTCTTTTCAATTGATCTAGAAACTACTGAGACATTCTAAAAATACTTTCATTTGCCAGGGGCTTTCCAGTTTGTTAAGATTACAATGTTGGAAAAAAAAAAAAAAGATTACAATGTTGGGAGGGTGTGGGAACATGTACTTGTTTCACATTTCATATATTTTAAGAAAAAACAGATTTAAAAGGAGAAAAAAGGAAATCAAAATATCCTCAATGATCTCTAAAGTTCTTCTCCTACTAAGATGAAAATACTCTCTTTTCTATCAGGCCTGCGATATGAAAGCTACATGCATCACAATCTTGTTTTGGCCCCTCTTCATGCTATTATTATCAGAGGAAAGGCAGTCTTCTAAAACAGTAAGTTTTTACAGTCACCATTGTGAAAATATTTCCAAAGGCATACTTTGTGTACAGTTAATAAAATATCCCAAGGCAATTCAAGCAAAAAAAAAAAAAAAATCTAAGCTATCAAAACTAATTGGTTAGCTATGTATATTCAAAATCTGTGATGTGTGAGCTAGATTCTAATTTGACAAAACCGGTTCTCATTTTATTTAAACTAAGTTGTTGTTTTTTTTTTTAACAGTTGGTTAAAGAAGTCTGTAAGTTTACACTATAAAATCTGAGATTAGTTTCAGGATATAAATACTATTTTTATTTTTTATTTTTTTATTTTAAAAAAATAATCTCCATGCCCAACGTGGAACAAAAACTCAGGACCCTGAGGTCAAGAGTCACACATTCTACTGACCAAGCCAGCCAGGCACCCCTAAACACCACTCTTTAAAATGTAGGAAATATTTTTTTTTAAATCACATATTTATGAGGAAAATTACTGTTGTTGCATTATTATAACTAGGGAAATACTTCAATTGCAAAAACAGTCAAAATAAGAACTATATTTTTGGATCTACAGCCACATAAGGGAAGAACTTCATGTTGCCTGGCTCTTAAATTCAATATATGGTTCAATTTGTTAATAAAATAAATATGCTCTGGGGGCACCCGGCTGGCTCAGTCAGTACAGCATCTGATTCTTGATCTTGGGTTCATGAGTTCAAGCCCCCACATTGGCTGAAGAGTTCACTTTAAAAAATATTAATGAAATAAATATTTTCTTTTAAAACACCAAGCTTTGGGCAGCCTGGGTGGCTCAGTTGTTTAGCGCCGCCTTCAGCCCAGGGACTGACCCTGGCATGGAGTCCCATGTCAGGCTCCCTGCATGGAGCCTGCTTCTCCCCTTGCCTGTGTCTCTGCCTCTCTCTCTCTCTCTCTCTCTCATATTAATAAATAAATAAATAATCTTAAAAACAAAAACAGAAACAAACAAACAAAAAGAAACGAGCTTTAAGCTGTTAACCCTATATAGAGTTATATCCTGAGTATTATTTCTTATTTAATAGCCCTAGGTGTAGTGTTGGTAGCTCTGATTTTTAAAAACAAAAAATTTTAAAATAATTTCATTATAAATCAGACACAAGTGATACACTATATACGTTAAGAGAATTATTTGCCATGTATTTCCATATATATATAATAGAATTATACCCATATTTTCAGTAAAAGTATAACAGAAGATATCCATATGATTAACTAGAATCTCTTTGCTCAGTTACATATAACAGAATTTCTTTAATCTTCAGTATTTCATCCCAGTGAAGAAATAAAAGTATTTGCTTTACTTTTTACACACTATAATATCAAAATATTAAAAAAGGAAATGTTTTTCTAAAACTATTTTCTTAAAAAAATAAAATAAAATAAAACTATTTTCTTCCAGGATTGGAATTTCACCCAGGATTGCCTGGGTGGTTATGCATCCAACTCTTGATTTTAGCTCGTCATGATCTCAGGATTGTGAGATTCCCTTCTCCCTCTGCCCCTCCCCTCTAAAAACAAAACAAAACAATCTTCCAATGTCTAATTTCCTGCATATGAAAATTTGGCAAATTCTGTTAATATTTTTCCTGATTAATGCATTTCTCATTTTTTTCTTTTTTAGGAAGTCAAATATAATTTCACTGAAAAGAATTATTCTTTGATTCCAGCGGATATCAATAAAAATGTAACTATACTTGATCTCAGTTATAACCAAATTACTTTGAATATTATAGACACAGGGGTTCTACAGACATATATTTTACTCACTGAACTCTATTTGACTGAGAACAATGTCACTATGTTATATAATAATAGCTTTGGTAACCTCTCCAATCTAGAAATTTTAAATATCTGTAGAAATTCCATCCACATAATCCAACAGGGTGCATTCATGGGCTTAAATAAACTAAAACAGTTACATCTCTGTCAAAACAAAATATCTCAACTGAGTCCTGACATATTTGTGCCTCTAAAAAACCTGATACTTCTGAATTTGCAAGGCAATTTCATAAGCTATTTTGATGTACCACAATTGTTTCATCTGGAATTAATAATTTTATATGGAAATCCATGGAACTGCTCTTGTAGTCTACTGAATTTACAAAACTGGTTGAACACGTCAAATGTGACACTAGGTAAGTTTCTATTATTTAAATTAATCAAAACCAAAATGTGATTGATTATATCATTCTACCTCAGGAAAGTCTCTCACACTTCATGTTTTAAAGAGAAAGAAACTATTCCTGTATAAGGGAAGCAGACAGAAACCCTGAAAAATACTTGTTGAACAGATATCCTTCCTCTGCCTTTTAGGGGGAAAAAAAGAAGAAAAGAAATTTAAATGTTCTGTATAATGAGATGATAGTCACTTCATGTATTAAGTTTACAGTTTAAATATGAATTCATAAGAGAATTTTTTAAGGCATTTCCTTTTCTTAGGATAAAAACAGATGTCCTATTTTCTTAACTGCAACCATGTACTGCCTGAGATCAATTTTTACCACAATCTTAATCATAACATCTTTATTAACACAAACCAAACAATAGATACTGCACTTAAACTATATTTGTAAAATAACTTAATAAACAAGGTGAATCTTTCCCTTCCCGTGTTGCTAGGCAAATACAAGAGTTTCTTACTAATAATCTTTAATAATGACAGGCAGATATACCAAAAAATTCTAGGTAAAAATAATTATTAAATGCTAGCCATTATAACTTATTAATAATAATAATCCTATTTTCCATAATAAATCTTATTCTGATTTACTAGAAAATGAAAACGTCACCACGTGCATCCACCCAGGTATCCTGAATCACTACAGTATCAAAACAGTACCTTATAATGCTGAATGCTACTCAAAATTTCCTCCACCTATAAATGAAGATCTTTATAACCACTTTCACTTCATTAGCAACTCAACATTCAATAGCTCTTTGAACAACTTAAAAAACTCAGGTAATGTACTGGTTTTGAATATTAATATTGCTGAAGGTAGTATACTAAATTAACTGAAGTAGTTCCGATTATTTTCTGAATTTTAAATTCCTGAAAACAATGTAAAAGAAAAATTCCTTAACAAAAGATTTACAAAACACTAAGTTTCCAAACTAGGCTTTCCTAGTTACCATCCAAATGCCATTATGCAACTTATTTAACTTCTTTGGGCCTTATTTTTGACTAGTTAAGTCACAATTCTATTTAATAGGTATAAATCAATAATATTCTTGGTAAAATGATAAACAATACCTGCAAAGACAAATAGTTATTTCAGAAAAAAAAAAAAAGGTATTTTTAACCACACTATTAAACACCTTTATTGTAGTTTTAGTAACTTTTGCTTAAAGAAAATTATAATATATGTTTATTTCTAATACCAACATTATGGAGTTATTAGGACATATAATTAATGATTATTTTATTTTTGTCAATTTAACAAAATCAATCTCTCTCGCTTTTTCTCTCTCTTGGTGTTCCAATTCAGAACGTAAACTTCTTGGAAAAAGTTGGGCTCTTCTTGTTGGTGTGGTAGTTACTGTACTGATGACTTCACTCCTCATTTTTGTTGCTATCAAATGCCCAATATGGTACAATTTTCTGCTTAGTTATCATCATCATCGCCTAGAAGAGCATGAAGCAGAAACCTATGAAGATGGTTTTACTGGAAATTCAAGTTCTCTTTCACAGGTTCCAGATACAAACTCTGAGGATACTACAGTAATATTTGAACAACTACATTCATTTGTGGTAGATGATGATGGGTTTATTGAAGACAAATACATAGATACTCATGAATTACATGAAGAAAATTAATTCTGTTCAATGTTTGATTTTTTAAAAATGTTATAAGTTCACTCACAGTTTAGACATAAATGGAGATTAAGCATGTGACATACCAAACTGTGGCTAGTAGATTTAGATTTTTTTTTTGCTAGTAGACTTTTATATTAATTGCAACACACGAGTATCATAAAATGATGTTTTTATCATTGGTATTGAGTAAGTCGGTCCAAATACAGTAACAGTGATAATACTAGCATTACTATTTTCAGCAGTATTCAGACCATACATCCTAATAAGGAAAAGACCTAAACTATTCATTAATTAAAATGAACTGATTCTAATATTAGCCCAGATATTTTATGTAATACATATTAAATTATATTAAAAGTTTTATTGATTGGAATCAGTAAATAATAAAGGTTTGGGGGGGTGCCTGGGTAGCTCAGATGGTTGAGTATCTGACTCCTGGTTTCAGCTTAGGTCATGATCTCAGGGGCCCAGGATCAAGCCCCATGTTGGGCTCTGTGTTAGGTGCAGAGTCTACTTGGTCCTGTCCCTCTCCCTCTACTTCTCCCCCTGCTCATATTCTCTGTCTCCATCTCTCCCTCAAATAAAATCTTTTTTTTTTAAATTTTTTATTTATTCATGATAGTCACACACAGAGAGAGAGAGGCAGAGACACAGGCAGAGGGAGAAGCAGGCTCCATGCACTGGGAGCCCGACGTGGGATTCGATCCCAGGTCTTCAGGATCGCGCCCTGGGCCAAAGGCAGGGGCCAAACCGCTGCGCCACCCAGGGATCCCTCTCAAATAAAATCTTAAAAAAAATTTTTTTTTAAATAAAGGTTTTGAATTTGTCAAAGTGAAAAAGCTTAAACATACGACACACTAAGACTGCTTTTATGCTTGCAGAATGAATTTATGGAATTGGAAAATATTTAAATGCTTCCTGATTTAGCACAATAAATTTTCTGAAAATTTAGTACTAACTTAAGGTATAGGTACAATGTCCAAGCACAATCTTAATAAGTTACTACTTCTTTCAAATATAAAAAAAAGACTGTGACCATAAAGGAAGACCATCACAACTGAATAGTATGGTAGCTTCCAAAGTGGGTATTACAAGTCTCCATGAATCTTGTTTTTAAAAAGCTATATTTCTGCCTCTCTTTGGGAGAGTTCTATTCAAATGAGTCTGTGCTGGAGTTGAGGAATCTTCAGTTGGTCCATGGACAGCTGTTTGGGATCCTGTAGATAGAGCAATGTTTCCCAAATTGTTTATTCTAGAATATTAATTTCCAGGGAAATGCTCAAAAATATTGAAAGAGAGAAAACAGTACATGGTCAAAGTACTATAGAATTACTATAGGAAATACTGAGTTTAAACACAATTTATTCAAGATTCTAACAAACTAAAATGCTCTCTGCCCTTCAACAACTAAGCATTAAGAATTTTTCAAACTTACTGGACAACAAAACCCTTTCTTTGAGGTGCCTACAAAGAGTCCATAGCACAATGATAGTCCAAAAAACTTAGTTTGGACAACAATGACCTTGGGACTATAACAGGAAGAGTCTAAAGTTAATTATTTTGTTAATTCCTTATAATCAATTGGCTGTAGTCATAATTTTAAAAACTTAATGCAAAGTGGCATTAAAAATTGTAACAAAATCCATCATTTTTACCTTCCATGGTGTGAAAATTAAGTGTATTTACACCTTTTAGAGACTTCTAAAACACTATAATAAAATACATTTATAAATGAAATAATACAATGTCATATTTTCTTCATCACCATCATACAGGAAAGGGCGTAGTGCCTAAAGGTCCATTGATTCAAATATAAAAAAAGACTGTAGGATTGAACGTGAGCTGAGGAGCAGGGAGATAGATATTTAAGTGTATAATAACACTATTTATTTTTGTGTATGTTCAAATTTCCCTATAATAAAGTTTTTAAAATGCATATGTACTTGAGAGTTTCTCAGACTAAACATAATGTATATGTATGTTATATTCTGCAGAATAGTTATTTTAAAGGTTACATCAATAGTAAATTCAGTTCAAATGTCTATTTAGGAAAATAAAAACTGTTTGGATGACATACAGTCTGTGAAATAAGAAGACTCACTTATTTATATGCATATTTGTGTTTATGGAAACATGTTTTCAATAAAGGATATAAGTGTTTTACATGTAATAGTTCCTACTAGAAGTGAGATAATTATGGAAACAAAATACATCTTTCTCTAAATAATCTGTTATTTTACCAAACTACCATTTCCTAATATGAGGCAAATATTAATATCTGAAAAATCTAGTAAAATGAAATATAATTATGAATGAACAAAGACTACATCTAATCTCTTAGGCCCCTTATAATTGAATGTTAGCATGTGAAATTGAATTAAAGCCGAGTGTAATGTTATAGTAATATTTTAAAGGCTGTACTCTATAACTAACTTATTTTGAATAGACGTTCCATAATAAACCTGACAGTTTATCCATACTACACTAAATGGAAGTTTTCTTAGACCTGCCTTCTCAGGGTATGGCATTACCTGCTCCCTTTGAATGTGTAGCCAAGGAAGATCCTTGTCTCACTGACATATTGGCCCTCTGATTAACACATGAAATAAATCTATTCACCTGGTGCATATAAAAGTAAATTTCATGAAAATAACTTTTGTTCTTAAATTTCTGCTTATGTCAGGAGAACCAATTATGTCCAGCCTCAATTACCAACTACAGATATTAAGAAACTGCTCACTGCTCACATTTCAGGACAAACTATCATATTTTAAGAACTCTTCCCTTAACTAAATGAACCAAATAGACATAAAAGTCTATGACAGTCCTAAATTTATAATCTGTGAGCTATCTTTCTGGATGAAATATCTATAAAACAGGTTCATATATTTTTAAATCTGACCTAAGTATTATATAACTGTAGATAAAGGATGAGATAAAAATTAGGACCTTAATCTGGAATGTGTTCAACAGACTAAGTTCATTATTTACTTTATAGGTACCTAGGGGAGCTATTTTATGCATGATAAATGATAAACACTTGCTGAGTGGTTTAAACAGAACAAACACAACAGTAAAAAGTTTTCAGGTGAAAGCTTGGTCACCATGTATATAGAATTTTCTTTGTAAATAGAAGAGTTTTCCAGTATTTATAATTTTTAAGGTAGCACTTTATAACATCAAATGATAAAGAAGAGGTTCCTTTGTTTTTAATCAACAGAAAAAATTGTATTACCTTTCAAATGTTTTATCATTACATATTAACAATTCAATTCTTCAATTGTTTTCTCTATATGCATAAGTAAAAGGACAGTATATTTGGTGTTACAGAATGTCAGTAATTTGGGTTATTACCCTTGCTCTCAGAGATTAATACTGATAAAATTCTGAGACAAAATATGTACAGGGTGAGTGTATACAAAATAGTATATCTGGTGTTACAGAATGTCAGTAATTTGGGTTATTACCCTTGCTCTCAGAGATTAATACTGATAAAATTCTGGGACAAAATATGTACAGGGTGGGTGTATACAAAATAGCTTATGTTTGCACTGCCTAGACAATATTTAATTAAGGCCAAAAATCAATGAATAATCATGTTAACTACTGTTATTATCTGAATATTTACGTCCCTCCAAAATTTGTATTGAAATCCTAGCCCCCAAAGGTAAATGGTATTAGTAGGTGGTCTCTGGGAAGTGATTAGGTAAGGAGAATGGAGGCCTCATGAATAGAATTAGTGCCTTTATAAAAGAGATCCCACAGACCTCCTTCTACCATGGGAGTATACAGAAAGGAGATACCTAATATGAACGAAAGAGGGACCTCACCAGAATGGGACCATGTTGGTGCCTTGAGCCCAGCCTCCAGAACTGTTAGCAATAAATTCCTGTTGTTTATAAGTTACCCAGTATGTGGTATTTTGTTATAGCAGCCCAAATGGACTAAGATAACTATATCACATCAACCTATTACCTTTGTAGGCCTTTGTCACTGCCACATTGACACTTATTACCAGAGTCAAAATTATTTGCTATCTGGTCTTTATATAAAAAGATACCTTTATGTGTATATATATGCATTAATATAACTACTAATTATAAATTAATAATTGAATACTGTAATAATGTACATAGCTCACTAATAATGTGCCTTTTATTAGACTGGGACTTGAATTCCAGAATTCAAACTAGTTAAAAGCTCTGGTTAAAATTATAAATGGTCGAGATGAACATATTCTTATTCATCTTAAAATTTAATATTACTTGAAATAGAAATTTTATTTATCTAATCTATGTAATAATTTTATTTATCCAGGATTTGGGTACTTAATGGCAAATGATAGTAATTTTATTTATATAAGACTTGGGTACTTAATGGTAAAATAAAAATAATAGATGTGTAACCAATAACATTTGTATTCCATATATTCAACTTTTTAAAATAAAATGCAAGAGAAGGGGTGCCTGAGTGGCTCAGTTGGTTGAGCATTCATTCAGCTCTTGATCTTAGCTCAAGGCTTGATCTCATGGTCATGAGTTTGGGCCTGCATTTGCCTCCATGCTGTGTGCAGAGTCTACTTAAAAAGAAAAAAATGCAAGGAAAAAAAAGAGAAGATTTATAAAGAAATAAATGACTTCAAAATTAAACTAAGAAATGTTTGATTTCTAAATGGATTGTACTTACGCTTGTCTTTCAGTAAATATGATATCCATACTTTGTGTTTCTCGATCATTTTGAGCTTTAAGCTGAATAAAGAGTTAATACAGAAGTTAGTGATAAAAAATTACCATTTAACTTTAAAAGTTATTCTGATCATGTACTAATTGAAAGATTATTGTAATAATCCTAATGCCACATGCAAATTTTTTTTAAAAATACAGTATCTATTTCATTTGACAAACTACTACCCTGAAACAGGAAGCCTTTCATAGGTAATATAATCTCACATCAAAGATATTCACTATTCTTCTATTCTTCAGTGATCAAATAATCCAATATAAATTTAATTTATATAAACAGAATTTCTAAAATTTATTGGGTGTCCAAGAGTTCATTAGTAATACGTTGGTTTTAGACCCAACACAAAGTTTTATCCTTTTTTTTTTTTTTTTTAATTTTTATTTATTTATGATAGTCACACAGAGAGAGAGAGAGAGGCAGAGACACAGGCAGAGGGAGAAGCAGGCTCCATGCACCGGGAGCCTGATGTGGGATTCGATCCCGGGTCTCCAGGATCGCGCCCTGGGCCAAAGGCAGGCGCCAAACCGCTGCGCCACCCAGGGATCCCCAAAGTTTTATCCTTAAACAGAATTTTATCTGAGTACTCCTACTTGACTCTACTGTTCATACTCAGCCTAGAATTTGGTTCTTCCCCAAATAATTGACAGAACACATAAAGAAGTTTCCACATTTTACATGCAGCATTAAGACTTTTTTTGGGGGGGGGTCCCTGGGTGGCGCAGCGGTTTAGCGCCTGCATTTGGCCCAGGGCGCGATCCTGGAGACCCGGGATCGAATCCCACATCAGGCTCCTGGTGCATGGAGCCTGCTTCTCCCTCTGCCTGTGTCTCTGCCTCTCTCTCTCTCTCTCTGTGTGTGACTATCATAAATAAATAAAAATTAAAAAAAAAAAAGACTTTTTTTTTTTCTTAAAGATTTTATTTATTTATCCATGAGAGACACAGAGAGAGGGAGGCAGAGACACAGGCAGAGGGAGAAGCAGGCTCCATGCAGGGAGCCCGATGTGGGACTCAATACCCAGACTCCAGGATCACACCCCAGGCAAAAGGCAGGCACCAAACCGTGGAGCCACCCAGGGATCCCCAAAACTGTTTTTTTAAAATTGGGAATTCTCATGTGTTCTAAAGTTAAGACTAATTTTACCAAATTATGTTTTTAGAACCCCAATTTAGAAAAAAGTCATTGTAGAGATTCTAGTCTAATTATGTAAGTTAGAAGCTATATAAGTTATATAAAAGTTGTATAAATAAGTTATAGAAACTATAAACTCTATGTATGTTATTTTCTTCCAAATGTTTATAATCAAAAGAAGTTAGCTCCTAACATTTTGTCATCTACCAAAGACTCAAAGAACATTAAACACCCATTCTCATTTATCAGTCAAGAAGTAGGGTTATATATGGCATCATAAGGTAACCATTCATTTTTCTCTCTCACTTATAAAATGTTATAAAGGTTACCTTATATTTACAGTGAGTACTTAGCTGCTTTTGTGCAAATGTTAAACCAAAAGTATTCCATAAGTTGGAATACTTAATCTGTATACAAGGAATATAGATGAGACTCCCTAACACTGTGGTGTGAGACCAGTTCAACCTAGCCTTGTAGAAAGACACTAAAGCATCCATTAGGGAGATCTGACAAACAGGAAGAAATTTAAAAAGAGCAACCTAAGGGGCATCTGGCTGGCTAAGTAGTAGAGCATGCAACTCTTGACCAGGATATGAGTTCGAGCCCCACACTGGATATAAAGATCACTTAAAAACAAAATCTTTAATGAAAAAAAAGCAACTGAAGGAACTCAATTATAATAGTGGCATTTAAGATCAGAGTAATACCTATCTGTAAGGTGTGCAAAGTTTTATCAAACTATTTCTAGATATAACTTTGTAGTGGAGGACATGATCTACTTGGTCTATTGCTTATACTTATAAATTTTCTTACCATGTTGTAATCATTCATCACTTCTTCCATTTCAGTATTGGTATTAAGTTTATCTACCAACTAAAAACAAAGATACAAAAAAAAAACCACTCTGTTAGTCTTTATAAATTTTCCCTATAATTCATAAGCTGGTATCTAATCTTACAAACAATGAGTAGTCATTTCAGTATTAATACAAGTATTTTGTCTTCTAAGATAAAAACAAATATTGAGCTAAGTATATATTATGCATTTGGCCAATCAATAAATCACATTTTTAGGGTGGCAAAGTGAGCAGTAATAAACTATTCTTCCCTCAGACTGTACATTGAAGAGCTTTGCCTGCTTTGAAAAGATGTCTGGACTTAAAAGAAGTGTCTAAAGAATACAAAAGGGATCCCTGGGTGGTACAGTGGTTTGGCGCCTGCCTTTGGCCCAGGGCGCGATCCTGGAGACCCGGGATCGAATCCCACATCGGGCTCCCGGTGCATGGAGCCTGCTTCTCCCTCTGCCTCTCTCTCTCTCTCTCTCTCTCTCTCTCTCTGTGACTATCATAAATAAATAAAAATTAAAAAAAAAATAAAGAATACAAAAGTTTGGGGAACATGTGTCTGTCTTTTCCTCAGCAGAGAGGGTATTAACAGATTTATAAACAGAATTATATTATAATTATATAATATTATGATTATAAATATATTCATAATTATAATAATATAATTGTAATATAATATAAAAGTTTGGGGAACATGTATCTGTCTTTTCCTCAGCAGAGAGTGTATTAACAGAATTATAAACAGAACTATAATTATATAATATATAATAATATATTAACATAATTGTAATATAATAACACAATATAATTATAATATAATTATATTTTTAACAGAATTATATTATACCAGTAAAAATGCAAAATTATTTTCTTGGTCTTCCAAAAAAAAACCAAAATACAAAAAAAAACAACAGGGTAAGGCACCATCAGCTTACTTATACCAGTAAGCTTCTTTCAAAAAATTAGGCAATGATAGAAATAGCTAACATATTTACCTGTGACAAACATTATTCTGGCCTGTTGAATATATTCACTTAATTTTAACAATTACTCTACAAAGTAGATACTATCCACATTTTGCAAATAAAGAAATTTAGCAAGCTGAAGAGCCAGAATTTAAACAGGAAGGCTACTAAAAGCAAACTATTTGGATATAACTGTGCCTAAAAAACTAAGCTTTATTAATGTACTATGTATTAGTATATATCCTATTTCACTTGATAAGAATAGTAAGTGCTACTAAAACCTAACATTCTCAAATGTTTTTCTATGTGTTAGATATGGGCTAAATGTTCTCCTTATATTAGTTCATCATCCTACAAACAACATATTTTACACATTATTAATATTATCATACTAAGTAATTTACCTAATGCATTCTACTACAACTAAAAAATGGCTTTTATCTAATATCATTTCATATAATACAAAAAACTTTCTCATATTTAAGACAAAACATTTACTAAAAACATTGCACTGAATACTAGGCTCTACAAATTGTTCATTATGGATTATATAGTCCAACGTATTTGAGAATTACAATATTCCATAATCAGCAAAATTTGTTTATGAGTACAATGTAACAATATCAAGTAGATACAGCATAATTTACCTAGCCATTTTGGTAGAATGTTTTGTATTTTATGTAACACTATAAAGTGCACTAACATTCTTATCATAGAAGTCCCAGAAGAAGAGAGGGAGAAAGGGCTGAAAACTTCCCTAATCTGGAAGGAAACAAATATTCATAAAAAAGGTGTAGAGAACATCCATAAAAAAATCAACAAAAGCAGGTCAACACCAAGATTATCATAGTAAAATCTGCAAAATACAGAGATAAGGGGAAAAAAATCCTACAAGCAACAAGGAAAAAGAAATCCCTAACTTAAAGGGGAAGACAAATAAGGTTAAAGCAGATCTACCCACAGAAACTTGGCAAGCCAGAAAAAAAGTGGCATGATAAATTTAAGTGCTGAATGGGAACAACATGCAGCCAAGAATACTTTATCCAGCAAGACTGTCATTCAGAGTTGAAGATACAGTGTCCCAGATAAACATAAAACAAGATTGTGACCACTACACCACCCCTGTAAGAAATATTAAAGGAGACTCTTTGAGTGGGGAAAAAAGACCAAAGGCAACAAAGACTAGAAAGGAATACAGAAGATCTTCAGAAATAACAATTTAACAGGTAATAAAATGGCACCAAGTGTCATATAACCATTCTGAATAAAAGTGGAGTAGGGATCCCTGGGTGGCGGTTTGGCGCCTGCCTTTGGCCCAGGGCGCGATCCTGGAGACCCGGGATCGAATCCCACGTCGGGCTCCTGGTGCATGGAGCCTGCTTCTCCCTCTGCCTGTGTCTCTGCCTCTCTCTCTCTCTCTCTCTCTGTGTGACTATCATAAATAAATAAAAAAATTAAAAAAAAAAAGTGGAGTAAATGATCAATCAAAAGACAAAGGGCATCAGAATGGGAAAAAAAAAACAAAACAAGACTCACCTATATTCTGCCTATAAGAGACTCATTTTAGACTTAAAGACCCCTGCAAATTGAAAGTGGAGGGATGGAGAACAATTTACCATGCAAGCAGATATCAAAAAAGAGCTAGAGTAGCCATACCTAAACAACTAGATTTTAAACAAAAGACTATAACAAGAGATGACAGAGGGTAGTATATCATAATTGAGCAGTTTACCCAATAAGAAGATCTAACAATTGTAAATATTTATGCTCCCGACTTGGAAGCTCCCAAATGGATAGAACAATAACAAACATAAAAAAATTGATAATAACACAATAATAGTAGGGGACTTTAACACCCCACTTGCAGCAATGTACAGATAATCCAAGCAGAAAAGCAATAAGGAAACAACGGCTTTAATGACACGGTGGCCCAGGGATCCCTGGGTGGCGCAGCGGTTTAGCGCCTGCCTTTGGCCCAGGGCGCGATCCTGGAGACCCGGGATCGAATCCCACATCAGGCTCCCGGTGCATGGAGCCTGCTTCTCCCTCTGCCTGTGTCTCTGCCTCTCTCTCTCTCTCTCTCTTTGACTATCATAAAAAAATAAAAATTAAAAAAAAAAAATTGACACAGTGGCCCAGATGGACTTAACAAATATATTCAGAACATTCTATCCAAATGCATCAGAATTCACGTTCTTTTTTCAAGTGCATGTGAGACACTCTCCAGAACAGATCACATATTGGGTCACAAATCAGGCCTCAACAACTACAAAAAGACTGAGATAATACCATGCATATTATCTGGCCACAGTGCTATAAAACTGGAAGTCAACCACAAGACCATTAAGAAAAACTTTGGAGGGGGGCTGGAGTGGCTCAGTAGTTGGGCATCTGCCTTTGGCTCAGGGCATGATCCAAAGGTCCTGGGATCGAGTCCTGCATCGGGCTCCCCTCAAGGAGCCTGCTTCTCCCTCTGCCTATGTCTCTGTCTCTCTCTGTCTCTCATGAATAAATAAAATCTTTGAAAAAAGAAAAAATTTGGAAAGACCCCAAATAAATGGAAGTTAAAGAACATCCTACTAAAGAATGAATGGGTTAACCAGGAAATGAAAGAAAAAACTTTAAAAATACATAGAAACAAATGACAATGAAAATTTGATCGTCTAAGACCTTACAGATGCAGCAAAAGTAGTCATAAGAAGGAAGTATATAGCAAGATAGGCCTACCTCAAAAAGCAAAAAAAATCTCAAATACACAATCTAATACACATGTAAATACACACATAAGGAGTTAGAAAAATAAGGCAAATGTGAAGCCTAAAGCCAGCAGAGAAAGGGAAATAATAAAGATCAGAGTAGAAATAAATGATACAGGAAACAATATAGGTTGGTGAGGATGCGGAGAAAGGAGAATGCACTGCTGGTGGGAATGCAAATAGGTACAGCCACTCTGGAAAACAGTATAGAGGTTCTTCAAAAAGTTAAAATAGAAACTACCATATGACCCAGCAACTGCACTACTAGGTATTTACCCAAAGGATACAAAAGCACTGATTCAAAGGGCACATGCACCCAGGTGTTTATAGCAGCTTTAGCAACAGCACCAAAACTATGGAAAGAGCACTAATGCCCACTGACTAATGAATGGATAAAAAAGATGTGACACAGACACACATAAAATGAAATATTACTCAGCCATAAAAAAATAATGAAATCTTACCATTTGCAATGACATGTATGGAGCTAGAGTGTATTACCGCTATGCAAAATAAGTCGGTCAAGAAAGATAAATACTGTATGATTTTACTCATATATAGAACTTATGAAACAAAACAGATGAACATAGGGGAAAGAAAAGAAAAGAGAGAGAGGGAAGCAAACCATAAAGGAGACCCTTAACTATAGAGAACAAACTGAGGGTTGCTGGAGGGGAGGGGGGTGGAGGGCAGGTTAAATGGGTGATGATTATTAAGGAGAGGACTTGTTGTGATGACCACTGGGTGTTATATATAAGTGATGAATCACTAAATTCTACTCTTGAAACTGATACATTACACTGTATGTTAACTAACTAGAACGTAAATAAAAATTGAAACATTAGAAAAAAAAGACGACCATGACTGGCAGAATACATATTGATCTGTTAAACCAAATTATCTCTGGGGAGGGCAATGAGGGAAAAAGCAAAATGATATTTTAATCTCTAACTTTTCCTGTTTTCAATCTTTTACAGTAAGCATGTATTTGTGTATTATTTGGTATTTAAAATAACACATTTTTAAAGCAGCAAAAACCAAAAAAAATGTTCAAAAAAATCTTAGAACAAATACCATGTTGTAGTCTGCTAGTTGTCCTTGAAACTCTTTGATTTCAACAGCTAAAGTCTCAGCTCTGTAAGCATAAAATACATTTATAAACACATAAATAAGCAGAAGTGAATTATAAACATTATGTAACTATGAATTCAGTATTAAATTTCTGAAATATATTACATTAAATGTTGCTTGTAATAGGAAAGATCTTGTATAATTTTATCTCCAAAATCACTTACCTCTTTTCATATGACAAATATACTGAATTCTCTTGATTGTACATTTCTATTTCTTTCTGAAGTTTATTAATTTCCATTGTAAGTTCACTTATTTTACTTCTAAATGAGAAGAAATTAGAAAGTCAGTAATACTTCTAATCCAGAAAAGAGCCTTTCTAGACACACAAAACAAACTTCTCATACATGTGTAACATTATAAATGGTTTTATGAAATTTCACTAAAGGAAAAACAATTTATGTGGCTTATTTGACTAAGAATGAGGAATATCCCAACTTTGATAAGAAACTAAAAGAGATTCTCTAATCATTAAGATGAAATATGACCAGAATATAAGGCTGGTCAAACTAACAATCTTTAGACAGAAGCAGATGCCTTAATTGTCACCCTTAAACCACAGGCCATCCTCTAGGACAGGGCTTCTCAAAAGCAGCACTATTGACATTTTAGGTCATTAAAGAATACTCTGAAGTATTCTGAAGAATACTCGGAAGAATACTTCTTTACTTCAGGGGAAGGGTCTATCCTGTGCACTCTACGAAGTTTAACTATATCTGTAAAAGTTGTCAGTAGCACAACCCGTCAATCCCAAGTGTGACAACCAAATTATTTGTCTAAAAATTGCCAAATATTCTCTAGAGAGCAAAATCAGTGCCAGTTGAGAACCACTGCTATAGAGTCAAACAATTACATAAATAGCTGGAACTATTTTTTTATGCAGAAACACAAATCATAGAAAAGCAAGGAAATGAAATGATGAAAAATAGTGCTATTCCTTTTCCTTCTTTTGATTTAAAAGTGGCTGGATATCAAGAGATGCTATACAACTAACATCCTATCTTTTTTGCTGATATTAGTTTAGCTTAATGCTAAACTTAATGGACTGATGGGAAAAATGTACACTTCTCTTTACTGCCTTCTAGAAGTTTGAGAATCATAAAGGATCCTGATATCAGAGAAATGAAAGGATCCAGAACTGGGAAAGAAAACAGTACTTTTAGGACATGATAGAAGAATGGATTACATGAAATGGAAGTAAGAGAGAAAGAAGATACTGATAATGAGCCAAGAAGAAAACAAAGTAAAATGGGAAAATGGAGATAGGACAGTAGGACACCTGAGCAAGAAAAAGGTAGGTTGAGAATAAGAAAAAAGTTCTCAATTTAGAGCTTCATACTTTGAGACACATAATAAACCTTATTAATTAAAATACCCCACATTCGTAGCAGTTGACCAAACATACATTTATGTAAAACCTTGCACTGATTAACATGTCATAAATAACTTTTCCCTTTCTTATTAGATGCAACTAGTGACATGTCAGTGGTATAAATAATATACTTCACAGTAATTTGTGAAAGAAGCATAAAAGATTATTCTTATCATTTTATGAAAAACAGTGAACTTGACATATAGAGTTCATATACATGCAAATATACACAATTTAAAATCTCAGCCTAATTGTATTATCACATATATTTTGTAACATAGCCAAATTAACAAATTATATTAGAACACAAAATAACTCTTAGAAATCGAAAGATAATTATCTTAATAAAAGTACCAGAGTTAAAACTTCACGACCATTCATAGGAAAAAACATACCGAAGAAGCCCAAGATAATAAGATTTGTCTAAAATTTGCCTCTGAGGACCTAAAAAAAAAAAAAAAAAGTTTTTAATTATTACTGTACAGTTTGGAAATGCTGCCAAAACACCAAAGCCAAAGCACAATAAAGTTACACTCCATAATTCTGACAGTCCTTATTTATGCTCCAATAAATCTGATAATCAAGACAAATCATTAAAATGGAAAAGAACACTGGGACACCAGGCTGGCTTAATCAGTAGAGCATGGGACTCTTCATCTCCGGGTGAAATGAAAAGAGAATTAATATCCTGGCATTATGACATAATGGAAACTTGAATTAAGACCATGAAAATGGGACTAGAGGTAGGGCTGTTAAGACAGTAGACTCTACGGGTCAGGTTGACTGAATGCACACTAAGAAAGTCTAGAACGGGGTTATCCAAGAAAACCTTCTGCAACAATCGAAATATTCTATATCAGAACTGTCCAGTGAAGTAGCTACCTGGGATTATTGAGCACTTGAAATATGGCTGATGCTACTTGAGAGCTAAATATTTATTTTACTTAATTTTATTCAATTTAATTTTAAATAGCTACATGTAGCTATTTATTATCATAAAGTACAGTACAGATTTTGGACTGTGAATTTCTCAGTGCAAGAGATTATGATTTTTCAGAATTTGTCTCAGAGACTTTTTTAGAAACATGATCTTATTTCAGTAGGAATACGAAAGTATTCCTAAGGAAAAAAAAAAAGTATTCCTAGGTTAAATGTCCCAAACCTTGAGAAATGAAGTGCTCTGCAAGGTGGGAGAGGTAAGGGTAGAGAGTACTGACTGTGAGCTCTATGCTCAGAAGAGGGAGAGAATGTGTTAGAAAGGGAAATGGGGCTCTGGAGCAGGTAACAAGTCACAGCAGATAGTAGTACATATAATAATCAGAACTCTTTCATGTAAGACTCTGAAATATACTGGTAGAAATTATCTTAACTGATATTGGTTCTGTTCTAAGGAGAAATCAATACAGTAATAAATATTTGATAAATTATTTATAGGATTATTTAATAAAATAAAATGTGCAAATATTTCTCTGAATATATTTTCAAAGACTAATTATATAATTTTGACACTTTTTCACAGTACTCATTATTATTAAGCAAGCATTTCTAAATAACCGTTTATTAGTATTTAGTGAGCTAAGTGGTATTACAATAAAGAAAGAAAATTTGTCTTCTCAAAGGCATGGCATGGTATATTATACAATATAGCATCTTATAATTAATTTTTCTCAATAGAATATCTTCATCCCTGATAAGTCATTTGTCACAAATACAGAAAATAAAACTCATTATAAAGCAGTTCATCATGCTTTGATTTGTACATATTACAGACCAATTTTTTGAATCCTAACATACCATTATGTCTCTTTAAACACAGAGGCGTAAGGAAAGATGCAGCAAAAATCTATACATTAGTCTCATTTCCTTACTTAAAGAGTTACATATTACAATGGTGCATTAGAAAAAGTAACACTCAACTAATTTCTCATAAAAATATAAGTATCTTAATAGTGTCACTTTTATATTAAAAAGCATTTCAGAATATTTCTACATAGTACTAGAAATCTAATTTTCATTCCTAAGCTTTTCTTCAAATTATTTCAAATTTCTTCAAGTTATAACAAGTTTCATGTTCAGAAAAATAAAGATTAAAATACCTCACATATGTATTTATTCTCTATTCCACAATGTATTTTCACATTCATTCTTTTAATTATTTAACCCTAACCATAATTTTGTGAATCAACGAATAAAAATGGAGTAAAATAGCCTTCTTATAATTCTCATTTAGTAATAAGGTACTGTAATATATTTTTTTAAGATTTTATTTATTTATTTCTGAGAATACACAGAGAGGAGAGAGAGAAGCAGAGACACGGGCAGAGGGAGAAGCAGGCGCCACGCAAGGAGCCTGACGTGGGACTCGATCCCAGGCCTCCAGGATCAGGCCCTGGGCCGAAGGCGGCGCTAAACCACTTGAGCCACCCGGGCTGACCGTAATATTTTTTTTAAATATTTTATTTATTTATTCATGAGAGACACAGAGAGAGGCAGAGACGCAGGCAGAGGGAGAGGCAGGTTCCTCACAGGGAGCTCGATGTGGGACTTGATCCCGGGACTCTAGGATCACGACCTGAGCCCAAGGCAGACGCTCAACCGCTGAGCCACCCAGGCATCCCTACTTTTTTTTTTTTTAGGTTTATTTGAGAGAAAAAAGATTTGAGAGAAAGAAAGAGAGAGCATGATCAGGGAGAGGGGCAGAGGAAGAGAGAGAAGCAGACTCCCCACTGAGCAGGGGGGCGTTATCCTTGCTTGATCATGACCTGAGGCAATGGCAGATGCTCAACTAACTGAGCCACCCAGGTGCCCCTGTTTAATACTTTATACAAAATATACCCATTTTCTTAAAATAGATACCTTTCATTCCAGTTTTCATTCCACTCAAACCTTGCTGTGTTACAGGACGATCAGCAACTTTGATTTGAGAAGACAGAACACCTCCTGTCCCTATGGGACCACCACGAGAGCCTGGTCTTGCTGTTCCAGGTGGCAACTAAATGAAAAATATGATTTCAGTTTTAGTAAACTAGAAAAATACTGTACCTTCTACTACTGTTAAGACTGCAAAGAGAATATTTTACGAATTAAAATTCTATTTAATTTGTAAAATATTCTTTATACTTTTGAATTTCTGAAATATTAAATATTAATAAAATTCTTTAACATTTAAAATTCCATGAACATTAAATAGTACACTTCCTTAAAATTTAAAATTCTAAAATAAAATTTATTTTTTTGTCAACTATATTTTAAGAAAAATTAGATTACATAAATATATAAATAAAATTCTATGTGTAGACACTATTTATAACACCCCTAAACTGGAAAGGAACTAACTGTACACATATTTGTCCTTATTTTAACCATAAGAAATGGTTGAATAAGTTGTAGTATATTAAAAAAGTTGATACAACAGTATTTATTTATTTATCTATTTTAGATTTTATTTTATTATTATTTTTTTATTTATTCATAGAGACAGAGAGAGAGAGAGAGAGAGGCAGAGACACAGGCAGAGGGAGAAGCAGGCATCGTACAGAGAGCCTGACGTGGGACTCCATCCAGGATCTCCAGGATCACGCCCTGGGCTGCAGGCGGCACTAAACCGCTAAGCCACCGGGGCTGCCCTATTTATTTATTTTTTTAACAGTATTTATAATTCCATTTTGTAAAACAGAAAGTCTGGAGAATTTTATAAAAAACGGTAACAATGGTTATCCTAATAATGCTGTAGTTCATTTTTATGTTATCTTTTCACAGCTTGATGTTTTCAGCATTATTACAGTAAATATATATTACCTTCAAAATTAGAAAAAAAAAATGGGGCAGCCCTGGTGGCGCAGCGGTTTAATGCTGCCTGCAGCCGGGGGTGTGATCCTGGAGACCCAGGATCAAGTCCCACATGGGGCTCCCTGCATGGAGCCTGCTTCTCCCTCTGCCTGCGTCTCTGCCTCTCTCTCTCTCTCTCTCTCTCTCTCTCTCTCTTTCATGAATAAATTAAAAAAATAAAATCTTTTAAAAAATTAGAAAAAAATATGAAAAATTTTCTGTTTCCTTTTTTCTTTTTTAAAGATTTTATTTATTTATTCATGAGAGACACAGGGAGAAGGGAGTTCCGGGATCACGCCCTGAGCCCAAGGCAGACGCCCAATGGCTGTCCCTGAAATTTTCATTTTTAAATTGAAATTATATATAATTCTATCACAAGATAGTCAAATAAGTGTTAAATGGCTTACATCATTCAGCAAGCATACAGATCATTACTCTACATGATTTTCTATTTCAGTTCTGCAAAATCCAATAGAATACTATACCCTCTGAGGAAAGAATAAAAGACTCCCTTCTTGGGGTGCCTAGGTGGCTCAGTTGGTTAAGCGTATGCCTTTAGGCCCTGGAATTGAGCCCCATGTGGTGGGGCTCCCTGCTCAGCAGGAAGCCTGCTTCTCCCTCTCCCTCTGTCCTCTACCCCCTGACCCCTGCTTGTGCTCTCTCTCTCCAATAAATAAGTAAAATCTTTGGGAGAAAAAGATTCCCTCTTTGCCAGTTCATACAGCATGGAGAGGTTGGAAAGGTATGAGACAATCCAAAGCTGTTCCACGTTATCCTTCTGTTATCTTCCATTCTTTCTTTCCTTTTTTCCTCACACTCTGCCCAAGAGTAAAGCAGTGATCTCTGGAAGAGAATGCTAAATCTCTTCCTGGGTAAACTTTACCAAATGAAAATACAGAGAAATATAAATTAAAATCAAACACATCTAAAAGAATGAATAGACATGTATGTATTCACATAAAAATATGCTTACAATATAGTATTAAAAATAATAGATAAGGTAGACAACAATGTATACCATTGTTTTAGAAAATATTAAAATCATACAATCTTATATGCATGTGTCTTAGTGTTTGTAAATAAACAGAAAAAAGTTTGGAGGGATACATATCACACTGTTGACTATCATTATAGCTGAGGTAGGAAGGAACTCTGGCACTATTCCTTTGTATATTTAATGACAAGCACCAATAGTTTAAAAACTAGTAACATTAAATAGGTGAAGCAGGGGCAGCCTGGGTGGCTCAGCGGTTTAGTGCCGTCTTCAGCTCAGGGCCTGATCCTGGAGACCCAGGATTGAGTCCCATGTCGGGCTCCCTGCATGGAGCCTGCTTCTTCCTCTGCCTGTGTCTCTGCCTCTCTCTTTCTCTCTGTCCGCTTCTTCCTCTGCCTGTGTCTCTATCTCTCTCTTTCTCTCTCTCTGCTTCTTCCTCTGCCTGTGTCTCTGCCCACCCCCCTCTGTGTCTCTCATGAATAAATAAAATCTTTAAAAAAGAATAAATAAATACATAAATAATAAATAAGTGAAGCACCTGGCACTGAGTAGGTGGCCAGTAAGTGTCCAGATTCTTTTATAAATATTTCATTAGCAAGCATAAATTCTTACTAAAATAAAAATTCTTACTAGCTCAGTACCATGCATATGAAGACTTTAGAAAAATCATTTTAGTATAAGTTGATGTTGATAACGTTACGTAAAACTCTAGAAAAATCTGAAAACATTAAGAAAACCTGACTTTAACAAAATCATTCCCTCCAAAAATTACTGTTCTTCTTATGACTTAAACACAGGACCGAGGGGCACTTGGGTGGTTCAGTCAGTTAAGCAGCTGCCCTCAGCTCAGGTCACCATTCCAGAGTCCTAGGACTGAGCCCTGCAGCAGGCTCCCTGCTCAATGAGGAGTGTTTCTCCCTCTCCCTCTGCTCTTCCACCCACTTGTGTGCTCTCTCTCAAATAAACAAATCTTTAAAAAAATAAAAATAAAAAATTAAACACAGGACCTAACATTATCTCTAGTTTGCAGTTAACCTACTGTATAAGCTTGACATACAAAGAGTCAAAACCATCTGTTGCAAGCATCAGAATAATTAATATGAATATTTTGGTGTATTCATTTCTTTCTATGTATGTATAAATATGCTTTTATGTTCAACGGGCACCACACTGCTTTTTTCACTTAATACTATATTATAAAGATTTATAATTTCTTCAAATATTCTTTGAAAATAATTTTTAATGACTACTTCATAGCTTATTATAGGAAGAGATGCATCACATTTTAAGATTCACTTGTTGTAAGGTAATTTAAGTTGCTTTCAAATTTTCACTGTTATAATTCCAATGAAACTGTAATAATCATCTTTACAGGATATTATTTTGCTTAGAATGATCAGTTTATAAAGTTTATCCAATTT
Source organism: Canis lupus baileyi (assembly GCF_048164855.1). NCBI lineage: Eukaryota > Metazoa > Chordata > Mammalia > Carnivora > Canidae > Canis > Canis lupus. The sequence goes on along the minus strand of NC_132847.1, from coordinate 46,799,139 downwards.
TTTCTAATGTGGTACATGTTTGATGACACTCTCCATTTCACATTAAGCTATTAAATTTTTCTAGTCTGTTTCTAGGCTGTTGTGGCAACCAAAATATCGTTTTACTTATTACTTATAATGTATTTATAGTGGAGTACTGTACTTTTCCTTATTTTTGCTTTATTGCTTTAGATGAATTTTAGAATAGTTTTAGAATGGTATCTCATATAATTTTGATTGAACATAGGGTTCATAGCCTTAGTATAGCAAGAGCTCTTATAAGTTTGCTTTTTCATTTTAAGATTCTGAACTCTATGACATCTATGTTACAAATAATTTTTACCCATTTATCATTTTTAACTTTTTTAATGGTGTTTTCAATTTTTAAGAATTCAAATATATAAATATAAAGATACTTTCCTTTTCAGTATTTGGTGTTTGTTTTACAAAGGCCTAGTCTACACCAAGTTTATATGAAATACTTGCCTATTTTTTCTTCCAATACATTTACAGCTTCATTTTTTAAATATAAAGTTTCGGTGGGTGCACGGGGGGAAAAATAAATGAGTAAATAAATAAATAAATAGTTTCTAAAATATCTAGAATTGGGGCACCTGGGTGAGTCAGTCAGTTAGGCATCTGCCTTCAGCTCAGATCATGGTCCCAGGGTCCTGGGATCCAGCCCCGCATTGGGCTCCCTGCTCAGCAGGGGAGCCTGCTTCTCCCTCTCCCTCTGCCACTCCCCTTGCTTGTGTGCTCTGTCGAATAAATAAAATCTTAAAAAAATAATAAAAATAAGAATATGTAGAATTCTGCGTGAGGGAGGGGTCAATTTTTAATAATCAATGGTTTACCCATTATTTGAACGCACTACTGAATGTTCTATGCTTTTCCCACTATTTTGAAATGTCACTTTAATCATTAAGTTCTTACATATGTCTGATTCTGTTTCTTGTCTATTCCATTTCATTTGATCCAGCCACCAATAAACTGTACCACTTAAATTACTGTACCTTTAAACTAAATTTGAATATCAGTATGAGCAGGCATTTTCTCTCAATAATGTCTTTCAGACATCCTTCCACATTTATACTTCTAGGTATTCCCTCCCACAATACAAAATCATATATAACACTATCCGGACAGAATAAAGCAAGAACAAATAAGAATTATAATAGGCAGGCTCTCCAACTTCTACCAGGGCATATGCATAAGAATTCAACAGAACTGTTTGAAACTTACTCCAGTTGCCACTCGAGTATTTCCTGACGGGGGTCGTATTCCAGAAGGAGGTCTTCCAGGTAACCCAATTCCACCTCGCGAAACAGGGCGAGCTGCTGAAGGCTTGTGATTACTGGCCATTGTTTGTACACTTTAACCACTATTTGGAAAACAAGAAACAGTTCAATTCTCCTTTGGTGCCTTCTATAGTAAGACACTGGGGATCTACATAGCTTTCCTTCAAACATTTAAACCACAATAACTTTTCTTGCAAATGGCCATTCCAAGTACCACTATGAGGCCAAACCTGCTTCATTTTGTTCAAATTTGACATTAATGTTACATCTACAATGGAGTCATTGAAGTCAATGAAGTCATTTATTATAGTATGCCTTCTTCCTTTCCCTGTTTGCTTACCAAAATGCAAGCCTCTCTAATTAATTATCTGTCTTGAGCTCTTCCTATACTCTAATAAAATTTCTTTTTTGACATATCCAGCACCTTTCTTCCGTTTAGACTTTTTCTCTGTGCTCTATGATTCACTTTCTTATATTCTCTGTTATCAAATGCTTCATTTTACTCTTAACCCCAGCTTCCCCGCAAAACACTTTTAGTAGTAAAAGCTGTTTTAGCTTCTTAATCCACAAATCAAAGCAAAGGGAGTACACAACACTCCCCTTGCTTCTCAGTGTCACTTTCAAAACACTCTTCTTCCAAATCTTAAAAAAACAAAAACAAGACTCTCTTCCTTTGACAACCAGGGAACGCAACCTTATTGCCTTGGATCTTGCCTGGTTGCTTTTATCTAAGGACCACCTAATCTCTAACCCCATCTTCACTAAAGTCTTTTAGTGACACCTAGTTCAGTGTCTATTCCAGTCCCACCAAAGCCCTGGATGACTTCCCTGTGGATTCAATACCTAACGTTCTAGGTCACGGTTCCCTGACCTAAATTTCAGTTACCATCTCAACTCCATTTCAGTCATCTATAGCTGTGGGTCGACCTAGAGCTTGTCATCATCTGGAATTGTTTCACCCCAGTATCAGTTGAAATACTTCATTCCCCTTAATCTCCACATGCCTGTCTCATCTTTTTTCTAACTACATCTCCCTTTAAAACAGTTCCTTAATTCACTCATTTTCTTCCAGTTTATCAGCCCTCTCCTTTACTCATCAGAATACATCATTTAAAGTTTGGCTGATAATTCAGAACAGCATTTTTCAGATTATGGGTCACAACCTACCAGTGGGTTGTGAAAAAAATTTGGCAGATTCTAACCAATATACTTTAAATGTGATATAAAAATTATAAGAATTTACTGCACATAAGAAGGGTGTTGTTTCATTAAGTTTTGTTTCAGTTATGTTTACATAAACAACGGTTTGAAGTATCACCAGAATCACCAAAATGTGACTGACATGAAGCGGGTGAATGCTGCTGGGAAAATGGTGCTAGTCGACTTGCTTCATGCAGGTTTGCTACAAACCTTCAATTTGTAAAAACAAAAAAACAAACACAAAACACCCCGTAGTATATGCGAAGCTCAAGAAGATGAGGTATGACTGTTGTCAATGTAAAATTTAAGTCTATTAATTAACTCTAGCTTCCTTGACAACTTTAAAAAAATGTACGATATATAGAATTTCTACTTGATTGCCACTGCTTTCCTGTCTTGGTAAAAGCTTAGCATGAGATCAGTCCCAGAGGGTAAAATATAAAGGGTCACTAGTAACAAAACACGCCAGGAACTCCTGGGGTATTCATCACGCAAACATTCACATAATCTCCACCATTTTTCACACGGAGAAGCAGCCTCGCCTCTGGTTCCAGAAAGATGAGTGATTCAAACTTTAGTTCTGCCAAAACAGTTATCCAGGGCAGCCCCGGTGGCTCAGCGGTTCAGCGCCGCCTTCAGCGCGGGGTGCGATCCTGGAGATCCCGGATCGAGTCCTACGTCGGGCTTCCTGCATGGAGCCTGCTTCTCACCCTGCCTGCTCTCTCGGTCTGTCATGAATAAATAACTAAAATCTTAAAAAAAAAACAAAAAACAAACAGTTACCTAATCCCCGCTGGATGTTTCCTCATCTGTGGGACCCAAGTGTGGCAATGAGGTAGATCTTGCAAAGCCTTTGTGATACTACATATGAAACCTCTAATTATCACTACCATTATGCTCCCCGAGGCAGCCATTTTAACAAGGAAAGTTGCTAACACGAGAGAGAAATCTATTACTTTGAGTAAAATCCCTCAAAGAGAATTTTCTCTCTGAGGCTCTGGAATCCTTTCCTCCGGTCTCGCCTCGTCAGGTTTCCTCAGGGCACTGTCTGAGGAGGTCTCTCCACACGCTTGGCGGGACTGGAGTCGGACTCCCCGAGCCTGGCGACAGGCTGAGGAGAACAGCCAAGCGCCGAAAAGATCGGATTCGTTGTGTTTGGAGCGGATCAGCTTCTCCAACGTGAGAAAACCGGATCCGGAGGGACTGAAGGAGGGACAGAGGAGACCCGGGATTTCTCACCTCCTCCGTCGCGTCAGGAGGGAGGTCGCGAGGTCGCGAGGTCGGGGAAGGGCTCCAACTTCTTTCCGAGGCGGGCGCCTCGGCGGAGCCCACCAGCCTGTCTCGTACCGGTTGGCTCACTCGCGACTCCTCGCTCACCCTCGCGCTCACCCTCGCGCAGCTTTCCAGGGCTCTCAGACCTAACCACTGACCGCCCCGCGCGACCGCGTATCCCGGCAACGAGGGCGGGGCGGGGAGAGGGCCGTCGTCCTGATTGGCCAATCTTCGGCCTCGGCCCTGGCAACTACAAGGGAGGCGAGAGTAAACCGCTCTCGCGAGATTGGAGGGCTAAATTTTTGTTGTTGTTGTCTGGATACGTCCGTGCTTTTCTGGAAAAATTGGAAAACAGCGTCTTGGCTGGGAAGGAACACTTTATTGGAAATCCTTAGTTTGCTTTCTAGCTACAGCAGCCTCTCTGTGTGCCCGACCTGAATTCACGCCTAGCGAGTTTTATTATAGCGCCATGTCACCTCACGTGCTATCGTTTTTATTTTTATTTTCTATTTTTTAGTCGTTTTTAAGAAACGTTGTTTAAAGTTATTTGTGATAGGAAGGCTTGTACGTTCTTTTCACTTATTAAAGATCGTTTCCCTTCCTTTTGGAACCCCAAAACGTACACATTAAGTATAGATGCGTTTCCGGGACCGTCTATTCCTCAATTGGTTGGAAGCTCCCTTTCAGAATTCTTTTGATCCAAGTTCGTGAGGAAGGATGAATTAAATGGACAATGGTTCTAAAATAACTATGTTAGTATCGTTGTTTTAAAAACAAAAACAAAAACCACGATGTTAAGAACTGCTACATCTCATATCCCACCTCTCTAATAAAGTAACTTGCAGTTTGTTTTCTTCCAGTCTTCCTACAGGTGCGATTGCAGCTATATTTTACTTTTAGCGTGGTTTTTTTTTTTTTTACATTATTTCCAACTCCCGTTTGAACCCAACATCTTTGCAGCGATCATTTGTTATCCTTTTGTTCACTGTAGTGAATGGCAGTGGCATTTACCACTCCAAAATATGCCACTTTGGAATAAGGATTATTTTGAGCTAAATGCAACTGGAAAGAAGGAGATACAAGAAAAGCTACCATTTCCCGACTTGCCTTAAAAGCAGGACATAAATTTCCAAAGAAAAGACAATAGTCACGGGACACAACTTTAGACCCGTTGTCAGCCTAGAGACTACATGAAAGAAGCTACATAACAAACTTTACCAACTGGCCTTTATTTGCCATTAGCTCCCCATGTTTGCATGTACATAATCGGCTGCCTCTAAAGACTTAAGAACCTTTTCTTTTCTTCCGTAAATACTGTTCCTTTGTTAAGATATTATATAAGCCCAGACTCTAGCCACCTCTTCTATTTATTATACATGTCAATAAATTTGTTTTTCTCTTGTTAATCTATCTTTTGTTGCAGCGCCCCCACGGATAGCCTAGAAGGGTAGTAAGAAAAAAGATTCTTTCCCTCCCAATAACCTCTGTCCAAGCGCTCGGTACACTGAATCGTCGGAGAGAAGCTACTGACATTACGCAGATTTCTCCCTGAGTACCTCCAGACACATGGGAAGGGGGCCCAGCATTGGATACTTTTATGTTTAAAAACAACGTTTAGCTTCGGAAAATCTCAGGAGACCACAGAGTAAGTTCGAAGGGGTCGGGCGGGACTGCGCTGCCCCGACGCAGCGTCCGAGGCAACCTCCGGCAACCGCAAGGGAGCGCGCAGCCCCTCGGATCAGGATTTAAAACATCCGGATTCGGCGCGCCGGCCGCTCAGGTCCCGCTGGCGCGTGGCATTGTGGGATTTGTAGTCCCGGCCCGCACCTCGGACTACAAGAAATAGTTCCCCCAGGACACAGAGAGGGGGCTGGGGCTCGCAAAGGATCTGGATTGGGGCGACCGGGCCCAACGCCCGGCCGTCAGCTCCGCCTTGACAGGCGGCCCACGGCGCTTTAGGGAAGTGAGGCTCACCTCGGCGGCGGCCTCGGCAGCCGGGACGCACACGCTTTGCGTCACGGCGGGCTGAGACAGATGATGAATTCCGGTGTGCCTGTCAGGGTTGCTGTGTCACTCGGCCCGCTCGGCGCTCCCCCTTCGCGTCGCCCTTCCGCGCCGGCTGTCGGGCTCTTCCGGTGCGCAGCCGCCCCTCACCTGCAGGCCCTGCGCCCGCCGCGCTTCGGCGCACCCCCGGCGTCTCCCGCGGACTGATCTCGCGCGGTGCCTGGGCCCCGGGCGCCCGACGCACCAGGGCCATGGCGAGCAGCGCTGCCAGGTACCGGCTGAGCTGCTCGCTCCCGGGCCACGAGCTGGACGTGCGGGGCCTAGTGTGCAGCCTCTATCCGCCGGGGGCCTTTGTGTCCGTGTCCCGAGACCGCACCACCCGCCTCTGGGTCCCAGACAGGTGAGCGCGGCGAGTCCGGGGCTCCCGCCACCCACCCCGCCCGGGTTGCAAGCTTCCTACTGTTGGTGGGAAAAGAGGGACGCTTCCCTGCCGTTCTCCTGCGCTCTTCCCGGCCCGGGCTCCATCCCGTTCGCGCTCCCTCCCAATTCTGCGCGCACAGTGTAAGAAACCTGTGAGATTTAGGTGGAAGGAGCACAGCTTTCGGGTAACAGAGACGTAAATTCTTGTCCTTAACTTGACCACAATCGAGTAGGTGACCTTGGACGAACCTCTTATGTTTTGGGCTATGATTTCCCACGTTTCTTTTAGATTTGAAAATGTACTGATGCCAGGTGCAACGCAGCCCCCACCCCCCGCCCCCAAATGAGACGTTGTGAGACATCTGACGTGTAATTGAAGTAAATCCTTTCCTTTCCCTAGAATTTGCTCTGTAGTCAGCCTTCCCTCAAGTTTAATTTTTGAACTAGGGTTCTCAAAAATTGCACGGCAGAAAGTTGCACTGGCTCCTCTCCTCGTTGTCCAAATCAGAGTTTCTTAGTCTGGGGTCTGTGGTGGGCCTGGATGGCGGGGATGAAACTTTTCACATATTTTATGGATGTTTGGGGATGTGCTGCTTCCTTGAGAGAAAGCCCATTGCCTTCAAAAGGATTGTCACAGAGATTGAACAAAAAGAGAAATTAAGGAACGGAAGGTTGAGCTCAGGTTCAAATCAAGATCAAGGGGTCAGTCCTGATTTGGTTGGTTGTAACAAGAAATTTACAACCTGGGAGACGGATTTTAGTTCGGAAAGAAAATTTAAGGTGATTTGCTTTGTTATGTAGGACATCTCCCGTTAGTATAGTTTTCACTCAGAGTTTGGGTAACCATGCATAAATTCAGATAGATGGTAACTATTGGTTGTGTGCCCCCTATTTGTTTACAGTTCTAAAGAAGAGTAAGACAACAGACAAGTTCCCTGTTTTAACGGATCTTTCTTACAGTCTGGGAGGAAAGGTGGATCAGAAAAAATGTAAATATATAATTGTTCATTGGCATGTATACTATGAAAACAAATATAGGTAGAGAATTGAGTGGAGGAATGCTAAGGAAGGAAGCCCCTCCCAGGAGGGTTTCAGTTTAGTTTTTTTGTTTTTTGTTTTTTGTTTTTTGTTTTTTGTTTTTTTTTAAAGCTCACACCAAGATGAACCTGGTCATGGGAGCAAGGAATGAGAAGTGTTGAATTCAAAGAGCTCTGTAGAAAGTAGTAGGATCAAGCCCAGAGACCCTGTTAAGAAGGAGGCAAGTCCCTTTGTGCAGGAGGGAATGCTCTGTGAGGTGAGGGCCAGAGCCAGATGCCATGATATGAGTGCTATGAGAAAGAGTAAGCAGAAACCTTCAGTGAATTTCACACAGGGAGGAGCGTGATTTGATTGACCTGCGGAGAGGTTCTTCTAGCTGGTGGTGGAGATTGGATTGCAAAGGGATAAATGTGGAAGTAGATCTGTTTGGAGGCTTTTGCTGTAGTACAGCCAATACAGGATGATAAACAGACTAGAAATATTGTAGAGCAAACTCCCGTGTTGAATTGGAGGAGATGCTCTCTAACGTCTCTTTTAACTCTAAGATTCTGTGATATTCCAAATAACTTCGTAACACTAATAATACATAACGTTTTGTGTTTTGGAGTGTAATTACTGATTAACTTTGTATCCTTAAATTTTAGGGTGGTAGGGTTGCCTGCTTGGCTCAGCAGTTGAGTATCTGCCTTCAGCCCAGGGCGTGATCCCACAGTCCTGGGATCGAGTCCCACATGGGGCTCCCTGCATGGAACCTGCTTCTTCCTCTGTCTCTGCCCTCTCTCTCTATCTCTCTTTCTCTCTCTCTCAAATAAATAAATAAATATATATATATATATATATATATATATATATATATATATATCTTTAAAAAAAATTGAGTGTGGTAGAAGCATATACCCAGTAGGATAAACATTACGGTAAGGATGCGTGCTGTAGTAGTTGAGTACCTGTCATTTAACTTCACAGGTTTTGTAGAACTCTGCTAAGATTGTCAAGAACTTAGATCACTGAACATTTGCATTTATCAGGAGCTTCAGGAATTTAGGGCTGACATCATCTATTTGAAAAGTGCTGTGTTTTATTTTAAACTCATGTTGTTTTTGGTTTGGTTTTGTTTTTTAAAGATTTTATTTATTTATTTGAGGGCAGCCCAGGTGGCTCAGCGGTTTAGCGCCGCCTTCAGCCCAGGGCGTGATCCTGGAGGCCCCGGCAAGGGACCTGCTTCTCCCTCTGCCTGTGTCTCTGCCTCTCTCTCTCTCTGTGTGTGTGTGTGTGTGTGTGTGTCTCTCCTGAATAAATAAATTAATTTTAAAAAAAGATTTTATTTATTTATTTGAGAGAGAGTGAGAGCGATCATAGAGAGGGAGAAGGACAAGCAGGCTCTATGCTGAGCACATGGCCCAATGGAAAGCTCAGTCCCAAGACCCTGGGACCAGGACCTGAGCTGAAAGCAGATGCTCAACTGACTGAGCCACCCAGGTGCCCCTTAGTTTTGTTTTCAAAATCATTAATGAATTTATTCAACTAACACTGATTGAGAGCCTGCGTTGTGCCACACACACACACAGGAGTGAATAACCGGTGATTAGTGAGATAAGATTGTTTTATTTCTCACTTCCAAATGCTCAAAGTAGGATAACTCATAGTCACTGGCTCTCTTGTGGTCATGAATCTCTTCTACATCCATATCAAAAGCGTCCTCAAGGCTGATGTCCTGACAATTTCTATTTCATGGTATATTAATAAAGTTAATGTGCTGTAAATGTTTGTAGCCAAATAATAAATGAAAATTGTTTTCTCATGTACATTGTTGATAGAGTTCTGGATCAAAGTAGTTAGTGTACAGATAGATTGGGAATGTTGGGGGGGATTTAATTTAGTTTTAGTGCATCCCTTCATTCTGGGATACTCTAAACCGATACTATCTTTCGCAAAAGACCATTGAAAATCCAGGAATTCTCTGGGCCTTCTGAAGACCCCTCAGAATGACGATGTTATTTTTTGGGTGTACGTGGAACTGAAACAGTCAATATGCCATTGTTTCAGACTGCTTCAAACCTCCATAAGCCCACTTCAAATTTCTCAAGTCTGTTACCAACTATTGTGTTGCCTTTTGAAAACGACCTGTAAATGAAAGATGCAACTTCAAATTTAAGATTGTGGTCAGCCCCCATGGCCCAGAGGTTTAGCGTTGCCTTCAGCCCAGGGTGTGATCCTGGAGACTGGGGATCGAGTCCCACGTCAGGCTCCCTACAATGGAGCCTGCTTCTCCCTCTGCCTGTGTCTCTGCCTCTCTCTCTCTCTCTCTGTGTCTGTCATGAATAAATAAATAAAAATTTTTATTTTTATTTTTATTTTTTTAATTTTTATTTATTTATGATAGTCACACAGAGAGAAAGAGAGGCAGAGACACAGGCAGAGGGAGAAGCAGGCTCCATGCACCAGGAGCCCGATGTGGGATTCGATCCCGGGTCTCCAGGATCGCGCCCTGGGCCAAAGGCAGGCGCCAAACCGCTGCGCCACCCAGGGATCCCAAAATAAAAATTTTTTAAAAATTTAGGATTGTGTGCCCATCTTCCCTGACCATGCTGAGGTTGAAATGACTTCTCCCTCATGTAAACTCTCAACATTTTGGGTCTTAAGTCAAATAGTTCCTTGGAGTTTGTTAAGAAATTAGAGCCATTCTCTTCCTAACCTCCATTTCCCTTTCTTGGAGACAAAATTTTAATCTTTTTTACCTGCTTATTTTTACTTTACTTCCACGTGTATGTATAAAGTGCTTATTGTGTCTTTTTATTTTTTAAATATTTTAGGCATTTTCTATTCCTTCTATGCAGTATTAGAATTTAGCTCTTTCTACCCCCTATTAACCCTCATCACATATGCATTTTTTCTATACTCTGACCCTTATAGTTAAACTTAATTTAGATAAAATCAGTATTTTATTACAGAACAGAGTCTATTTACACCAGAGCTGTGGAATAAACTATAACTTTTCCTCAACCATTTTATTATCTGCCTGTAGCTAGTAAGTGCCCTGTTTTGGGGTTTTCGTTTGTTTCATTTTCTGTGTATTTATCTCTAATTCAACTTCATATTCTTTGCTAGTTGTCTAAATCTCTTCTAAGACCTTTAGACACACTGGATATTTTACAGTTTCATCTTCCTGGCAATGAAAACTTTCTGACCCTGGTCTCTACTCCTGGTGCACAACCAATCCTGAGATCTCCCTTCATTGTACTCTCCACAGTTCCTTCTTTGGGGCCTTTGTTTTGGATTTCTATTTTCTCTATCTTTTTACTTTCTTAGTTTTCTTTCTTTCTTTCTTTCTTTCTTTCTTTCTTTCTTTCTTTCTTTCTTTTTTTCTTTCTTTTTTTTTTTTTTTAAGATTTTATTTACTTATATGATGGGAGTGGAGAGGCAGGGAGCCCACACAAGCAGGGAGAGTGACAGGCAGAGGGAGAACGAGAAGCAGGCTCAGAGAGTCTGCGGGGCTAGATCCCAGGGTCCTGGGATCATGACCTGAGTTGACAGCAGATGCTTCACCACTTAACCACCACCCAGGTGCCTCCCTAGTTTATTTCCTTGATGCCTAATTGGAGCATATCTTCTAGGAGCTTCCTGTGAAATACATTGCACTGATAATAAATGTATTAAGACGTTGCAAGTTTAAGAATGATTTTATTCTGCCTTGCTACTTGAGTAATAATTTAAATGTTTGTAGCATTCTAATGCCCAAATAATTTTTCTTCAGAATTAAGGAGCCATTGATCCTTTGTATTCTAGCCTCTAGTGTTACAATTGAGAAGTCTGAAGCCATTGTGATTCTTGAGCTGTCATTTTTTTCTCTCTGGCAGGCTGTGTATATTCAAGCATAGTTAAGGGCCATTAGTGGGACCTTTAACGTGAAAACTCGTGTCTGTAAATTCTGGGACATTTTCTTAAGTCAGTTCTTAGGTTTCTTTCTCTTGATTTCCTCTGTCCTATTTTCAGGAGCTTGAACTTGTTTCTAAATTTATTTTCTCTCTCCCTCTCTCATTCTCTCCCTGCTGTGTTCTCTCAGAAATTGCCTTGACTTTTGTGAAATTATGCTCATATTCTATGGTTGAAATATCTTCTAAGAATGATAGTGATTTTTTTTAAGTTATTTTCTTCTTAGTGATCTGATTTCTTTAAATAGGTTTTTCCCAGGATGCCTGGGTAGCTCAGCAGTTGAGTGTCTGCCTTTGGCCCAGGACATGATCTGGGATCAATTCCCACATCGGCCTCCCTGCATGGAGCCTGCTTCTCCCTCAGCCTTTGTCTCTGTCTCTGTCTGTCTGTCTCTCTCTCTCTCTCTGTCTCTCTGTCTCTCATGGATAAATAAATAAAATCTCTTAAAAATAAATAAAGATATAAATAAATAGGTTTTTCCCCCTTCCTATTCTTTTTGATCACTGTATTTCATGCTGGAGAGGGCTTTCCCCAGACCTGGTAATCCTTATTTTGTGCTCGTTGTTAAAGAGTCGAGAACTTAAAAAGCTCCTGGGAGGCTCTGCTCACAGTTGAGGCTGCTGGCTGTGAGCTTCACTGTGGGGTTATCTGGCTAGACCATTTCACTGGACTGATCTACCTAAAGGAATGTGAATGTACATGCTCCTCATACCCCAAGGCTCAACTATGCCTTGTGTCCTCCTAGTCAAAGATTTTCAATTTTCCTAAAGAAGAAAACTTCAGGCTTTTGCTTTGTGCAAGAGGGGCTATTTAGATATACATACTGTACTAATGGGTACTAAGTTAATGTTTTATAGTGTGAAAATATCCTAGTAGTCGTAAGGCTTATCAATAGTAGATTCTATTATCCAATTGAATGAATATTTCACTTCACTAGGTATTTCTGAAGGTAACAGTCATGGATAAATAGAAATAAAGATGGAATATAAGAAAAAGCCACTTGTTTCCCTCCTTTTCCTTGCTTATTCTTTCTGTTAATTGACATGCTCTTCCCAATGAAATACAAATTAAACTTCAAATCTGATGTGAATCTCAATAGTAGCTAATAAAATTAAATATTTAATGTTTAACTTTAAAACAATAGATTCTTAAAGTAGTATGTACCGTAAAGTTCAACCTAGATACTAAAAGAAAGTAAATACTTTGACAACTCATGTCCTATGCTAAGTAAGGGGAGAATGTATATCTTATTAATTACCATGTCATGTCTTTCTAGTCCTAACAGGGGCTTTACAGAAATGCACTGTATGAGTGGCCACTCCAATTTTGTGTCTTGTGTATGTATCATACCTTCAAGTGACATGTACCCTCATGGACTAATTGCCACTGGAGGAAATGACCACAATATTTGCATTTTCTCACTGGAAAGTCCAGCACCACTTTATATACTAAAAGGTCACAAAAATACTGGTGAGTAGAATGCTTTGGGTTTTTACTATTTGAAGTTTTATCCTCTTGAAAAGAAAATTCACATATTTGCATTCCGTACAATTTATTATATTTGTTTTACCTATATCTATAGCTTGGTAGTGAAAACCTTTTTGGACCATCATCATTCTGTAAATTCTATGTTGCAGATTTATTGTCATTGGTAAAGGTTGACGTGCTTATATGTAGAAAGTAAAGTTCCATTAAGCAGCTGTATAATTTTAATACCATTTCATTTGTAAATACTTTCTTATGTAGCTCTAAAATAGGGTTTGGAAACTTTTTCTATAAAGGGCCAGATACTAAATATTTTAGTCTTTGCAGGCCATATGGTCATTTATACAACTATTTAACTCTGCTGTTGTATACAAAAGCAGCCACTGACAATAAGATAATGAATGGGCATGTCTGTATTTCAATAAACCTCTATTTATGGACAGTGAAATTTAAGTGTCATAATTTTCGCATATCAGGAAATAGCTTTTAATTTTTTTCCCTCAATCACTTAAAAATGTAAAAACCATTCCTAGTTTGTGCACTGTACAAAAATAGGTGGCCCATAGGCCTTAGTTTGCTGATCTCTCTTAAGGATAAGAATTATCTTTTTTTTTTTTTTTTGAATCATCATTACACCTAAAACAAAATCTAATTTCTTATCAAATATCCTGTGAAGGCTCAAATTACACTCTGTTATCTCATAAATTTTTTTTACAGTTTGTTTGAACTGTGACCCAACTAAGGTCCACATGTCTTTTAATCTATGGATTTCTTTCCCTTTTTTCACCCCTCTCTATTTGGAACCAGCTTATTTAACTTGTAGGATTTCCTACATTCTGAATTTTGTTGATTAAAGTCTCATGGTTTCCTTTTAACATGTTTGTCAATCCCCTGTATGTTTCATAAGCTGTTAGATCTAGAAACTTAATCAGATTCAGATTCAAGTTTTAGACAAGTACACATTTAGGTACTATTATGTATTTTCTGTCGTAGCACATTAAGAGGCACTTAATATCTCTGTGATGTTAAGGTTAATTAGTAGATTCAAGTGTTGCGTCATTCATTTTAAATTTCCATCAGTCTTTTATGTAATAGTTTTTAGCATGTATTGATCACACACGGGTCTAGTATGTCATTAAGATTTGTGAAATCATTGTATTCTAATTCTACCATTATTTTTGCATTTAATAGCTAGCATTTTTTTAAAATGTAGAATTTCCTCATATTCTTTGGTTACATGTGAGACTTTTATACAGGAAGAACAGGATAAATACTCTTTTACTGAGTTTCAGGATGAGTAGTTTCCTAGCATCTTTTTTTTTTTTTTTTTCATTCTCAAATTTTCCCGTATTTGGATTGGAAACCTCAATTGCCCCTGTGAGCTTTTGACAAGATCTTTAGCAGTCTTCCTTGCTTTTGGTAGTACAGAATGTTCTAGGTTCACTGTATGCATTTTTCGTTCTAACCCGAAATCAGCTGTTTTGCCAAGAAGCCCTGTGTTTTTTGCCTTTTTTTTTTAAAGTGAGAATAAAAAGTGGAAACCTCAGTTCAGACTGTAATGGTACTCAACAGGATTTTTTAAAACTTAATCTTGTTTTATAATTCTATAAAACATATATATAGTTTCAAAGAAAAAAGAATTCAAGGTATATTCAAAAAAGTCCATATTTAGTCTGTATTGCCTTCTTGTACCATCCCTTTCCTTATACTTTATTAACTGTGTTAACAGATATGAATGTATATTTATATTGCTCCTTTATATGTAAGATAAAAGATAAAAAGATAACATACCCTATGCAATTTTCTGCCCCTCCTCTTTTTGCTTAGTAATATTATTACCTTGGAGATCTCTTTATTACACTGTATAGAAATCTTATTCATTCGTTTTTACAGTGGCATTATAATTTACTGTTTAGTTAGCTTTACCATGGCTATTCTAGCTTATTCCGCCAGTCCCCCATTAATGGACATTTGAATTTTCAATCTTTTGCTAGTATAGATAATGCATTATAAATGGTTCTGTGCATGTATCATTTCATTCTTTTGGAAGTGTCATTTAGATTTAATATCCATTTCTGGATCAGAAGGTAAGTGCAGGGCAGCCCAGGTGGCTCAGTGGTTTAGCACCACCTTTAGCCCAGGGTGTGATCCTGGAGTCCCGGGATCGAGTCCCACATAGGGCTCCCTGCAGGGAGCCTGCTTCTCCCTCTGCCTGTGTCTCTGCCTCTCTCTCTGTGTCTCTCATGAATAAATAAATAAAATCTTTAAAAAAAAAAAAAGGTAAGTGCGTACTTAATCAAAGCTGAGTGTTCCCTATACTTATTGAAAGAGATTTATTTTGTTATTCATTCTTTCTGCCTGATCTTGAAAGAAATTTTAAGAAAGAAATTTTCTGAGTGCTCTAAAATAATGTTTCTCTTGAATTATATGTTACATTGATCTCTGGGAGAATATAAAAAGCATTCCCAATTACAACTATCAAGATATGCTTATGGTTCTCTGTTTTTAGACATTAATAATGTATTCATATAAGAATCAGATGATTAAATTTACTACCCTTCTGGATATTTGAATTTAAAGAGCAACTGATGATACATACACTTTAAGTTGATTTTTTTTAAAAAATTGAACTATTTGAAAAGCAACTTTTCATATAAATGGCAAAATTTACTTTGATTTCAATATTCAAATACAGTAATCGTATTTTTATGTGTATAGTAAACTCTTTCAGTCTTTGTCCCTGTGACTAAGCATGGGTAATACTTTACAGATCCACAGAAGATATTTTCTGTTCCAATCACCAAGACTATTTCTCGACTAATTTTTTAAATTTAATTTTTAATTTTATAATGTACAAATATATTACATGTATATATATTTAGTCTCCAAGGAGGAGATATATATATTATATATAATAAATAATATAAGTGACTTTCTGGAGTAGAGTAGGGTAACAAAATTTGGGAAATGTTTAATCAATCAATATATATATATATATATATATAATTCTTAAATTACATCCAGTAAGAAATATCTTTTTTTTTTTAAGGTTTTATATATTAATTCATGAGAGACACAGAAGCAGAGACATAGGCAGAGGGAGAAGCAGGCTCCTTGTGGGGAGCCCAGTGTGGGACTCGATCCCTGCCCGGGATCACACCCTGAGCCAAAGGCAGACGCTCACCTGCTGAGCCACCCAGGTGTCCCTATCTTATTGATATTTTACAAGAGTTTCAGGAAGTCTCCTAGATGCCAATTATGTTTTTCAAATAGTCTAACATATAATGAGTCAAAATAGGCCAAGTTATGGTATAGTAACAGACACTTCCATGATCTCAGTGTTCTCGCACAACAGTTTTTCTCACCCACCATATACATTCATCGTGGATTAGTGAGGGGAATCTGCTCATCAGAGTTTCTCAGGGGCCCAGGCTGATGGAGGCTCTCTCTATATGTGCTTCAGAAGCTTGTTGTAGCAGTGAAAGAGCAATGTGATTAATAATGCATTGACTCTTAAAAGCATGTACCTAAAAGTGTCAGCCACCGTTCATACTTTTGACTAATGTAGATACAATTGGCTGTGCCTAACATCATGCACAAAAAGGGCAAGCTACCACAGTCTGCCTCTGGTTATCAGTTATTCAGCTTGTTCTCTGTTCTTTGTGCAGGCAGAAAATACCCACCATTCTCTCAATGTCAGAAAAGCTGAAATTCCCCTCCAATTACAGCATCAATCCCAAAGTTAAGAATCTCTGGGTGATAGTGTTGTTTGTTTTTTTTTAATTAATTAATTAATTTATTTATTTATGATAGTCACAGAGAGAGAGAGAGAGAGAGAGAGAGAGAGAGGCAGAGACATAGGCAGAGGGAGAAGCAGGCTCCATGCACCGGGAGCCCGAGGTGGGATTCGATCCCGGGTCTCCAGGATTGCGCCCTGGGCCAAAGGCAGGCGCTAAACCCCTGCGCCACCCAGGGATCCCCTGGGTGATAGTGTTTTAAGCATCAAGGAGATGAGGCTTAGGTGTTTTGACATCAGGTCCAGATATAATTCCTCTTAAAGTCAGAGATCTGTGGGCTAAAAACACATGTTCTCTGTCATCCTTTCACCCAGTCAGGATACAATTGTGGAACTGTAGGGTAAGCACTATCATTCAGAAAAGGGAATGATGCAAGACAGCAGTTCCTAATCTGTAGTCATTCTGACATCTAGATGGGCAGCTGTTTCCAGGACTTGGCTACTATGAGAGTGAAGAGATTTTTGTGATCTGGTCCCTTGGGTCTCTAAAAGGGGTTTGCTAGTCCATTGTCCTTTACAGCTCTACTTTGGCCCTCCAGGGTATTCTTTCTTTTCTGTTACTCTCCTTGGTCATCTTGATGTATACCCTTCTTGGAGACTAAACTCAGCTTGCCTTCTGCCTGGAGGTTTGGTGCTTAGGGGTCATTTTAAGTTTTGAACAGTCACAGACTTTCTTTTAGTTCTTGGCAGTGCAACTCTCTTGTTGGCTTCTTGCCCATTTGGTTCTAGTCAGACCTCTGTGTACCCTCAGTTGTAGTCTGATTTGTTGTATTTCTCCCCCTCTCTCCTTTCCTCTTTCCGTACATGCCTTTCCGGATTTTACTCTTGAGGCCATGAGCCTGTCCGACCTTAGTGGGAAGCTGCACGCTCAAGTTCTTTTCCCTGAGCCATTTGTTCAGCTGAAGGCAATTATTTTCATGGTGACAACCTAATTTGCTTTGCTTTGGGTATACTTAAAATCCATTTAGAAATTTTAGCACTGTACATGCTGGTCATGTTTTTTATTTGTTCCTCTTGCATGACTTAGTTTCAGTTGTCCTTTGCTGCTAAAAGGCCTTCTCAGGTTGGTATTTTATCATTTGGGGTTGAGAAGTAATTGGTTCTTCTAACCCCGCAAGTCCTTAAGTTTCTGACTCCATTCCTGCTTGAGAACCAGCCACGTCTTGTTCTCATTCCATTATTTTAGTACTTAGATGTAGCTGATAATGACACCTATCACTGAAGTCCCATTTTCCAACCTCTTTCTTTAAAGCTAGTTTATCATGCTAGTTTATCATGTCTTGGGTTCTCGCGAGCAGCAGTTTTACCAGATATTCCTCACTGCATAAGGATTACCACACTTCCACTCTCTGATTAGTGTCCTCCTCACCACCTGCCCATTAAGCTAATGCCATTTGTGGGTTCTTGTTTCATCAGGGCCTGGCTTGTGCTACCAATTTCTAAATCAGGCTAGATGACATTGTGGTAGCAGACAACTCCAGAATTGCTGGAGCTTAACACAATGAAAGTTTGCTAGTTACACATCTAGTGCAGTGCAGCAGGGGGCTCTGCTTTGTAGAACTATGCAGGGATCTAGGATGACAGATGCTTCATCTTAGTATGTGCTTTCACAGACATTGGAGGAGCAGAGAAGGAACATGGCTTAATCGTGTACCTGTCCTTTAAGCTTTCACCAGCCAAATAACATTTCTGCTCATCTGGGCAGCCCTGGTGGCTCAGCGGTTTAGCGCCGCCTTCAGCCCAGGGCGTGATTCTGGAAACCCGGGATCAAGTCCCATGTCAGGCTCCCTGCATGCAGCCTGCTTCTCCCTCTGCCTGTGTCTCTGCCTCTCTCCCTCTCTCTGACTCTCATGAATAAATAAATAAAATCTTAAAAAAAAAAAAAAAAGACCATTTCTGCTCATCTTTCAATGCCAGAACAAGTCACAAGGCATGCCTAAAGCCAAAACAACTGGGCAAGTTCAATATTACCATTTGTTTGGAAGGTAAAGAGCACAAAATATCTGATGAATATCACTAATGGCTATCACACACATCACAATATTTATCTATTCTGTGTTTTTCCTGGAAACTTAACCTCTTCAGGCCTAGTGTTGGATTGATGTTCTGGGCTGATGTCAACCCTGGATTTCCCTTTGCCAGTGTATTTCCTAGAAAAAATTCTCATATTTTTCTCATTCTTAACTTACACTTTTGTTTTGGTGTAATACAGCTATCACAGCTTAAGAAAGCTGTGACATAGGGGCTAAATATATTTGTATACTAGAAAACGACTGTATTCTATCCTTACATTTGATTGTTAATTTGGCTAGATGTAAAATCCTATGTTAAAACTATTTAATCTCAGAATTTTTTGTAATGATTTTATTTATTTATTCATGAGAGAGAGAGACAGAGACACAGGCAGAGGAAGAAGCAGACTCCACACAGGGAGCCCAATGTGGGACTCGATCCCGGAACTCCAGGATCATGCCCTGGGCCAAAGGCAGGCACCCAGGGATCCCAAATCTCAGAATTTTGAAGGCATTGCTCTATTGGCCTTTAGTGTAAGGTATTAACTGAAAAGTTTGGTGCTGTTCTAATTTCCCATCTTCTCTGTAGAACATACTTCTTTCTGGTCTCTTTGTAAGCTTTTAGATCTTGTCTATTTCTGATGATACAAATTTTCACAATGTATCTCTGTCTCTGAAAGTGCCTTTCATTTGGCACCTTTGTGGGTTCATTGAATCTAGACATTCATGTCCTTCACTTTTGAGAATCTTTCTTTTGTACTGTTTCTTTGTCCTCTCTACCCTGTCCCTATTATCTATTTCTAGAATCCCTATTTGTTGGATATTGAACATTCTGAAATTATTTTCTGACTGTTTAAACTTTTTCATTTTTTGTTTCTTTTTAGTCTAATTCTCTGGGAGACTTTGTTTTTCCTAGTGCCATTTAATTTTGGCTTGGGTTCTTCTACTTTTAGCTTTTATTTTTCGTGTTCTCTCATTTCTTTTCTTCTATAATATCTATTTGCAAATATTATAGTATTCACTTTTTTGTTTTTTGCTTCCTTTTTAAAAAATTTTTTTTTTTTTTTTTTTTTTTTTTAATCTGAGAGAGAGAGTCTCATGTAGATTCCACACTAAGTGTGGGGCTCAATCTCGGGATCCTGAGATCACAACCTGAGCCAAAACCAAGTGTCAGATGCTTTAACTGACTGCATCACCCAGGTGCCCTCCCTGCCTCCTTTGCTTCCTGAAGTTGGATTTGTCACTTCTGGATTGCTTACCCCTTTCCCCCTTATTTTTATGTTTGGATTTTTCTCTTTCATGTTGGAGACTTTGATTAAATGGTTGTTAATATTAAATTGGCTGCTCATGTTTAAGAATGAGGTATAAAGTTGAAATTTTTTTAGCTTGTGTAGATGAAGCTTGGTGATTGCTGGGCTTCATTAGAAGGCAATTTGATGGTGGTCTGACCTTTAGATGGGACGCCCTTTTACATGTCTTTATCTGAAGTTCTTTAGCATTATTCAGTCTTCTAGAGCAGAATTCTCCTGCCTCTTGCCTGGCTGCTGGTATTAGAGAAGAAATGAAGATTTTTCATTTATTTCCCTTGTGTTTCATGGGGCTTCTTATTCCAGACCTTTATTTTACCTGACTTCTTGAATCTGCAAACTGTACTTCAGTTCCTCCAGTGAATAAACCTTGAGTTTCCTGCAGTAGATGAGGATGTACTTTCCCGACACAGTAGACTGAAAGTAGAGATCTAGCATTTTAAGTCCTCTGCCTAGCCCCATTCTCCATCAAACCTAGTAGTTGGAAATTGAGTTCCATGAGAATTCCCTGGGGGAGTCACTTGATTTTGGTCTTTTTCTGTGGGTGTTTAAATTATAACCTCCACCATTTTGCTAAGTCAATTACGTTGTTTTCTGTTTTCTTTGTCCTTATAGATTAACACCATTGATAGCTTTACTCTGAACAATCTACCAGTTTTTTTTTTGGGAGATTTACTTATTTGAGAGAGAGTGAGTGAGCAAGCGTATGACTGGGGGGAGGGAGAGAGAATCTCAAGCAGACACCTCATTGAGCATGGAACCTGACACATGGCTCAATCCCAGGACCTGAGGAAATGACTTGAGCCAAAATCAAGAGTCAGACGCTCAACCAACCGAGCCATCCAGTCGCCCCAACAATCGGCCATTTTTAACCAGAACTGTCTTTTGTTTCTGTATTTTTAGATAATTTTTCAAATGTTTAATTTTTAGCTTATATAATTTTACATTAAGATAATAAGACATTTAATTACCTATTCCGATACTGTTGAATATTTAGCTGGGCTGAAGTGTTTTTGTGGTTTTTTTGTTATGTTAACTAAATATCAGGTCACCTGGGTGGCACCTGGGTGGCTCAGCAGTTTGGCGCCTGCCATCGGCCCAGGGCATGATCCTGGAGTCCTGGAATCGAGTCCCACATTGGGCTCCCTGAGGAGAGCCTACTTCTCCCTCTGCCTATGTCTCTGCCTCTCTCTTTCTCTATGTCTCTCACGAATAAATAAATAAAATCTTTAAAAAAAAAAAAACTAGACTAAATATCTGTATAAACAGCATTTCAAAATCATTTACATTAACTTTCTGTGTGGTTTTTATAACCAGAAGTCACTGTGCAACCCCTTTGATCCTGCTTCTCATTTTATAGATGAGGAATCTGAATTTGTCCCTTGGTCAGACAGTCCATAAGTTGTACAGCCTCAACTTGTACCCAGACATTCTGGTGTAGAGTCTACTCTTGATCACTACACTCTTTTTCATCTCCATTCAGTAAGCTTAACTAGCCAAGGTACTCTCAGTTCAGAAAGTGTTTTTAAAATGCAGTGCTTTGGGAGCTCCAGGGTGGCATAGTCAGTTAGGTGTCTAACTCTTGGTTTCATTCAGCTCAGGTCGTGTTCTCAGGCTCGTGAGATTGAACCCTGTGTCGGGCTCCATACTCAGTATGGAGTCTGCTTGAGATTTTCTCTCCCTCTCTCTTTGCAGAAGTGTTTTCTCTCTCAAATAAATAAATCTTTAAAAAATTAAAAAATAAAATTGCAATGCCTTAATAACCAGCAAGGTTGAACATTTTTCTGTATAACACTGTATTAACTAATGCCTTTTCCCCCTTCAGTTTGTAGTCTTTCATCTGGAAAATTTGGGACATTACTGAGTGGCTCATGGGACACCACTGCTAAAGTCTGGCTGAATGACAAGTGCATGATGACCTTACAGGTATAATAGTAGTTCTTTGTGAATGTTCTACATGATAACTAAGTGTGATGATTCTGTGGCAACCTATATTAATTCCCGTTTCACTCACAGGGTCATACAGCTGCAGTATGGGCAGTAAAGATCTTACCTGAGCAGGGCTTAATGTTAACTGGATCAGCAGACAAGACTATTAAACTGTGGAAAGCTGGAAGGTGTGAGAGGACTTTTTCAGGTAAGATCAGAGTGACAACTTTTATAGTCTTATCATTTCATATTCACTCCAGTGGTGTTTTCTCAAAAGTTTAGAAGCATGAAAATGGCATTTGAGAAACATCAGTGTATTTGAATCATTTAATTTGGGTAAATGTAATTTTTCTGACAATATTTCAAATCTTGTAAAAGATATGAGACCTCCCGTAAAGCAACTAGATGTGTACTAATAAATGGCTACTTGATGAGATTATAATATGGTATACAATTTTTGATTTAACAAGTTCAGCCTGAAACTTCCAAACATAATAATATATAACATAATCTTCTTTTTTGAAGATTTTATTTATTTGAGAGAGTGGAGAGAGAGAGCATGTATATAAGCAGGCAATGGGGCAGAGGGAGAAGCAGGAGCAGACAGCCTGATGTGGGACTCAATCCCAGGACTCTGGGATCATGGCCTGAGCTGAAGGCAGACATTTAACTGACTGAGCCACCCAGGTGTCCCAAGTATAGGCTTTATGAATAGTGGGTCACTATTGTTAATTTCATATATAGAGGAAGACATCATTAGTGCTTTTGTGAGTTTTGAAGTACATTATTTAGTAATAACAAATTTCAGACTCACATTGGGATTTTAGGTGGGTAGTCTTTTTGAACCTCACCTATTAAATAACTCCTGCACTGAGGCATCTGCTTACTGATACTGGTATTGCTGATTTATCTGTGGAACAATTAAACTTTTGTTGTGAATTTTTTATTTATTCATGAGAAACAGAGGGACAGAGAGATAGAGACACTGGCAGAAGGAGAAGCATGCCCCATGCAGGGAGCCCAGCGTGGGACTCGACCCTGGGTCTCCAGGATCATGCCTTGGGCCAAAGGCGGTGGTAAACTGCTGAGCCACCATGGCTGCCCCTTTTGTTGTTTTTCTTCTCTTTTATTTTTCCTTGAAAGTTGATCACTAGTCTGGATAATACTTTCAAGAAGTCCCTTTGTGCAGATAAAAATATTTGTAGATGGACAAGTTATAACTAAGCATCACTGTGTTCCTTCTTCTGTACATACAACATATGTTATCAAGTTGTCATTAATCTTCAATAACTTGGTTGAACAGCAAATACTGAGCATGGGAAATATTTTTGATTCCTGATCTCTTTTATTAGATCATAAGCTTCAGAGAATTTTCTGTCCCTTGAAAAATAAAAAAAGTAATATCTTCTGTACTGCCTCAATTAACATTAAGAGAAATTGAGTTTTATGAAGTTTTAAAAATATTTTAAATCTTTTGATTAATGGAATATATGTATTTTTCTAGTTACATAATTAAGAATATAATGAACTTTATTCCATAAAATACTGCCTTTAAAAAACTTGATCATTAGTTTTTATTGTATCATTTTAATGCTTGTATTTGTATATATTATGAAATGTTTTTGTTAATAAAGCAGTGATGTTTGGTTTTATATTTGTGTTTTGTTGAATCAAAAGAAGTGGGATTATAAGGCAGGAAACTTGGATTCTTGTTTTAGCTTTTCCACTAGTTGTATGGTTTCAGAAAAGTTAATTTCTCTCGACCTATTCTTTTTTTTTAAGACCTTATTTATTTATTCATGAGAGACACAGAGGGAGAGAGAGAGAAAGGGAGAGAGAGAGGCAGAGACACAGGCAGTGAAAGAAACAGGCTCTATGCAGGGAGCCTGACTTAGGACTCGATCCCAGATCTCCAGCATCAGGCCCTGGACTGAAGGTGGCGCTAAACCGCTGAGCCACCTGGGCTGCCCTCTCAACCTATTCTTTCATAATTTAATAAAGTTTACCTTTTTTGATAGTTTTTATTTCAAATTCTTAAATAATTGAGATCTTTTTTATGATTTAATTCTTAATTTTCATTAGTGCCTTATAAATGTTAATTTTAGTATTATGTGGTGAGAAATTTACAGGCTATTTGTCATGTTTGAATGTTTTGTTTGTTATAGATTACTCTTGTTTTGGGGGATGAAAAGTTGAAAATGAATTGTCAGGTAAAAAAAAGAGTTGTTGGGATCAGAATCTTCTTTCTGGAGAGCTTTAAGAAGTAATTTACAGAAGATAAAATAAATGTAAATAACTTCCGAAGACTGGTAATAAAAAATATTGTAAACCTAAAATAACCAATTTTGATTACCAGGCTTTCCTACAGAAAAAAAATGAATTTCTCTGCCTTGAGAATTGGTTTTTACTACTCACTGATTATGTTTTATAATGTTAGTTTAACACATAGATCCATCAACCAAATTATCTGTCTTAACTGGTTTATATTATTCTTTTAATATAGGGCATGAAGACTGTGTAAGAGGTTTAGCAATTTTGAGTGAAGCAGAATTTCTTTCCTGTGCAAATGATGCTAGTATTAGAAGGTGGCAAATCACTGGCGAGTGTCTTGAAGTATATTATGGACATACCAATTATATTTATAGCATATCTGTCTTTCCAAATTGTAGAGGTAAGCTTAGCACATAATATGCATTTCAAATTTTGTATTGAGCATTGTTCCATTCTTGAGGTGGGGGTAAGAGGGCTAATTACTTAAATCAGTTTACTATGATTTGAATAATTTAGTAGCTTTATCTCAAGCATCTTCTCATGAAGGAGAAAATTATGTGATCATGTTTATATTAGTTCACATTTGGTGGTTATGTCAAAGTTTTTTGAGTATTTAAGGAAAGACTGTATAATTTATTGGTGCAAAGTATATAGCATGTAAGGTGTGAAATGTAGAAAATGTGATTTTTGAAGTTGTATGTGTATTAGTGATAAATACATGAAATGTAAAACTAAAATAGTGTGGGGTTAAAAAGTATTCTTAGGCCTTCCTAGAAAAATGGTATATAATACATATATTTAATTTTATTTACTCAAGCTAATTTTACCTATATTCATTAATTTTAGATTTTGTGACAACAGCAGAAGACAGATCTCTAAGAATCTGGAAACATGGGGAATGTGCTCAAACAATCCGACTTCCAGCTCAGTCTATATGGTGCTGCTGTGTTCTAGACAATGGTGACATTGTGGTTGGTGCGAGGTATTTATATTCTAGTCAGTCAATAAATATCATGTATCTGGGCCTCTGGTGGACTCTAGTGCACAGAGATAAACTGAGGGAGCTTCAGGTGAATCGGGAAATCATATGTGTGTATCTGGACTGAAAAAACAGTACTAGGCAGGACAACTTTTACATCAGTGATAAATGTTACATTACACCGGTCTTATACTACAGGTTGTGCAGTCAAAACATTGAAAACAAAAGAAATTGGAGAAGATAGAGATTAGTGTGGAAAAACTTTATGAAGAAAGAAGAAAAAATTTGAATTTAGTATTGAAAGATCCTGAGTAAGAAGGGAAATGAGAATTTCTCTCAAAACAAATGGTATGAATAAAGGTGTAGCATGGACCCAAGAGTCAGATGTGTGTGGAAAATGAAGGAAAATAGTAGAGGACTCATGCTGGGAAATAGTAGGGATTACTGATAAGGTGGTAAGGCAGTAAAGTGGAGAACCTTGAATGCTGGGCATTTTTTAGATTCCGTGCTTGGGGTAAAGAGTTCTAGCTTTTGAAGAAGTGACGTGATTAAAGCATAACCTGTGAATTATTACATAGGTAGGCTGAATTTAACTAGTGGTGACAGTGGACAGGAAAGCAATTTAGAAAGCAGTTACAGTAGTAGGGATGTGTCATTATGAAATAATATCCTCACAGTGGTAATAGATAAAAGGCCAAAATACAAGATATTGCAGAGGAAGAATGATCAGAAGAAGGATGAACGAAAAAGGTTCTAACTTTGGTGATTGCATTAATAAATTGGGGCAGTGGGAGAATTGGTGTGGTCCAGAAGGTGAGGACCTCAGTTGTAGACTTCTGAGGTCTGAGTGGGATGAGCCACACTCATGCCAGATCTGGCATGGAAGGCAAGGAAAAAAGCAGCAACTGTAAGGGATGGAGGTCCTAATAGAATCAAGGTAACTTACTTTTTGGCTGGGCGAAGGGAAAATCTGTTGGCTTAGTCCTTTTCTCCCTAAGCATATTTAAAGTTGAAGAAAAATGAACAAACTGAAAGGGTGAAGTTCCTGTTAGTAGAAGGTTAAGTACAAAACCAAGTTCTCTGTAGAATTGAGCAGGATTAGTGAATTTGAAAGTGGCTAACTTGCCTTTCCTACCCAAACATAGGGGTTGTCTAGTCCAAGGCAAGGCTGGTATTTTCCTGATTAGGATTACATCGCTAGTTAATCAGAGTAAAGATGTAAAGATGGACTCCACGTTTCCCGAATGGACAGATAATGAGCATCTACTATTTTCTAAGCTTTGTATTGAGTATTTGAATCCTTTGTACAAAGCAAACCAACACATTGTCCTTCTTTATAGTCTTGTACTTATATAATATTGACATGAAGTGTATATGAATGTCTCTAGATTTTTATGATGCTCAGTACTGAACTTGGAATTCAAAATTGTGTCAAATATATATTTCTCTGTTGTTTGCCAGTGATTTTTCCCTTAAATTATATATTTTTTTACCCTAAACATGGCTTTAGAAAGCAACAGAGGATAATGTGTGAAATCAGCATAGTGCTCTACTCAGCCATAAATACATAATAATGTTTTTCATATTCATAAAATACAGATTATTTTTGCTTTGGATCATTCAGGTGTGATAATGTTCATGCACTATGGCAATGACTTCAGATGTGTTTGTTTTTTTCCTTATAGCGATGGTATTATTAGAGTGTTTACAGAATCAGAGGATCGGATAGCAAGTGCTGAAGAAATCAAGGCTTTTGAAAAAGAACTCTCTCAGGCAACCATTGATTCCAAAACTGGTGATTTAGGGGACATTAATGCCGAGCAGCTTCCTGGGAGGGAACATCTGAATGAACCTGGTAAATACTTCAGCGTATATAGTAATAAAAAATGCTAACACGTTCGCCTTTCAGAATAATTAGAATGATAAGAAAAAAAGAGGTTCTTTTGCTGGCATTAAAGTGTTATTCTTATTGCTAGACGGGGATTTTTTTAGAATTTTTACTGTTAACCACTGTGAGAAACCATATTCTTGCCTCTGTCTCATAGTTTTAAAACTTTGAGCTAATAAACTCCTCATAAACAGGAATCCTTCAAATAAATCTCCTAGTACTTAGCTCAGACACAGTAGGTACTCAAAAGTCACTCATTTAATACCTTTCAGTTGATTGGATTCTCTGAGAGAGGTTATATAGATTAAAAATGAGTTCAAATAAAGCAATGTCTGCTTAATGAGTTGGGGATCATTTGAGTTTATATCAGAGGATGGTGGTTATTTCAAGTGAAATCTAGATATATTCCTGATCCATTATATCAGTGGTTCTCAGAACTTGGTCTACAGACCCTTAGGAATTCTGAGGCTCTTTCAGGATGTCCACAAAGTCAAACTAATTTTATAACACTAAGCTGTTATTTGACTTTTCCACTGTGTTAATATTTGCACTAATGATTCAAAAGCAGTGATGGATTAAAAAAAAAAAAAAAAAAAGAACTGCTGGTTCCTTGTATACATTCAAGGCAATGGCACCAGGCTATTCTGGTAGTTATTATGCTCTTCTCTAGCATGTAGTTGTATTAAGAAAAAATAACTAAAAAGCCTTTTGCCCATAAGAATATCCTTGATGGGGCAGCCTGGGTGGCTCAGCGGTTTGGCGCTTGCCTTTGGCTCATGACATGATCCCGGAGACCCGGGATTAAGTCCTGCATCGGGCTCCCTGCATGGAGCCTGCTTCTCTCTCTGCCTCTGTCTCTGCCTCTTTTCTCTCTGGATCTCTCATGAATAAATAAAATCTTAAAAAAAAAAAAAAAAAAAAAAAGAATGTCCTGGATTAAGCATTAAAAATTAATTTTACTACATCTCGACCCTTTAGTACATATCTTTTTTAATATTCTTGTTGACAAAATGTGAAGTACAGATAAAGTACTCCAAAGTACCATGGTGTTTCAAGGATAAGTACTTGTGCATTTCTTTGAGTTTCATGTTGAACTTTTTCCATGAAATGCTATATTTATTTCAAAGAACAATTAACTATGGTTATTCAAGCTTGGGTTTGGGGCAGACATTTTTTTGAAAAAGAACAAAATGACCATGTTTCACTTTGAGGAAAACAGACAGTATTTATTGCCAAAGATAAAATTCAAAACTCTGAAGTGAAATTTGAAATTTTGAAAAATGTGTATCTGCCACCAGGAGCTTGTAAGATAGTCCAGTGGATTTTAGTGCTTAATAGAGCATGAAAAATGCACTGGTATGGTTTCAGATTCTAAGTTATAACCTTGAAAGACCTACTACTTGTAGAATATTCACATCTTTCTGAAAAGGCTATTATACTAGAGGTTTTTCTTTCAATCATACTATCTGTGTTAGGTTGGATTTTCTTTTAAAGATTTTTTAAAATTTATTCATGAGAGACGGGGAGAGAGCGAGAGAGAGAGGGCAGAGACGCAGGCAGAGGGAGAAGCAGGCTCCATGCAAGGAGCCCGATGCGGGAGTCGATCCTGGAACTCCAGGATCACTCCCTGAGCCGAAGGCAGGCGCTAAACCACTGAGCCACTCAGGGATCCCCTGGATTTTCTTAATATACTTCAAACAAAACGTATTGGAACAGATTAAATGCAGAGGCAGGTATGATAATCTAACTGTCTTCTATTAAGAGATTTACAGATACATAAAATGCCAGTCTTCTGAATAAATTTCTAAAACTATTACTATTTTTCATTAAAACAGTAAAATGTAAAAAAAAAAAAAAAAAAAAAAACAGTAAAATGTTATTTGCTCCCTATATAATCTATTATTGTTTTCCTTTAAAGGATATATTTACTTTTTTATTTTTAATTTCAAATCTAGTAAATCAATCGATATAACCCATGTTAATAAAAGTTCTTTGGGATTCCTAATAACTTTTATGACTGTAAAGAAATCTTGAAATCAAAAGTTTGGGAATTAATGCATTATACTGTCATGTTTTTAATATTCTTACAATTCTTTACAAAAATATAGTCTGTCACTACACACACACACACCCCCCCGCAGTAAATACTTGCTAAGTGCCCAGTGTATGCTGTTGTTCTAAGCTCTGGGGAATATAGCGAATAATAAAAGGAACAAAAATTTCTGTTCTCATAAATTTATGTTCTACAGGAAACAGATAATTAAAAAGTAACTAAGTAAATATATGTCAGATAGTGGTAAGTACCATGGGAAATAAAGCAAGAATTGGGTCTTTTGTAATTTTAAATACAGTAATCAGGAAGTATGTAATACTTAGGATGGCATTAGTTGCTGTAACAGATAAACTCTTAAAATCTCAGTGACTTAATACAAGAGGAGTTTATTTATTGCACATTCAAAGCTCAGTTGATGGCAAGGTATGTAAGCATGTTTGTAGAGCAGTTTTGCTCCTTGTGGCCATTCAGGGACCCAGGTTTATTGAAACCACCATCCTCAGCATGAAGCTTCCAATGTTCTCTTTTGTAGAAACATTCAGCCATCAGACAGAATGGAAGAAAATGGTAGAGGATGATGGCCTAGACCTAGAACTGGCTCAGATCATAGCCACTCAGATTCCACTGATCACTTCTCAGTGTGTGACATCTAGGAACTTCACCTTGCTATAGCTACAGCTACAGCTCTATCCTATGGAATAGGAGCATGAATCTCTGGAGGACACCTGGCTATCTCTGCCACTAAAGGCTTTGCTGAGAAGGTGACATTCAAGTTGTTAAGGAGGCAGGGGAGCAAATCTTGCCAACATCTGTGTGAAACGTGTCATGGGCTGAATTAATAGCCAATGTAGAGACTCCATGGCTGAAGTGGGAAGATGGGTTGAGAGGAGCAGTGAAAGAAGGTGAAATCAGAGAGAATGATGTATTTGGCCTTGTACCTCATTCCAAGGACTTAGGCTTTAACCGAGAGAGATGGGACGTTACTGAAGGGTCTCCAGCAGAGGAGTGGCAGGAGTGCTTTCAACTTTTGAAAGAATTTTTGTGGTTGCTGGGTTGAATATAGATTGTAGGAAGCCCCAGGGCAAGAGGAGGAGGCCATTAAATCAGTCCAGCTGAGAAATGATGATGGCTTGTACCATTGGGTAGAAATGAAGATGGTGAGAAGAGATAATTTTCTAGATCTTTTTTAAAGATAGAACAGATAGGATTTGCTGAAGGATGGCTGTGAGGGACCCTTCAAGGCAGTGTTTGTAATGCCAGGAAAAGGAATCAGACTCCTCTACTTTTTGGCCTGAGAAGCTAGAAGAGTGGAGTGTCATTTACTAAAATGAAAATGTTGTCAGAAGATATTCAATGATAAAACTTGTTTTATTTTTAGTGGGCTCCTTTCTAGTAGAAACATACTTTTTTAACCTTGCTGTATTTAATACAGGTTCCTTTTAACCATTAAGTTTGTTTTGGGCCACTTTCCAGTAGAGGAACATTTTTAAATCTTTTAATAAAATTTTCATTAAACCAAATACATATTCTCTTTTCTGTGTAAATTTTAAAGTTAACTTTTTTTTTTAATCTAAATGGCTTTGAATTTCACTTTGCTATTTTACCTTTGATTCTTAAATGTTTTATTCTTAGGCACTAGAGAAGGACAGACTCGTTTAATCAGAGATGGGGAGAAAGTCGAAGCCTATCAATGGAGTGTTAGTGAAGGGAGGTGGATAAAAATTGGTGATGTTGTTGGCTCATCTGGTGCTAATCAGCAAACATCTGGAAAAGTCTTATATGAAGGGAAAGTATGTCAACTTCTACTTTATAATTACCATTATCTTAAAGCATATGGTTTTCTTTTTCACTTTTGCCCATTAATTAAATTTAACATTAAAATCTATTTCTTTGGAGATTATTTTCTCTTCCTGCTTTGAACTTGACTTTTAGAAAAGCTCTTTCCATGTAGGAGCTGTATTTGATAGATTAACTACTATTTGTCTTTGGTACTTACCATGAGTAAACTGTTCCCAATCATTTTGGATTAGAAGCTTCTATGCCATCTTTTACCTAATGCTTTGTGCCTAGCTATATTTAACTTAGCAAGATATACGGACCCTGCAGGGCAGTGCTTGTAATGCCAGCATGTTTTGCTGAGTGGGGCATGGTAACATTTAATACCTTTGGCCTTTAGATCAACCAATTGGAAACCCTTCTTTAGCCTTAGAATTAATGTGTAGTTGTAATACATCCCCTGCCTCCACCCCTAGTGAAATGCTAATCTTGCAGCACATGCAGATGGTTGCTATCAATCATCATATGCCAAGTGGAAGATTTTAACTTTGCACTTTGGAGAAAGTTTATTATAATAATTATCTTAAAAAGGACACATAACACCCGTGATATATATGTTATTAATATGAACAGATAAGTTAGTAATCATTTATCTCCTTTTTGTATTCCTATTGAAGGAATTTGATTATGTTTTCTCAATTGATGTCAATGAAGGAGGACCATCATATAAATTGCCATATAACATCAGTGATGATCCATGGTTAACTGCATACAACTTCTTACAGAAGAATGATTTGAATCCCATGTTTTTGGATCAAGTGGCTAAATTTATTATTGATAACACAAAAGGTCAAATGTTAGGACTTGGGAATACCAGTTTTTCAGATCCTTTTACAGGTAAGTTAGGGTTTATATTAAGTCTTCTGTACTTTCATCAGCATTGGTTGATTTTTTGTTTGTTTGTTTTTAATGTGTTTAAACATGCACTATGATTAGCTGTTGAAGTAAAAACCAAGACCTAAGATCTATAGCAGGCTTTTACTTTAAATTCATATATTTAAACCTCAAATTACATAGTAATTCTGTATTTATAGAAACAGTTGTATGTTGTTTCAAGATTCTGCTTTACTCATTTATTTTAGAGCAGATGGGGAGAGACTGTACATGTGCAGAGTGAGGGAGGGGGCGAGAGAAAGGGAGGTGGGGGAGAGAAAGAATCCCAAGCCAACACCATACTGAGCACGGAACCTGATGCAGGACCTATCTGGAAATCCTAAGATCATAATCTGAGCTGCAATCAAGACTGAGCCACCCAGGTGCCCCTTTTCCCTTTCAAAAATACAGCTACACTGTAAACTAAACAAAATTGTGAAATTTAATTTAGTCATTTGAAATGAAAAGAAACTTAGAAGTCCCTTTAGATGGTTACTCCTTTTAAAAATACAAATTTTGGTGGATTTTACTAAACAAATTCTTTTTTCATGTGAGACTAAGTTGGTTAGTTGGGCATCAAATCTAGGCCTGGACTATGAGTAATTTTACTTTACATGTGATTTGTATTCCACATAATGATTTTAAAGTCAGTTATTTATAATAGTATACGGTGTCTAGAATGTTATAAATGGAGACTTGAGGGGAGACAGGAAAGGGAAAAGATACTATAAATGTCCCTGGATATAATCCTAGCAGTATTAGTCTGGCTCTTGATTCCTAGGAAATGGATTATAAGACTAGTTGTACTAGCCTGAGTTTTGGGGCCTGGGAATTGAGGCCATGGTACAGGAGGAAATAAAATGCTTCCTTTTTTCTTAGGTACAGAGCGAGCTCTCAATAAAATTCTAAAATTAGCACGTTATTGTCAATGTTTTCCTACTGTCATTTCTCACTCCATTTTTCACGTGCTAGTATGCTTCCTTGTTTTACAAGGATTCCATATCCCTTCCTATGTAAGTACTTACGTAGATCTTTTTTTTTTTTCTTCTTCCCTCACAGGTACTTTATGCTCCTAAGTTTTATCCTCCTCCTCTAGTTCAGAATTCCATTGCCCATTCACCTAATAAAGTTAATGTCCCCTGCATGTTGACTTAAACAGAATTACCAGACTGACTCACTACTGAATATAAGTGATGTAACCCCTCCCAGTAGTTGCACTTGACAGGGAAAAAAAAAATATGTTTAATATCTGGGTATTCTGTTGATGGAATTTCAGACTACAGTACAAAAGAGTGAACACATGAATATAGTCTTGTGTAAGCTATTTTGTGGAGAAGACAGATATTAGAGCAGCTGGCTCCATATGGAAATCTTAACCCTGGCTTTTTTTTTTTTTTTTTTCTCAATCTCATGCTGCATAATCTCATGAAGCATAACTTTATATGCATCCTTTCATATATATCTTTTACATATATCTTACTGTAGATGCCTCTGATTATTTCCGTAGAGGTGCTAACAGAACATATACTCACACATACCACACATTTATAAGAGTAAAAATGGAAATCTCTTTCCTTTGTGACACTCATTGCCTTTGTAATTCTCTTCTCCAGTAGGTTGTAAGCTTCAGTGGATACAAGCAATCTTGTTCCCTGCTGGATCCCTAGCACTGAATGCACTGTTTGACAGATGAGTTAATGAACTCAGGGGTTCTTTAAAAGATTAACATTTGATGCCTGTGGTTTTGATAGCAACAGCAGCAGCAGGAATTCTAGTGAATTTGTATAGGAACAGGAACTGATTATATATGTATATTACTGAGGTCAGAGACCACTTGTAATTTCTCCTTTTATATTTGAATTTTTAGTTATTTTAATATTTAAGGGCAGTGGCTAACACTTAATAAACTAGTAAAGGTGAGAAAAAGAAAGTTGGAGAATCACTAAAGTTTTAGTTTCTTAGTAGTCTTTCCTATTGTAAGACTGCTGACTAATTTCTGTTATTCTCTCATGTGACAACGTTGTTCTTCTGTTTTTTCTCCAAGCTTGGAGTCTTCTAATATAAGCATTGTGTTATTTATGAAATTCAAAATTTTGGCATCCTTCAGCTTTTCCTTTGTTTGCATGCATAGGTGGTGGTCGGTATGTTCCAGGGTCTTCATCAGGATCTTCTAACATGCTTCCTGCAGCAGATCCTTTTACAGGTGGGATGAAGTTTTGATAAATACATCTTTCTTCACTTAATGAATAGCATTTTGCAGTATATGGCTTTACATTTTGGAGACATCACCCAATAATTAATAATTCCCTTATCTATATTTCTAATTTTGATGCATCTCCTTTTCTTTAACTTCTAATTTTTGCTTTTTCCTGGAGTGTTTTGTAGTTCTTCTTATGACTTACATAGCATATTGTTAGAACTCACCGTTTTCTCCAGTGGTCCTTCCTGCAAGGAGAGCAAGAGTCATTAAGGGCATAGTTTTTAGAGTCGATAGACCTTGATTCAAAATCTGGCTCTACCACTTACTTGCTATGAGAAGTTGGCAAGTTGCTTAACCTGTCTGAGCCTAATTTTTTTATCTGTGAAATTAGATAATAGGGGAACCCAGCAACCAAGACACAGCATGAGTGCTATTACTGGCAAGATTCTACTGATCACAAGCAAAGAAGGAGCCATGTGAGTCCCTGCTACTGGATGATGCAGTGCAGTCAAGAAGCCTGTTCAGGTGTATTTTGCATTAACGTGGGAGGACACAAGTCCACCCAGGATTAGTCTTCTAACCTTTGTTATTAATGGCCTTTGTGAAGCCCTGGAAGTGTTGGTGTATCTCTTCACAGTGGCTTTATTTATCAAGGTATGCATGCCTCGACATCAACGGTACTGGAAAAAAATTGCCAAGCTTGGACTTGAATGCAGCTGAAGAAGTCTCTGTTTTCAGAATAGCTTTTGATGTATTTTATGATGCTATTGTTGGATCAGCAGCCAGAGTTTCTAGACAATATACCCAATTTGGGAAGAGATTTTTGGCACTTAATCCACTGGCCTTGCCAATATAGATACCTGTCTAAACCATAACTGGGAGCAACACACAACCTTCAGTCAGTCTCATGAAGTTGTGAATCGTTCTCAGTGAGCTGCTTCTCTCCTGTGAATGAATTGGTGGCCTTGATGCACGTAGCTGTACCTTGTGCACTGGTAACCAGTATGCTATAATAACCGACCATCAAGATCAAGCTAAATGTTATGATAGCACAATGGCTATTAAGGATATCTTTGATGACATAATGCAACTTGAAAAGGTAGTAAGGATATGAAAAGTAAATAAAGTGATGATTTACTCAGACATAGTGATGCCCTGAAACGTAGAACAACAGAGTTCTTAGATCTCATTAGCACCTTTTTCTTGGAACAGAAGAAACATACCAAGCTTCAAACAATACCAACAAAATTAAGAGAACTCCTGGGGCCATCATCACTGGAACATGTCTTACTGTTGTGCAATGTCAGTAACACAGAAGATTCAGTGATAATGGAGATATGCAAGATAGCATGCCAAATATCCAAGAGAATTATGGAATTATTAGGATAACTGAACCTAACTGAACAATTATCAAAAATAGATAACAGACCTGATATTGAGCTGTTAGGAAAATTAAATGGCACAGTACATGTGAAGTGTTTAACAAAACACCTGAACTGTATTTAAGCAGGCCCTCAGTATATTTTAGTATATTTTCCCCCAATTTAACCTGGGACAAAGAGTTTTTCCCATTTACCTTAAGACTTAAGGTCAATCTTAATTCTCTTTTCTCTTCCTTATTTATGTGGTTCTCAAATTTCTAATGTCAATTCAAATCATCTAGGATGCTTGTTTATCTCATCACAAGGTCCTTCTCACAGAGATAATCTGATACACCGGGTTGCTTAAAAAAAAAAAAAAGTTTCTAAAGTGAAGCCAATTTGGAGAGCTACTATGTTGTTTTGGGTGGGCCCTGGGAATCTGCATATTAAACAGGTGACTCATTCAGGTGGTTGGAGAGCCACGTGTAGAAAAGTGTAGGATTGTACTATGTCTCATAATTAATGCCTTGGGCAAGTTTTTCAGCCTTCTAAAATATTGTTAATAATCATGGTATCTAATACTTAAATGAGTATATAAATATAAGATGCTTAGCATGCAGGGCACTTGGCTGGTGTAGTCAGTTAAGCAACTGGCTCTTGGTTTCAGCTAAGGTCAGGATCTCAGGGTCATCGAGCTCCACCTCGGGCTCCACTCTCAGCATGGAGTCAGCTTGGGTTTCTCAATCTTTCCTCCGCCTCTCCCCACTGCACATGAATGCTCACGCTCTCTCTCTAAATAATAAATCTTAAAGATGCTTAGCATGCTACCTAGCATATTAGTAAAAACTCAACAAAGCCTCTTACTCTGTGTTCTTCATTATTTTAATTTATTTACATCTGCAGTTTTTGTGAGGTTTTTTTTTAGTACTATATATGTTAAACTGGTTATATCAGCTCCTAGATATTAAATTCAGAGAGGCTAGAAAAGTAGCTCATCTTTCTTTTCCCGCAAAGGCTCATCCAGGACTCGAACATCTCCAAATCATGATAATCCTTTCTCTACACCTGTTTTTCATGTTCCTTTCTTTCCATTTTCAATTAGGATCTTAAATATGAGACCGCTGTTATAGCATCCCTAAATCTTACTAATCTCTTGTTTGCTTATGTGTCAGCTAATCCTCTCTGTTTCAATAGAATAATCACATTTATTTTTTGTTTTTAATTTTTTTAAGGTTTTCTTCTTATGTAATCTCTGTATCCAATGTGAGATTGGAACTTAAAATCCTAAGATCAAGAGTTGCGTGCTCTACCAACTGCCAACCAGTCACCCCATGTTCACATTGCATTATGAAAACCTTTTTCTTCTCTCCAATCCACTAATGCTTTTTTAATTCATTAGCATCTGTAATTATAATGTTTAAGGCATCTAATGTTTATTTTGTAATTTGAGAATTACTTTTAAGGCTAACATTTATTGGTCACCAACTATATGCCAGGTACTATTCTAAACAAATTTATAGCCCATTTATTATGTATATAAAGATGCCATTCTGAATTGTGACTCATGAAAATAAGTTATTCTGTGTGGAGAGGAGCATTTTGAACTTTAATTTGCAGTTACCTTTACTTACTAGATGTGTTACTGCATTTTAGGTGGTGGTCGTTATGTGCCAGGGTCTGCCAATATGGGAACTACCATGGCTGGAGTTGATCCATTTACAGGTACACACTTTTCATTTCTTTTTCTTCTTCTCCTCCTCCTCCTCCTCCTCCTCCTCCTCTTCTTCCCTATTTTTTTTTATATTTTTAAAATTCATTAAAATTTTAATGAAAGACTGAGAAAACTAGTAAATTCTCCTTGCTAGAGAACTTTTCATATGGTAGATTAAGGACAAACTTCTTGACCTGGCATTTAGAATGTTCTCAGAATTGTGTCATACTGCACATTAGACTCATGTAGGAAGCTTAAAAAAGTACTTCAACCTCATTTCGAGAGATGCTCATTTGGTGTATTACTGCTCTGGTTTGGGGCCTTGGCAAAGTTAGTTCTGATAATTTTCCAATGTGATTCTAATGTGTAGCCAGGATTGAAAATTGCTATTCTGTCATAGGTCTGGTTTTCTAACAACTCTTATAAAAACTGAGTTTTTTCGCATCACACCTTTGTTCATTTTTAATATATTGAGAATTTTATTCACTATGCTACATATTGTTCTTTTTAAGAGGACCCAGAAAAAAATTACTTTATGATTTAGGCCTATACTATCTGGCCTTCTGAGCAATTAATTTTTCTTTTTTATTCGTAGTATCTTGCCTAGAGTCTGACACATCTTACTTGTTCATCATTGTTGAGCATAGGCAAAGAAGCTTTCCTCTGTATTTACTGCTAGTAAAATGCAGAACTAAATTTGTGGTTAATCTTTTACAAGTTTGACGGCTGTCTTGCTATATGTTTTCCCCTACTTGTTATTGTCTACAAAAGTCTAATAGATGTGAAACATAAATGTTCTTGACCGTAATAAGATTGATACTTACAAACCCAGCAGTCTACTTAAGAACTAATTTGGTATGTGATTTTTGTAAGCTATTTTTTCACTGCAAAAGTAACATTGACTGGCATATTGAAGTATAAACATAATGATTAAGATTGGGACTCTGGAGTGAGAGTGCTTAGATTGAAATCTCAGTTCCACTATTTTTTACCTGTTTTGCCTTGAGCCAGTTATTCTGTTACTGTGCCTCTGTTTTTCTCATTTGTAAAGTGGAAGTAATATCTACCTCTTGGAGTTGTTAAGAGTTGTAATTTAAAATTGTTCAAGTTGGAATTTAAAATTACAAAATGTATACAGCACTTTATACAGAATAAATGCCTAGTAATTGTTGGCTGTACTTGTATTATAAAGTATAAAGTTAATAGTGCTTCCTACCATTTTTCAGAAGTTACAGTTTTTAACAGTTTGGTGTATATACTGAACCTTATATAGTATACCTTAGTCCAACTTACTGTCATCTCTTACTTAGACAAATGAAGTAATATCCTCCAAATTGGTCTCTCCGTGGTCCACACTTCAGCCAGTGATCTTTTTACAGTCGAACTTTATTTATACTGCTCCCTTGATTAAAACCCTTTAATGATTTCTCATTCAATATTTTTTCTTCACTCTATCACCTTCCTCTCTGCATTTTTTCTGCCCAACCATACTGGCCTGTGTCTGTTTCTTGAGCATCTCATGCTGTTTTCTACCTCAGAAGTTTGGTACATGCTGTTCTGTTTTAGAATATTTGAGCCCTTTGCTATGTTATTTAGATCACAAATTATTATTTGTTTTTTTCTCCTTTTTCTTTATTTTGCACATAGTATTTTTTAAATGAACATTCTCGGACACTCATTCATATATGGCCCTTGCTAGATCACTTACTCTGTCATAGGCTCTGTTACACCCTGTACTTTTCCTTCTCATTTTACTCAATTGTTTGGACAGTGTTTGATTTGCATTCTCCTTACCATTAGTCTCTAATGACCAGGACTCCAGGCAATGTCTGTTAGCTCATCTTTGATTGTACCAATAAATATTTTATGCTTTATAAGCAATGAAAATTAATTTTGTGTATTTATTTCATAACTTCATCTTTACCTACCCTATTCCCCTTTCTGATATATATTCAGAAAATTAAAATGTTTTATACATATTTTTGCAAAATGCCTTTTTGCATTGGAACAAAAGTAAATAAGATTTGAAATGCAGGCAAAATACAAATTAGGTTTAAATTATGCTTTAATTGAAGTAACTTTAGATATTATGTATTGTGATAAATTTTTATCCTATGCCAGTTGTTTGTCAGACACTGCATTTGGTTACTATAATAGTACTTAGGGATTTAGGAAGTAAAAATGTATAAAAGACTAGGGCCTTTTCACTTTTCAGGGACTTACATCATTTATTAAAATGATGGAAATCATAAGTTGTTATTCTTTCTCTGACTGGCTGACTTCATTTAGCATAATACACTCTGGCTCCATCCACGTCGTTGCAAATGGCAAGATTTCATTCTTTTTTATGGTTGAATAATATTCCAGTGTGTGTGTGTATATGCCACATGTTCCTTATGATTTCACTCATAATGTGGAATTTAAGAAACAAATAAGCAAAAGGGGAAAAAAGAGAGGCAAACCAAGACACAGGGTCTTAACTCTAGAGAACAAACTGACAGTCACTAGAGGGGAGATTGGTGGGGGAGGGGTTAAACATGTGCTGGGGTTTAGGGGAGAGTACTTGTGATGAGCACCAGGTGATGTATGGAAGTGATGAATCACTATATTGTACACCTGAAAGTAATATTACACTATGTTTAAACTGACTGGAATTTGAATAAAAACTTAAAAATAAATAAAATGATGGAGAAAATGACAATGTGGACTATATATCATTTGGAATAAGCAGTAAAAGACATGAGAAGAAAGAGATCAATATGCCTTAAGATGGGAATGGCAAGTTTTGTAATTGTTATATATTCTTTGATCTTTTAAAAATTTGTGATTTAGATTGAATCTTAAAGGTATGAGAGATGTAGAGAATACAAAATGGAAAGACTTTTGTTTTAAATTTTAAGTTTACATTAAGAACTAAAATTTATTATGTCAACAAATATATACAGTATATAAAATTTTATGATTTTTCTTTTTTCCATAGTTGTTTTGTTGCATGCACTGAGTAGTTGTATATATCAATAATCGTGAAAACAAAGTCATACAATTAGAAAAATCTCAGTTTTGACTATTACTAATGATTTTCATCGTCTTTTTTAAATAGGGAATAGTGCCTACCGATCAGCTGCATCTAAGACAGTGAATATTTATTTTCCCAAAAAAGAGGCTGTCACTTTTGACCAGGCAAATCCTACACAAATATTAGGTAAGTACATTTTAATTAAATAGTTTTCTCACATATCCATAGACTCTTTGCAGTGCACTCAAGACTGTTTCTCCTCCTCACATGAGCTAGGAACTGGGTGCTTACATGATAGAGACTTCTGTTGTGGGATTACACAATGGCGTCGACTACAAATACACAGTCTGATAATGGACCCTTAATACTTGCAAGAAGCCTTATACAAATATAAGGTAAATGCTTTATGATGATTTTAATGAGAAAAAAACTAAAGGGAAAAATATAAATCCCATTCCCTAAGATCTTAATGTTTTCAGGAAAAAAAAATAATGAAAACGAATGATTAAAGCACTTAAAAACATTTTTTTTCCTCTTAAAAAAATTAATGGCCCTTAGAAGTAGTAAAAATTACATTAAAAAATGAAACTGCTCAGTTGACTTTGTTAACTTGTTTCTCTGAAACAAAATGACTTATGTGTTTGCCACTATTACTTCATGAGAATTAATTGAGATAGCATATATACCTCAATATAAGACAAGGGTTTTTTGGTCAGAATTTAATTTTATACCATCTTTATAAAAATCATAAGGGCCACCTGGGTAGCTCAGTCAGTTAAGCATCTGACTCTTGGTTTCAGCTCAGGTCATGATTTCAGGGTCATAAGGTCAAGCCTTGCATTTGGCTCTACGCTCAGCGGGGAATCTGCTTGAGATTTTCTACCCTCCATCCTCACCCCTGAGTACTCTCTCTCCCTAAAATAAATAAATCTTTTTAAAAAATTGCTTCATGAAATGTGACTATGGTGACAAAAGGCAATATTTCCATTAAATATGTTTTTAAAGCCGGGTGATGTCAAATGTACATACGGAACTAAGGAAATTAAATATTAGGCATTTTTAACTCTTCAGTTAATTCATTGACAATCGAAGAAGTTAGGCAAAGTTGGCTAAAGGTTGTTACAATTTTTTTCTTTGAGGAAAATAGAGCATTGACTTATACTTGGGTATAATGACATGATACTGCTTCAAAAACCAAAATGATTACAAATATCTACTTTAAAACTTACTTGAAGCAGAAAGTTTCATAAGATCTTAGACAATAACAGGTAAAATCATCACAGTAACCTTTTTCTCTACTGTGTTCGAATGAAAAATATTAACAGGCCTTATCCTTATTTTACGGTCTTTGATAATTGCCATGAAATGTCTTACCTTCCCCATGGTGTATAGTGGAATACTCTTAGTGAAAGTTTAGACATCTTTATATTATATCTAGCTAAATACAGTTAGAGAATTTTGAAAGTTTGGGTTTGGGTTCTAGGTAAACTGAAGGAACTTAATGGAACTGCACCTGAAGAGAAAAAGTTAACTGAGGATGACTTGATACTTCTTGAAAAAATACTGTCTCTCATATGTAATAGCTCTTCAGAAAAACCCACAGCCCAGCAACTTCAGATTTTGTGGAAAGCTATTAACTGGCCTGAAGGTATGGAAGCCATTTTTAAAATGTAATCCAGAAAGTAGTAAGTATGTCTTTTCATTTCTATCAGTATTACTGATGTTTCTAGATTGTTTTACCCAGAGTAAAAGTTACCCTGGGTGGTTGTAACTTACATTGTGTGAAACTTAACAAAAAAGTACTCACCATGCCCCTGTAATTCATAGTCTTGATTTGGTCCATGCTTTATGAGAATCTGAAGGGAATGTAATGATCCCCATACCATTTCATGTACCATTTCAGAGCATTTGTGGGTCCCCTGCAAGCCACCCAAGAACGTCTTGTGCACTATTAACCCCAGTCTACAAACGGTTGCTATAATTATTTTTTTGACTCACTTCATTCCTTTTAAATTTCAAAAGTGTCCTCTCTCATTACTTTTTCATGTTATTGATTAGAGAAGAAAAGTCATTTGTCCTGCTTAATATCCCATATTGTGATTTTGGCAGCTCACTTAATGTGTTCCATGATCTCTGTAGCTCCTGCTAGACATAATTAGATTCTGGTTCAATAGATTTTTTTTTTTTTAGGTGAATATCCTTTATAAATGATGCTGCATACTACCTTTATATCACAGGGCACATAATTTCTGGATTCCTTATTTTTAGTGGTGCTAAGATTATAGAGTGGATTCATTCAAATGGTGTCTGCCCAATTTTTTGAATGTAAAGCCCTCCACCAACCTGTAAGCATCGTATTATCATTTGTCAACTGGAATTCTATTTTAAAAAAACTTTCCCTCATGGAGCACCTGGGTGACTCAGTGAAGCATCCGACTCTTGATTTTGCCTCTGGACATGATCTCAGGGTTCTGAGATTGAGCCATGAGTCGGGCTGTACACTAGGCATAGAGCCTACTTAATATTCTCTCCTCCCTCTCTAACCCTCCAACCCCAATCACACGTGCATGTACTCTCTCTCTTAAAAAACAAAGAAAAGATATACTTAAAAACTTTCCTCTTAAACTCTTTGGTCTTAGAGGATTTTAAAAGCAAGGTCCCATCCCATTCATTCCACAGGGATTTACTGAATACTCAATATATATATCAGGCCAGTTGATAACCCATTTATATCACCTCAGCAATAAATCGTTTCTATAAATATGAAAAATCAATTAACAAAAATTTTAGAAATATATATATTTTGTAAAGCAAGCACATAGCACATGGTTTTTTAACATTTTCTGAAATGGTCGTGTGTTAATAAAATTCATAAACCCAAATGATAGTCACAGGAATTTTATGGGTGTTTGTAAACATTAATGAATTTTTCTTTTTAATAGATATTGTCTTTCCTGCACTTGACATTCTTCGGTTGTCAATTAAACATCCCAGTGTGAATGAAAACTTCTGCAATGAAAAGGAAGGGGCTCAGTTCAGCAGTCATCTTATCAGTCTTCTAAACCCTAAAGGAAAGCCAGCAAACCAGCTGCTTGCTCTGAGGACTTTTTGCAATTGTTTTGTTGGCCAGGCAGGACAAAAACTCATGATGTCCCAGAGGGAATCACTAATGTCGCATGCAATAGAACTGAAATCAGGGAGCAATAAAAACATTCACATTGCTCTCGCTACATTGACCCTGAACTATTCTGTTTGTTTTCATAAAGACCATAACATTGAAGGGAAAGCTCAATGCTTGTCAGTAATTAGCACAGTCTTGGAAGTTGTACAAGACCTAGAAGCTACTTTTAGACTCCTTGTGGCTCTTGGGACACTTA
The DNA here is from genome assembly GCF_048164855.1 of Canis lupus baileyi. Taxonomy (NCBI): domain Eukaryota; kingdom Metazoa; phylum Chordata; class Mammalia; order Carnivora; family Canidae; genus Canis; species Canis lupus. The sequence continues at coordinate 46,755,901 of NC_132847.1, read as the reverse complement.
TCAGTGACGATTTAAATGCTGTACAGTTAGCCAAGTCTTTAGGTGTTGATTCTCAAATAAAAAAGTATGCCTCAGTATCAGAACCAGCTAAAGTAAGTGAATGCTGTAGACTTATCCTAAATTTACTGTAACAGTGGGGATGGGCTGAGATTTTAAATTGATTAGTGTTTTTTCTCACATTTTACATGACTGATTACAGATGGTTTAAAAAAAATGCTGTGGATTAAGTAAAATTTCAGATCTTGTAAAGTGGGGGGTAAGAAGAGACAAAGAAATAAAATTTTTGCACTGATGAACTGTGAGATTTTCCTGTGTGATGTGGGTAAGTTTTCAGGAATTTAGAAAGAATGAGATAAAAAGAAAAACAATGCAACTGCTACAATGGCATAATTTCCATACCTTTGCCACATAAGAGAAGATAACTTTTATTTATATACTCTGCTTTTACGTTACTTGTTGGTGGTTGTCTTTTACTTAATTTCTGCTCTACTCATTTTCATTGCTGATTCTTTGAACAGCACCAGCACATTTCAAGATCTTATTTTAGGATAAGTACTTTAGAATTTTCAAAAATTAAGTTTGTGGTAAATTATTCCATATATAGAAAACATATAAAATAATTTCATCATTTAAGTTACTTGTATATAGAAAATTACATTTGATGGCTCATTTTTAGATGAAGGGAAAGCAATTTTCTAAGCTGCATTAGGTTATGTATCAATTCAGACAAATGAGACCCCTAATTAACTCCAGGTTTATAATCCAGTTTCTTTTGCCCCTCCCTATTTGAAGTAACTTCATTTTTCATTCCAGTTTTGATATTAGTTTATTTTTGGTCATTTCTGTTGTCTCAAAGGGAATTTGCAATGTGTTGACTTTATCAAGCAACTATGCAAGCAAAAACTGTTACTGGCAAGTCCAGAGAGCCTATCATGTAAAACTAGTATTTTTGACCTCCTAACATGGTCCAGGCACTGTGCTAACCACTTTGAGATTTGATCCCCAAAACCCCTTAAATGAAGAATGATGGTGTCTCTATTTTCAGAAGTAAAGAAAATGGGATAAATCATGGTAGGAGAAAAAAAAAGTGCATACCATACCATACTTCCTAGAGAGAGGCATCACAAATTTGTCTCAGAATATCCTAACAACTAACACGAAGGAACTACCACTTTAATTATATAATTTAATATGTTTAAGAGAACTGCAGTTTCTTAAGAGAAGCATAACTATTCCTATTTTTGAGTGGGAAAGATCTTTTCACAAAGAGGACTTTGCCTAAAATAATGAGCAGCATTCTCAACATTTATGGTATACAGAACCATCAATTTACTGGCTTAATGACAAATTGTAGTCAAAGAACAGTTCTTCCCCAATAAGGAAGGGAAGATTTTCCATCATCTGGATTAATTCAAAGAAAAACTTTTGGAATATCAAGAGAGAATGGGTAAAGTATAAATAGAGGAATGTGTATTTTGTTGAGTGTTAAATTGCAGCATTCTGACATATGCTCAGACTTTAAAAATTCTGTTGGCTGGGCTGGTTAGGAACCTTTGCTTTACTTTTTGTTGAATCAGGTTTTAGGTGGTTACGTCAAAGTTAAATGGCAAAGTCAAGAGTTTAACCCAGGTCAGCCTAGTTCCATTATATACACTTCTTTCTTATTAACATGTCCAGTCTAGCATGCAGTTCTGAGTACAAAGAATTTATCTACAATATATTTTGAAATACCAGGTAGAACCTTTGGATGATGGGAGGACATTAAGAACATGAGCTGACTCTTCAAAATGTAAGGGGTGGCAAATTGTAAACATTGTTTGCTTCTTGTAGAGTACAAGTCTTTACAACAACTTTTATAGTATCAGTATTTCATATTGAAGAAAAATTATAAAATATAGTTTAGCTAAAGAACTAAGATAATTCACCTGAAAAATAAGTGTTATATGATGGTTTTGTGATTTTTGAAGTCTTTTTCAGTTAAACTTTTTTCCATGGTTCCCTTAATATATTTTTGTGAATATAAAAACATAACATTCATCTAATAAAACACAGACACACATCAAATAAAAATTGTAATCCCACTACCCATAGAGAACCATTCTTAACATCTTGTGGTATATTAGTAGGTATGTAAATGTGTTTTTTTTTCTTAAAGGACTGTGTGATACACATTGTTCAACAACCTGATTTTTGAACTTGACAATATATAGTATGCATACCTCTACCTTAATAATCATATATCCATTATATGGATATATCCATTTCCTATTATCTGATATTGTTTTCAGTTTTCAGCTTTCAAGCACTGCTCAGACAAATATCCTGTGTCTTACTAGCTACTTAGGCTACATTTTATACATGGAATTGGTGGGCCAAGTTAATGCACATTTTTTAGGCGACACATGCTGTCAAGTCACTTCCAGTGGTAAAAGTCTTGGAGTTAATATCCTTCATATTGCAAATTCTGGGGATGAAACTTGGACATTCGCTTCCTTAGCAGTTATCAATGTTATAAATCATTATTTTGTTGAGAAATGATAAAATGTAAAGAGGGTCATCTGTGATATACTTACTAACAGTCTTGAGATATAAATTACTTGAGATTAGGAAATGTTATTCAGTCTTTTTAAAAAATAATTTATAATCTTAAAAAATTAATTAAAAATAAAAATAATTTATAATCTAACTTCTAATATATTTTTCTATAGAAGATTACACACAGGGTGTTAGTTTATTTGGGCTGCTGCAACAAAAATCCAATAGATTGGGTGGCTTAAAAACAAACATTTTCACCATTCTGGAGGCGAGGAAACCCAAGGTGAATGTGCCGGCATATTTGGTGTTTGATGAGGGTTCTTTCATGGTAGGAGGAAGAAGCTCTCTGTTGTCTCCGCATTCCTGAGGATTCCACCCTTATAACCAAATTACCTCCCAGAGGCCCATCATATTGGGAATTAGGTTTCAAAATAATGAATTTTCGGGGTGACACATTCAATCTATAGTATAGTGTAGTTGTGATTATAAATACAATTTTGAAGATTTTTTTCATTTACCATTATCATTCCATGTGTTTTTCTTAAAATTTTTAATGAAAATATTCATACATCAAAGTTCAAAGAGTACAGTGAACACTCGTGAACTTGCCAACCAAGTTCTACAGTTGTTAACATTTTGCCATATTGGTTTTATATTGAGATTACAGATATCACCTTTATCAACTAAATACTTAAATATGTATCTTCTAAGAATAAGGACATTTTAAAGAATGTTCTTTATAACCATATCATTGTATTACCATTCAGTAATTTCATAGTATTTAATATGTATTCCATACTCAAATTTCCTTAATTGTTTCATAGTAACTATTATCACTTTATTTAAAGGATCTAATATAAATAATCAAGGTTTATGTATTATATTTATTTGATTATATGTTTCTTTGGTCTCTTACTCTAGAACAGTTCTATTTTTATTTTTTAGTATCGTTGACTTTGAAGTGTCTGCATTACAGAATGCAAGGTACCCCAATTTTATATTTGTAAAACATTTCTGTAACTCTTCTGTATTAATTACCTATTGCTGCTTAATAAATTACCCCAAAACTAAAGTGGCTTAGAACAGTACACATTTACTATCTGAAATTTTTTGCAAATGAAGAATCCTGGCCCAGCTTAGCAGGATCTTCTGTTTCTTTGTTTCACATGAGGCTGCTATGAAGAGTATCAGCCATGGCTGAGGACTCATCTGAGGGCTTGATTGGAGAAGGAAGCATTTTCGAGCTCATTTATATGGTTAGTGTTCAGTTCTTTTCCAGGTGTTGGATTGAGGACTTAAAATCCTAGCTGGCTGTTGGCCAAAGGCTGTCCTCAGTTTTTTGGGTGTTTTGTCTTTTTAAGAATGTTTTCCAGGGGCGCCTGGGTAGCTCAGTCTGCCTTTAGCTCAGGTCATGATCCCAGGGTTCTGGGCTTCGGCCCTGCATTGGGCTCCTTGCTCAACAGCCCCTCCACCCTTTCCTTTATTTGTGCTTCTCTCTCTCTTTCTTTCTCTCTCTCTCTCTCTCTCTCTGAAATAAAAATTTTTAAATGAATGTTTTCCTTTTTTTTTCAGAGAAGGAGGTGGGGGAGGGGCAGAAGAGAGAGAAAGAGAATCTTATGTAGGTTCCATGCCTGCATGAGGCTCGATCTCAAGACCCTGAGATCATGACCTGAACTGAAATCAAGAGTCACTTAACCAACTGACCTACCCAGGCTCCCCTGCCCTCAGTTTTATGTTTTATGGGCTTCTCCATCATGTCAAGTGCTTTCATTAAAACCAGCAAGGGAGAGAGTCTGCTAGCAAAATCAAAGTCAGAACATTTACATTTACAAACTACAAATATGCCACCCTCTCAACATCAAGGCTGGAAGCAAGTTACTCAAGGAGAGTGGATTACACAGGCTGTATCAGAAAAGAGATCACTGGGAGCCTTCTTAGAATGTGCCTGCTATACCTATTTCCTATAAACTAAAAGGTAAACCCAAAGGCTTGGTAGATTAAGATTAAAATACTGTAGCAAGAATACTTCATAGGTGTGTGTACTTTTTTTTTTTTTAACTTGATGGCATCATACCTGTGCTTCCTTAAAGTTTATTATGTTCCCCTTACCATAACTAAAGGAGGCTGAGAGAACAGAACAGGGTGTAATTGGCTTATTGACCATCTTCACAGAGATGGGTGAATATTTTTTAAAAGTTGTTTTCATTCTATATTTTTCTAAGTGATTATCAGGTTTTGCTTGTTTAATAATTGAAATCAGGGTGCTTGTTTTCTGGAGGTACTAAGGCAGAATCTTGATTTTGAGGGCAACAAGTAAAAACCACTTTGGTGCTTCTCATGGAGGAAAAAGAGTCTTTAGAATACAGTGAATAAGGAAGCTTTAAAGAGGAGAACACCAACTAATGCCCTTCTGTAAAGCAGGTAGGCTGATACTTAGGCCTAAAATGAGGTCCTGGGACTTAAACTTGATCTTGGGGCTCCTGGGCACATTGTAATAAGTCAGAAAAGTAAAATGTCCAAATGGCAATACTTTCATTGTACATACATCACTTAGATGTAAAGGCATATGATATAGCAATACTTATACAATGGTTTGTAACTGAATTTAAAGCAAACTAGTTAAGTACCTTTGCAAAAAAAAAAAAAGACAAGTTTAAGTAAATTAGATAGCATGTATTAAGCAATTACTTTATACTAGTTTCAGGTTTATCCTCATTATCCCTATGGGGTAAGTACTGTTAGTAATCTTACAAGTGAAGAAGCTGAAAGAGGTCAGGTAACACGTCACTAGTAACAAAACAATGGAGAATAGTATTTAATAAATGATGTCGGCAAAGCTGGATATCAAGATGAAGAATATCGGTTTGTGGTAGCCACTTCACTTCATCATAATAGCAACTATGGTGGGTGGTAGTGAAATGTATGCTTGATACATAGAGCAGAAGGTCGCTTGAAATAAGCTCTCCCACGTTTCTTTCATTCTTGTGTCTTCAAAGGAACTAATAAATTCAAGAAATGTGGGACACCTGGGCGGCTCAGCGGTTGAGCATCTGCCTTTGGCTCAGAGCGTGATCCCAGAGTTCCTGGATCCAGTCTCACATCAGGCTCCCTGCAGGGGGCCTGCTTTTGTCTCTGCCTCTCTCTGTCTCTCATGAATTAAAAATAAAAAATAAAAAAATTTTAAAAATTCAAGAAATGTTTTGCTTATTTCTATGCCTTTTAAAATTTTTCAGTAGTAAAAACAACCAGGGGTACAGTACAATATGGTGAAAGAATACTAGCTTTGAGGTTAAAAAGGCATACATTTCAATGACATTTCCACCACTTGCTATTGAATTAAGTTGATCTCAGCCCCAGTTTAAGCAAAGATATATTAGGATTTTATAAAATAGAAGAATAAAATATGTAAAATGTCTACCACATGAGTACTTATCAAGCATTGCTTTCACAGATAACACAAAGCTACAGTCCTCTTTAACAATAAAAGTGCTGTATACAAGGAACATTTAGAAGACAAGTATTTTATTGCTACTGGAAAAAAAATGCTCATGAGCAGAGGTACCCTGTTATTTTGCAAAATTGGTTATTTGGAACTCTGAACACAAATATCCTTAGACTTCATTTAAATTTCCTATAATGCCACAGAACCTCACTATGAAATATAGTTTGTTTCTGTTGGAACATAAGAATTATATCTGCCCGTATTACAGCACTGACATTGAATGACTTAGGCAGTATAAAGCTAGTTTTGAAGACCCTTCTAATGCCTAACAGAAATACAGAAAAGGAGGCTTTAGAAAGTGTGTATCTGTTAACTGTAACCACCGTAATACTACTGTTCAACAACTAACAACCCAAACAATAGCACTTATTGACCTAAGAAGTTACAATCTTAGAGGTGGCTGATCCTGACTGGGCTCATTCATGTCTGCAGGGTGGAGGAGGACTCCGTTCTAGGCCAGGCTTGACTCAATAGTTTAGCTGGGCAGCTCAGCACTACTATTTGTCTCTCATCTTTCTCCTGGGACGAGTGTGCTGAGTATATCATTTTTATGGTGATGGTGGAAACATAAGAGTGAACCATCACAATTACAAGATTTTTGTTTGTCTTGTTTTTGTTGTGTTTTATTTTTTATGTAGGCTCCAAGCACAGAGTAGGGCTTGAACTCACAACCCTGAGATTAAGAGTTGTATGCTCTACCAACTAAGCCAGTCAGGGGTCCTGTTTTTGTTTTTTTAACATGTGCTTGCTACATCTGCTAGCATCTCGTTGGCCAAATGAAGTCAACTTCAAAGGCAGGTAGGAGGGATCCCTGGGTGGCGCAGCGGTTTGGCGCCTGCCTTTGGCCCAGGGCGCGATCCTGGAGACCCGGGATCGAATCCCACGTCGGGCTCCCGGTGCATGGAGCCTGCTTCTCCTTCTGCCTATGTCTCTGCCTCTCTCTCTCTCTCTGTGACTATCATAAATAAAAAAAAAAAAAAAAAAAAAAACAAAGGCAGGTAGGAGTTACATGTTTTGCCTCAAGTGGAAGGAAACTGCCAAATAACATGGCAAAGAACATGAATACAGGAAGAGGTGAAGAAATGGTGCCCTTAATGTGATTTACCTAAATGGTGTTTGGAATGAAGCTCTGAATGGATCCTGAACTTCTCAGCTCAAAAATTAACATTGCATTCCTAGCGCATGCCCGGCACTGTATTAGGTGGTGACAGTACAAAGATATATAACACACAGCCTCTATTCATGAGAACTAACAGTATATTGGAGAAGATATGTAACAAATACCTGCAGGCAAGAGTTTTGGATGCTCTGTAGGGAAGACAATGTCTTACAAAGGAAGAAGCATTTCAACAAGATTAAAAAAGGTGATTTGGAAAGGTTTTAAGTATGAAGTGACACTTAAAAAGAATTTTAGATTTAACCAGATGAGTGGAACTCTGAACACAAATATCCTTACAGTTCATTTAAATTTCCTATAATGCCACAGAACCTCACTATGAAATATAAAGTTGAATAGGATTATTGAATAGGCCCAGAGGGCATATTTCTAAAAAAGACATAGGGCTACAGAGAAAAATGCTGTCCAGATCATGCCAGGTCTTACATGTTGTATGTTGAATTCATCAAGAACCTAGATTGCAAGTGGCAGAAACCAATTCAGATCAGCTTAATAAAAAGGAGAGAATTATTGGCTCATTGATATGAAAAAGACAGTATTGGGACTTCTAGGTCTTGTTTCATAAGTGTCTTTTGTTGACCTTCCACAAGATAGATAATGTGACATCTAGAGGCAATTTCCTTACAGTTTATTTAAGTGGAAGACTGAATTTCTCAACTAGTGTCTCTTTATAAATTCCAGTTAAGTACTGAGTGGCCCTAGCATTAATACATGCATATTCCAGGCGGATCATTGTGACTAATGCTCAGTGAGTTGCTGGAGAGCAGTTATAAAAAAGGGCATGTAAATTCCAATCTCTGCCCACCCTCCCATGTATTTGTTCTAGGAAAAGCAGGAAAAAACAGAAAAACAGTCCTGCATTAGTTTGCTGAGCTTTAAATCTGTTCAGTGCTGGGTCTCTTCAGCTCTATAATATACTGAACATATGAAACTATCCACATCAATCAGTTCTGGCCTCCAAAAAAGGCAATTTCCTATAGTTCAACCTAAAAAGAAAATGGCGTCTCTGTTGCTTCAAGCTAACTAACCTTGTGATGTGTCTATGTCATGTTCGCACCAAAAGTCAGTTCTTTCCCTGTTCTCTGAAGAACTCCATGTAGAATTATCCAGTTTCTGTTAGAAAGCTGTTTGTACCTACTCTTCCAAACCCTGCATGATTGTCAGTGTCACCGTGGCAGCTAAGGCCCTGTAGCTAAGTGTCTCTGCCATGTGATGAAGGAGCACTGAACTATTCCCAGCAAAGTTCCTACTGACCTCCTTTAATAAAGGAATTTCCCACCATTAATTTCACTAGGTACTTCTACACTCATAATTTAATGAGTTCATTTAATCCTGCACAAATCTGGTTCTTGTTCTCCATCTGAAAATTGTGTTTCATTCACTCACTTATGCAACAAATTTTTTTAAATTTTTTTAATTTATTTATGATAGTCACACAGAGAGAGAGAGACAGAGAGAGAGAGAGAGAGGCAGAGACATAGGCAGAGGGAGAAGCAGGCTCCATGCACCGGGTGCCCGACGTGGGATTCGATCCCGGGTCTCCAGGATCGTGCCCTGGGCCAAAGGCAGGCGCTAAACCGCTGCGCCACCCAGGGATCCCTGCAACAAATTTTTATTAAGAAACAACCATATGGGAAATTTTTCTATTAAAGGCATTTGGGTAATGGGAATACAGATGTGAATAACACCAAGTCAAAACTTTCATGGAGTTTACATTCAAGAGAAAGGAGACAAATAAATCCATGTGCAGTGGTTAAGAGCACTGAAGAAAAATAAAGCAGAATAAAAAGAATGCAGAATGCCAGAGCAAGTGATGATGGAGGCACTTCCTGTTGCGTATGTTTTTTGGTTTGCTTCTCCCTGCTAGAATATAAGCTAATGAAGACATGGATTTTGTCTATTTTTTACTCTATCACCAGTGGTCAAACAATGCTTTTGCATTCTAGAACAAGAATATGGAAGAGTGGTCAAAGACTGGAATTCAGCTGCCAAATTGATAAATTCTTTAGCCATCTAGTTGGCAGTACCCTGGTTTCTTGCTCCAGCCAAATAAATATGGGAACTCTTTGTCAAGCTGCTACAAAATGAGGTAGAAACTGAGAAGCTTCTCAACTGATTTTATAAGGGGATAATTTGCAGGCAGTAATTAATAAGCAACTATTTTTATCCAGTACTTTGTTATGGCAACTTGAGATGACTGATACAAACCTAAAATGGTATAGTTTGCCTTAGAGGGCAAAACTAAGGGTGGAATCAGGGGGTAGAGACGGCTGTTTTCCCAGGGCTGGAATTACCCCTGTATCTGGTTTGTTTTACACACTAATTAAATAGTTGTTGAATGGCTAAGACAGGTAGGAAATGAGGTCAAAAGGAAGTCCCTTTTTTAAATTGCTTCCTATACGTCAGGTGAAAGACGTAGGATTACTATCACTCAGTGTTGCCCCAGGCCCTGTCTTTTTTCTTCTGTGGCTAAAGTCCCTGATGAGACCACTCGTGCCAAATGATAACGCATTTTTGAAATATGTATTCTTTTTTTTTTTTTTTTTTAAATTTTTATTTATTTATGATAGTCACAGAGAGAGAGAGAGAGAGAGAGAGAGAGAGAGGGAGAAGCAGGCTCCATGCACCGGGAGCCCGACGTGGGATTCGATCCCGGGTCTCCAGGATCGCGCCCTGGGCCAAAGGCAGGCGCTAAACCACTGCGCCACCCAGGGATCCCTTGAAATATGTATTCTTGATCCTGGTTATAGAACCTGGCTTGTGTTTCCAAAATCCTACACATTAGTCCACAAAATCTAACACTGATAAACCCATGACACATACTCAGTTTTGAAAAACTCAAGTCCTTTACTTGTCCCTCATGTACTCTATGCATGAAATAAACTCCAGAAATACCCTCTAAATTCTCTTCAGTTGTCTTCTATTTGTTGACCTTATGCACTGTTTTTCTTTTGCATTTCTTGCCTCAAGTTCTTTCTAAAAGTGGCCTGGGACTTCATTACCAATTCTGTGCACTCCTAAACTCTTCTTGTTTTCCTCTCCTTTGAAAAGTAAGAACTAGTCTGAAAAGGCAATTTGGGGGGAAGGAAGGGAGAGAGACAAGATAGGAACACTGATATGCCAATAATATTTTATCCCTGCTCCCTTCTCTGTCTCACCAACATAAATAACTTATGTACATTTAAAAGATCAAAACACTAACTTCAATAGAAAAATGGTTAAACTTACTTGCACTTGATGAGGAAATAGTGTTCCGACCAATGGTAAAGTATTCAAAATTACAAGTCAAAGGATATATGCATCCCAATGTTTACTTTGGCATTATCTACAATAGCCAAGATACAGAAGCAACCCAAATGTCCATTGCTAGATGAATGGATAAGAAGATGTGATACTATATATATAATGGAATATTATTCAGCCATTAAAAAAGAATGAAATCTTGCCATTTGTAGCAATAAGGATGGATGTAGAGGGCATAATGCTAAGTGAAACAAGGCAGTCAGAGAAAGACAAGTATCATATGACTTCACTCATCTGTGGGATGCAAGAAACAAAGCAAATGAGCAAACAAATGGAAAAACAGAGACAAACAAAAAGACATATTTTAAATGCAGAGAACAAACTGGTGGCAACCAGAAGTGGTTGCTGGATAGGTGGGGGTATATTTGAAATAAATAAAGGGAATTAAGAGTACACTATCTTAATGAGCACTGGGAAATGTATACAATTGTTGAATCATATACAGCTGAAACTAAAAGAAGTGTCCATTATACTTGAACTAAAGTAAAATTAAAAATGCAAGTTAAAACCCTTTATATTAGAAAAAAACTGTAAGGTTTCAGTGTATGGGTGACATTTTAAGTTAGCTTACTCTTTCTTCAAAGGAATCTGATTAAATAGGACAAGGAAAATAAGGTGTTGATCAACTTGTTTTGGGGGCACAAAAATGCCATAAGGAAAATAATGTAAATTTTTTTTCGTAAGCTGTTCATAGCTGCATTATTGTAAAATATAACAGATTGACAACAACTTAAATGCCAGCATTCGAATATTAGTTAAATAAACTGAGAGGGATCCCTGGGTGGCGCAGCGGTTTGGCGCCTGCCTTTGGCCCAGGGCGCGATCCTGGAGACCCGGGATCGAATCCCACGTCGGGCTCCCGGTGCATGGAGCCTGCTTCTCCCTCTGCCTGTGTCTCTGCCTCTCTCTCTCTCTCTCTCTGTATGACTATCATAAATAAAAAATAAAAAATAAAATTAAATAAACTGAGAAAGTATACGATAAAATAGTAGATCCAAATGACTTGAGAAGTGAAAGGCAAACGTGCCTAAAAATTAGTGTGAAGGGGGAAAAACAAGGAAGCCCAAAATCCTCTTCCAGTATAATTCCCTAAAATATATTTCAAAAAAAAAAAATGTGCTCCGGTGATAATAATGAGATTTCCCCTTAAGTTCTTTTTGTTGTTGAAACATTTTAGGGCGACGCCTGGGTCGCTCTGGGGTTGACTGTCTCGCCTTTGGCTCAGGGCGTGACCCTGGAGACCCGGGTTCGAGTCCCACGTCGGGCTCCTTGTGGGGCGCCTGCTTCTCCCTCTGCCTGGGTCTCTCATGAATAAATGAATAAAATAATAAGTAAGTAAGTAAGTAAATAAATAAATAAAAACATTTTAGTGTCATGTACTTATGACACTAAACATTGGGAAACAAAACAAAAGCTACACCATACCTTACTGTGTAGGTGTATACGACAAAATCTGAAGAGGTATCAATCATTAGAGCACAGAGCTATGGTAAAGCTCCACCTTCCGTCCTCCGTAGAGAGGCTCAGAGACCCGAAGGCGCGCGGACAGCCCGCCAGCCGACTCGAGCCGCCCCCGCCTCCCGCCCGGAAGCGCTGCAGGCACGCCTCCCGGGCTCTGCGACGAGGCCGGAAGTGACGCACAAGCTGCGACGCCGCCGCCGCCGCCGCCGCCGCTGGGTTTCGGCAGCTTCGGAGACGGTGGGCTCGTCCCGGATGGTTGCAGCAGCGGGATCATGACGGGGAAGAAGTCTTCCCGGGAGAAGCGGCGCAAACGAAGCGGTCAGGAGGCGGCCGCAGCGCTCGCGGCGCCGGACCTGGTGCCCGCCTTAGCCAGTAGCGGCAGTGGGAGCACCAGCGGCTGCGGGAGCACCAGCGGCTGCGGGAGCGTCACCTGCTGTGGAAACACCAGCTTCAGTGGAAGCGTCACCGGCGGCGGGAGCGCCGGCAGCTGCTGGGGCGGGAGCAGCGTGGAGCGCGGCGAGCGCCGGAAGCGGAGGAGCACGGACTCGTCCTCCAGCGTCTCGGGGTCCCTGCAGCAGGTGCGTGCGCGCCCTTCTCGCCGCGCCCGGAGCTGCTGCGCCCTCGGACCGACGCAGGCGGGAGCCGAGGCTGGCGCCCGCGGGGCTGGCTCTTGCGGGAGCGCCCTCCGCGCCGACGTCTCGAGGTTCCCGTCCCCGAGTACCGGGGAGCCGCACACTCCCGGGCCTTGAACGGAAAGTTCCTGGATGAGCTGGTCATCTCGCCCTTTGCCTTTTGTCCCTTTCACTCTAGCAGCAGCCCGCCCGAAAAGTATGGGTCGGGAGCGCGCCCTCAGCGCCCTTGAAAGCCACGGTTTACTTCTCTTTCCCTCTCCACCTTGTAGATCATCTCCGCGTTACAGGATGAGAAGATCGAGGCTCAGAGAGATTAGTGAAGTTTACCCACAGTCACAGTTTGTTACTAACAAATGTGTTACTGACTAAATGTGGATCCAGTCCCCGATTTTTTTTTTAAATTTGTTTTTTATTTTTATTTATTTATGATAGTCACAGAGAGAGAAAGGGAGAGAGGCAGAGACACAGGCAGAGGGAGAAGCAGGCTCCATGCACCGGGAGCCTGATGTGGGATTCGATCCCGGGTCTCCAGGATCGCGCCCCGGGCCAGAGGCAGGCGCCAAACCGCTGCGCCACCCAGGGATCCCCCAGTCCCCGATTGTAAAAGCCATGAGCTTTCTACTCCATCCATCTACCAAGATACCGCCGTTAAAAAAGGAAAAAAAAATGCAGTTTGCTTTTATTATAAAACGTAAGCATGAAAACATAAAAGTTATACAACACAGAAATAAAAAACGTGAGAGTCTGCTTAAGCCTCCCCATTGTTTGCTACGCAGCCGCATTAACTTGTTACATGTGTATTTAAGTTCTTACACATAAGCTTTATAGTGCTATTACCCCCATCGATTTAGATGTTGCCTTATTTTTCAGTGACTGTGGGATATTCCATTTTATCTTTATTGACGAATACTCAGATTTTTAGTTTTCTTGCCGCTAAAAGAGTTGATGTGAGAATGAACCCTTGTTCATATGTATTGTGCAACAATTACTTTAGGATAGAATCTTAGTGAAATTGTTGGGTCAAAGTTTATGCACTGAAACAGATTTGAGAGGTACCACCAAATGCTTTTCAAAAAAGATTTTATTGATTTATAGTATAAACATTACAAAAGAATCCCCATTTCTGCAAATATTCACTATACCCATTTTTGAAAAAAAAATTGTCAGCTTAGTGGGTGAAATCTAGATTTCATTTGTTTTGAGGTATGTTCTGATTAATAGATCGAACATTTTAACATTTTTATTTGCCATTTGATTCCTTCTTATGTAAGTTGCATGTATATATTCTCTGGCCATTTTCTTTTTGATTATTTTGAGCTTTTTACTGATAAGTTCAGAATGTCTACAAAAAGTCTTGGTTCTGATCCTCTCTGTTTCAAATGTCACTGTAACTTTATCTGTGGAGTACTGAAGTTTTTTATTTCTTTGTGGTCAAGACTAACAATATTTTCCTTTGCCTTCCAGATTTTGTGTGTTGAGAAAGATCTTTCTATACTCTCGACCTATCCTAAAACTATTCTTTGTTTTCTTACAATATTTTTAAACGTTACATCTTAAATTGGAAGCTGTAGAAACACAAAAAACCATTTATTCTTATGTATTTCTTATATTTAGCCACACTATTATTAGTTTAAAATTGACTCAGAAAAATTTGTGTGAACAAGGGATTTTTGTCTTTTTTTTTCAGCACTAATATTTGTTTTTGTACTTTCACATTATTTAAGACTTTCAGTGTGGTGCTGAACAGAAGCAGTGATAATAGGCATTTTTTTCTTATTTAGTTGTTAGCGGGAACACTTTTTATGTTCCATCCAAAAGTGTATTTGCCAAAAGTAATGAAAGATACTTTTGATCAAGTTAAAGAAATTTTTTTCAGTTCCTAGTTCACTGAAGGTTATAGAGTTTTATCAGATGCTTTTTTGGCATTCTGTGGAGATGATCGCATAGCTTTCCTTCTTTGATCTGGTAATGCAATTTTTAAAAAAGATTTATTTTTTTGAGAGAGTGAGTAAGAGAGATCACAAGCGGGGGGGGGGTGGGGGGAGGCATAGAGGGAGAAGCAAACTCCCTGCTGAATGGGGAGCCTGACATGGGGCTTATCATGGGATCGTGACTTGAACCGAAGGCAGACACTTAACTCACTGAGCCACCCATTCACCCCTGAGAATGTAATTTTTAATAAATTGGTAAATTAACTCGGGTTGAACTGTCTTGTCATCCTGGGATAGATCCAATTTGGTTTGTCGGTTTGGTTATTATACTCAGAATTCAGTATTGTTACTTTTGTGTCTATGTCCCTAAGTTAAATCAGCTTATGGTTTTTATTTTTGTAATTATCCTTTTGGTTTTGGCATCAAGACTATGCTAGCCTTATGGATTGATTTGGGAAGCTTTGCATTTTTGGAATGTATTCGAGAATAGTTTATGGCTTTTTCTTGAAGATTTATTAGAACTGGCCTATTGGACCATCTATCTGTGTGGGTCTGGTGGGTTTTTTTAGAGTAGTATTTTTGTCCCCACCGTCCCCCCACTCCTAATTCTTTCATAGTTATAAGTCTATTCAGTTTTTCCACCCCTTCTAGATTTTATTTTGGATATCATCATTCTTATCTTTTTTTTTTTTTTTAAGATTTTATTTATTTATTCATAGAGAGAGAGGGGCAGAGACACAGACAGAGGGAGAAGCAGGCTCCACGAGGGAGCCCGATGTTGGGACTAGATCCCGGGTCTCCAGGATCACACCCCAGGCTGCAGGCGGCGCCACCAGGGGCTGCCCTCATCATTCTTATCTTAAATGGTTTCTGTATCTTTTGTACTCTTTATCCTGATGGAGAGACCAATAAGTTAAATATTATAAAGATTTCCATACCAGAACTAAACCCTACTTCTTATTTGTGAAGAAAAAAAGAAATCATTATATATTAGGCATGTAGATAACATCTCACAATTCTGAGAGTGCCATTACGTCTGTTGTATATTGTGTTCCCTATTGTTTTTGGTAACAGCTTTATAGATATGTAATTCATATACCATACAATTAGTCTATTTCAAGTATACAGTTCACTGGTTTTGAGCATATTAATGGAGTTGTGCAACCATCGCTTTAGTCAGTTTTATTTTCATCACTCCCAAAAGAAACTCCATGTGTACCTTTCAGCTATCATCCCTAATACTCACCTCCACCATTTTCATCCCTAGGCAGTCACTACTTCTTGTCTCCATAGATTTTCCCTGTTAGGGACATTTTATATGAATGGAATAATATTTCATTGTATGGCTATACCACAGTTGATTTTTCCATTTGTTACTTGATGGGAATTTGGATTGTTGCCATCTTTTGGCTATTATGAATAATGCTGCTATGAATACTTGTGTACAAGTTTTTATGCAGGTGTGTAGTTACATTTCTCTTGGATATATATCTAGGAATGGAATTTTTGGGTCATATAACTTTTCAAGAAGCTGCCAAACATTTTTCAGAGCAGCTGTACCACTTTCTATTCCTACTAGCAGTGTGTAAGAGCTCCAGTTTCTCTACATCCTCACTACTTAAATTACTTTATGAACCGTTAAAATGAGAACTGACCTTTATTTTTTCAGTCTAATTATTACAGTATTCTTTAAAATTGGTGTGTTTTTAAACTACTTTTAAAACATTTCTATTAGAAAATATAATTTAAAAAAGCCCTACCTAAACTATATAGTCAGGGAAGATTTTCTTGAAGAGATGACTTTAGAATTGATATCTAAATTTGTTAATTTTAGAAGTATAGCATTGGGGGGAAATGAAGAAGAAAGACTCTCTTAGGCAGAGTGGTACATACAAAAGCCCTGCCTGAATGAGGTGAAGGGAGAACAGGTTATATTTGAGTAATTCTTTGAATTACTTTGTATTACTTTGTGCTTGTAGCACGATCAGTGAACATGTAGGCCCAGCTAGGCTTAATTACCCTAAGATCAGTGTGAAGTCATTGAAAGGTTATAAATAAAGAGGATGAGTATATGTATATTTCATAGAATCTATTGTAGTAACAGATTGGAGACACCTCAAGTTAGATTCAAGACCTCCAGTTAAGTAGCTGTTGAGGTGATCTAGGCAGAGGATGATGGTACTTTGGACCAGGATTATGGGAGTAGATTTGAGAGATAGGAGGTGAAATTGACAGAAATGTCTTAAATAACTTGGCTACTTTGAATATGATTAATTTATATAGCAGTTTTAAAAATGAGTGTAGCTCCTGGGAAGCAATAATACTTTATAATTGTGATGTTTAACATTTTTGCTGTCATCTCACTTTTTATGAATTTAAGAAGAATAACCATGGGGGCACCTGGGTAGTTCAGTTGGTTAACTGTCTGCCTTTGGCTCAGGTCATGATCCCAGAGTGCTGGGATTGAGCCCCAGATTGGGCTCCCTGCTCGGTGGGGAGCCTGCTTCTCTCTTTCCATTTGCTGTTTCTTCTGCTTGCGCGCGCTCTCTCTCTCTCTCTCTCTCTCTCTCTCCTCTGTCAAATAAATAAATGAAATCTTTAAAAAAAAGAAGAAGAAGAAGAATTCATACTTAAAATTTTGGGTTGAGTGGCATGCTAGAGGAATCTCCTAATTCTTCAGAAGTCTAAAATTGTAGGAGATCACTCAATATTTCTTTTATTTATTTATTTTTTAATATTTAGTATATTTTCACTTGTGTGTCCTGAGATAATATTTCTTCACTTTATATTAGCTCATCGAGTTAATTGTAGTTTGGACAGTAAGACGAAAGTATACTGAACAATTAAATATGCTTTTTAATGGTTTTAGGTAAATATCCCAACAAAGAATTTGGAAATATTAGTGAAGAAGTAGTTGTTAAATGTAAATATATGACATCATATACATCCTCCTTTATTTAATGGTTCCTTGTCTCTTTTAATTTTAGGATACCAAATACCTTTTGCCAACTTTGGAAAAAGAATTATTCTTGGCAGAGCACAGTGACCTTGAAGAAGGTGGACTGGACCTGACTGTGTCATTAAAACCAGTTAGTTTCTATATATCAGACAAAAAAGAAATGCTTCAGCAGTGTTTCTGTATCATAGGCGAGAAAAAGTTACAGAAGATGCTTCCTGATGTGTTAAAGGTATTTCATTACATGTATCATTGAATCACACACATATATAGAAAAATACACATTTTCTGTAACAATCATTTTACTTCATGTAAATTATAATTGGATGTTTTCAACTCAAGCTACTTCAAAAAGATTTAAAAAAGGAATTTTAGAGAATTAGTATAAATGGCCTTGTATATTTAAAAGTTTGCCAAGAAAAAAATGGAGCCGTATACTGTGTTTTGGTAAGGAATTTATTAACCTTTTAGAAATAATTCTACTAAATGCAGGTAATTTTAGTGACTAAATTAGAGATATGACTCTGGTGCCTTAAGAAGTAATACTCTGCTATGTAACAATACACATTATTGGTTGGTAAAAGCTTACATTTCATTAAATTCACAAATGTTTTCATATATTTATTTATGGTATTCGAATTTTACAGTTACGGAAATAGGGCTTGGAAGATCCAAGATGTATAGAGCCAGCACTTGCGTATTTAAATCTTTAGAGGAATTACCTAACATATAGGCTGCTATTAGTTATGACTTACTCTTTAATTTGTTCTTTCATAGTAAATGTGACTTTATTCTCATCAAATGTCTATAAATTATAACATTTACATATTAAGTGACAGTTTTCAGATTTCATGTCATGAAAAGATTTATGTAACTTTTATTGTAAGATTTTGCTAACCAGACTTTTTTTCTGATTGCTATATTCTAGTTTACATTGGCACTATATTATATAAATGTATATTTTTGATGTTATTTTCTTTAGAACTGTTCAATAGAAGAAATTAAAAAACTATGCCAGGAACAGTTAGAGCTCCTGTCTGAAAAAAAAATCTTGAAGATTCTTGAGGGTAAGAATACATATTTTTATGCTCTGTTAACTCATTACTTAACATATCTAGCATAAATCCTAAGTTACTCTTTTTTTTTAACCTGATTATTAGTTTAATTTCATTACTGGGTAACCATTGAGTAATTTTACTTCTGTTTGTACTTTAAAATATAGTTTACATAGCAGAACAGCATTTTAAGAGTAGACTTTTTGATGTATGTATCATTTTCTCAAATCAAATGTAATCAAAGGTAAGAGCATGTTTGTATACAATAATAAAATGAAATAAAAAATTTTACCCAAAGTGTCCTAAAAAGTATCAATTATTGAGATGGCTTTTCTTGAAATAATTTTTTATTTTCTGCTTTACATTCCTATTGCTTGTAATTGCCTGTTGCATACTGCTTTTGCTCTAATAAGACCTGGCTGCAGAGTTGGAAGGATTTTTGCAATTTGCCTACATTTATCTCTCTGCCTAAAGTATGACTCTTCTTTGTGATACTCTTACCTGTCAAATTTTAGATTTTCAAGCTTTATTTTTTTCTTTTGGAACTGTACATTAGCATTACAAGAGAAGAAGCCAAAAAATGGAGACTTTAAATTTCCAGAGATAATATATTTTTTTTAAATATAAAATGCCCTAATGGACACACTTGGCTCTTTCACTTGGTAGAGCATGCTTCTCTTGAACTCAGGGTTGTGAATTTGAGCCCCATGTTCAGTGTAGTGGTTACTTCAAAATAAAATCTTAAAAAAATGGTTTAATGGAATTTATAACTTTGCTAATAGATGTATAAATCTGGGTATAGCCTGTAAATATATATATACACACACGTTTTGTGTGTTTTTGTGTGTGTGTGTTTAAAATAGATAACAGGAAGGCAGTGAAAAATACCTAATAAGCCACTGAAAAATCTCATTTTAAATATAAGCAATTAAAAAATGTCATCTTTCAACAACTATAAGTTTCTTTAATCTGTATAGTTTATAGATGGCACTTTGTGTAATGCTTAAATTGTTCTGATATGTTATAAGCATGCTTTCAATAGTTTATTTTATTTATAAGGTGACAATGGTATGGATTCTGATATGGAAGAGGAGGCAGATGATGGCCCTAAGATGGGATCTGATTTAGTCAGTCAGTAAGTTAACTTTCATTTCCATTTCAAAATTTCTTTGTTGTTCCTTCCATGATATCTTACCTCAAGAATGTGATTGTTTTTCTGTTGTATTTATATAAAATGATTCAACAGGTTGGAATTGATTTGTTTACTTATAATGATTGGTCTTTTTGGTATATATGAGAATATAGTTCATTGCTTTCAGGGTTAAGATGATTTTCTTAAACTACTACTTATACATACAAGACAACAGTGATGCCAGCCTGAAGCAGAATCATATCTCTCATTTGGAATTTGAATTTGCTACTAGTGATACTCATAAGTGCTTACTCTATCAAGTTATTATAGTAGTGGTTTAGAACACTTAAAATTCTTCTAGTACTCATTAATGTCAGATGATAATTGTCTCATTTCACAGATGAGATAGTAAGGTGGTTCATTTTACATAGGTACATAAAATTTTTCTATTGTGATGGTAAAAATGCCCAGAGTTTTGGGATACTAATATAAACCTTTTTATTTTGGAAAATTTCAAACTTACATAAAAATTGAAAGAATCATAGAATGAAATCAATAACATTAATGTTTTGCTATTTTTTTGCTTTCTCTCTTTGTATTTACTGTTTTTCTGCCAGAGCCATTTGCATTAGCTTGCTAGGGCTGCCATAGCAAAATACCATAGACTGATTGACTTAAAGAACAGAAATACATTTTCTCACAGTTCTGGAGGCTGGAAGTTCAAGATCAAGGTACCAGCAAGGTTAGTTTCCTCTGAGGCCTCTCTTCTTGGCTTGTAGATGGCCACTTTGTTACTGCTGCTGCTTTTTTTTTCTTTTAATATTTATTTGAGAGAGAGAGGGTGGGGGGGGGAAGGGCAGAGCTAGAGAATCTTCAAACAGACTCCTCTCTGAGCAGGAAGCCTAATGTGGGGGATATGGGCTTGATGCCAGGACTCTGAGATCATGCATAACCTGAGCCAAAACCAAGAGTTGGATGCTTAGCTGATTAAGCCACCCAGGTGCCCCTTGCCGCTGCCTCTTGAGTTGGTTGCCCTTATGTGTGTGTGCCCCCTGTGTTCTAATCTCTTTTGATAAGAACACCAGTCAGACACCAAGCTCCACCATGATGGCCTCATTTTAACTTAGTTACCTCTTTAAAGGTCCTGTCTCCAAAATAGCCATATCTGGGGTTTGGGCTTCAGCCTTCAGATTTTTTAGAGCGGAGACACAGTTAAGTCCACAAATCATTTAAAAATTCAGATGTCATATATTTCATGCCTAAACAGTTTAGTAATGCCTTTCCTAAAAATAAGGACAGTCTACATAGCAACAATATAACATGACTTTTAAGAAAATAAGCAATGATTCAATAATGTTTTCTAATATATTGCCCATATAAAATTTCCCTGATTACTAAAAAAATGTTTAGAGTATGTTTATTCATTTTAATTAACAAACTGATTCTGATCCAGGATTCAGTTAGAGTTCATGTGTTTCATTTGATTGTTAGCATCACAAAGTTGAGTTTAAAGGGAAGGGTTAGATATGAGAAATAATAAGCTTAATGACTAGCCCAGGAACCTAGTGCACATTTTAAAGGAATTTAAAAAATAACAAAGTAAACCAAAAGAAAGTTAGAAAAATGAAACAACGAATGTAAACATTAAAACAAAGAAATAGAAAACAAATAAGCAAATGAATAAGTCCAAAAACTTGGTCTTTGTAAAGAAAGTCCAGATTGTAAACTCCTCCTGGATCTGATAAGGAGGTAAGGGGAGAACCATTATAATTGAGATTGAGAAGAAAGGAGATATAATCACATAATCATAGGCTGGTTGTGAATCCACATACAGCATTGTATAAACAAACTTGAAACTAGCAAATGGATGCTTTTTTTTTTATCAAAATACAAATAAACCAAATTGACTTTCTGCAAAAGTAGAAAACTTGAAGAGTAACATAGAAGAAATTAGAAAGGTGAATAGAGATCTACTATTGAAAAAAACACCAAAATAAGGTGGATTTATAGCTGAGTTATTACTTAATGTGGGTCAATACATGTAATGTGTTTACCTCTAATAAAATATTCAATAATGCTCTCTGCTGTTATTTTTGAACATATTACACCTGTTATTTAAATTATTCCAGGCCCTAGGAAAAGATGAAAAGTTCTTAATTTACTTTATGGCTTCTACATAGCTTTAATACCCCAAATCCCATAAATAGTGACAAAGCATATGGGGGATTCAGGCGTTCTCACTTGTGAATATAGATGTAAAAATTGTAAGTACATATTAGCATGTAGAATCCAGCAGTGTATCATCTGAGTAGTTATACCACTAACCAAATAGAATCTATTACAGGAATTTACAGGAAATTTAATTAGAAAAGCCTCCTAGAGTAATTCATATCAGCAAATTAAAGGAGAAAAATGATGTGGTCAGATAAGTATATACTAAAAAGACCTTTGGTAATATTCGGCAGTCATTTCTAATATAAGCTATAGGTAAAAAAGGTACAGGAGAAAACTGCTAAGATATAATGAAGACAGTTGACCAAACTTAACTACCCACTTAGTGAATTAAAATGAGAGACTAGACAGGAAGTCTGTGTGGTCATTTATTTTAAATATTTTCTTAGAGGTTCTAGCAAATGTAATTAGACCAAAAGAAAGATGGGTGGTGGAGATGAATTAATTTTGACATAAAAAACTTTGGAAAAGAAGAAATAAAATTATTTCCCTTTCAGTTTATAAGATTATAAACCTAGAATAGTGAGAGATTCTAGGTTTTTTAAAAAAGTAGAATTTGAAATTTGATAACATGGATCGTATATAAACATAAGAAAATCAACAGCTCTTCTCTCTTATAGCAAAAACATCTGTAAAGGGAATGTGTTAGGATTTTCCAAAGAGACAGAACTTTTTTTTTTTTTTTTTTTTTAATAGTTGTTTTAGAAATACAGGAGTACTTGTTCCCTGGGGGTGGGGTTGCTGGGACCAGCCTGAGACCAGTGAGGGTGTGAGGGGATCCCAGGAGGCCACAGACGTAGGGGGGACATTGGAACATCTTTTCTGTTGTTTCACACGTTCTAGAATAATAAAAAGATTCCTTCTGGCCCAACTGTTTGCCAGAAGGGTAAACAGAGACTGGAGATGGGTCAGAGCAGCACAGGGTCAGTCACCTGCGGGCAGCAAGGACCCCACCCTCCACCATCATTACTCACACCTGAGGCCAGGAGCCTCAGTACCTGCCCAGGAACCCAGGGAGCAAATAAATAAACAATAAATACACATAAATAGGAGGGGCCCTCTTTGGCGAGACCCCTGTTGTATAGATATGTAAAAATTTTATTTTCTTTATTAATTTTTATTTATGATAGTCACAGAGAGAGAGAGAGGCAGAGACACAGGCAGAGGGAGAAGCAGGCTCCATGCACCAGGAACCCGACGTGGGAATCGATCTAGGGTCTCCTGGATCGGGCCCTGGGCCAAAGGCAGGCGCCAAACTGCTGCACCACCCAGGGATCCCTAGATATATAAAAATTTTAAAGGAATTGGCTTCTGTACTTATGGGTGCCAAGGAGTCCCAAGATCTGCTGATTTGTTGTCTGTAAGCTGGAGAACCAGGAAAGCCATTGGCAAAACACAGTCTTAGACTGAAGGCTAGGGAATGTGGTATAAGTCCCAGTCTAACTCCAGAAGCCCAGAATCCAGGAGTGCTCCTGTTCCAGGGCATATGGATTTCTGAACTCTAGCAGACAGAACTAATTTGCCTTTCTGCCTTTTTTTTTTTTTTTTTTTTTTTTTTACCTGAGAGAGAAAGCACAGGGAGGAGCAGAGACAGAGGAACAAGCAGGCTCTGCCCTGAGCTCAGGACCCTGAACTCTGTACCTGAGCCAAAACCAAGAATTGGTGGCTTTTAAAAAAATTTGTATTTAAATTCAATTAATATAAAATATATTATTGGTTACAGAAGTAGAGGTCAGTGATTCATCAGTCTTATATAACACTCAGTGCTCATTATATCACGTGTTCCTTAATATCCATCACCCAGTTACTCCAACCACGCTCCTCCCCTCGTGACCCTCAATTTGTTTCCTATGATTAAGAATTTCTTATGGTTAAGAATTTGTGGCTTAACTGACTGACCCACCCAGGTGCCCTGCCCTTCTGCCTTTTTAATTCCAACCCTCAAGGGGTTGGATGTTGCCTACCCAGGGCTACCTGCATTACTCAATTTACCAATTCAGATGCTAATCTCTTCAGGTAACATCCTCAAAGACACACAGATATAATGCTTTACCAGTTATTGGGCATTCTTCAGCCCAGTGATGGGGAACTAAAAGAAAAATATTCCATTAATACTAGTTACAAAAACTCTGATATGCTTTCAGATATATTTAACAGAAAACTTATGAAGAAAACAATAACATTTTACTAGAAGACAAAATCATGATCTGAAAAAAATAGCATACTAGTTGTATAATCTGTGGGATGGTAGGTGAAGTTCTTAAATAATTTAAGACTAAAAACCCAGAAGCCATAAAAGAAAGAAAAAATTTGTGTGAAAAAATTTTAAGTTTGGGTGTTGTCATAAATAAAATCAGTAACCAAACAAAAGATCTGGAACAAATAATTGCAAGCAATGTATAATAATCCTAATGTTAGTGAAGGCCGAATTCAGGGCCAATTTATAATAATGTGAAATCCACAAAGAATATCCACAGGAATATATGCCTTACATATGAATCTATCTGTATTTCCTTTATAGCTTTTATAAGGCAAAAACTACAGGAATCATGATGTGAAACAAGAAGTGCATGAGTAGTAGAAAAATAAGTAGGGATATTGAAGACCTAAATGAATTGATTGCTATAGATCACATTCTGTATTCTGAAAACATATCTCCTGTGGAGTATCCCCACACATTGATAATAAATTTGGTCATGAAATGTCAGTAAAGTTCTCTAAGAACTTTTGTCCTGATTTTAGAGCAGTAAAGAAAAAGCCTATGGGAAAAAAAAAAAAAAAAAAGCCTATGGAACTTCACCATCTACATATTGTAAAACTCAACAGCTTTTAGATTAAAGAGGAATTATAAACCATCTAAAAACTAACAAATAAAAAAAAAAAACCTTAATGAGCTCTAGGGGATACAGCTAAAGTAGTATCAGAGGAAAATTTTAGCCTTAAATATGTATTACTAATCCCCAAATATCTAAAATAAATCGACTAAGTATTCAAGAAGTTAGAAAAAAAAAACAAAATAAACTTAAAAACAAATGCATACAGATATGGCATACTTAAATAAAATCTGCATGGTTTCCAAGATAGAACCAAGCAAAAATATCTTCTCTTATTATTCCTATTCAGCAATGTGCTGGAAGTCCCAACAGGTTTAACCAAGCATGAAAAAGAAATAAAAGTCACAGATTAGAAGGAAAAGTAAAACTCTCTATTTGCAGAAGACTTAATGTGTTAATCTGTTGGGGCTGCTATCACAAAATACCACAGGCTGGATAGTTTATAAACAACATAAATTTATTTTTTAGTTCTGTAGTCTGAGATCAGGGTGTCAGCATGATTGAGTGAGGGCTCTTCTGGATTACAGATTTGTATTCTTACATGGTGGAAAGGCCTGTGAGATCTATGGAAAATCTTTTGTGAGAAGTGTAATTTGTTCCTGGCTGGCTCAGTCGAATAGCATGCAACTCTTGATCCTTAGGAACATGCGTTCAAGACCTATGTTGGGCGTAGAGATTACTTAAAAAAAGAAAAAAGAGATAATCCCATTCACAAAATCTGCAGTCTCATGACTTAACCACTTCTCAAAAGGTTTCACCTACTAATACCATCACTTTTAAGCATTAGGATTTCAGTATATGAACTTTGTCATGGACACAAACCTTCAGACCATGGCACAAAACTATATACACAGAAAATCCCAAGAATCTATCAAAAAACTCCTAGAAATACCTATGCAGTAGACAGAATAATGACTTCCCTCCAGAGATGTCTGTGTTCTAATATCTAGATGAACATATTAATTTACATGCACAAAGAACTTTGCTGATCTGATTAAATTAGGAATCATTAGATTATCCTGGATTAACCAATTGGGACCAGTATAATCACAATCCTTATAAGAGAGAGGTAAGAAGGTCAAAGACAGCCAAAAGAGATGGGGTGATAGAAGCAGAGGTTCCAGTAATATGTTTAGAAAGGAGTCAGAAGCTGAAGAATGCAGGGTGGCGTGTTAGAAACTGGAAAAGACAAAGAAATGGATTCTTCCCTAGAACCTCCAGAAGGAGGCAGCACTGCCTACACCTTGATTCTAGTGTCCTAAAAACTCATAAACTCCTATTGTAAGCCATTAGATTGATGGTAAGTTGTTGCAGTGGAAATAGAAAACTAATGCAAGATACTTGATTAAAATGTAGATGGAAGCCAGAGTTACAGGTTGGTTACGTCCAGCTATAGAGAGGTTTTGTTTGATTTTAAACATTTAAAACTTTCAAATGGTTTCTAGCATTTAAAAATTAAGTGATATCATACCAAAAACCTGGATTTCCTAGGAAGGCAAAAAATTATTTGAAGCTGAGTGTAGCTACTATCTTTCTTTATGGTATTTGTGTATGTCAGTGTGCTACATAGTACTTCATTTGTCTGTGTGTTAATATACAAAATATCTATAAAATGAAACTATAAAACAATTGATTAAAGGAAAAATACAAAAGGGCCAAAGGTTGGCCTTGGAACCAATAATGTCAGTTTGTCAGTTTCTTATCAACTGAGATGTACCTTTTCTACCTTTTTATCACAATTTTGATGAGTAAAAATAATTTCAAAAACAGGTCTAGCTAAAGCAATCTCATTAAAACATGAAAATTTGATACTTTATTTTAATGGGCAACCTATGTACTTTTGTTTTCATTTTTATTGGAAAGCACATAACATTAATAGCTTCTTGGACAATTGTAAGTTACACCTTTCAGTATAAGGTGTGTATATGGGTGTGTGTATGTCTATGGTGTTGAATATGCCCTATGTAAATCAATCTTGTTTTAACTACCAAAAATAACAAAGAACAGAAGCAGTAGTTATAAGAAATTTTTGATAGTGCACTACTTTAAAAGTTGAAATTAATGAGTGTTAACTTAAAACAATTATTATAGGAATGAGATTTAGGAACTATTAAGGTAAAACATCCATAGTTTCTAAATACCTTCATTTTCAAAAGGGTGAGGGATGGGATTGTCATTTAAGTTCTAAGTAAACAAATGAATGGATTTATATTATGTTAAAGTCTAAAAACCTCAGTATCTATGATTTTGCAGTGTTTTAGCAAACTTTTTTTTTTTTTAATTTATTTATGATAGTCACAGAGAGAGAGAGAGAGAGAGAGGCAGAGACACAGGCAGAGGGAGAAGCAGGCTCCATGCACCGGGAGCCCAACGTGGGATTCGATCCCGGGTCTCCAGGATCGCGCCCTGGGCCAAAGGCAGGCACCAAACCGCTGCGCCACCCAGGGATCCCTGATTTTGCAGTGTTTTAAAACTGTTAGGTATTGTGACAAGATTTGCAAATATTTACAGATCATGACAACTGCTTAAGAAGGACAGCAATTTCAAGTACATAAGTTACATAAAGACCTGGAATTAGAGTGCTGTCTCCATTTGGAAATGTGCTGGAAAAGAAGCTTTGTATCTAAAATAGCACTAAAAATGAGAGGTATTAGTTTGGCCTATAATGTAAGATGATTATGCTCTAGGGAATATGTTTGTAATATTTAAATTTTGAATACTGCAGTAAAATAATCAGGATTGGGGTTTTATATATAAAGAATAAAAATATAAATACTTTAGGGAGATCTTAGCAATATTTTAGAATTGCTAAGATCTAATAAGTATCTTTTCATGAATTTTAAATTAATGTGCTTTTAGTGAGCGATATTGAGAGAGAATTTGGTGGAAATGAAACTGTGATTCCCTATAGTTAATAAGCATTGTTGAGATAATATCACAGTTCTAGAAGATAAATTTAAAAATCCAGGTTCTTTTTTTTTTTTTTTTAAATAGTTATTTATTTATTTATGATAGTCACAGAGAGAGAGAGAGAGGCAGAGACACAGGCAGAGGGAGAAGCAGGCTCCATGTACCAGGAGCCCGACGTGGGATTCGATCCCGGGTCCCCAGGATCGCGCCCTGGGCCAAAGGCAGGCGCCAAACCGCTGCGCCACCCAGGGATCCCAAAAATCCAGGTTCTTAAAATAAGGTATACTGCAAAGTAGTTTCTATATTAGTGTTTTGGAAGTACTCTTCCTAGTCATTGCTACTTTCTTAGCAGAGGATGAACATGTTCTAAAGTAGTTATTATTAGATTCCAATTTTATTTAATTTATTTATTTTTAACAAACAAATTGTATTCTTTTTTTTTTTTTTTAAGATTTTATCTATTTATTCATGAGAGAGAGAGAGGCAGAGACATAGGCAGGGGGAGAAGCAGGCTTCTCACTGGGAGCCTGATGTGGGACTCGATCCCGGGTCTCCAGGATCATGCCCTGGGCCGAAGGCAGGAGCTTAGCCACCAAGCCACCCAGGCATCCCTGGATTCCAATTTTAGATATTAACTTTTTTTTAAAAAAAATAAGAGATTCCTGAATAGACTTTAGAGATTTTAGGTGACACATAAATTGAACCATTTTATATTCACTAGAATATTAAACTAGTGAATAAAATACACAGGAAATTGTTTTGCAAAGTGAATAATTCTTTGGCAGGAATTATTTTTAAATCTTCATTCTTCATTTAAGATGATACATCTGTTTTATGAATTTCAGATGTGAATATATTTGTTCAAAATGGAATACTTGGGTATTAAATATAAACGGTTGAAAGAGAAGTTGGTGTCATCTACTACTAGTTACTTCTATTTATGTGTAGCATAAATATCTCCAAATTAATTGTTGAGTCAGATGTTTGTACATTTGAAATTTTAAGATTTTGTCATAATTGACTTAACAGTCATAATTGACTTGATTTATACCTCTAAATGTGGAGTACATGTGTTCATACACTTTACTGAATGTAGTGTTATCTAAGATTTTGATCTTTGTTCATCCAATAGATAATAGTATATCCTTGGAATTTTTATTTGTAGTCTCTTATTTTGAGTGAAATTAACCGTCTTTCTATATATTACAGAGCTATTAGAGTCTTCTGTGAACTTTGGCATTTATTTACACTTTGTGTATATGTAGTTGGAGGACTTTTTTTTTTTTTTAATCCATTTTTGGTGATATGGGTTGCAGTTATTTTTGCTTGTTGCTCTTTTTTTTATACTTTTATACTTTGTTCAAGGCTTTTACTTTTTTTTGCATGCATAAATATTTCATGTTTATGTAGTCTAATATGGCAATCTTTTATGTTTTCTGAGTTTTATATTTAGATAAGGCATTCTCTATTCTGAAGTTAGAAAGTATTCTTCATATTCACTTCTAGTACTTTATGGATTTTTTTTAGATGTTTAATCTTTCATTCATTTGAAATTTATTTTGGTCTAAGTTTTAAAGTAGGGCTCTAAGATCCCCTTTTAATTTTCATTTTGCCATATTCCTCTTGACAGCCATGAAGAATTCACTTAGAGTATTACTTTTACAATTCTTGATTACACAATTATTCAATACGTTTATTCTATATGTTTCTTTTTATTTGCTTCCTTGTTTTCTGTCACAAACTTGTGTGAATTTGTACTTCAATTGACTGTTTTTTAAAGTTAATAGCCAAATATGTGGGCGTGTTTTTTAAAAAAATACAAATAGCACTCTTTCTGCCATCTTTCCCTGCTGCCATATTGGTGTGCATGAATGTCTTGGCACATGCTCTCAAAAGTATAAACAATGTCCAAAAAACCCACAAAGCCCCAAAACCCCACAAAGCCAGAAAGAGAGGCAAACTCCAGGTTCTTAACTAGTCCGTGCTCCAGAGTCATTGTTCGTTTTCTAACTGTGATGATGAAGTATGATTATGTTGGCGAATTTGAAATCATTAACAATCACGAGCTGGGGAAATTATTGGGAACCTCATAGGCAGATTAAACAAGCATGGAGTGATAGCCCCCAGATTTGATATACAACTCAAAGATCTATAAAAATGAAATAATCTGCTCCCATCCCACAAATTTGGTTTCATTGTACTGAATGAAAACCTCAACTGGCATCATGGACCATGGAGAAGCATGACAAAAACACACAGGAGGAAGAATTCTGGGATTCTTTTTCTAGGGATATAATACATATGTACAAATAAAATGCCTCAGTGGTGGTGGTGGGGAATCAAACAGTGCTATTTGTACAAAATAGTATAAAAAGGTATACAGTTTTAAATGTTTCCTTCTTCCATTTTCATTCCTATCCCTCTCAGGCCCTTTCTTGAGGGTTTGGGTCTTTCGTTGTTGTTCCTTATGTCTGCCATTTCATTAAAATTTTCAACATTTAAAATAATTCTATCTTGAAGTTTTAATAGCTTATCTTAGTTTACCCAGTAAGAAGGAATTTTCTGATGCCTGGGTGGCTCAGCAGTTGAACGTCTGCCTTCGGCTCAGGGCATCTGGGATCGAGTCCCACATCAGGCTCCTTGCAGAGAGCTTCTTTCTCTGCCTGTGTCTCTGCCTCTCTCTGTGTGTCTCTCATGAATAAATAAATAAAATCTTAAAAAAAAAAAAAAGAATTTTCTTCTGGAGCCTTGAGGTCAAATTCTGAGTAAAAACTGACTTTATGCTTTGAGATATATATAGCCATATGAATATGTATATAGCTATGGCTACATGTAATTTTTTTTTTTTTTTTTTTTGGTGGGCAGCAAAGCAAAGTTTATTGAACAATAGTACAAAGTTCCTGAAGAGGGAGGAGACCTGAGAGGGTTGCCTGGCTACATGTAATTTTTAGGCATTACTACTTGGAGAAGTATTTCTGTAGGTAATAGGAAGTCTAAATAAATGTAAAGAATGAAGTTTCTAGAAATAAACTGCCTGAATTTTAAATTTAACTTAAATTTAATGCTCGCCAGCGTAACTCCACAGCTTGCTTTCTCTCTGATGTTTGTCAAGTTACTTAAACCCTCCTGGCCTCAGTTTCCTCATCTGGACAATATGGGTAATACCAGTACATACCCTATAGGATTGTGATGATGATTGAGAAAAAGATTGTAAAGTGCTTACAATAGTACCTTTCACATGGTAAGCATGGGAAAAAAATATATTATTGTATTTGTTATGGGATTTTTACTCTGAATCTGTAATAATAACTATTCCTAAAATTGCACTTTCTGCTGATAAGTATTGGGGATTTTCCCCACATTTTTTTTTTATGAAAGCTTGAAGAAAGTGAAATAATTCATTGTGTTTTTTTATTATTATTCTTTACTGTTACTGCTTTTTAAAAAATTCATTGCTTACAAGTATCTAATTTTTTCATTTATTACAAAAATAGTTTAAAACTATTATATATATTTAAGCATAAAAAGATTTTTCTCACAAATGAGATCAATTTGTTATGTTGACATTACTTTTTATAAACTCATTTCTCTTAGATATATCTGAATTATAAAGAGCTGACTATGCTTTTAGGCTGGTAAAGGATAATAAATTGGTTATCTGTACTCCACTTATGTTCTCGTGTCCTTTATAAATTGCTGTTAGGCTATAATACTTAGATGTAGACTGTTCAACATAATATGGTAAATTTATCAGAAATGAGAGGATAGGTTTTTCAGAAACCCTTCATGGAAAGTACTAATAATCATTGACAAGATTGTGGCCTAATGCTTAGACTCCACACAATAGTAGCATGTTTATACATCCTACGTGTTGGTACCTTTAAATGCACTTATAAACTGATCTCATGCTAATTCCTTAAAAACATAGGGATATTAGAGATAAAACAAAGAGAAAATCCTCTTTGATTTCCTTTAGTCACTTTTATATAGAAAAGAGCTCCCTATTTAAGGAATTAGCTAGCTATTCATGAAAACAGAGTTACAGGGCTGCAGTTTACACAGTAAACACAAGTTCTTAGGGAATCATGGATTAGAGAAAAAGGAGTGTGGTAATTGTGATTCTTTGCATATTCAGGGAGAGGAATGGAGGTAAGAGTTACATTTTGCCATCCTTTGCTGAAGGAAGTTTCTGAGGGACACAGTGGAGATGTGGATTTATTTGATCTTTGGAAAAGCCCTTTGAGAAAAATTAAGATTGTTTTGCCTCATTTCTTAGTGTTTGAGGATTACAGTTTACCAGTATATGATTTAATTTTTTGAGTCCGCTTTAAGATTTTTGTGGTGTTTCAATTAAAAAAAAATTAAAGTATCATTTAGATACAGTACAATTCATCTTTTTTACTATATAGCTTTGTAAATTTGGACAAATGATGGTTTTTTATATACTACCATAATCATAATATAGAATAAGAATAGTTCCATCACAGTAAACATTTCCCCCATGACTCTTTGTAGTCCACTTCTCCCATCCCTAGTCTCTGACAACCACTGATCTGATTTCTGTCCCTATATCTTTTCTTTTTCTAGAGTGTCATGTAGAGTAGTAATACAGTATATAACCTTTTGAGTCTGGCTTCTTTCACTTAGCATAATGCATTTGAGATTCATTCATATTGGTGTGTATCAGTAGTTCATTTTATTGCTAAGTAGTTAGTATTGTGTGGGCCTATTATAGTTTATCCACTCCCCACTTGAGGTAATCTTGTAAGCAAAGTAATGACCTTTCACAGGTGTTTAGTCTGATCTTCAGAACCTGAGAGTATGTTACTTTATTTGACAAAAGGGACTTTGCAGATTTGTTTAAGGTTAAGGACTTTGATATGGGAAGATTATCCTGGATTATCTAGGTTATCCCAGTTTAATTCCATGAGTTCCTTAAAATTGAAGAGGAAGGCAGAAGAAGTCAGAGAGATCTAACCTGAACTTGACTAGAATCTGGGAGTGTTCCTCAGTTTATAGCCAGTAAGGAGTCAGGGACTTTGGTCCAACAAACTCCGTGAACTGAATTCTGCCAGCAGCCCAGATGAACGTAAAATGAATTTTCCCCTAGAGCCTCCAGAAAGCAATGCAGCCTGTGGACACTTTGATTTTACTCCAGTGAGAGTCATACCAGACTTAGGACTTACAAAACTGTAATATGTTTATGTTGTTTTAAGCTACCAAGTTTGTGGTCATTTGTTATGGCAGCAATAGAAAATTAATAATAGGACATTTTAGTTGTTTACAGTTTATGGTAGTTTCAAATATTGCCACTATGAATGTTCACATACAGGTTTTCCGTAGGAACACAAGTTTTCGGTTGGAACTTAAGTTTTCATTGTCCTTGGTCTAGTACCTAAGAGTGGGCGTTGCTAGGGCATGTCTGCATCCTCACTGATACTGTATATGAAAGTTCAGTTTGTCTGTTGTTTTGATTTTAGCCATTTTAATATATGTGTAGTGGTATGGCATTGTGGTTCCAAATTTGCATTTCCTTAATAACAAATGGCATTGACATATTTGTTATATTTATTTGCATCTGTGCATCTTCCTTGGTCAAGTGCATTAATACTTTTTTTAAAGGTTTACTTGTTTATTTGACAGAGAGAGAGTACAAGCTGGGGAGGGGCAGGCAGAAGGAGAGGCAGAAACTGGCTCCTTGCTGAGCAGAGAGCCCAACACGACCACAGGAGGAGAGGCTTGATCCCAGCACCCTGAGATCATGACCTCCGTTAAAATTAAGAGTCAGACGTTTAACTGACTGAGCCACCAAATCACCCTTGAGTGACTTAATTGTTTAACCAGTTTTTTAAGTTGGGTTGTTTTTTTTTTTGTGTGTGTGTGTGTGTGTGTGTGATTTCAGAGTTCTTTACTTACTCTGAATACAAGTCCTTTTTTATCAGATATGTGGCTTGCAAATATTTTCTCCCAGTCTCGCTAGTTTTTTATTCTCTCAACATTTCCTTAGAAGAGCAGATGTTTTTTATTTGGGGAAAATCCAAGTTGATCAATTATTTTTATTTATAGGCCATGCTTTGGTGATATCTTTGCTTATTAATAAAGTCACAAAGGATTTTTTTCCTGCATAATCATCTAGAGGTTTTACAGGTTTACATTTTTTATGTCTGTTATTTTGAGTTAGTATTTGTATATAGTGTAAGATATGGTTGTAAAATTATATACATATGGATATCTAGTTGTACCCATACCATTTGTTCAGTTCCAGTGAATTGCCTTTGTACTTTTGTTGCAACTCAATTGATCACGTAACTGTGGGTTTATTTCTGGACTCTCTTTTGTTCCATCAATATATATGTTTATTCTTTCTCCAATATCTTAGTGTCCTGATTACTGTAGCTTTATAGTCTTGAAATCTGATCATGTGCATCCTTCTTTTTCCAAATATTTTGGCTACCCTCGTTTCTTTGTTTCTTATTTTTAATAGAAAGCTCATAGAATGATAGGTTGGCTTCTTTTAGCCTCTGTTTTTATTCTCAGGAGACCGAGGAGAATTAAGAGTTCTACTTTTTGTTATGCCAGTTTGCCCGATTGTCAGCTTACTTTTGGCAAATTAGGAAAATGCTGGCATCTTCTTTATCCTTCCATTGAGATATCTTCTCTATGTTTTTTTTAATAAGAAATTGGCTTTTTCCCCTCTTTAAAAATATATTTTAAACTTTTAGTAATTCACATATGTAATTGTTCTTAAGTTCCACAGATCTCCCCAGTGTATTACTCTGACTTAAACAACGAATCCATTGAGTTCTGGAAAACAAATAAAATTCATTGAGTGTTGAGTTTTATAAGTTCTTTATATATTTTGGATACTGACCTTTTATCAGATAATGTCATTTGCAAATATCTTCTTCCATTTTGTAGGTTGCCTTTTAGTTTTGTTGATTATTTCCTTCACTGTGCAGAGGATTTTTATTTTGATGTAGTCCCAATAGTTAATTTTTTAATTTTGTTGTAAGGAAGGATCAAGAGCATAATTGTGTATGGGTTAAAAGAAGGAAAGTCAGATTGCCATTGGTTTGAGGACTTAAATCCCAGAGATGGGTATATGGCTTTCTTATAATTCAAAGCCAAGATTGTAAATTAAGCTGCTTTAAGGAGGAGCACCTTGGATGGGAGAAAGGAATTAGAAAAATAAAAAACGTGCTTCACCCCACCCTCAATGGAAAGAAATACAAAAAGCCATTGCAAGATTCTTAAACCAAAGCAGATTTAACAGTGTGTTCTCTCCCTCCCCTACTTTTCTGTGTTGCCTTCTCTCTCTCTCTCTCCCAATTGTTATAAAATTCCTTTTTATAAAAAGATTTGTTTATTTGAGAAAGGTGTGTGCACACATGAGCGGGGGGGGGGGGGGGGGGGGAGGGGGGTGTTAGTTGGGTGGTGGGAAGAATCTCAACCGTGAGCCTGAGTGGAGCCCTAAGCAGGGCTGGATCTCCCAACCCTGAGATCTTGACCTGAGTCAAAATCAAGAATTGGATGCTTAACCAAAATGAGCCACCCAGGCACCCCTACAGTTGTTATAAAATTCTTACATAAAGTATTTGATAGGAATATTTAAATGTCATTTAAATATAAATTAGAATTACTTTAGTTTTCCTGACTCTAACACCTAGTATGTCTTATCTGAGAGTAGACATTTTTTATTTTCATGAAACTAGAAATAAAAAGACATCATATGTACTTAAATGGTTTTCTTACACTTTAAAACGTTTCCTTTTTTTGTGTATATCATCTCTTTCATGCTCTTTGGTGAAAATCTTTAAATTGTTTTAGAGAGCTCTGGAAGTAGTTGCAAAGCCTACATCTTGGAAAAATTACTTGGTATAGATTTTAAAATTCCAAGCTATTTTCTCTAATATTTTTTCCGACTTCAGATAGTACTGGTGGAAAATCAGCTAGCATTTCATTTTTCAGCCACAAGATGGTGGACTTGTACTGCATCCACTGTCTGAAATTCTGTTTGGTGACTTTCTTCAACAACACGTTCAGACCTAACTAAAGATAAAACAGAATGTTACAAAAGTTCACTTTGGGTACAAAAAGAAATTCTTTATAGCAGCAGGTAATCTTTATAGAGGTGTTCAGTTTTATTAGAAGGGGAACCAACAGGTTTTCACAAAAAATAAAATAATGCATACAGTAACGCATCTTACTACATTATTTTTAAAAATGTTTATTTGGCAATAACTTCAGTTATTAAAATGTTAGAAGAATAAGAGCAGTATAAGAAACATCCATATATCTTTTACCTAGATTTACCTATTATTAACATTTATTTATTTATTAACTTATTTGCACACCCTCTTTTTATAGATGTATTTATTTTAAAACAGTTGAAGCTATAAGTTACATACATTATGACACTTTACCCCTAAAGACTATATTGTGCTTTTTTTTTTTTTTTAAGGTTAGTGATACTCTATGTATATAGCCACAACACCCTATTTCAGTAAACTTAACATTGGTGTGATACTTTTATCAAATCTACCTTCAGTATTTCAGTTTGTCATTTGACTCAATAATGTCCTTTATCACGTTTTCCCCCTTTAGTTCACCAGTGTCATGTCAAGTATAACATTTAATTGTCATGGCTCTTTTTAACTTCCTTTAACTTGAAATATTTTCACAACCTTTATTTGCCTTTTATAAAACATTGGCATTTAACTCCCCACCCTCTTTTAATAGAACAATACTTCTTTTTTTTCCATTTGGGGCTTAACTGATGACTCCTTCATGATATAGGTCATACATTCTCAGCTTTAATATTGCATAGGTGATGTTGTATCCTTTGGGTATTACATATACCCATGGCCCTCCTCCCCACTTTTTAAGTTTACTTATTTAAGTAATCTGTCCACCCAACATGGGGCTCAACCTTATGACCTTGAGATCAAGAGACCCAGGCTCTTCCCACTGAGACATCCAGGCATCCTGCCCATGGCCTTTTTAATGGTGATCTCTTATCTGGGAGTAAACTTTTTTTTTTTTACATTATATTTCTTTTTACATTATGTTTTTGTTCAAGTCATTTAGATATATTGCTTAGAAGAATAATTAGGTGCCCATTCAAGGATGTGTAAGAGCAAACAAACATTTTCTCTAAAGGAAGATACTTAGGAATAGATTAATGCTCCCAGTAGGTAAAAATCTAATTTGACTGTAAGGCTTGAGGTAGCACATTTTAACTTTATTCCTTGCAAAGCTCTTAATGCACTATATTGACATTTTATCTGTCCCTGGATTGCCAAAGAATATTTGTTCATTTCTTCGTTGGGATCTGCCAGTCATTCTGGTGAAAGAATAAAGTCTGAGTAGGTGATATTAGACAGTTATATATAAAACAGGTATCTCAATTTTAAATTTTTTATGTATTCTAACTAATAACAGATCCAAATAATTTTGTAGTCTCTATTTGAGTTTGTGCTTGCATTACTAAACACGTTGAGTGCCAAATAAGTTGCCAGGAAAGAATATTGTAAATTCAAGGAAGTGATCATAAGTCTTTATCCTTTGGTTATTTGAAAGATTTGTTATTAAGTGGATAGAAATAGTTTTGTGAGTAGGAAAATTCCCAAAATACTTTTTGTATGTTAGTTTTAGGATATGTATAGAAATTCTCTAAAGGGTGTAATACGTATTTATAAAGAAAATAGTCATTTTGAATATTTGCACCTAATTAATTTCTTTGGCTGAAAAGTATTTGTAACATTAATATTTAGATGGTATAATGCCCTCTAAGAAAGAATATTAGTTTGGGGTTCTGTTGGAGAACATGGTGAATCAAAACTTTTTTATGATCTTATACTTTAATCCATTTACTTTGATTACATATGTATATTACATATAAAATATGTATTTCCCACATACTGTAGACATCAAAGCATTTGAGGTATGAAATTAGATGAATATAAAATAATTTGAATGCCAAAGTGCCCATTAAATTTAACAGTTGAAGTTGGAAAATTACTGGATTCCTCTGTAAGTTATGATTTCTCCTACCAGCTATCCTGCAGGGTATTGGAAAGGAGAAAGTTACGTCCCTATTCCTTCCAGTTTTGTCCCTTGATTTTTACAAAGACATATACTGCTTAAATTGGTGGTGGTTTATAGCTACTGCTTTTGACATGTATACATGTTTCTGAGTTTCCGAAGTGCACTGAATGGTGTCCTGGGGGCTTAGAAGAATTCAGTGTGTCTTCCCAAGTGTATGACTTAATTCTGGGAACCTGAACAGTAAGTATTATTTGATTGAATATAGTTTTAAAAATGGTTTTTATTTTTATTCCTCAGACAAGACACCTCTGTAGATTCTACTTCAGCTGTGAGAGAGAACAAGCAACCTGAAGGTTTGGAATTAAAACAAGGTATGAATCAAGTAGTTAATTTTTATATAACGTTTTCTTGAAGATTATAAACATTTTACCAGTAATGAATTTTCACTGCTGCAGGTCACGTCCATTTT
Source organism: Canis lupus baileyi (assembly GCF_048164855.1). Classification (NCBI taxonomy): domain Eukaryota; kingdom Metazoa; phylum Chordata; class Mammalia; order Carnivora; family Canidae; genus Canis; species Canis lupus. The sequence continues at coordinate 46,717,725 of NC_132847.1, read as the reverse complement.
ACAGATAAGGAAACAGAATAATTTATTTGGTCCAAGATCAAAAGAGTAAAGAACATATCCTTTATTTCATGACTCCTTTAGCTACTGGAGTAGTTCTACCATAGTGATATGTGGCTGCAATATCACCAGAAAGCTTTCATCTTGAATAGTTTTAATTTCGTAATCTCTGCTATATATCATCAGCTGCAGTATGTATATTGGAGATTTGTTAACTGGATAGTTTTGGGTTATATAAGGAAAAACAAAAAAACTTTATGGGGTGACCTTTTTGGTCTTTTCTGTGGAGATACTTTGTTATTATTCTCTTCCTTATTTGTTTTCTATAAATCAGTAGTTTTTGACATTATCAGCCAGCAGAAGTGAAATGGTAGTTTGTAATTTATTCAAGCCAAGTAGATCAATAGGGTTGATCTTTCACATGTCTTTTTTGTTTCTCTTATTCTCGTAGGGAAAATTGAAAGTAAAATAAATTTTTATTAGTTATTCAAAGACCACTTCACATTTTTCCTCTGTTCTGATAAAATTACTTCAGAGCAATGAGAATCTCCTGTAGCCAAAATGATTGTTTTACATATTATGTAAGCAACTAATCTTTGATTGGCTTAAAATAGTTTCTCTGAAACTTGAGTTATAAGAACTTATTTGGTAAAGGGAAGTAGGTCATCAGTTTATTTAGGCAGAATTTCTTTTTTTTTACTTGTAGCCTGGGTTATTGATGCTTAATTGACAAAGTGAAAAAATAATTGGATAACTTATTTTGTGATTCATTAAATTTATAGATAGAACAAAATTAAGATTTTCTGTAATTCTAATTTATGTATTCTGGGTTTTTTTATAAATACTTCTGATGGTTTCAAGAATTCCGTTGTTTTTCAGAAGTCCTCTTGTGTTGTTAACCTCTTAGATAGACCAATATATATATATATATCTCATTATGTTCTGACTACTTCTGAGCACCCACCAAAGACATAAACTCAAATTCATAGTTTCATTTACATTTATTTGTCATATATAAATGCTAAGCACACATTATTTTCATTTAACTCTTATACCCCATGGGTAATTGGACAGGTCTGCTGTTCTTACTGTCTTTGTTTCTATTCTTTGCATCTAATGAGCAGGCAGTGTGGAGGGTATGCTGTTTGATCATCTAGGAGAGAAGAATGTCATGTAATTGACATGGTTGATTCCAATTCCTAGGGAAAAAGGAATGGAGACCTCAAAGTACAAATTAGCCAGTGCTGCCTTCTTCTTCTTTCTTCTTTCTTCTTTCTTCCTTCTTCCTTCTTCCTTCTTCCTCTTCATTTATTTATCCATGAGAGACACAGAGAGAGAAAGGCAGAGACACAGGCAGAGAGAGAAGCAGGCTCCATGCAGGGAGCCTGATATGGGACTCCATCCCGGATCACGCCCTGGGCCGAAGGCAGGCACTCAACCACTGAGCCACCCAGGCATCCCGCCAGTGCTGCCTTCTAAGGGTAGATGTTTACTCTCATGTTCAGGTACTTGGAGTTCTTTAGAATTCGCTTCCTACTGTCAAAAGCCTATTTTGCTTTGATTTTATGTTAACTTCAGTAATTTAAAAACCAGCCATAGAGGCAAAGAGGGAGAGAAAAATTGCTCAGAGTAGCCAGAACCTATGTAGACCACTCTCAGGTTCTCACATAGGCTTCAGAAACATCAAGAACACACTGTCATCAGTAAGTGATAGCAAGCAGAGATGAGTAAACATAAGATCAAAGCACAGCAGTACCATCTTGCTTTTTTTTTTTTTAAGAAAAGAGGGAAATAATGAAGTCTTCTAGAAAAATGTCTATAACAATAGTTAAAATATAAAATGTTTTGTTGCATAATGGAACAAACATAAGTTATTTAGAATATTCAATTCTAAGTAGAACATCTAGGTAAATATTAGTATAGCAAAAATCTGAACCAGATAGTAAGTAACTTGATTGGAGTTTCCACAGGAAGCTGAGGTATACCAGGAAATAGAAATCCTAGTAGTCTCAATAGATTGTTGCCTTTTTCCCTAAATGAACTAATATTGTCTATTTTTAATATGCAAAACTTGCAGAGTTTAATATTATCTCTAACTTTTCTTGCATAGCTAGCTGTTCGTGCTCACAGTGAGCTCAATAAAAACAGAATATAATACTCCTTGTGAATGTATTGTTTTGTTTAATGGCTTGACCGTTCAAGAAAATTCATGGAAGCTTAATTAGAATTACAGTAACCCTTTGTTCAGTAGACCAAAATATAAAGCAGCATTGAATTTTTCTTTGCTCTTTCTGAATAAAATAAGTCTTATTATATGACCTATTACATAGTGTGTGATACACGTTATTTAAATTACACTTTGAATTTTTTTGGTTTCTTAGCTTCTAAAATACTCAAATATTGAGAAATATTAACTATGAATTAGTTAATTGAAATTGGCATTTTTTGTTTAGTTTTTGTTTCATCTGTCTTGTTGATAAATATCATAAACAAGTTTTGCTGAAGATGAGTATCAAATAGCCTGCTAACTTCTCCCATACTTTAATGGTGGACTAGTAGCCGAAGATATACCTTCACTGTGCAAAAATTATTTAAATGTAAATTCAATCTACTGGTTGATTGGTACTATAGTAAAATAGGAACTCTTCTGTTGGGATTAGTTTCCTAACTCATTTTTAGCAAGAGGGCAGCTGTATAAGAAACATCAGTTACAGTTTTGCTCTTTATCTTTGGCACAGCTGTGTTTGTGTACATGAGCACATATACATGTACAAGCCTGAGATCTTTGATTAATTTCCTGGAGGATCTTAGGGTTTGTATTATTGAAAAAGTTTACCTAAGTTTTAAAAATAAGAATTATTTGATTTTATTTTTTTAGATTTCTTTATTTGAGAGAGTGCTCGAGAGCAAGGTGGGTGTGGCAAAGGGAGAGAAGGAGAGAGAATCTCACACAGACTTCCCACTGAGGGTAGAGCTTGATACATGGCAAGATGCCCCAACCCCAAGATCATTGGCCAAAGCTAAAATCAAGAGTCAGTGGCTCAACCAACTGAGCCACCCAGGTGCCCCTGAAATTTATGTTAATTTTCTAAATTGGTCTAAATAGCACAACTATTTAAAAAAAAATGAAAACTGATATTTGTTGGAGGTATTTAATTTGTAGAAAATATTTTTAAAATAATAAAATCTCTGCTAATATTCTCTTATATATATATCTATAAATAAATAAATTTGCTTAAGACCTTCACTAGTATTAAAATAATGGTCTATATTTAAATTATTGCTTTAAGCTTTACAACCAGGTCTATGTATAATTTTGTAAATTATTCTCCTTTGTAACGTAAGAATTTAGCTCCCAATTTTGCATTTCTTCTTGGAAGTGGTCATGAGAAATATTTTTAACTATACATGAGAAATAGCTAAGTCAAATTTGGATATTTAGGTTGAAGAGGAGGTGAGGTTTTTAACACTCATTTTAAAATATTTGAAGGGCTGTCAAGTGGAAGAGTGATTAGGCTTCTTCTATATTGCCTGTGAAAATAAAAATAAGTCGGCCAGTAGGTCGACTTATCATTAGATAGATTTAGGTTCAACTTACTTATCTCAAATAAAAGTATCAGAAAATGCATAGGCGGTCTTCCTCATTGCTGATGAGTGTTTGAACACAAGTTACATAAACTACCACTTGGTGGCTCTGTTGTAGAGCAGATTGAAGCAGTGGTTGGATCTTTAGCCTTAATCTTGAAGTTTCTTTCTGGTTAGATTTTGTAAAGACCAGTGCCTAGTGCAGTGTCTGTACTTTTTCTTTCTCTATATTTTTTATTCTATTAGGAAATTATTCTTCCTGTTAGAGAAAGACATGCAAATATACACACCAAATTTTGCTGTGGTTAGGCTCAAATTCTCCCACTGTTGTTGTGTTTTTAAAAACTAATGTAGTTGCCTCATGTAATTAAATTTTGACCTTGCAGTTCATGAATTAGTGTATGATGGACAGCTTTAAGAATTCTTGTGTTAACAAGAGCTTCAAAAAGTTGAAAGGTAGACTTTAGGGGAAAAATGTTTATTAGTGGTTGAACTGTGTGGTGGAAGTTTAGATATTTTCTTTGGGCTTTTTTCAGCCTTCTAGACTGTGGTCACCAAAGTGTAATTATACACTTCAGAGATTGCAGGAAAAAGAATACCAGTACTTTTTAAAATATATATTTTTTAAATTTTATTTAAATTCAATTAACATAATGTATTATTGGTTTCAGAGGTCAAGGTCAGTGATTTATCAGTCTTATATAACACTCAGTGCTCATTACATCACGTGCCCTCCTTAATGCCCATCACCCAGTTACCCGTCTCCCCTACTGTCCTCCCCTCCAGCAACCCTCAGTTTGTTTCCTATGATCAGGAGTCTCTTATGGTTTGTCTTCCTCTCTGATTTCGTCTTATTTATTTTTTCCTGCCTTCCCCTCTATGCTCCTCTGTTTTGTTTCTTAAATTCCACGAGTGAGATCATATGAAAATTGTCTTTCTCTGATCAGCTTATTTCACTTAGCATAATATCTTCTAGTTCCATCCATGTTGTTGCAAATGGCAAGATTTTTTTTGATGGCTGAGTAGTAGTCCATTGTATATATTTATATATATATATATGTATATATATACATATATAAAAATATACACACACCACATCTTTTTTATCCATTCATCTGTTTTTGGATGTCTGGGCTCTTTCCATAGTTTGGCTATTGTGGACATTGCTGCTATAAACATTGGGGTGCAGGTGCCCCTTTGGATAACTACATTTAATACCAGTACTTCTGAAGTGAATAAATACATATAAGCATATATGTTTTTCTCTCCATTTAAAAATTTCTGATTCCATATATCATTATATTAGTACATACTAATTTATTATAATCTAATTTTATAAGTAAGTAAAAATATATACTGGAGCAGGTACTTAAAAACATTTTCACTGATGTGTTTATATAAGTAATGAAATTGTGAGACTCCTTTTAGACTATCAAAGAATTGATGATGGTCACAGCTTACTCACTTATTACTTGTAAAAATTAGATGTGATGGAAGAGATTTTTCCCAATATTTAGCAAAGGTATTAAATATAAAACTGTATGAGGCCATTTGAATCCTTAAGGTGAGGGATAAATGGAAAAGTTCAACTGATCTTTGCTCTTATTGCTATTATTGTTACTGCTGTTGTTCTAACATAGTCCTGCATCAGGAAGAGCAAAGGTGAGTAAGTAGACTAGAATGAAGAAATGAATTTGCAGTTAAAATTGAGTTTTGCTGGAAAGAATTTCATAACCATAGCTGAAGGAATATATATAAGTTATAAGAAGTTAAAAAGATAATGAGAAGATAGTATTAAAGATAATCAGAATGCCCTTAGAGACTTCTGTTGCTTTGTGAAGAGAGAATGAAGATCATCAGTTAATTAAGCAGCATTTGGAGGAGTTTTATATGTATGTGTTGCTGTCAAAGCCTCTGGATTGGCAAGTGAGCTCTGTGCTGTGTCTTCCTTTGAAGACCTAAATTGCAGGCATGAGTGTGTGTGAGTGTGGGAAGACTGATAAAAAGTGTTTCAGGCCGTTTGGAGCTGGAAGCAGAGAAGCAGATGGACAACTGATTTGTTCTCCAAGTTTTTAGTCTAATTTCTTTTTTGTTAGTCCTTGATTATTTCCTTGACTGGCTCTAACCAATAAGTATTCATAAAATGCAGCTTCTTAACATGAATTAACTTCTTAAAAGGATTTTTATTTTTATTTTTATTTTTTTATTTTTTTAATTTATTTTTTATTGGTGTTCAATTTACCAACATACAGAATAACCCCCAGTGCCCGTCACCCAATCACTCCCACCCCCCGCCCTCCTCCCCTCCTACCACCCCTAGTTCGTTTCCCAGAGTTAGCAGTCTTTACGTTCTGTCTCCCTTTCTGATATTTCCCACACATTCCTTCTCCTTCCCTTATATTCCCTTTAAAAGGATTTTTAGAAACTCATTCTGGGGAAATGACGTCCAGTTCAGCAGTTGGTGAAGTAAAAAGAGATTTATGGTATAACCGTCAGTGCGATTTAAGAATTTACATTTCTCTTCTCAATTCCTTTGAGCTTTTTCACAAGTTATTACTAGCAGTGACACCAAACAGGATCTTCCCGCCTTTTCATCTGTCCCCTTCTGTGTAGTAGTTTCACAAAAGGGTGAGAATTACGTTTTGTGTGGCAGATTAGCCCATACTGTTTCTTTTTTCCTTTTGAAGATCCCTGTGTTACATTTAATTGTGCAACTTCTCTGGATTAAAAAAAAAAAAGTCAACTGGCAAGGTTTTTGGGTGCATAATGGTTTGTGTGTGTGTGTTATTAAAAATCACATTTTGAAGAGTTTGATTTAGTATATGAAGAAAATGTTCGTTTCCATGTTTCTTTAAATTCTACCCATTCTATCTTGTGATGTATTTCAAAGGATCCTAGACATAGTCTTAGGGCAGCTGCTTTGGAGGTTACACAGTTCAAACCTTTGACAGATGTTTGAATCCCCTTTGGATCCACTCTGCTTTTTAGTAATTATGTTCTTGTTCAAAGGATTAGCAAAAGTGCCTCCTTATATAGAAATATTCCTACCAAAGGAAAGATAGTAAACATTAGGCTTGCAATTATATGTTGCCAGTTTCTGAACTTTTTGCATGTCCTATACCACAGTCTATAATTTACTTAGAAGTTTTAGTTGAGATATCATATGTAGTATATGGTCTTTTCAGGTTAATTCCTTTCACTGAACAGTATGCATTTGACATTCTTCCATGTCTTTTTGTGGCTTGATAGCTCATTTCTTTTTATTGCTGAATGATCTTCCATTGTATGGATTTATTGCAGTTTGCTTATCCATTCACCTATTAAAGGGCATCTTTGTTGCTTTCATATTTTGGCAATCATGAGTGAAGCTGCTGTAATCATTTGTATACAGGTTTTTGTATGGATACAAGTTCAGCTCTGGGTAAACACCAAGTTCAGTTTTATAAGAAATTGCCATGCTGCCCTTCAAAATGCTGTACCATTTTGTATCCTGCCATCAGTGAATAAGACTTTGCTTTGTTCCACGTCCTTGCTAGCATTTGGTGCTGTCAGTGATTTGGATTTTGACTATTCTAATAGGGGTGTAAGTGGTATCTTTTTGTTTTACTTTGCAATACCTTAATGACATATGATGTTGAGCATCTTTTCAGGTACTTCTTTGCCATCTATGCATCTTCTTTGGTGACTTGTCTCTTTACATCTTTTGCCCGTTTTTTTATTTGGGTTGTTTGTTTACTAATTGTTGAGTTTTATGAGTTCTTTATATATTTCAGATACCAGTCCTTTAACCAGGTGTGTTTTGTGAATATTGTCTCCCAGTCTGTGTCTTGTCTTTTCCTTCTCTTAATAATTTTTTCATATTTAATACATTTTTTTAGCTCTATGTCTCCTACATATTTTATTTATTCAGGTGCGCTTAAGGGACCTACAAGAAGAAGATAAATTCAGTCTGAACGAGCATTTTCATTTGTGATGCTTCAGTGGGCATTCTGATTCTGTTAAGATCTGGGAGGCACTATCGAATATTTAAATTGCATAGATTTTTTTGAAATATATTTGGGTTTGGAGTTTGGTTCTGCCACTTCAGTTTTGTGAACAATAGGGCAAGTTACTTGAACTCTGTTCCTCAGTTTCATCATTTGTAAAATGGAGATAATAAAGATGAGTGCCTATTCCAATATGTTGGCAGAAGGATTAAATGAGTTAAGACATGTTAAGTGCTTTAGAGAAGTGATCAGTACATAGTAGATGCTTAGGAAATATCAACTCTTGTTATAAATATTTCTGCCATTATTATTATTATCATTAGAATTTTCTGCTACATCCCCTCAATATCATCCTTGCTGTCTCTAATTGGTAAAAGGGTCTCTATGTTGAAATATAGGCTGCTATTATGTAACTCCTGCTCATTTGCCCTTATGTGTCCTTTGGGTTATAGAAAATGAACTTAATATTTTTTTCTTTTTTCTTTTTTCTTTATTTTTTAAAATATTTTTTGTAAATGATGTTTGTTCAGATTTTGAAGCTGATCCCTTCTTCCAACAAACAAATTATGGTTTTGTGTTAGGCACCAGAAAGATAAAATATGGCCTGGCTTGGAGAGAACTTCTCTAATAAAGGAAAACAAAGGTGTAAATTAATTTTTTCTATGTACCTGTGTCTGAAAATAAATTATATAGTCCCCATCTCTTCTCTTAAAATGGGTGAACTCTTTTTGTTCCTGAGACCAGCCCCTCTATTTGTGTAGTGAACACATTCTCTTTTGGTACCTACAGGTGTTTTTTCTGTTCCAAAGATTGCCCCTCTCTCTAGTGAACTATTATTGCCAGCAGCTATTTGACTGGTATTGCTGAGTCCTTATCTTGACCTATCAGCCATATGTGATACCTATTGATTATTCCTCCTTCCCTGATACTCTCTTCTCAGTCTGCTTTTTGTCATGTTCTCCTCTACCTGACTTCTAAAGGGTTAGTGTCCCACCACCTTCTCTTTGGACTTTTGTTTTTAAAAACACTTTTTAAAAAATTCTTAAAGGATTTTTGTTAGAGAGAAAGCTCAAGCCACGGGGGAGGGGCAGAGGGACAAGCAGACTCCCCCCTGAGCACAGAGCCTGACATGGTGCTCAATCCCAGGACCCTGAGATCATGATCTGAGCCAAAGACTGAGTCACCTCGGTGCCTCTGGACTTTTTCATTTTCCTACATCTTATGTAATTCTAAGATTGGCAGCTACAAATTTATTTCTCCAATTCATACTTCTTCCCAGCCTTTTATATCTAGCTTACTTATTAGATATTCAGTAAGTATCTTAAAGTTAATATGTTCCAGAGAAAATTCTAGATTGTTCCCTGACCTCTCTCCCCCCACCCAAAGCAACAAAGAAGAAAACAATACCACTCCCCCTCCAAATCTTGCTTCTCCTACAGTCTTCTCCATCTCAATGAATAACAGCTACATTCCTTTGAGTGTCTAGTTCAAGAATCTCTGTTTCATTCTTGAGTGCTTTCTTTCATCTCTGTCAACAAATCATGTCCAGCTCTACTTTTACAATATTCAGAATCCAACCATTTCTCACCTCTTCTTAGACATATTTTTGTGGTGTTGATTCTTTCAACATTCTGATTCCTCTATTTCTACCTGTGCTCCCCTGTAGTCTCTTCCATTTCTGAATGACTATAAAAATTAAAAACTCAAAATGGTCATGTCACTGTTCTTATCAAAGCCTTCCCATATCTTTCTATCTCCAACAAAATCTGAAATCCTTCCTTCCTGTGGCCAGTACAAGCCATATGTGATATGGCCTGTCACGCTCCCCCCTTACTCATTCTCCTCCTCCCTTTTCAGTTTCCTCTGGCACTACAAGTACTGTTTTGTCAGGGACTTTGCTTTTGCTGTTCACTCTGCCTTTATGCTCCTCCCCAAGATAACCATGAGTCTTCCACATGTCATTTTGATCCTGGTCAAATGTTACCTTCTCTGTCTAAACTATTTAGCACTACTTTTTTTCAGAATTCATTAACCTCTTAATAAACCTAGAATTTTGCTGAGCATTGGTGTCAGATATACTGTATTATAGTTTTGTAGAAGTTACCTTTTCTTGAACATAGAACTATGATGCTCAGGCACTTGGGTGGCTTAGTGGTTAAGTGTCTGCCTTTGGCTCATGTTGTGATCTCAAGGTGCTGGAATCAAGTCTCGCATTGGGCTTCCCATAGGGAGCCTGATTCTCCCTCTGCCTATGTCTCTGCCCCTCTCTGTGTCTCTCATGAATAAATAAATAAAATTAAAAAAAAAAACTGATGCTTTATCATGTGTCTAGTTTGCAGCATATCTCAGAATATAAATGTGAATCTGTTGTTTGTGAGTACAGGTTTTAGTGCTTGTCATTCAATTTGTCCAAATCTGAGAAACTCATACACCAGTGATGTACTCTTATTTAGGTCAACTAGTTGTTCTTTAAGATGCGACATCTCCAGATCAACTGTGGCCTTCCCTACCTACTTGTACTTTTCCACTTCTCTTACTAAATATCACCTAGTTCCTACTGCTGTTGCCTATTTAATTACTTATCTGATCCTTTGTAAAGACTGGCAAGAGGTCACTGTTGTGCTTTTTCTCCTAGAATGGTGATGTCTTCAGAGGCAGTAATATTGGATACTAGCCTTTTATATATTCTCACTTGTGTATTTTATTCTGTTAGGCTCACATATTTCTGAACTAACTTTATCTCTAGCACCTGTCTTTCCATTCTGTCCCTTACACTTGGAGTTGTTTCTTCTGTCAATATCACCTAATAGATTCTAAGACCTACTTCATATCACATATTTATGAAGATCTTGACTTTTCCCTATTGTCTTAAACACTCTGAAATTCTGGCATACTTTATATTTGTACAGTTTAGTACTTGAAGGTATCCTGTCCATATTTTAAGCAAACATAAATACCACAAAGGCAAAATCTATGCCTTAATCATGCTACAAATACTGAGTTTACCTTACCTGTAGCATTTTGTAAGGCCTGTCTCTTCTGTGGCCTCTCTAGCATTATTGTGGCATTAATAGACATTGAATGAATATTTATTGATTCTTGGAGTAATTTCTGAATTTATCATTTACAAAAGTTAGGTTTATAGGCTAGAGGGCACTTAGTTATCCAGAAGTTCAGTGTGGGTTTGGTAGAATTCTAGATAGTTGTTCTGTATTAAGTTGTTTACATTTTCTTCTGTATCTTAGTAACAGTGTCATGATTAAATTTTGAATATGGTGGTTAACATGATACACTTAAATTTATATCAGTAGTTTAAAACACTGCATGAAGGAATAACCCAAGTTCTGCCTGTTTTGCTGAGAGGAAGATTAAAGTCCTCTACAAAAAATAAATAAATAAATAAATAAATAAATAAATAAATAAATAAATAAATAAATAAAGTCCTCTACAAAAATTATTTTTATATACTAAAAAAAAACCCAATTGTTTCTTTTTTTTTTTTTTAAGATTTTATTTATTCATGAGAGACACACACACAGAGAGAGAGAGAGAGAGAGAGAGAGAGGCAGAGACACAGGCAGAGGGAAAAGCAGGCTCCATGCAGGGAACCCGATGTGGGACTCATTTCTGGTCTCCAGGATCCAGGCCCTGGGCTGAAGGCAGTGCTAAACCACTGAGCCACTGGGCTGCCCCAATTGTTTCTTTTTCAGAAAATAAAGTTTTGGTTTCTTGAAAAAGCTAGAACTCACTAGAACTGTTGCAAGTTGACTTTCTACTAGAATACAGTAAAGTTGTGTTCCTTGTAAGTTAAAATTTAGTAAAACCAAACTTTTTTGTTGTCTCAGAAAAGAAATCCATGGAAGCATAGCATTGCTGTCCAATAAGCTATGGACTTTGTTACTAATGAGATTCTAGCAGGTTGATAACACTAGAAGCCTTGGAGAGTTAAGATTCTACAGGGAAGGACCTAGAGGGGAGGATGGTAAAATGTGCTATTCTAAATGGCATAACCACTGAATGTGATTAACTTAAAATTAGAGGAGAAAAACTAAAAGAGAAAACAAACGACTTTAACTCTTTTGATAACCAGCTATATGATTGCCTAGTAGGAATATAGGATTTTGATTTTCTTGTATTCCCCTCCAAGATATATATATTTTTAGATATTTTCAAAAATGTTACTTATTTAGGGTTTCTGAATAACAATCAACTTAAAAAAGAACTTTTTATCTTGGAAATTTTTAAGCAAAAATAAGAAAAAAATAGCATTAACTTCCATGTACTCTCTCCTACTTCAGTTATCCACCTGTGACTAATTTTTTCATCCATACCACTGCCTGCTTCATATTGCTAGATTATTTTAAAGCATATTCTAAACATCTTTTCAGTTGGTTTGTAAATATCTCAGTGTTTGTATCTCAAAGATTAGAGATCTCTTTTTAAGCATGATCATAATGCCTTAAAAAGTTAACATTTCTTAATATTAGATATTCAGAGTTTTCACATTTAACCTACTATTCATTGGTTAGTATTGTGATATTAAAATTGATTGGTATAAGTTGCCACCCTACCACCTACTTTAGTAGCTACTAATTATTGTTGAAATCCATCATTAAAGGTTACAGAATATTTTTATTTATTTATTAATTTTTTTTTAATTTTTTTTTTTTAATATTTTTAATCCTTAGGTATCCAGGCTCAAATTTCTTTGGGTATCTTTTTATATATTTTTTTTTAACTTTTTTTTTTTTTTTTTTTTTTTTAAGAGAGAGAGGGATGGGCGGGGGGAGGGACAGAGGGAGAGGATCCCATGTAGGCTCCATGCCTAGCATGTAGCTTGACATGGGTCTTCATCCACCTCAGGACTCTGAGATCATGACCTGAGCTGAAATCAAGAGTCAAATGCTTAACTTACTGAGCCACCCAGGCACCCCGTCTTAGAATATTTTGTAAACTATATTCGTATGAATGGAGATCCAGATAAGTTCCCTACATTATAATTGGTTGATACTGAGTTTCTTTTTAATGTGTATGCTTGTCCTTCCCATCCCACCCTCCTTTACCTCCCTCTCTGTGCAGTTTATTTCTTGAAGAAACCAGGTTGTCAGAGTTGCTCAGTTTAAATTTTGCTGATTGCATCCTATTGTGTTACTTAATATTATTTTTCTTTAAATTGGTAGTTAGATATAGAGGCTTGATCAGATTCATGTTCAATTTTTTGACAATATTTTAGAAGCAATGTCGTGTCCTTGAGGCACATAATATACCACAACTTCTCTTTTTGTGATCATGTTCATAGCCATTGTGATATCTTGTCCACAGTGGCTGATAGGAAAGCTCTTGATTTCTTGAGTCTAGCTGTTGTTGGTAATCTAGCTTTTTCCTCTGGGGATTTTTAGTAATTTCTTTTTACCCTTGAGTTCTGATTTTTTACAGGATGTATCTTAGATATGATACACTGCAGTTGGCAAGCCTTTTCAGTGTGAAGAACTTCTTCACCTCAGATCACTTTTTTTTCTCATATTTCTTTATTTTCCCTCTCCACTGTCTCTTTTTTTGTCTTTTGACTTTATCACTTTAGTCAATTCTCTGCTCAAATATTACCTTACCAAATCACATTGATCACTCTCTGAAAGCATCCTACTACTGTCTTCTTATCTTGGCTTTATTTTTCTTTATAAAACCTGATACGACTTTATAGAGTTTCCCATGACTTAAATATAATGCAGAGACTTTTTTTTTTTTTTAATTCACTGATGTTTCCTTAACTTTTAAAACAGTGTCTTCTACATAGTAGGTGCTCAGTAATGTTTGCTAAATTAATTATATTAGGTTTTTGGACTCATAGGTCATTCATCTTCATCTCTTTTATAGCATATTTTAAACATATTTTTATTTCTTTTCTATGTTTAGAGCATCCTCCCCCCCATTTTTTCCAGTGTCTTCCAGCAACCACTGAATGTTTGCTTTTGATAACTATATTTTAAATTCTAACATTTCTTATTCTCAGGTCTTCTTTCACTACACCCTGTACTTACTTTATGGCTGTAGGGTCCACTTCTGTCTCTCTATAAATATTAAATAGACTCCTCCACCCTTCCTTCTCCCCCATTGGATTATTATCTTTGGTCCCTAAATTTTCTTTATTCATCCTTTGTTTGTCTTGGTTCTTCATTTATTGTAGCTGGTTTTTTTCTGGAAGCTGGTTTGGGTTTCATCAGTAACTGTTTAGATATGTTTTTCTAGGAGAGCTCTTTAATTTAAGTGGATGAAGTGGCCTCCCAGTAGAGTACTTGAGCCTATGGCATGGAGAGGGAGGGAAAGAAGGAAGGGTTCAGTTGGCCCAACCATTCTGAATCAATTTAATTTAATTATCTTATTGTGTGTTTCACAGCCAACTCTTCCTTGGTTCTAAGACTAAGAATTATACTTATCTGTGATGTCTTTGGCTATGGTTTTGCTTTGCTTTTATTTTTTCTTTTAATTTTATCCTGCCTGCTTACATTTTGTAAAACTCTTGCAAAATGTCTTTTTAGATGATATCCTTTTTTGTTATCTAGTATTATGGTTTCATTTCTTCTTTTTTAACTTTTCACAAGGTTATATTCTTGGAAATGGTTGAAGAAATACATATGTTCATAGAGCAAAATTGAAAAATTCATTTTCTTCTCTTCCCCTACAACTTTAACTTCCCTCCCTAGAAGTAATCTCTATTAATAATTTACATGTTATTTTTAACATAAATATGATTATCACTCATTAGCTTACTTTGTTGACTTAATCATGTCTTGATCATTTTTCCATCTTATGAATTTATTAAATTTTTCCAGATGTATAAAATTCCTCTTTTTACTAATGAATTAATAATATCTTGTTCTTTTAATTTGCATTTCTTGATTAGAAATTACATTGAGCATTTTTAAATATATTTTCTGATGGTTTGTATTTCATATTTTGTGAAATGCTTGACTTTTTTCTACCCTTTGCCCATGTCTTTAGTTGTTTCTTAATGATACCTAGACATTGTATTCTTATATTTGCCATGAAAAAATGTATTTCATTAATATTTTCTTGTAGAGTACCTTTGATTTTGCCCTCCACCCCCGAGGTCTTACTATTTATTTAGGTAAATTTGTTGAATTTTTTTCCCCCTTTATGGATTCTCCATTTTGTGTTTTACTTAGGTGGGACTGTTGTTAGTTTTATCCTCAATTATTTTACAGTTTTTATGCTATTATTGTATTTTTAAGTATCTGTCTTCTGTCACTCAGTGGGTTCTTGGTAGGGAAGGGAATTAGATAGGTGTGCTCAATTTGCCATCTTCCAGAGGAATTCAGACAGATATTTAATTATTCCATGTTCTAGGGTTTGTCTCCTAGATTAATTTAATAATTTACTATTAAGTTTCACAAGCATGCAGTGACTCATTAGATATGCTTCCATTTTATGCATTAAAACTATTCTAAGTTGAATTATTAGCAAATAGAATGTAGGCTCTATTGAGGTTTAAATATGCTAGCATAACTTAAAAATTCTTTTAAAATTTTATCCCTCAAAATCTTTGTGATTAATAATTCTTGTACATTTGTGTACTTCCAATTGGGTATTTAAAACTTTTATTTTTAACAAATAGCAAACCTAAGATAATGCGCACACACATACCCTTAAAGTTTTAATTTTAACAAAAAACAAACCTAAGACACATGTGCACACACATGCATACATGCATGCAGAATGGGGGTATGGAAGGACAGAATATGACAAGACTGATATTTTAAGGATTTTGAATGAGGCATTTTGATATTCTTTCTAAAAGAATGTACAAGTTTTACCTCTTCTACCTTGAAGATTATAATTGATAAGAAAAAATTTTATAATTCCTAATACTAAGGATGAGGTAAATAAATTATCTTTGGAAGTGTAGTCATGTATTTGCCAATGATGCTTTAAAAAAACAAGTCAATAAAATGATGAAAATTAAGGAATAGTGAAAAGACTTCAAGTATGATCCTAGATCACATTTCAAATAATTTGTCCTGTTACATTGTACAAGTCACTTGACTTGTTTTCACATTGTGAAATGAAGTGCTTATGCTAAGTTACTTCAGATACAAATTGTACAAAGCTTTGGCATCTATGTGCAGGTATCATAGGCAAATGGAATCTGTGAATGCATTCACTGGTACTGTGTTACAGAGAATCCATAAAGGAAAAAAATAATTTTTTTTCAGAGTTTGTTTATTAATTAATGTTTTATTTATTTATGAGAGACACAGAGAGAGGCAGGGACACAGGCAGAGGAAGAAGCAGGATCCATGCAGGGAGCCCGATGTGGGACTTGATCCCGGGACCCCAGGATCATGCCCTGAGCTGAAGGCAGACGCTCAACCACTAAACCACCCAGGTGTCCCTAAGAGCTTATTTTTAAGTAATCTCTACATCCAACATGGGGCTCGAATTTACAACTCCGAGATAAGGGTTGTGTGCTCTACTGACAGAGCCAACCAAGCACCCCAACTTTGAATAATTTTAAATGTAAACAGAACACCAAATTTATGGAGCACCATTTCTTCAGTTATAGGATATGCATAGCTGTTTAAACTAAAGAAATAAAGTAAAGCCTACCTTCTGCCCACTAATAACTTTGAAACCCATAGAATATATAAATGAAAAAAAAAAACCATGGAGAGTGTATATAAACATTTTGATCCTGAATCTCTAGTGCCAGTAACTTTATAAAATAAGGATTTTATTATTATAAACTCAGAGCAGACCTCTTTAGCTGTGGTTGCTTCTTAAGCTTATATAAAGAGGCTTAAAAAATTATCTGAATTAGTTGAGAGTGTACGTAGCTCAGTGGTTCTTAGCCGTTTGAAGTATTTGGAAAAACACGCAAAAATAAGATGAACATAATATACATCCCATTAAAAAATATTTATACACACTCATATATTCTTATAGTCTTTTGGTAAGAAATATAGACTGATATCTGACAGTGATATTTAGCTAGAAGATTTGCCATGTGTGTCTAAAGGATGGACTAATGTGGATTCTCCCCTTAATGAAAATACCTCTAAGATTTGCTGTTATTTATGTACCTACAGATAAATTCAAAGCAAATTAATTTCATAAAAGTACAGCTACTTCAAAATTTGTGATTTAGCATATAAGGGATTCCATAATTATATCATTACACATTGAACCCTGGACCCAAGATAATAAGTGAGCTTCAGTTATATTGCCTGGACATTGTAAATGTACTTCTTTTTTCTAGAATATCTATTGTCAAGAAGGTGGGAGGTGCCTGGCTGGCTCAGTAGAGCATATGACTCTTGATCTCAGAGTTGTGAGTTTGAACCCCATGTTGGGCATAGAAATTGCTTAAAATAAAATATTAAAAAAAAATGTTGGGTGAAAAAAAATTAAGTAGAGCATAATTTATTGACATGTTACTTACCTTTCACTGGCTACTACTGTCAATAGGAAATTCTTTTGGATTATTATCCAAGTGATAAATGTTTTAAGTGAAAGGTAAGTGGTAACCATATCTTGGGAGAAAAGGAAAATAAAGTACTGCCATTTTATATAGACTTACTGTATTACTAGGCTTGTATTTTAGAGATGTCCTAGGACAATTTGCCTTAACTTTTATAGCAGAGAAAGTTGGGATGGTAAGTGATTTGCCCAAAATCACCTACTTAATAGCAAAGTAAGATTTAGAACTCAGGTATTCCAACTTTCAGACCTCCTTCCTCCCCACCCACCATTATATTCTTCTGCTCTTAATTCATTATCAGGCAGTGACTCCTAGTTTGAAAAACAAGTCACTGTTTTTCAAAAAGTTATGTTTTAAAATCTTTTGAACAGACTACAGATTTCCCCTAGGATCAGAGACTACAGATTTAGAATTTTAGATTAAAGACTGCTAAGCATGAAAATGAACTTTTTGAGACTGAACAACTTAGCTCTTCACTTCTTAATTTGTTTTTGTCTCAAATTGCCAATACTTCTATAAAGCATTATTCCTTTATGCAAAGGGCTATATTCCTTTTTTTTTTTTTTTTTAAGGCTATTTGGAGATATTTGTCGCTTTGGGGGAGATATGTAAAATCTTCTTTGGCATCAAATAATTAAAATTGCAACTTTTTTTTTTTTACAAGTTCTCTTTGTAGGCACAAATATAATTTATTGATTCATTTTTCCATATTAATTATGATATAGGGAGTAGTTTTTTAATTATTAGGATGTAGGAGGATCAGTCAGGGTCAGTAAATTGTTATTACAAAACCAGTGGAGTAGAATTGTTTATTACCTTCCCTAAACATTGTATGATGAGAATTTTCCATATGTCAGTAAGTTTTTTCTTGTATAAGACTAGCAAAGCTAACATTTGGGGGATCATGACTTAAAACATGTTAGAGATTTAAAAGATAAATAAATTGGAGATATAAATGAGCGCTCAAAGTTTAAATGACAGCTGGACTTAATGTCCAAAGCCAGGGTAATTGAGGGCTGTAAATTTATGTCTAGATTCAAGGTTTTAGCATCAGTTATAGAAGTTTTATAACAAATGCATTTTTAAAAATTATAGTGTACTAACTTTATTAATTAAAATCCTCTTGATGAAAACTTATTTCATCTTAGAAAATGGCCTTAGGCATTCTCCTTTAATTTATTGATTTAGAACAAAGTGTTTGAAAAAGCATATGAAAAGATTTAGGATAATTGCAGTGCACATGGTGTCCAGCTTGCCAATGATATTTTTTCCTTTTTTGTAGTTTATTAAAAGCAAAGTATTTTAAACAACTCCTAGAATGGAATTTTACTTTTTCATTAATAAGCAGTGCTTTACTCAGGGGTTCTAACATCAGCTTTCATTTTGTATTGTAGAAGCTTCCCTGTGGTATAAAGTGTTGGGAAAAATAATAATAAATATAATTAGGAAAAGAGATCATGGAACTCCATATGGTGGTATAAATCTTCCAGTGCTTCCATGTTCTACTAAATTGGAATGAAAAATACATTAAATTTTATATTAAATTATATCTGTTTTCAGAGTTGAGGAGTCAGGGGAAAAGAGGATGGGATAGAGATTATGGAATGTGTTTGGGACTCCATGGTGGGAGGTGGGATCAAAGTAGCCTTTTAATCACAAATAGAAAGGAAATTTTGACCAGGGCATTTAGGTTACATGGTTCTTTCCCCTTTTTTGTTTGTTACAGGCAAAGGGGAAGATAGTGATGTACTCAGTATAAATGCAGATGCTTATGACAGCGACATAGAAGGCCCATGCAACGAAGAAGCTGCTGCTCCTGAGGTCCCAGAAAATACAGTCCAAAGTGAAGCTGGTCAGATAGATGACCTGGAGAAAGACATTGAGAAAAGTGTGAATGAGATTCTGGGACTGGCAGAGTCTAGCCCAAAGGAACCCAAAGCAGCCACCCTGACTGTTCCTCCACCAGAAGATGTTCAGCCTTCCGCACAGCAGCTGGAGCTGCTAGAACTTGAGATGAGGGCAAGAGCTATTAAAGCCCTAATGAAAGCTGGTGATATAAAAAAGCCAGCCTAGTTATTTGACTTGAATCTGAATTCTAGGTGTGTTTGAGCAAAGTCACATCATATAATTTTGTATATGAAGTTTATTTTGGGTCTCATGTGATATTTCTCATGTAATCCTTATTAGATAAACTCATCTTAACCCTAAAATACCTGTGGTTTTTTTGGTTGTTGTTACTTTTATATATATGTTACTGCTTTATGAACATGGCAAATATCATTGGATAACCTGGATACTTTGTTAGTTGAGCATTTAGCTATATCTGCTAATTAATATCTGAAAAGCCATTAGCAAAGAGTCACTGTAATTTTTTTCCTTCATTTTTAAATGTTTTGGCATCCAGCCTAAAAGCTTAAGAAAGATTGACCAAGCATGTTGCTCCTAAGGCTACCTATATTTTGTGGTAGAATATTAAATTATTGCTCCTAGATTTGTTAACAATTTAAGAAATTTAGTCATGCTTATATTCACTTCTAAAATAAGTCTGTCTTAAGGACCCCTTCTGTGGGTGTGGATTTACTAGTAAAAACTGATAACATTTTTTGTGGTAAGACTTAGGTCTGAAATGGCTGAGAAAAACGTTTTTTTATAAAGGAAAAAAAGGACTTAATTTAAGGCCATTTTTAAAAATGTAGAAGTAATCGCCCTATTTTAATTCTAGCAGACAAGCCATTCTAATAGGTATTTGATATTATTGGACACTTCGTTCAAGTTCTTTTCTTCAGTAAAAAGGGAACATATTTTAATTTACATTCCAAGCTATCAGGAAAATAATACTTTATTGTACAGGCTTTTATTTCATGTTTTGCTTGAAGATCTGATGTGCTATAATTCCATGAATTAAAAATAATAAAGACTATCATTCTGGATCTGAAGACTTTTGATACATTTCCAAAAGCAAAATTAATTTCAGGAAGCTTTGATAAGTCAATGTTATAATTAATCTAATTTTGTATAGTTTTTGTAAATAAATTAACATCTTGCACAGTAATGGATGATTTTTGCCCCATCACTAATTGTAGTTGTTTGATACTGAAATAAATTTAGGTAGAGACTCTTAAAGTAATTTTTTTCCTAAAATATAAATCTGAAACCACCATTTTTATACTTGCTAACAAATATAGTATATTTTATTTGTAAACCATGCTCTACTAATGTATGAAAATTTTCCTCATACATGAAACTTGCTAGGATTGTGTTTTATTAGCTGGCTTAATTGTATATAACTTTTAGAGTTTCATGTGGAAGTAGAAAGTACTTATGAAACATTAGAGTTGCAAAGTTACAAATTTATTTTTTTGTTTCTGAACCTGCTTTTAAATAATCCTATCTTTTTTTTTTTTTTTCCCCTGGAACCTTCCTAATGTAGCACAGGCCTATATCATTTGAAGTACTTCTCTTAGGCTGATAAATGCAGGTATGATTTGAATAGTGAATTCTCATAGTTACTGCTTCAGGATGAAAAAGCATTGATTATGGCAAAATAATTTTTTATTCCAACCAAAAGTTAAAATAACAACAAAGTAGTATGGAACAAACTATTGCTGCTTACTAATTATAAAATGCAGTGGGTGATATTTGTGTGATTAAATATACAGTAGTAAACAAGGATCTGAGTGCTTTGTAGCTGCCCAGTTACCACTTTCATGAAGCATTGTGTCTGCTCTGTTCAGTTGCAGAATGGTCTAGAGGCCATTTGACTAGAGTAGTATGTGTGACGTAGAATGAGCTGAACAAATTAGAAGCCACTTAGTTTCCTATCTTGGAAAATCAGCTCTTCCTTTTACTCTTTTTTTTTTTTTTTCCAATATTGAAAGACACAAGAGCTTTTTGAAAAATGAATAGCTTTAGAGAATAGGAATATGTATATTTTAGGAAAGCCTAATAGGAAAATACTATATATTGATCTAATGCCATTTAAATCAACAGCTTACAGGTGTTTGTTAGATACCTCTGAGGTGTTTAGTCTTATTCAGAATCTCAAACTCAGGAATGTTATAGTATAGATTTTAGCACAGAATAGACTGAGTAATAATGACGATTTTGGTGCTACTACTTTTTATGCTCCTCCCTTTTGCCAAGGTAAGGAGAATTTTTATGTAATGTGTAATTAGTAAATTAGAAGAGCAAAAAATATTTTGACAGCCTTATTTTTTATCCAAATTGAAGTTCCTCCTGATATTTGATGAGGAACTTGACCCAAACTTGAATGATAGGTAGTAACTGATAATAATGGGTCCTCTGCATTAGCTTTGGGCCACTTTTTGATATTCCTGCTAATTCACACACTCAGATATATCTTAAAAACCTATTACACCAAGTAGCCAGTGTAACGTACTATTTATCAAAAATCTACTGAACCCCTCCCCTAATCCTTTTGTTGAATCAGTTCTTTTAAACTATCAGGCACTGTATTTTTTCCTTATGAAATTGTTGCCAAAACCCACTTTCAGCAAATTATAGATTCTAGAGCATGACTAGCTATTTGAGTAAGGGTGTTCTGAATCATTTGAACAGTAATACAAATTGCAGGAAAATACACATTTCAAGGTACGTAAAGAAGGAATGAACCTACAGCTTGGGCCAAATAAAGTTGACAGCCTAAAAATTTCAAAAATTCTCAGTTCCTTCCATTCCATCCTATGAGAAGTAGGAAAAGAGTTCAGTTACAGATATTTTTCCTTTATTGTACTTGTTTAATGCTTAAGTAAAACACCAATGTGCTTTAACTTAAAACTTAGGTTTTTACTTTTTTGTGTGTGTGTGGTGAGGGGCAAGTTATTTTTTTTTTTTAAGATTTTATTTATTTATTCATGAGGGACACAGAGAGAGGCAGAGACATAGAGGGAGAAGTAGGCTCCCTGGGGGAGCCTGATGTGGGACTCAATCCCAGGACCTGGGGATCACGCCCCGAGCCAAAGGCAGATGCTCAACCACTGAGCCACCCAGTGCCCCTATTTGCTTGTTCTAATGTTACTCTTCTCCCTATCAAATGCCTTTCTTGAACATTTCCAGTCAATGAAACAAGGCATAATGACATATGTAGCCTGGCTATGTGATACCTTTGTTGGATCTACAATCACCTCTCTCTATATATTTTCTTTCAAGTAGACTCCGTTTTTAAAACAAAAAAAGTACTAATGAATATGTCACTAGGAACGCAAATATATTTATTTCATAATCATTATTTAAAAATGCATTGTGATGAAATGAAAAGCATGTGAGAGTTAAGAGCAGAGGGTCTGTTGAAAGATTATCCTTTGGGATCCCTGGGTGGCGCAGCGGTTTGGCGCCTGCCTTTGGCCCAGGGCGCGATCCTGGAGACCCGGGATCGAATCCCACGTCGGGCTCTCGGTGCATGGGGCCTGCTTCTCTCTGCCTGTGTCTCTGCCTCTCTCTCTCCCTCTGTTACTATCATAAATAAATAAATTTAAAAAAAAAAAAAAAAAAAAAGAGCAGAGGGTCTGATTCTGCACAAACCATCTGTGTAACCCTGGACAAGTAACTGTAAAATGAGGGAAATAAATTGTTAGCCAATATAGAAGATTTCTTTCTACTATAATACTCTGTGATTTTACTATGGAATACTATACAATTTGGTAAGCTTATTTCTTACCTCTTCCCCTTCCCCTTTCCCCTGATTCAAAAATGAAGTAGTCTGTTTAATCATTTTTTTGTACTCCAGTGTTGCTGGATATGAACTACAATCCAGTTTTTGAGTTTTGCCTGTTAGAGTCTTTATTGTCAGGATCATTTGGTAAGTATACTGTATAGAATTATTTGCATTAGCCCATAAATGTAACTTATCTTTCATTTATTGTTTTATTTAATTTCATGATAATAAGTAAATAATTTTAAGTTAATAAAGTTTTTCCCCCAAGACTTAAAATGAAAAACAGAACTCTCCTCTGTTCCTTTTATTTTTTAAAGATTTTATGTATTCATGAGAGACACAAAAAGAGAGGCAGAGACACAGGCAGAGAGAGGAGAAGCAGGCTTCTTGCAAGGAGTCCGATGTGGGACTTGATCCCAGGAATCCAGGATCAGGCCCTGAGCCAAAGGCAGGTGTTCAATGGCTGAGCCACCCAGGCATCTCTTTCCCTATTCTTTTTATACCTGCTCTTGCTAAAGAGATAACCACTTTCAAATCTTTTAGTGATTTTTCTATTTATCTCTGTAATATGACTTATCTCTATAACATGATTCTAAGTAACATGATTATTAGGCTATTTCTTGATATTTCACTTTTAGGCTTTATTGATCTATCTTGGAGATGAAGATGAAGATGTATTCCTTTTGCCTCTTCCCTAAACACATAGCTTCCTTCTCCATCATCCCAGTACAGTGCAATCACATCACACTTTTGGATAACATTCAATATTTATACTATTTTGACTATGTAAATACTATTCACAACTGGGTTGTGTGGTATCTGTAATTACATTTTTTTGGGGGGTGTCCAATTCCTGTTTTAAGTTTTTTGGAGTTAATAATGTAATTGCTTTACTGTTTCATTTGCTCAGTGTTCTGTGTAGCACACATTAACTTAGACCCTAACTGTCCTCCAGGAATAGAAGTCTCTTAGTGGGTTCAAAGACATCATGTAATCTAAATTTTTTTTCCCCTCTAAAGACATTGTCTCCTGGAAATCTCTGCTATAATAATCTGGGTTTGTTGCTCTTCACCTCTCTCATGTTGAGTATTCCAGTTTCCTGAATCTTCTGTCTTAAATGAGTTTATTCCCTCATTTTGGTGGTGTACCTCTTCCAACAGCTTCCTGTGAAAGAATACATGAACAATAAATTGTTTTGATTCATTGGTATAACTCTGCATGGCTCAGTTCTATCCATTCGCTCAACTGGAAGATTACGTATGTTGATGTCTAGGCCTGGAATCATTGTCCCGAACTTTACAGCATTACTCCTCCCTTCCAGCTTCCACTGAAGCTGTTGAGAAGTCATTTGTCTTTTTGATTCTTCATACTCTCCTCTGTTTATTTCTTTTCAGAAGCTTCAGGATTCCTGTTCCCAGTATTCTGAAATTTCTTGATGCTGTGTCAGAGAATGGATTCTTTTTCATCTATTTGAGTCAATCACTGGTGAACTTTTGTAATGGGGAAATTCAATGTCATTCGGTTCTGGGAAATATTTAGATATCACTTCTTGGATAACTTCTTTCCCTATATTTTTTTCTAATCTCTATTTTTGGAACTCCTTTTATTAAGATACTGGTACCTAGCCTGATTATTTCATTTTTTATTTCTTATTTTGTGTTTTTCATCTTTTTCTTCTACTTTCTCATATATTTTCTCAGTATTCTCTTCCAGTTTCTCCACTTATTTTTTTAAAAGATTCTATCATATTTTATCTCAAAGATCCTGTTTTTTATTCTCTGAGTATTCCCCTTTATTTAAAGATATTTATTTATTTATTTATTTATTTATTTATTTATTTATTTATTTATTTATTTATGAGAGACCTAGAGAAAGAGGCAGAGACAGGAAGAGGGAGAAGCAGGCTCCCCACAAAGAGCCTGATGCAGGACTCGATCCTGGAACCCCGCCCGGATCATGCCCTGAGCTGAAGACAGATGCTCAACTGCTGAGCCACCCAGGCATCCCTAAATATTCCATTTTAAAACTAGCATTCTGCTCTTGTGTCTGTAGGGCAGTGGCTCCACCCTTGTGTCCAGGTGACCCTGTATGTATCCTACAAGCAGAGCTCAAACCTTTGACCAGCCTATGTCTTGGTGTAACAACCTGCAAGCCTCCTAGGAACATGGCCAGACAGGTAGTCTTGTGAAGAGTCTCACAAGAACATTTTATTTGGGCAGCCCGAGTGGCTCAGCAGTTTAGCACCTGCCTTCAGCCTAGGGTGTGATCCTGGAGACCTGGGATCGAGTCCCATGTCGGGCTCCCTGCATGGAGCCTGCTTCTCCCTCTGCCTGTGTCTCTGCCTCTCTCTCTCTCTCATGAATAAATAAATAATATCTTAAAAAAAAACCAAACATTTTATTTGCCTTTCTGAAAGACAGGAAGGCTCCCTGTCTTGCAGGAGGATGTCCTTAAGCAGTTTTCCCATCCTCCTCCCTGGTTTCCATCCTCCTCCCTGAAATCCGAGACTTGAGACTTGTTACCATGCCCCACTTAGGGCACAGCTGCGTGCTATAAAATTGTTTAGCTTCAGCATAGCATTAGCTCTTCAGGAATAGGGTGTTCCATCAGTCCTCTTCCATCTCGTCCCTTTTACTTCTGTGTCTCCCCACACAAGGGCCATGAGGACTTGGCACCTTTGACTACTGTTTTCTCACTGTTTATGTAATAACGTACCTGAATCTAAAAAGAGCTCATTGTTTTCCTTAAATTGGCTAAATTGGCCAGGCCTTGCTTGGCCCTTGCCCGCTGGCCCTTGGAGGTAAAATGTAACATTTTACCTCTCTGAGGATGTTAATTTTAGTGATTGTTTTCAAGTTTCCTTCTGCCTCTTGTCTTCTATTTTCTTCAAGTTCATGTTTTTCATTTGTTCTCTAACGTTTTCATAGATTTCCTTAAATCTTTGGTAGTATTTGGCTGATTCATATATTAGAGTAAGACCCTAAAAAGTTGATGGGAAGTTCTGTTTATGAATGAGGCTCTTTAATGGGTGTAATTCACATTTCTCTGTTGACTAAGGATATCCACAGTTCACTCTCAAGACTTCTTACTTAGGGCAGCCCGGGTAGCTCAGCGGTTTAGTGCCACCTTCAGCCCAGGGTGTGATCCTGGAGACCTGGGATCGAGTCCCACGTCAGGCTCCCTGCATGGAGCCTGCTTCTCCCTCTGCCTGTGTCTCTGCCTCTCTCTCTCTCTCTCTCTCTCTCTCTCTTTCTCATGAATAAATAAATAAAATCTAAAAAAAAAAAAAAGACTTTGTACTTAATCCCCCAATTTCTATAGGCTAACTCTGTTCTTAACCACTTGGTGTGCCTGAGTTTATAATATCATGCTTCAACTTTGTTCAGATCTTCTGGAAAGTTAGTGAACAAATGGTTGCCTTTTGTGAGGAGACCAACTTTCTTTTCTTTTTTTAAAGATTTATTTGCTTATTTTAGAGACAGAGCATGTGAGTGGGAGGAGGAGCAGAGGGAGAGAATTTTTTTTTTAAAGATTTTATTTATTTATTCATGAGATCCACAGAGAGAGAGAGGCAGAGACACAGGCAGAGGGAGAAGCAGGCTCCATGCAGGGAGCCCGACCTGGGACTCAATCCCAGGTCTCCAGGATCAGGCCCTGGGCCAAAGGCAGCACTAAACTGCTGAGCCACCCGGGCTGCCCAGAGGAAGAGAATCTTAAAGCAAATTCCCCACTGAGTGTGGAGCCTGATGGCGAAGCTCAAATCCTTGACCCATGAGATCATGACCTGGGCAGAAACCAAGTCAGATGCCGAACTGACAGACTCCTGGACACCCCAAGGAGACTAACTTTTGTGTTTCATCCACTGATCTCTGTCTTTGGGTCTTTGTTACTGAGCTTGTTTTTGTGTTTAGAATCAAGTGGCTTCTTAGTTTCATCATTCTATTGGCCCTTAGGTTGCAACCTTCACTGGCTAAATTGGTCATACTCATTTATTTGTATTTCAGCTTCCCAAATATTCTTGACCCATCACTGTCTTCTCTGCTACTGTGTATCTGAATAGGTTAGTGCTTTTAATTTCTTGTCATTTTACTGGACTTTCATAAAGGAGGAATAATATGTTTTTAAGCAGATATACTTGGTTTTTTAATCTGTTTTTATTTTTGTCAGTTGTAAATTTTTTTTTCTAAAATCCATGTTTAGATTAATGTAGAATCTTAATTACAAGTGGAAAGGTGAAAGAAAGAGAATAGACAAGAATGACAGCTGATTAGAATCAATGGTAACTGGGGTGCCTGAGTGGCTCAGTTGGCTAGGTGTCTGCCTTCCACTCTGGTCATTATTTCAGGGTCCTGGAATCGAGCCCCAAGTCAGGCTCTCTGCTAAGCAGGGAGCCTGCTTTCTCCTTCTCCCTCTGTGCTCTCTCCTGTGCTCTTTCTCTCTCTCAAATAAATAAAATCTTTAAAATAAGTCAGTGATAACCTGAGGCTAGCAAGAGCATTGTTGCTTAAAGTGGCCATATTTACTTCTTTCTTTTTTACCCGAATATGTGTTGGTATTATTCAGTGTTCATGTTCTCAGACATGTAATGCACTCTTCCATTATGTAATTTCACATCCCTTTTTTTCTTTCTTCTTTTTTTTTTTTTAAAGATTTATTTATTTGAAAGAGGAGTAGGGAGGGAGGAGCAGAGGGAAAGGGATTGTATCTTGAGTAGACTCCCTGCTGTGTGTGGAGCCTGATGCAGAGTTCGATCCAACAACCCTGAGATCATGACCTGAGCCAAAAACAAGTTGGACGCTTAGCGGACTGAACAACCTAGGTGCCTCCCCCCACTTTTTTTTTAATTTGAAGAACATTTACTTGAATTATTGTTATATTTGTTCTTTTGCCTTGCTTTTCTTTGGTTTTCTTCTGAATTTCCTATTATTTGCATTGGGTCTTCTTGTCTATCTTCAATATATTTCACTTTTTATAAGTTGTTTTTCATTTTGAGTTAAAAAAATTTTCCCTTTCCACCTATTTAAGGCATTATCTGTTGTGTTTATTCACTCCTATGCTTCTAGTTTAGTTTTCATGTCCAAAATGTTTTTTTTTAATTTCTAATTCTTCCCTGAATTCTGTCATCTTATATCTAATTCTGATTCATGGTTATTTTTTTATGGCTTTTATCTTTTTTTCACATGACTGTCATTTTAAATACAAGTAATAGTTTTGAGACATTCTGTGTGTCTGTCTTTCTGGTGAACTCTTATTGTCTATAAGGGTGTTACTCTGCTCCTTATTCTCTTTTAATTTTTAACAGTATTGCATAGGATTTGATGTTGATATTCTTGTCTCCCATTGTTTATGTGAAGCTCATTTTTCAGAAGGAACCTGATTCAGATTAGCTTTCCAAATTCATGGCCCCTTGACTTTTCTTATTCCCTAATGTTCAAATTATGGTGGCTTGCTTTCTGAGATTTTCTGGCTCTGTTCCCCTCCTCCACATTATCTGGACTTCTCTTTCCATCTGTTATTTTTCTCTGTCCTGCTCATTTTGATTGCACGATCAGTTGATTCATTCTCCTTAGTGTGGATCTCTGTCCTAGAAGGGAGTCCTGGCTGATTAGTTTTAAGAGTTTTTAGGGGTGAGATTTTCCTAGGTTCTTTAGACCTTACATTCATCTGGTATTTTCACCTTCCAGTTTCAGTTGCTGTCTCCAGTTGATTTGCCATGATTTCTACTTATTTTGAGTTTCTCCTCTTATCAAATCTGTTAGGTTCCCAAAGGGCTTCCCTTTTCTTTCTCCCACAGAAGTGCAATATTGATATTATGGTTTTATGACTTGTTAGTGGTTTGTTCTAACCTGCTTGTATTTTGGTGGTGTAAGGATACCTATAACCTATACTTTTGTTTTCCATGGCTTTTGGTTTTCTTTCTATTGGTCAGCCTGGTATTATGTAGGGACTTGAAGAGATTTAGAAACTATATTTCATATTAAGGAGAAGTAATTTATAGGTAAAATAGCTTACTGAATTATTTATGAAGTATTCTTAAAATGTGGTAAACTTTGACATCTTTTTTTAAAATATAAAGTGATATGAGAGCTTTTATTTAAATTCCAATTAGTTAACGTATGTGTCATATTAGTTTCAGGTGTACAATACAGTGAATAAAAACTTTAGAAAATGAATTAAGTTTGACAAGTCTTTATTATTAAGTTTTTAGTTATTCTAAAACGAAAGCCTGTTTATCTTACTGGGTAGAAACAATTGTTAGGCCAAAGGAAAAATAAGTTAATATTATTCCTCAATAGCAAAGGAATTTGGCTTTATTAGGTATATTTTTAAAATTGATAGTTATTGTCAATTGAAAGATTTTTTAATCTGTTAAGATTGAAAGTCAGTTATATGAAAGTAAAAAGATAACGTGATAGAGTCAAAGGACCAATATGTCAGTGTTTTAAAATTTGAGGAATAGAATTGAATTCACTGTGTCACTTTAAAAAAAAAAAATTTCTTCTTTGAACAATTTATATTTATTCATTACTCTTCAGTTTTAATATATTTTCTCTATCTGGAACATATTTTCTCAAAGTCCAGAAGAGAAGAATTTTGGCAACTGATTTTTTTCCCCTTCCAAATACATTTGATGTAAGATTTTTAATAAGATTCTATCTATAAGTATGATATTTAGAATCACCAGATTAATGGAAATTTGGTATTATTGCCTATCATGTTTATCAGTCTGTCATAACATATTTTGTCAGAAATAAACAAAAAGCAAACGAGAAACACTGCCTGAGACAAGATTCACAAAGTATCAGTACCCACTTTCCTATAAAGTTTTTCTCTCTGTTCTTAGTGAAAACAATTGCTTGATGTAATTGATAGCCATAAAACAATTTCGGTCTTGAACACTTGTGTGATAAATAGCTTATTTATTATGGGATTTTTTTCTATTAGGAAATATGGAAGAGGACAGTATAATATCAAGAACACTAAGATACCTAATTAAAATCTGATTATGAAACCTTTTGGCTTATTCATGATTATCTCAACCTTCATGTTTATCTCTAGGACAAATCTGCAGTATGTAAAAAGAGAAAAAAGTGTGTTACACTTATTTATAGCCAAACTTAAACGTTAAAATACCACATTTTCTTTTCTGGTCAAGTTTCATGTTTTATAGTTCTTTCTTGCCATTAACATTAAAATATGTAAATGGAATACTTTTGCATCCTGAAGCCTGGAAAAAGGTTTTTGCTTCACACTAGTTAATCAGACTGCTGCTGTAGTCACAGGAGAAGGAACCGAGATGACCACTATATACAGCACAGTTGAAACTGGAGGACAAATAATTACCCCTGTTTTTTTTTTTTAAGTATATTACTACTACCAGCTATTCTCTTTTTAAAAAAGATTTATTTATTTGAGAGAGTGTAGGAATTGCCGAGGGAGAGCAAGAGGGAGAAAGTGAATCTCAAGCAGACTCCTTGCTGAGTGTGGGGCCAGGATCTCAGACCTAAGATCATGACCTGAACCTAAATCAAGAGTCAGTTGCTCAACCAACTAAGCTGCACAGGCACTGTGGTATTCTCTTTTAAATATACCCTAAGATATCCTTTTCCACCTAATCTGTAGACTCATTAGTTGAAACTTAATGTGAATTTTAACTTACAGCAAGAATCAGTCTCATATAACTTAGTATTTTCCATGTTGAGTAAGTGAAATCAATTCCACTTGTAGAACACGTTTATATTATCAACATAAGACAACCAAGAACTTGATTTTCATATTTCTCCTTCTATATTAATATTAATTTATTTTTTAAAAGAAAAGCCTGCCAGCCTTTAGTGAAGGAATTTCATTGATAGTTATTTTTTTAATACCCAAAATGAACCTTTATTAGGTGCATTAATTTGAAATTCAGGAACCTTTGAATTGTGGCTCCTCCTTGAAGTATTTAAACATTTGTGAGTTTTCGATCTTAAGCACATTTCATTATGAAATTGTGTGCCTTTCATAGCTAGACGGTAGCAGAAAACAGAGTTTTGGTTGGTAGAAAAATGAAATTGACCAGCTTAAGGAGAGGAAGTAAGGTGATGCAGTTACCCACATTAGCCTGGTTGATGTGCCTGCCTTGAACCAACCTACCTGACCAACCTTCTTATTTGATCTTTTTTTTGTCTTTTTTTTTCCTCTTTGCTCTTCCACTTCACTGTTAACTCTTTCCTTTGCTCTTCTGCTATTTCCTATCCTCCACTTTCTTCCTTATTTGAGACAAGAGCTTTTTTCTTTGTTGTATACTCAACCTATACACTTTAAAAAATAAAAATACATGTCAAAAAAACTTTAACAACCTGACTTTCATTTTTAAAGTAGATAATTGAGAGTTTTATAATTGTAGAAAACCAGAGAAACAATTTCCAATTGGATGGGATATTAAAGATCTAGTTCAAATACCAAGAAATTTAGAGGCACTTGGGTGGATCTGTTGAATAAGAACCTGACTCTTGGTTTCAGCTCAGGTCATGATCTTAGGGTCCTGGGATTGAGCCCCACATCAGGCTCCACACTTAGTAGGGAGTCTGCTTAAGGATTCTCTCTCTCCTTCTCCCTCAGTGCCTCCGTCCCCACTCATGTGCATGCATGTGTGCTCTCTTGCTCTCTAAAATAAATAATCTTTTTTGGGGGGATGCCTGGGTGACTCAGCGTTGTTGAGCATCTGCCTTTGGCTCAGGGCATGATCCTGGAGTCCTGGGATCGAATCCCACATCGGGCTTCCTGCATGGAGCCTGCTTCTCCCTCTGTCTATGTCTCTGCCTCTCTCTGTGTGTCTCTCATGAATAAATAAATTCTAAAAATCTTTAAAAAATAATTTAAAAATAATCTTTTAAAAATACCAAGAAATTTAATGTTTATTACATATTGTCAAAATTTATTTTTTTATTGTTTCTCTGTTACAGTAAGAGATTAAAGTTTTTGGTCATGCCACTTCCTTTCCCCATTTCCCACAATAATTTCAATGCATATGTCATTCAAATATTTTCTTCCTCCTGCTTTTCTCTCACAACTGTTTAAATCATCAAAAGTACATAACACTTGAGATGCCTAGCTGGGTCAGTCATAGAGCCAGCTATGAGTCGTAGAGCATATGACTCTTGATCTTGAGGTTGTAAGTTCCAGCCCCATACTGGGTGTAGAGATTACTTAAAAATAAAATCTTAAAAAAAAAGAAAGTACCTGAAGACCAGGAGATTTTAAGTTCAAAGGTTTTTTTCCTAATTTCTTATTTCTCATTTTCAAGTTTATTACATTTGTAGATTTATTGCAAATATCTTATGCAAAAGAGGAAAGTATAGAGAGGAATTCCACTATCTAGATGTAACTTATAATACTCTGGTTTCTTTTCAGATCCCATAAATCTTTCTAGATGTAATCTGTTAGCTGTTTTGCTTTGTTCTCCAATATTTAAAACCATTTGTTGATCAAATTAGCAGTAAACACGCACATACACAGACTACAGGAGATATTCAGTGTTGGCGGGAGCATAAGGAGTTAAAAGGTAAAAGGCACACAATCTGGAGGAAAAGCATTTACACAGATATGAAAGCCTTAAGTTTGATATCCTTCAGATATCAAGATCTAATGCATAATAATCAAGAAATCACAAAGTGTCAGCATCCTAGTATTGTGTATCAGCTATGGTTGCTGATTGTCGAGCTCCGAGAAGGTAGAGGTAAGTGCTAGACGGTGTGGAGAGGAAGCACATAAAAACAGGGGGAAAGTGACAACGAAGGAAGGGAAAACTGTGGGTATGTGGTCTTTGGAGACCATTTAGTGCGGAGCAGATAGTCACCCACTCAGCTTTTGTGTAAGTATTGCATTATATGATAATCAATGTTTCTAATGACTCTGAGTCTGCAAGATGTAGGGTTCCTGTGCAATTATGTGCAAATAAGGTTTTTTTGTAAAAATGTATAAAAATATTTTGGTGCAAGAACACTAGATAGGCAACTTCTTTCCTTGATTTCCTGGATAAATGAGGTGTCATCTTCAGGCAATAGTTGAAAATACCCTATAATATCCACATACATTTGCTATGAGTCCTCTCTGTAGTCAGACTTTTTAAGATTGCTGGAAAATATATAATTTCTGTTCACTGAAACAATAGAATAAAGAAAATGTACTTGTGTACTTTGTGGTGGATGGCCAGTTAATGTCATTTGAAGCATAAGATATGTTTATCACTGAAAGCTGAAATTAGCCCCAGAACTAGTGGGCTGTGTTTGACACTTTAAAGATATAAACTCAATGAGGAACATAATTAGGGATAACAGGCTTTTATGCTTGACGGGGGTAGGCGGCACACTTACTTAACATACTTTGCCTAATATTACTGTCTTGACAGACTCTCCAAATAGCATTCCCCCCCGCCCCCATGGCAACATGTGCCCCTGTATGTCTGGTACTTAATATGAACAAGATTTTTTTTTTTTATGGTTGATTGCAGTTAAATGATGAGACTCTGGTGGTACGGTGAAAGTGACATATGCTTTGTACGTAACAAGTATGAATATTATAACTTATCTGAAACAGTTCATTTACACCTCAGTCAAAAAAAAAATCTAAATTTTTATTAGCTGGGAGTTCACCGTCTTGAGCTTCCTCACAATTCAGTGCAGTGTTGTGATGAATACTTTCTCTGAGTGCCTTGTTTTAAAATTTTGTGTTTGTAATATCCTGAAAGGAGAGCTTCCAAATTATATTTTCGTATCTAGTCCCTGTAAAATTTTAAATTTAGCCAAAGAGATGAATAAGCTTTGTTACAGAATGTTTAATAAACAAAGCCTAAGTAAAATGATAGAAACACAATAAACTTGAAATGTTCTTTTAATGTTTTAAATTTGTGTCATTTCTTTCTTTCTTTCTTTTTTTTAAAGAAAGGGGTGGGGAAGAAAAGAGAACTTCAGATTTTATATTTAATTGAACTAACAGCATGTGCTGACAAGTAATAAATAACAGCCGTTCGAAGTGACTAAATAAATTGGTTTCCGCAAGCAATGATTCATCTTCTGTCTTTCATTGCCATCAGGCTAAGAGACAGCTTTTTTTTGTCAGCTTATAGGAAAAATATTTGATAGTACAACAATCCTGTTTCTATTTCTGCAATAGAAGCTCTTTGTTTTCTATAGTAGTTGCATTTTAAAGTATTTAAATACGATAATTAAGTTTACATTTGGTTGTTCATTTACTTAAAACTTTGTGATGCTAATAATGCTCAGTCTTTGTGATGATTAACAATATTCTGGTAGGTTTATTTCCCTCTTAATTTTTTCTTTGATTCATGGGTTATTTAGAAATGTGTGACTTAGTTTGCTAATATTGAGGATTTTCTAAAGATCTTTCTATTATTGATTTTTGACTTCATTCTGTTGTGGTCATTGGACATATTTTGTGTGATTTGAATCCTGTGATACTTATTGAGGTTTGTATTATGGCCTAATATATGGTCTATGTTGATAAGTATTCCTTGCACAGTTTAAATGCATTTTCTGCTTGTTGTATAAATGTCAATTAGGCCAAGTTAGTTAATAGTGTTGTTCAAACTTTCTATAATCTTTTTTTCCCCAAGTTTTAATTTAAATTCCAATTAGTTACCATACAGTGTAATATTAGTTGCAGATGTAGAATTTAGTGAATCACAATACAACACCTGGTGCTAAACCTTCTATATTCTTACTGATTTTTCACCTATATCTTCTTTACTTGTTGAGGGAGGGCGCATTAGTGTTGTAGTGCTGCATAACAAATTAGAAATTGGGCATTTAGGGATCCCTGGGTGGCGCAGCGGTTTGGCGCCTGCCTTTGGCCCAGGGCGCGATCCTGGAGACCCGGGATCGAATCCCACGTCGGGCTCCCGGTGCATGGAGCCTGCTTCTCCATCTGCCTGTGTCTCTGCCTCTCTCTCTCTCTCTCTCTCTGTGACTATCATAAATAAATAAAAAAAAAATTAAAAAAAAAAAGAAATTGGGCATTTATTACCTCACAGTTTTCCGTGAGTCAGAAATATGGAGATAGCTTACCTGGATTCTTTGCTCAGGGTTTTAGGAGATAGCCATCAAAGTGTCAGCTGCAGATGTGGTGTCATCTGAGGCTTGGGGTACTGTTCCAGCTCATGTAATTGTTGACAAAATTCATTTCCTTGCAGCTGTAAAGCTTATGGTAGCCTTTTTTGTTTGTTTGTTTTTAAATCCAGTAGCGTAGAGATCTCTGATTTCCATCCCTAATCTTTAGGCTCTACTTTGAAGGTCCCACCTGATTAGGTCACACCCACCCAGGATAATCTCTCCTCTAATAAACTCAAAGTTAATTGATAAGTGACCTTAATTACCTCTCTAAAATACCATCACTGTTGCTGTATAACATAACTTAATCATGGGAGTGAAATTGCATTTTATTTACAAGTCTTTGCCAGGGATTATATAGGGCATGTATAGCATGGGATGGGATTCTTGTGGATGCACGTAAAATTCTGTCTACCACAGAGGGATATTAAAATCTCCAACAGTACTGTGGATTTGTCTATTTCTCCTTGTAATTCTGTAATTTTTGCTTTAAATATTTTGAAGCTCTGTTAATTAGGTAGATAAATGTTTGGGATTATTACATCCTCTTTAAAAATTCATCTCTTTATCATTGTGAAATAACATTATTGTCCCTGATAATGTTCTTTGCTCTGAAAGCTATTTTTTCTGTTAGCAATATAACTACTTCTGCTTTCTTTTGATTAGTGTTAGTATTGTGTATCTTTCCCAGCCTTTTAATCTAGTAGTTCCTTATATTCCAATTGGAGGCAGCACATGGTTGGGTCTTTTTCCAATGTTGTAGTCTCTACTTCTTAATTAGGTTATTTTGACCATTTACATTTTTAAAAGTTTGTTTATAATTTATTTTTAATCATATTTGTACATAGCATATCATTTGCAGCATTCTCACCTTTTAGGTATCTTCCACAGAATATCTGGCATTTATTTTGACAGCTTTGTTGATAATATCATTCACATACTCTATAAAGCTCGCCCTTTTTATTTTTGTTATTTTTATATTTTATATTTTGTTATTTTAATTTTTTTTAGAGAGAGAGAGTGCTCTAGTGGGAGGGGCAGAGAGTAGGGAGAAAGAACCTTAGGCAAGCTCCACACACAGGGCAGAGCCTGATGCAGGGCTCAATCCCATGACCCTGAGATCATGACCTGAGCTGAAATTAGGAATTGGACACTCAACCACCCAGGCACCCTAAAGCTTGCCCTTTTAAAGTATAAAATTCAGAAGTTTTAAGAATTATACATCCATCAACTCTATCTTATTTCCAGAACATTTTCATAGCTTCAAAAAGAAACTTAAAAAAAAAAAAAAAGAAAGAAAGAAACTTCATACCCATTAGCAGTACTCCCCATGCCCACCTTTCCTTGGCCCCTGGCAACCACTAATACACTTTTTGTTTAGGTATTTGTCTATTCTAGACATTTCATATAAATGGAATCATACAATAGATAAATTTTGTATCTAGCTTCTTTGTTTTCAAGATTCATCCATGTTGTAGCATAGGTCAGTATTTATTTCCTTTTTATAGACAAATAATTTTTTTTTTTGTATGGATACATCACACTTTATTTATCTGTTCTTCAACTGGTTGACAGTTGGGTTGTTTCTGCTTTGGGATATTGTGAATAATGTTGCTATAAACATTGATGTATAAGTTTTTGTGTGGACATATGTTTTCATTTCTCTTGGATATATATCAGGAATGGAATTACAAGGTCATATGGGAATTTTATGTTCAACTTTTTGAGGAACTTGCAAACTTTTTTCCAGATGACTGCACCATTTGGCATTCCTACGAGCAATGTATGAGGTTTCTAGTTACCTTCCCAACACTTGTTATTGTTTGGCTTTTTTCTTTGACTATTTTAAGTATGTTGCTTCACTGCATTATTTGCTTGTTTTCCGCTCTAGTATCTCCTATCATTACTGCTCCTCTATAAGTTCTTTCTCTGCTTTTATTACTAGTTTTGAACTACTATGTGGCTTAATGTAGTTTTCTTCATGTTTTCTTGTGTGTGGGGTTCATGTTATTAGATTTGTGAGTTTATAGATTTAGAAAATTGTAAGCCATCATTTGTTCAAGTATTTTTTATTCTTTTCTTCCTTTGAGGATTCTAGTTACACATAACAGTGTACTTCGAGTTTTTACCCTAGCTCACCAAGCCTCTATTCACTTTTTTTAATTCTCTTTTTTCTTTTTCAAGCTTATTGTTCCTTTATTCTCCAAAATCTAACCTGCTGTTAATCCCACCTAATATATTTCTCATATTATACATCATATTTTTCAATTTAAGAAGTTTGATTTGCATCATTTTGTCTTTCATGTCTTTGCCTAACATTTTGAACATACAGAAAATAGTTATACTAATTTTTTAAAGTCCTTGTCTACTCATTCTCTGTCAGTTCTGGGTCTCACTTGATGAGTTTTTTTCCCTAATGATGGGTTTGTATTTTTCAGGTTTTTTTATAGGCCTAGCAGTTTTTGTTTGAATGCCAGACACATTGTGAATTCTGCTTTCTTGGGGTCAGATTTTTTTTTTTTATAAAATTTTATTTATTTATTTGACAGAGAGAGCCAAAGACCACAAGCAAAGGGGAGGGGCTGAGGGAGAGGGAGAAGCAGATTCCCTGCTGAACAGGGAGCTGGATGCAATGTGGGGCTCAATCCTGGGATCCAGGGATCATGACCTGAGCCAAAGGCAGACACTTAACCTACTGAGCCACCCAGTTGCCCCAAGGCTGGATATTTTTATTCGTATAAATAGTTTTGAGCCTTTTTTACTGAGACAGAGTTAAGTCACTTGCAACCAGTTTGACCCTTTCCATTTTGGCTTTCAAGATTTATTAGATCCCAATGGAACATGCTCATTATAGGGCTGATTAGTCCCCAAAACAGATAAAACTTCTTTGGTGTGCTTGATGACCTGAAAATCATGAAGTTTTCCATTCTAGTTGTTGTGAATAGGCACTACTCCTAGCCTCATGTGGGTGCTAGGCACTGTCACCTCCTGTCCTTACGGTGATTCTTTCCTGCCCAGTGATTCTTTCCTGGCCATGGTAGTTGTCTCACATGCCTGCCTTGTTCACTCCTCGGCTGAAGACTCCAGGGGCGGTTGGCAGCTCCCCAGAGTTCTCTCCCTCTGTTGCTTCCTCATCTCTGGTTTAAAGTGTACATTAGAGTTTGTCTTCACTGCAGACTTTCCTTTGGCTGGTTTATTTTGACTTTTGTGTTTTTTCTAATCTTAGTAAGTTTGGTTCAAAACATACTCTGTTCAGGAGATCTAAGCCTCTCCACCTCCACTTATTCTTCTTTTCTCTCTTCCCTGCCTAAATAGGAAAGAATTGTCTTTCTATATATCTTATATAGTATATTGTCTGGCTCTGGAGACATCCTCATCTCTGTGCTTTGAAGAAGTAGAGAAGTGAAATGTTAATTTGTTTATCCACGTTCTGTTCTTCTGCAAGAGGATACTTGCCTGGGTGAGAGCTTGGTTCGTAGAACTGGCAACTGGTAGCTGTTCACGCCACCCTTATTTCCCTTTACAGTGTCAACTGTGATTTAGATTGTCATCTTTCCCTTGTAACTGTTTCCTCAAAAGGCAGTGATGGATGCTGCTAGTAAATTTTAAAAAAACTCTTTAAGACCTTCTTCATTTATAATGAAATACTGTATTTTCATCTGTTTTTCTTAATATTTCAGGTAATGAATTTTAAAAAGAGTTGAAATGATGGTAACTTTAGGCCCTTATTAAAGTGGCAAAGAAGAATTATTGGGGAATAAATGTACAATTCTATGAATCATTGCTTTCTGGTTGTAAAACAATGTTTATTTGTATGATGTTTAAATAATACAAAGGCAGGTGGTTAATAACTCCTATCTGAAGCCATAAAAGTAAAATAAGTTTGTTTAAAATTTTTTTTTATCAAATGGCATGTGGGCAATTAATCTGTTGCTATCTTTCATTGGGAACAAATTTAAAATGGTATAAAATATTTAGAAATTTCTCAGTTGTGGAACATAGTTTCCTGTTTTGCTTCTCATTGATTCCTCTTTGTTCTTGCTGGAAATGCTCAAGCATTGAAATACCTGTTTTCTGTAGGGGATGGTCTTCCCTTTTATCCAGGGATAGGTTTTGTGGCAAATCATTGAGTCAGCAATTACTTGGACTCTAACTGAAAGAGATAAAGTTCCTAAGAATTTATTATATATGTGTCTTGCCACTGAGTGAGCAAGAAAAATACATACCCATCAGTGCTGACTGGTTGGTAATTTCTGAAACACGATGCCACAGCTCCTCATAAATAATAGAGTAACAGAATCACGGAGAATTTGGCAGAGATCAATCTCTAGATGGATGAGTTGGTCTATAAGCAAATAGCTACTCAACTTCTTTTGACTTTTAAGAATGTTCTATGCACTTTCTGATCCAGAGCCTTGGATTTCACTGAGTCCCCAGAGATCAAGTAATTTTTATAGAAACCAACAAAGACTAACGAGTCAGCAACTGTGCATTGGTGTATGGAGGCACGATTTTATCTCAGTGGGAGACCCCCCACATGCTGCTTTTAGAAACTCTACTCCTTAACTTGATATTATGGGCATCTGCCATGACTGGTCAGTGAGTTGATTTGACCCTGATGTCATGGGAAGAGAGATTTCATCAGTGTTCAGCAAAAACCTTCCAATAAAGTATTTGTGCTGCCAACTTGTTTTACTTTTGGCATATTTGTGAGACTAGTTATACGTTGTATCTATCATTTTGTCAAATGTCAATTAACTCCTTTTTTTTTCTAAGATTTTACTTATTTATTTGAAAGAGCAAGAGCACGTGAGCATGCGGGGAGGAGAAGAGGGAGAAGCAGGCTCCTCGCCGAGCAGGGAGCCTGATGCAGGACTTGATCCCAGGACCGTGAGATCATGACCTGAGCTAAAGGCAGACACTTAACCAACTGAGCCACCTATGTGCCCCTCAAATGTCAATTAACTTTTATAGAAGCACAACCTTGGAAGCCAAAGACACTTCCAGCCCTTGCTACCTTTCTTTAGTACCTGAGCCCAGGGAGGATAAACTTGTAGCTGTCTGATAGGTATGTTGCTTAGTAACCCCTGCTTCCCTGTTGTGAACCTGCCAACACTCTCGACTCTATAAATGAACAAGGAGATGATCTAAAAGTAAGCGAATGTGATTTGAATGTTCAAATGAGATATGAACCCAAGCAGTCCTTTATCCATCTGCAGACAAGGAAAGGGGTGGCAGGAGATGTCTGGAAATGTGCCCTGAGGTGCCATCAGCTATCACCTCAGGTGTATGGTAGGTGTGGGCAGGCTGGGTGCTTAGAAATTGAAAAAACGTTTAAAAAATTATGTCACATTTTACATAGTCTTTATACAGTGTTTGCTTCATTGTAATGCTTCTCATAGCTTTTTTACATTAGAACAAATGGAGGTATTTTTTAAAAGGGGTTTTATTCCAGTAGGTCACTTCATAGAGACAAAGCTATTGTCTGGGGATTGTTAACTAATTTGGGGATGAATGACCTTGGAAATAAGCCAGGTGCCTTCCAGGCAACCCTGCCTCTTCCAATGTGTCCTTTCTG
Source organism: Canis lupus baileyi (assembly GCF_048164855.1). NCBI lineage: Eukaryota > Metazoa > Chordata > Mammalia > Carnivora > Canidae > Canis > Canis lupus. Next base: position 46,677,299 of record NC_132847.1, on the reverse strand, counting down.
CTGAAGGGACTTGCACTATCTCTACTGGCTCCGTAGAGGGAAGAAACTCATTTACACAAAGGTAGTAGGGACTTTGTGTGTTGCTCACATAAGCAGTGTCATTTTAACAGACAACCAAGGGAAATGACAATGCTAGCAATAAAGGTTACCTACTGTGTGTGAAGCACTGTGCAAGAACTTTATATACATTGCCTTCCCTCATGAAAGCCAGCTTATGAGAAGCGATCGTTATCCCACGTAATAGATGCCGTGCCCATAGTCACAGGAAAATAGCAGAGCAAGGTTCATCTGAGATGCCAAAGCCAGGCTCCTGCCTTTGGGTTCTGATTTTCTATTATGAATGGCTGATAACTGGAATTTTGGATATCCCAAGAGGATTTAATTTTAGAGCAGGAACTCTTTTCAGCTTCCTTAAATTATGGAGTGACAGAGTTCATTCTGGAACCAGAGACTCTTTCACAAACCATACAAATGTTTTCCTGGCTCTGAGACCATGGATAGGTTCCAATGTGTAATAGAGCTATGAGCCAATGATAGAAAATAAAACAAACTAAATACCTTGGTAGTGATAGGAGATTTTGTCTGCTTACTAGAAAAACACCCTGGAAAGCATGGTACCCATGGGCCATTGATGATTTTGTCCATTTGTACCTGATGCCCATAGGGCCTCTCTACGGATATCAAGGGAGCAATGTTTCTGTACTTGAGTAGCTTCAAAAAGGGGTAAGAGGACCTTCAATCATTGACAGAGGCAGTGTTTTCTAGCTGTTCTGGTCCAACAGCATAGAGGTCAGTAACCAAAGACTATCTTGAGAGAATTCCAAGTGGATCTTCTCGCTTAATTGGGAAGTAAAGCAAGGGCAGGGAATTGATGGCTACAGGTCTCTTTTTAGTCACTTATTAATTTTTATGGGAAGGATGGCAAGTTTCTCACATGTCAATTCCAAATAATGGTAAGGCCTGCTCTGAGCACATTAAAATGGATTCTGAGATGCAAACCTGGAGAGCCGTGATCCATTAGTGATTCTGACAAACATGCAAAAAGGAGTGAGTTTGCCACCTCTTGTTAGGTCATTAAAATACATTCCAGAAAGACCCTCAGATACCAGGGTTTTTTTCTCAGAATATTAATTCTGAGAAATGAGAAACCAAATACTAATAACCAAGTACTGATTGTGTTCTGACTGCTTGAGTTATAATCTAATCCTGGCTGTGCTATTTTTGTGATATTTGGACTAAAATTTTTCTGTGCCTCGGTTCTCTCAGCTGTAAAATGAGGAATAATAGTAGTATTTACCTCAAAGAGTTGTTAGTTTAAATAAGCTAATACATGTTAAGTTCTTAAAACAGTGCTTGGCAGGCAGCCCGGGTGGCCCAGCGGTTTAGCTCTGCCTTCAGTGCAGGGTGTGATCCTGGAGACCCGGGATTGAGTCCCACGTCAGGCTCCTTGCATGGAGCCTGCTTCTCCCTCTGCCTGTGTCTCTGCCTCTCTGTGTCTCTCATGAATAGATAAATAAAATCTTTAAATAAATAATTAATAAATAAATAAATAAATAAATAAATAAATAAATAAATAAAGGCAGCACGAGAGAACTAAAGCCCCAACAGTCACTTCAGCAGTCCAGGATGGCAGTAGCAACGGTTGACCTTGACCAGAAATTCTTTGTCTAGGCAGGTGACAGTGTGCCTAAGATGTGTTTTAACAGTCAAGTACTGAAGACTATTATTTTTTTGTAAGAGGAAAAAGCAGTATTCAGTTTGGAACATTCATTTGGAGAACTCTGAAGATCTGAAATCATGAAGTACACCAGTCTAGGTGTAGAAAGTATCAGGGAACAAAGATCTAGAGCTCTCTCTGTCTCTGTCTCCATCTCTGTCTCTGTCTCTCTTTCTCGCCATCACAAAATTTCCCAGAAACTTTTCCCCTTATTTTTTGTGAAAAGGTTTGTGGTAGTGTGACAGCTTTGTAGATCCGTCTGCCTTTAAATCTTGGTTCCTCTCCTGTAAACTATAACGAATTTGGACAAAGTCACTTACTGTTGCCTGGTCTTGATTTTCCAAACTGTAAAGTAGAGTTTATAATACTCACCTGGAGGAGTTGTTATGCAACCTAAATGGGATAACATGAACAAAACCTGGTGTGTAAAAGAAGCGGAATAAGGGGATCTCTGGGTGGCTCAGCGGTTTAGCACCTGCCGTCGGCCTAGGGCATGATCCTGGAGTCCCGGGATAGAGTCCTTCATCGGCTCCCTGCATGGAGCCTGCTTGTGTCTCTGCCTCTCTCTCTCTCTGTGTCTCTCATGAATGAATAAATAAAATCTTTTTAAAAAAGAAGCAGAATAAAAGATATTCCCTTGCCATCTTTTTGGAATATCTGTTTGAAGTAGTTGAAAGATATGAACAGGATTATGGAATGTCAAACGTAGGTTTGCTCTGAAATTATGTGAGAACCTTTTTGAAAACTACTGAATCACTGAATCAGAATCCCTGAAGTGTAGCCAAGAAACCTGTATTTTTTAGGAAACTCCTAGGTTATTCTGATGCCCAACTGAGTTTTAGATCAATAGACAACATGAACACTCATTCTTTTCTGTTGCTAGTTGCATTGCTCACCACGTTATCTCTTCCCCAATTGATGGACACTGGGGCTGTTTCTAGCTTGAGCTATAGGAATAAAGCATCTATGAACATCACAAGTCTTGTGGATGTGTTTTCTTTTATATGCATAAATACTGGTGTGGGGGACAGCTGGCCATAAGGTAGAAGAAACCTCCAGGCCTTGTCCCAGTGTGGTTGTGTCATCTTACCCTGCCATCAACCATGTTGTGCCAGATCTGTTACCTCATCCTTGATTGGCAGAGTCAGTCTCTTTATAGCCATATGGGGGGTGGGTATAGTGGCATCTCCTTCTGGTTTTAATTAGCATTTCCTTGATGACAAATGACATTGAGTATTTTTTTCATGTGCTTGTTGGCCATTCATGTATATATACTTTTTGACTCTTTAAGTCCTTTACCCATTTTTAATTCGTGTGTTTGTCTTTCTCTTGTTAAATTGTTACAGTTCTTTGTAGATCCTGGATAATAGTCCTTTTGTCAGATGCAGATTTTGCCAATGCTTCCTTCAGGTCTACAGCTCGCCTGTTTATTTTCCTAATGGTGTCTTTTGATGAGTAGAAGTTTTTAATTTTTTGATGAAGCCTAATTTTTTTATGATTATTGCTTTCTATGACCTAAGAAATCTTGGCTATCTTTAAGTCATGAATATATTCTATACATTCTTTTTTTTTTTTTTTTTACTTTATGATAGTCACAGAGAGAGAGAGGCAGAGACATAGGCAGAGGGAGAAGCAGGCTCCATGCACCGGGAGCCCGATGTGGGATTCGATCCCGGGTCTCCAGGATCGCGTCCTGGGCCAAAGGCAGGCACCAAACTGCTGCGCCACCAGGATCCCCTCCTATACATTCTTTTTAGAAAGCCTTAGGGTTTCACCTTTTATGTTTGAGATATTTATTTTGCCTTTTCACAAGTTTTCAAGACTAGATCTTCTAAAAAATAATATCCAGTTAATGTTACTTTTATACATAAACAAATAAATGAAGCTGAATCATGTTATGAGAAACCTATTACAATGGCTTTCCTGAGAAAATAGGCACAAATGTGGAATTACTGAAAAGATCAGACCATCTTCCATGTTCATGTTTTCTTTTTTTTAATAAAATTTTATTTTTAAGCTATCTCTACACCCAGCATGGGACTTGAACCCACAACCCTGAGATCAAGAGTCCCATGGTCTACCAACTGAGCCAGCTAGGCATCCCTTCTTGTTTTGTTTTCAAACATATAATTTAAGAAGAATGGCTTCTCTGATTATAGAGCGGCCTTGAATTAAGGAGGTGTTCTAAACATATGTTTGGTGAGCTAAAAGAAATTGACTATTTATGCATTTGTACATAATGGTGAATGGTGGGGAGAGAGGAGTAGTAGTCCTACACCCTATGTATGGAATCCAAGAAGAAGAGGAGCAGAAACCATATCCTCCTTGATTACATGGGAGAGAGAACCTTATCCACATGTTCCCAGTTGTCTCCATACTTGTTTTCTTCTGTTGCACACATTGAGATCTGAGAGTCAGGAGATGACTCTGGCCACACTGCTTGAGGCAGAGAGTCACATGTGTTCCTTTGCAGGCTTGGCTCCCAGCTGTTACATTGGTAGAGGACTCTGACACAGTGATAAGTGAACAGGCCATCTGATATTCTATCCAACACGGGGTAGTGGCTCATTTCAACTCTCACATGACACATAACATTTGCTCCAGAAATGGATTTTCTGAAACTTTCCACTTAAATAACTGTGGATTAACTTTTAGTGAGGCCAACATAGTGGGAACTAAGCAGAGCATATAACCCCAGACTGTTGGGCAGGAGCACATTGTCACGGTTCTGACTTAATTCACTGCATATTACTTCCTTTGAAATTTGCAGCCAGATTTTACACTATTCACCTTTTAATGTCTGGAAATGCATAAAGCATTTGGCCATTGGTTCACCTTGTTTAAGTTATACACCTAGATAGGATAAGACTATATTTGCCAAAGCATAGTGTACTTTTCTAAAAGATTAGAATTGTTCTTCTACCTTAGATAAGCCATAGAATGTTAGTGATCGTGTTTTTATGCAATCCTATGAGTGATAACATTACATATTATCATGCCTCCCCCCAAACTTTTTTTATACAAACTTAGAAAAGTTTCTAATATAAAGGTTATATTATCAACAAATGCTAGTTTGAAAGAACCAAATAGGATTTTGAAGATTACCCTTCTTTAACAATGCCTTAAATTTTTATCTCCTTATCCATTCCTCATTGCTTTCTTTCTCAAGACATTATGGTTTATTGTGTCTCCACTAGGTACCTTGCATGTGATTTACACAGTGAATGGCCCTGCTTTCGGAGCAAGTTAATGATATAATATCCCCATTTATATTCAGAGCAGTCAACACTTTCTAGCTCTCAGAATAATAAAAGCACCTGCATTTAATATACATGGAAGAATGGGAAGGCAGATAGCAGATAAGGCACAATCAGGGAAGTGTAATCAGATAAAATATCACAATATTATAGTAGATCAGCATCTGGTAATGACTCGAATTTTGAAAGACTGACAAACAGCATGGCCTAAAGCAGCCAGGCATACCTCATTCAGAGCAACTCTTCCCAGAACTGATTGCTCCTCTCATGTGTTTTCTGCCAGATTAAGCAGGTAGGGTTTCTTATTTTAACTCTTCTGGAACTGCTTTGTGCCACTGGAAAAACACTGGCAATCTTCCTTTTGAGCCCAGATCAGAAACAAAAACAAATGACGTAGCCGAAAGTAAAGCCTTGCATCTCCCAGCAGTTATCTCAAATTGATCCAAATCAGTTTTATTAAAAATAAAAATAAAGCCTGCAGTGATAGACAGAGCTTTCATTTCCCTCTCCGTACTTGCCTGCATGGCATTGACATTTTATTCTTTTTTTTTTTTTTTTTTTTTTAAAGCAGGGGAAAACAGTTTATTAGAAACTGATTTGTCTCTGAGAACTTCCTCACTTTTGGCCACTGGCAGCTGGTAAACCTAGCTGTGTATCTTAGCCTTGTGTGAGCCCTAATATAACACAACCATATGGAGTCATATAGAAAGCTTCAGATTCGCAAGTCAGAACTGAACAAATCTGTGGTCTGTACAGTGGGGCTTAGGACTTTTCCTCTCCTTTTAAGTTATTCTTTGTTGGAGGCCAGTCATCTTCAGTGAACTCCCTTGAGTTTATCAGATACCACTGAGGAAATGGGGAGTGCAAGATACAAGGCGTGGGCAGGGCCCAGGTACAGAAGGACCGTTTAGCAAACATAACCTGGCCCACACTCTGCCCTGATGTTGACCCCTTCCATGGCAGGGTTCCGGCTCCTTCACAGAGGGATCACAAAGCGCCTTTGCTCTTATCTGCTGCAATTGGAGTAGGATACCATGTGTAGAAAATGGACTTGCCTCATCTTCTGAGAAGAGCTGTATTCACTCTCTTGTTCCCCAATTCTGATGCTTTTGTTTGCTTTTCTAGAGTGGCAGCCCTGGGCACCAGTCAAAGGTGTGTGTTTATTTTAATTATTTATTTATTTGTTGAGAGTGTGTGTATGTGTGTGAGAGAGAGAGAGGGGAGGGAGAGAGAGCACAAGTAGTGGGGGAGAGGGAGAGGAAGAAGCAGACTCCCCTCTGAGCAGGGAACCCCATGTGATGTGGGGCTCTATCCCAGGATCCTGAGATCATGACCTGAGCAAAAGGCAATAACTTAAGTGACTGAGCCACCCAGGCACCTCAAAAAGTGTGTGTTTAAATGAAAATTTCAGGGATCCCTGGGTGGCGCAGCGGTTTGGCGCCTGCCTTTGGCCCAGGGAGCGATCCTGGAGACCCGGGATCGAATCCCACGTCGGGCTCCCGGTGCATGGAGCCTGCTTCTTCCTCTGCTTGTGTCTCTGCCTCTGTCTCTCTCTCTGTGTGACTATCATAAATAAATTTAAAAAAAAAAAAAAATGAAAATTTCATAAGTATGGACATGAAGGAGGTGAAATAAATGTCCATTGAGTTTAGAGCAACTCTATTTTTTGGAAATCACTCTTCCCAAAATATCTCTGTCTCTTTGGCTGGTTTAGTCAGCTCAGACTGTGATAACAAAATACTGTAGACTGGGTGACCTAAAGAACAGAAATTTATTTTCTCACAGTTCTGAAGGCTATAAGTCTAAGACCAGGGTGCCAGGGTGGTTGGGTTCTGGTGAGAATTCTCTACCTGGTTTGCAGACAGTGGCCATCTCAGCATGTGCTCATATGACCTTTTCTTTGGAAAGAGAGGAAGAGAACACGCTTTCTGGTGTGCCTTCTTATAATGACACTTATCCCACAAGCCCCTCCCTATGACCTTGTTTAAACATGTATAACCTCCCAAAGGCCCTATCTCCAAACACCATCACATTGTGGGTTACATAGGAACCGGGAGGTGGGGGACACAAGTCAGTCCATAGTATTACCCACTAGTTTTATCGTGGCAGTGTTCGTAAGGCTGGGACAAAGAGAGCCAGTGTCTGGCCAAAAAGGTTGACTTTGAAGAGTGTTAGTAGTTTAATCCAAGATGGAGCAAAAAAGGGAGTTATCCCTTTTTTCACACACGCCCACACCCTGCCATACCCACGTTAGACTTGAGAGAAAAAGGAGTAAGTGCTGTGTCAGGGATGAAGTAGAAATGTAATAACTTTCTGGATGTTTATGGTGTCAACATTCTCTTATCTTTTCTACTATACTTTCCACCTTTACAGTTAATAAGGACTAATCGCTGATTTAAGAATGATGAATTAACCCACAAGGGAGCTTCATTCACCAAGAAGTTTTCAATATATTATAAATACCAAAAAGGGAACTAATTTTTAAGAGTTCTGATGACCTGAGTGGAAGTAAGGAGTTGGTGGGGAATCATGGGTTAGTTACAACCCCCTCTTTTCAGAGCATCCCATTTTGTATAATGTTTTCTTATACAGAATTATTCATTATTGAATGCTTTTGGGAGATGGGCTGAGATTTACATTTTACAATTGAAAAACTGTAAACTCCTTCAAGGTCATTAGAAGAGATCTGGATTATCAACTGAAGCGTGAACTGCACAATACTGAAAATTGAAAACACCTCCCCCAGAGGTTTGTTTATTTGTTTTGTTTTTTTGCTTTTATTTTTTGCTTTGTTTTGCATTTTAGTTGTGGACTGAGAGGAACAAGCAAAGCAGCCTATTGTTTTAACTTGTCATTTGGTGAGTCTGGGCCATGAAAAGCCATGCTAGTCACATTAAAAAGAGATGTATCACTATCTGATTTGTGATTAGAGATGGCCTTAGATAAAGCACAATTGGGGCTATTTCAGCCTCTAAATTGAAAATATTTCTGCTTCTTCTTGAAGCTCCATTAAGAGGTATTTAATAAATAGTAAAGATGATCATGCAACCAGTCAAATTATTTTCTGGTTCCATTTGCATTCCTCACCCTTTCCTCAGTCTTCTTCCTGGAGGGGGAAAACAGTACAGTAAGTAAGTAGTAACACAGTTATCTGAAGGATGGCATGAGCATTGATTCATCTCAAGTGTTTAGGTAGAGATTATGCTGTATGTAATGGGGTATGATGCATAATTTTCTAACTTAAGACTGTGGTTTATGCATTTTGCCACCATCATCCCATTTTGGGGCAGGTAAAGTACTGATCTGTAGAAAAGATAGTGGGAATAGATCGAGGAGAATAAAAAGATGTATGTGTGATGGCATTGACTGTAAAGTGGGATAAGAATCATTTCCTGAAGACAGAATTTGGGATTACTTCTTAAGGACTGAGTGATTTGTTCTTTTCCTCTGTACATAATTTGTGTTGAAGGTTTTGGGTGACAAGAAAAAGATACTTCTCAGTTACTTCTGCAATTATATTTGAGTCATATTTTCTAAGGGAAGTACCTGAGTCTGCCTTTGTTAAATGCACACCCCAAATCTAAATCTCAAGCTTCAGGAATGAGAAAAGATTAGATCTTCATGCATCTTAGTTGTTAGAAAGTCATTTAACTTTTTGCCTTAGCTTTTCTATTTCGATAGCAGGAACATATTATTTTCTGCCAGATTTAATAATCTCCTCATTTTTTAGCTGAATTCTCTAGGTATTTGTCAGAAGATTTTGTCATTATGTGATGGTGCACAACAATTGTTTAATAAATTGTTGCTATAAAGACATTATAAAAATACATATATGAATACTTCTAAGAAACGAGCGTGCATAGTTGGAGATGACAAATTGTTAAATATTGGAAATGATTAGTGGAGAAAAACCATCTGAAAAAAGTAACTTAGCTGAGTAATGAGTGCTACGGATTAACATATTCTACAAATCTATCAATACTAGGGCTTAGCATGTCCTTGTTACTCTCTAAAATTAATAATGACAGATACCAAGACCCCATTAATATTTTAATAGTCTAAGAAGCACAGGCAAGCATGCAGCAGGGAAGAATGTCAATCAGTGGTCAGGGGTGCACGGCCATCTTGAGAGAGTCTGTCAGGCAGGAGAGTGAAGTCCTCGTACGACTTTCTTCTTCCTGGGTTCATTCACAGATCAGCACCCAGTTTCAGAAAATGTACTAATTTTGAACAGAGGGATGTGCTGGCACAGGGCAAACCCCACAGAGTATTTAGCATTCTTTATGCCCACTATGTGTTTTAAGAAATACTAATGTTCGTGTCAGTGTGTATCCTTCAATGTCGTGTCCTCTGAAAAATAGTAGGAACTCTTACAAAGAATATATATCCTGGGAGTCTGAAGAAGTAGGTTTTTCCTCTGATTCTGGCACTGACAGTCTCCTTGCTCGAATCAAGATCCAAGATCCTCCTTAGTAGAAATGATATAATGTGTGCAAACTACTGTGAGATACTTGGAAGAATAAATCTGAGTGAAATAAGGAGAGAAGGGAAGAAAACCGTTAAATAACACATGTAAAGGACTTATGGTGGTGCCTCACTCAAAGGAGGTCCACAAGCAACACTGGCTTCCCACTCTTTTTGCTTCCAAGGGGCCCCTTTCTACAACGACCTTTCCTTGACCTTCCTATGTGGCTCACAACATGTTTTGCAGCACTCATAAACGTTTCCTCAGAGTCGACTTTGGATTTGAAGCTGTAATGATAGTTCCCTCTTGTAATAATATGTTCCTATAATTTGACACCCACAGAGGTGGTTCTGTAGAGAAGGAGGGTCTGCTTCTCGAAGGCTGTCAGTCAGCACTTCATTACTGGACGGGTTTGAAGGATCATTTGTTAGAGGCTCTACAGGACCGGAGACCACATCACAAAGACTGAGTATTTTTCACTTGGTATTTCTAATCTAAATACCACAACTGGTTTCTACCGCAAGAAAGTAGAAGCCAAAAGAAAAGAGGCAGGATTCCAGAGAAAAAGGAGAGAAAAAGCAGTGTTTTGCCAGGAACTGGTATGCTCACCCCAGGACTAACACCATCAGACATAGGTTTGGTAGCAGCTGCCAGGATCTGTACAAGGCCAGTATTAGTTCTGTTCTTGGAGTTTCCTTATACTTCCACTGGTAATGATTCGCCTTTTTTTTTTTTTTTTTAATGATTCCCTTTTAATCGCTTGATTATAGTTAAGAGCTCAGAGACGAGATATACATTTCTTCACTCTCTTTTTAAAAATATTTCCTTATGACTTAAAAGAAGTCGGTTTTTACTTTGGCCTTGTCTCTGCTGCCGGGTTGCCTGATGGATTTTTCTCTGCACAAGCCCAACCCGGCTCCCACCCCTGTGTTTACTTGCCATGTTTTCTGGTAATTCTCGTGATTTCAGTCCTTTCCCCGTGCTATTGTGCTGGGCACCTACTGGAAACAGCCATCTTCTTGTCCCTACCTGTTGATCCACTCTTCTGTCTCGGGGTTTCCTCCAGGATCAGCCATCAGGGAGGTTTTCTTTTCCTTCTGCCTCTCTCTCTCTCTCGAGGTCTGATGAGTTCTATTCTCTTTCATTCCACAGTGTATTGAGCATTACAAAGTGTACTTGTAGGATTAAGCTTATTTGTTGGCAAACTTGTCTTCTTCCCTGGCCTGTTGGCTCCTTGACCACCGGCCTGAACCACTTTTTTTTTTTTTTTTTTTTTTAAGATTTTATTCGTTTATTCATGAGAGACACAGACATAGGCAGAAGGAAAAGCAGGCTCCCTACGGGGAGCCTGATGCAGGACTCCATCCTAGGACCTCGAGATCATGACCTGAGCCAAAGGCAGACGGTCAACTACTGAGCCACCCAGGCACCCCTGAGGCACTCATTTTTATAGGCCTGGCCATAGTAGTGCTGATGGAACATTTACTGAACAAATGTTCAGTACATTCTCTTTTGTTATATACAACAAAATAATTCAAAGTTAGCAGGGAGCATTTGATGTAAAAGAGATTTGTGAAATGAATGAGAGCTTATGTTTTATTGTTTGTTCTGAGACAGGGAGAGCAACATATATTTATGAAATATGGGTAAAAATAATTGACTTGGTGATTATGGGGCAAACCATCTTGGAAGATGGCATAGTGAGGTATAGCAAGTTCATTGGCAGAGTCCTAGGCAGAATTTTGCCACAGAGCCTAGCCACAGTCTGTGGAAGCTCCCCCTTCTGGCCTTAATATTCTCATCTTGTAGAACAGAGAGAAAGGACAAAATAGTCTTACATGAATTTCAGGTCATTCACGCTCTGGAGACCTATTATCCATCATAACAATTGCCATTAGGGGTCGTCTGTCACTGCCAAGGAGGCCTGGCTCTAGCCCTATATAAGGGTACCTACCCATTTTTTGTACCTTATGCAGATTTTGGGTCCTCTAGGTTCTTTTTCTTAGTTTCCTCTAGTCATGCTCTTCTTCCCCCTTCCTTTAGACTTGTAAGTTTTGCCCTGGAGCTGCTGAATAGTTGAACATCATATTACATGGCCCTCCCATCCTCCTGTAGGGTAACCTCATTGCCTCCCCACTGCCTGCCTCTACCTCATTGCACCAGACAGGCCTTAGCACCTCTCCAGCTAGTCCTTACACTGCAACTGGCCCAGGTGGGATTTTAGGGCCTCATGGCAAAATGCCCTGTCTTCAATTTTGTGCTAAAGCTGTATTGCCATTGGGACGCCTGAGTAGCTCAGCCGTTGAGCATCTGCCTCCAACTCACGGTGTGACCCAGAATCCCCGGATCAAGTCCCAAATCAGGCTCCCTGTGTGGAGCCTGCTTCTCCCTCTGCCTTTGTTCTCTGCTTCTCTCTCTCTGTCTCTCATGAACAAATAAATAAAATCTTTAAAAAAAAACTGTTTTGCCATAAACGTCTCCAGTTGCTTCACCATCAGCACACCTCCTTTTCTTCTCTTTTCCAGAATCCACCTCACTTAATATGACAGTTAGTAAATAGTTCTGATCACAGAAAGTTTACTGCAGGTGATAGATATTTACTTACACTGCTGATCCTTGCAGTGTCCCCAAGGGTAGATATTTTATATTAATTTTAGAGATGAGGAAACTGAGTCTCAGATTGTTTAAATAACTTGCCCACATTGCCCAACTCCAAAGCTGGTGCTGTTTCTGCTGCACTATGTTACATTTCAGCATATGGAGGCCCAGGTCAATTTTTGTTGTTTTGTTCATGTCAGCTCTTTATGTGTTTCAGAAACAGTGTTGTCTCACCAAAGAGAAAGACATTCCACTGCATTTTATAATACATCAACTTGCTATTTTATTTTTTCTTTCATAGTCTTCTGCTCTGTGTATCTTTACACATATTTTAAAGAGTTAAGATCATAATATGGATATAGTCCTTATTCTAAAAATAATTCCATAAGCACTTTCTTTGTTGCTCTTTTCTCTATTGTCATCTTAATGGTGCATAATTTTTGTCAGATTGGTTTATCATACTTTTAAAGATCTTTTTCCTGCTGCAGAACTTTGAGGTTATTTCCATTTTGTGCTGTGATAAATTATGTTATAATAATGATATTTATGTACTTTTTAAGATTAATGGTAATACATTGGCTTTTAAAACCTTTTTTATCATGGAAATTGTGAAATATTCACAAGAGATTAGAAGGGACCTGCATCTACCTGTCACTCTGCTTCAACAAAAATTAACATTTTGCTCATGTTGTCTCAGCTACAATACCATTTTTTTTTTTTTTGGAGAACATTAAAGAAAATTTCCAAGTATCTTGTCATTGCACTTCAGGATAGACTTGTAACTGATAAGGACTTTCCCCAGTGTCATCTAATAGTCTGTGTTTAAATTTCCCTGATTATCTCCAGAGTGACTTTTCACATTAAGTTTGTGCAAGGTAGGATCCAAATACAGTCTACATGTTGCAATTGGTTGTTAACATCATTAAAGTTTCATTTATTCTAAATGGTACACACACACACACACACACACACACACACACTCTCACTCATTTTTTAATGCCATCAATTTGTTGGAGAAGCTATGTCAGAATTTCTGTAGAAGGTCCAACATTCTAAGATTAGTGGTTTCTTCAAGGTAGCCTCAACTGCTATCCTTATCTATTCTATTTGTTTTAACTGATAGATGTGAGTGCTTTCAATAAGATGGTGGTTCAATTTCTTAAGAAAAATATTTTGTAAGTGCTGTCCATTTCACTTTGAGGTCAAACTTCTTAGAACATTTTACCAGGTCACAAGCTTCTTTTCTTTCTTGTTCTGCCCCAAAGCCTCTTGTATAGGCAATTTATTAATATACAAGCCCATTCACGTCAGGCACATGTAACTAGATCCCTGCTAATCCCAGCCTCTTCTGTCCCACCTACTGGACCCAGTGTTAACATTAACCAATTTCCTTGTAGCCCAGTCAACCTTATTAGAAAACTAGGAATTGCCTGAAATACTTTTGAAAGCAGTTAGTGGCCCAAGAAAGCCTGGATTTGAAAGAGAAATAATTGAGAATTGAGGAAGCATGCCTCAATTGTAGACATTGAATGTTCTGGTTCAAAGGTTAAGTTCAAGTATATGGGGCACGACTGTTATATTGATGACTTCACATGTCAGAGAAGGCCTGAGACCTACATCTGTTTTTATGCTTCTACACTATTTAAGCTTAGGGTAGTTTGAGGTTTCTCTTTCTTAGAGTATTAAGGCCATTATCATGAACCACTAAGTTCTAATGGGTCTGCTTCCATCATACTGAATCTCTGGGCACCACGAGGGAGCCCTGGCTAGAGCAGGAGAGTAGGACACTTTCTTTTCTTCCTAGGACACATCCCACCTTGTATTTTAGATACAGCATTTCAGGGCCTCTTCAGGGCCACACATGATACCCAAAGTCCCACCAGACAGAACAAAGAGATGTCCAAGACTTGAGATTCCCAGAATTGTCCAGGAATTGGGAGAGGCAGAGTGAGTCTCTCCTATCTTCCTGGTCCCAGAAAACTGTAAGGCATGTGTGGCTTTCCCTTTAGGTCATTAGGCAAAGTGAGATCGTCTGCCTGGTTTGCCTGACTATTCCAACCTCCTATATTTTTACACTCTGGATAAATCCTTAGCATTAGTGGACAAGTACCAAAAATGGACAATCAGTTTCTGCCTTGAGATCTGGTATGGACTTAACTCTTTGCTAGAAAAGAAAAGCAACCCTTCCATTCTTCTTCTGTGAGCTTATCCAAATTTTGTCTTTTTCTTTCAGTATCTTCTATTTATTTAATTCTTCTGTTTGCTTGTGTTGGTAAAAACCACTTTACTGAGGTATAATTGACATACGAAAACTGTACATACATACTGTACACAACTTGAGTTTGGAGAGGAGTATACACTGTAAAGCCATCACCACAATCTATGCCAAAAATCTGTCCATTACCCAAAAGATTTTTGCTGCCCTCTTATTTTTTCTCATTTATTTAATTCTTATCTTGAAAAGAACCTTTCTATAATCCATGGATACCTTTTGCTCTTTGTTTACAATGTTAACTTGCTGTATCCTCATCATTCCCTGTGAATATATACAATTGGTAATCTGGGGAATTGGGTACTCCCCAGAAGTGTTCAGTCTATACTCATTTCCTTCTATTGCATAAGCAGTTCTGGCTTTTAAGCAAACAAAGGAGTAAATTTTGGAGTCAACTAAAATAAAAGCTTGACTATCAGACATGAATCAAATGTGCTCTACAGACTAATCCATTATTCGAGTATATCTGGGACTACATAAATTAATCTTAATCATGTTTATTCTTTTAAAAACATCAACAGTTAAAAATTGCATATCTCATTATTAAAAATGGTTTTGGAGCTGAGATGTAATCTCCTAAATTAAGGAATAAAAATAAGAGCAGGATGATCCAGCTAACCATTTTTCTTCTTAAAACTTGAAATAAATGGAGATCAAGAATGTTAGACATCTTTAAATAAATCAGAGGTCTTATGACATTTCTAATATTTTATTAACAAAGTTTTGATTTGATTTATCTATGTAAAATAACTAGCAAGGTATTCTCTAAGTGCTGAGACATAAATTACAAACACGAAACCTTGATTTATGTTAATGGTGGATAATATGTGGGACATGGCAAGTTATCACGGATTTTACAATATTCCCCAAGTTGGGGATGGAATCATAGAAAAGTACTGGAGAAACTGCTGCCTTAGGCTCCATTTGTTGATATATAGATGATGGCTGTCTTCTAAGAAATGATATAATCCTGATGATGTGAACTTGCACTTCTATTCCAGGCACCTCCAGATTTTAGCGAAATCTGCTCGACATTTCCGAGTCCCTATGATGGATCAGAGGCATTCAGATCTCTGCAAGGATGGCAGAGGAGGAAAAACAAAAAACTGTCAGCATTGGTAAATATTGGGTCTCTCCAATCTCTTGCAGAATGTTAACATTTTCATATTTCTAAAGTACCTTCATCTCTCCCATCTCCTAGACGCTCAGTGACACCCAATGCCCAGAATTTCCAATTCTGTGTCAATCCAACATAGGCCCCCTGTATTGTTTACCTGAGCTGCTGAGTATTACTGGGGAGAAATTGTATGGCCTGCAGATCAGCAGCAGGGCACATTTTCACTTGTCAACCTCAAGAGCTGTTGGCCTCATGCACCATCTCCCTGTTCTTTGCCTGGCCGACCTCTCCCCAGCCTTTAGGGCTTAGCCTAAACTTAAAGCTTCAGAGAAACCTTCTCTCTGATTGCCCTCTCTGATTAGACTCCCTCCTTTCCCAGTATCCCATTCATTTTTTTTCAAGACACTTGGCACTCTATAATTCTTTATTTAAGTCTCTGCCTGATTTATTGTTTGTCTCCACAACTAATTTCTTGTGAGTGGGGATAGCATCCGTTTTATTAATTACTGTAATATAGCTCTCTTCTTGGCACACAGTAGACACTCAGGGAGAATTTTTGTATAAATGAATAAATTGTAAGAGTGTGTTTGGAAAAAAAATATCTAATTTTAAAAAAGTTTAAAAAGCATCACTTTCAGTGAATATGGCCATAGCACAAGAGATATCCGTACGGATGTCAGGTTACATATACCTGCTAAATAAGCATCTTGTATGTGGTGAAATAGTTTAAGACTCCAGGGTTCTGAATTCAGAACATACAGCAGTTGCTAAGCCTTTATAACAGCAGTTCTCAACCTCCTTTTGTCTGCAGCTGCACACAGGCTGATGCTCTGTTGACCTGTGCCATGTGAACAAGCCAGCATTGTGCATGGCTCCCAGAGCCCTGGCTCTTCCTGCACTTCTTTCTCCCCGACTCAAGAAACCATTTGGGGATGCAAGTGAGTGAGTGAGTATGAATGTAAGGCTACTAGAAGGATTAGCTCAAATCTGTTCTGATATACATTAAAAAGCAAAAGATAAACCAGTTATAAATTTGGAGGTTTAAAAAAATAGTAATGAGTTACTTGCTGCTACCTATTTCACAACTGATCAAGACATATCAGTGTGTCATGATGTGATTTTTGAATTGGTGGGGTTTTTTTAAAGATTTTATTTATTTATTTATTTATTTATTTATTTAATTTTAGAGAGAGCAAGAGCAGGAGAGAGGGGCGGGGCGAGAGGGAGAAGCAGACTCCCTGCTGACCAGTGAGCCCACTATAGGGCTTGATCCCAGGACCCTGGAATCATGACCTTAGACAAAGGCAGAAGCTTAACTGACTGAGCCTCCCAGGTGCCCCTGGAATGGTATTTTAGAAATTAATCCCAAACCACTGGGGAGAATTTTATTGGTCATGTAACCTCTGGGGAAGAAGAAAATGCATGAGTTGAGAGTGCAAAATAGCAAGCCCTGTAGGAGAGGAACTCATGGAAATGATAATTGCATTAAAATGTACACTGTGGCTTGTAAGATATTGCCTTGATGGCCTCCCTCAGTGACTAATGTAAAATACTTATTATTTAAGTTGAACTATATGAATGCAGATATGAGACATTTTTATTTAAAAATGCAATTTCATAGGAGTTGAACTAACTAGTTTATTAATATTTTCTGTTGTTCATCAAAAATGCGCTTGGAACTGAGCTATCAGCACTTGCAAAAATGAGAGAAAGCAGCGTAACAGTGAATTTTAGGGTGTCCCTTTTAGTGCCTTTTTTTCTCAGAACAAGTTAACTAATCGATGAACCTGTTGATCTTGGTTGCTCATCCTTAGCCCAGCGCTGGTCTAAGTGCTATCTGGGGGATAGATACAGAGGAGCCCAGGGTAGCACTGGCTGTAAAAAGTTACAATCTAGGTGGCAAAACAAGATACATCTGAAAAATAAAACACTTTATGCATACTAAATTATGCAGTCCTAACAAATAAAGACAAATGGCTTATCTGTCACTGTTGTTCCTCTTGTCTTGCCATATATGTATTTTTAAAAGCTTTTTACTTTGAAAAATAGTTTTATATTTATAAAAGAGTTGCAATGATAGCACAGAGATATATTTAGCTCTCCATAGTGTTAACATCTTACTTAACAATGGTACAGTCATCGAAGTAGGATATTGCCACTGGTATGTAACTACTCACTAAGGTACAGACTACTCAGATTTCACACGTTTTTCCATTAATATACTTTTTCTGTTCCAGGATCCAATCTGCTGACAATACCACATTACATTTAGCATATATGTATTTTAATAATGATACTATATAAAAGTAGGAAGGAAAGCATTTTACCCATACTCAGATATGACTGCTGTTAATATTTTGGTGTATTTCTTCCTGAGACACTCACGTAAACACACACCATGCATGTCAGGATCAAACTGCATACCTGTTTTTGTACTCTTATTTTTATAATTTAACAAATCATAAATATTACCCTATGTTATTAGTGTTTGAAAATATGCTTAATGTGTATATAATTTTTACCATATGGATATGATAACAAAAGCTATGTTAACATTACCAGATTATTGAATACTCCTATCCATTTTCCCTCTTACGAATGTCACTGTGATGATATTCAGTACACATGAGCCCTGGGCAGCTTTCATATTTCTGCAGGTTGATGACAAGGAAGACTATATAAGGTGAAGATCTATGGATTTTCCCCTTTTATTATTTTTTTATTGAGACATCTTTTATTATATTTTTAAATTCAAGAGCTACACATTTAAACTATACTGAAATCTCTAAAATGGAAAATGAAAATCTTCTACTCTGGTAGACTTACTTCCCTGAGGAAAAGAACAGTGTCATGAGGTCTCTGGCTCTCACTTGAACCTGTGCTCCTGAAATTATTAGGGGTGTTTCCAGCAATGGTATAAAAATGTAACTTCAAACCTGAGCTTTTTATAAGTGTGCAAAGTTCCCAAGGGTTCTCAGGAAGAATATCCTAGCCCCGTTATCTTTTGATTTGTGACTAAAGATGCCATTCCTTGGACATTTCCTATAGTTGCGGATGACCATTTTTATTTTCAGGATTTAGCTGCTCATTTGTTACTGAGAGATTCATTATTAGGTAACAGAGCAACACAGGGGGAAAAGGGATCCTCTGATTGTTCCTACCTTTTAGAATAGATAATTCATCTGTTCCCAAGACACTAAGGTCCACAGGTGCAAGGCCCGGAGCTGCCATCCACTGATACTGTTGTTGGCCATGAAAGTATGAGGGGAGCATCTCGGGCCCCTGGCTCCTGCATTCCGTAGCCACAGTGGCTGGACGCTTAGCACACTGTTGATGTTGGGGCTTACTACAAGCAGGCAACAGAGCATGGGTAGCGAAGATGGCAGAGTGTAGCCTCTGAAGTTAGGCCTGGGCTCAAATTGATAGGATCCAATGCTTACTAAGAATTCTTTGACTTTAAGCAAGTAACTGAGACCCTCTAAACCCTTCTCAACTGTAAAGATGAGATTGTTATACAGGCTGTTATATAATTTGAAGAAGATGTGAAAATGTTTGGTACTGGGCACCTGGCACATAGTGTGCCATCAAATAAAAGTGTGTTAAATGAAGGGATGGATGAATGACTCATGGAGCCAGTTGAACACCCTATTTTTAAAATAGGAGTGTGGCCATTTGTGATTCAACGTGTCAGAAATCTCAATGCCATGAGTAAATTGTCAATTTCATTTCTTCCCCAGGATTGCCGAAAACAGAAACCCAACTCCAGCTAGCTAGCATGAGAGGAATATATTGATGGGACACTCAGATCCTGAAATCTATAAGTTAAAATAACCAGTCTTTGGATCAACTAGATCCAGGCAACTCCGGGGACGTCAGAAAAAGAAAATTATGGACCTCTTCTCCAGGACACTGACATTTGAATTTCTCATTTTTAGTGACCTGCAGCATCAGATGGACCAGCTCTGGCTAGGAAGATGGGTTGTGTGGTATATACATGGTTGCTGGAGGCTTCTCCTCTGTATCAGGGGCAACAAGGCAAGGGGAATATTGGGAGCTAAGAAATTTTTAAGGCTTTAATGAGATGTAATTGTCATATAATAAACTACACATATTTAGAATGTACAAATTGATGCATTTTGAAATATACATAAAATTATATACAATTATATTTGTGTTATATATATATTAATCTGGAAAACAATGACTGATGAAAATAATGACTATATTCATCATTGCTGAAAGTTTCTTTGTGCTCTCTTGTATTCCCTCCCTCCTACCTCTCCATGCCCCTCTACTTGTTCCCAGGCAATCACTGATCTGCCTCTTACTATAGATTAATTTGCATTTTCTAGAATTGGGTATAAATGGGTATAAATGTAATATGTACTCTTTTTTGTCTGGCTTTTTGCACTTGGCATTATGATTTTGAGATTCATTCATGTTGTAGCATGTATCAGTACTTCACTCCTTTTTATGAATGTGTAATATTCCATGGTATGGATACACCACAGTTTATTCTTTCAATTCTTCCTGGACTTTTAGGTTGCTTCTGGTTTGGGGCTATTACCAATAAACCTGCTATGAAAATTCATGCACAAGGCTTTGTTTAGACATATGCTTGCATTTTTCTTGGTTAAAAACCTAGGACTAGAATGGCTGGGTCATCTTGTAGGTGTATAATTAATTTTTTTTCAGAACCAGCCAAGCAGTTTTCCAAAGAGACTGTAGCATTTTACATTCCCACCAGCAATATATGAGAGTTCTAATTGTTGCATATCCTCACTTCTACTTGGTATTCATCCAGAATTTATTTTTAGAAAATTCTCAAAACTTAATTCTAAGAAGACCAACAACCTAATTTTTAAAAATGAGTAAAAGATTTCAATAGATAATTTCCAAAGCAGATACATGGTGGCAAATATGCACATGAAAAGATACTCAACATCATTAGTCAGTAGAAAAATGAGAATTAAAAGTGCAATGGCATGCTTATTCAAAAAATAACATCAAAAGGAGGCTAATAATTTGACATTATGATGCCCATTTTATAGATAAGAAAACTGAGGCTCTAGGAATTACGTGCCTTGACCAAGGTTGACCAGCTATGAGGTGGTAGAAGTTGAATTTGAACCTGGGTCTGCTAATCCCTGCTTAATATTTTTAAAAATATTTTTATTTATTTGTCTGAGACAGAGAGAGAGCACAAGCAGGGGGAGTGGTGAAGGGAGAGGGTGAAGTAGACGCCCTGCTGAGCACAGAGCCAAATGGGGGGCTCCATCCATCCCAGGACCCTGCCAAGATCAAGACCTGAGCAGAAGTTGGATGGTTAACTGACTGAGCCACCCAGGTGCCCTCCGCCCCCAGCCCCCAACCTGGCTGCATAATCTTGATGCTAGGCCAGCAACAGTCCTTTGAAGTAGGCTTCACAAGCAAGATTGAAAGCAGAGAAACTCACTTATTATTCAGGAATACATCCATTTCCTCTCCTGATGAGACAGGCTATCACCATTCACAGGGGACACTATGCAACTTTAAGTTTTGGTGTCTATTTTGCCTAAAGGATAAATTCTGTTTTTCCAACATCCAGCTTGTCTAGATGCCTCTGAGAGAGGTATTCAAAGTGTAGAATGCCCACCAAAGCTTCATTGGTCCAATAAAGACTGTTTAACCACAATAATTACAAATATGAGGGGTTTTTTTTTGACTCAGTCTTCATTTGAATCACAGATCTAGTGTTTCTTAAATATGTGATCTTGGACAAGTTACAAGTTTGATATGTTTGCCCATAGATTGAATGATACTGACCTTATGGTGTTTTAAGGGTTAGAGCTGATGTACATATAGATTTTACCACAATGTCCTATACTTAATGTATTCCCAAAATACTGTTTACCACATCACAAATAATAATATATAACCACCCTAATAATAGGTGTGTTAAGCTTCTCACTCACTATGAAACCTGAATAAAACACAAATTCATCACTAGCTGATGTCTTACTCCCTCCTTTAGGAAATACTAATCCACCGACAGCCAGCGTTTGTTCTGTTTTGTTTTTTTTTTAGATTTTATTTATTTATTTATGAGACACACACACACACACACACACACACACACACACAGAGGCAGAGACACAGGCAGAGGCAGAAGCAGGCTCCATGCAGGGAGCCTGACGTAGGACTCCATCCCTGGTCTCCAGGATTAGGCCTTGGGCTGAAGGTGGCGCTAAACCGCCGAGCCACCCCGTCTGCCCAGTGGTCTTTAATTCTATAGAAACTACTAAGCCAGTGAAACATTTACCCTTTAGTTGTAAATTTATCCTTTAGTTAGAAATATTCTTTGAAGGGAGTGTCTGTGGTTGCTGTTGGACCACATCAGCTGAGCACCCGCATGGAGTTTTTAAGAGTTCTGTGATTGGATATGCAGGAATCACATGATGTAAAGAAATCAAAGTAAGTGTGATAAAGAGCTCTGCAGGGGCGCCTGGGGGTCTCAGAGGTTGAGCATCTGCTTCACTCTGGGTCTGGTAGGTGGTGATCTTCGGGTTCTGGGCTTGAGTCCTAAGTCTGGCTCCCTTCTCAGCAGGGAGTCTGCTTCTCCCTCTCCTTCTGCCCTCCCCCCTGCTTGGGCTCTCTCTGTCTCTCTCTCAAATGAATAAAAAATCTTAAAAAAAGAAAAGAAAAAAGAAAAGAAAAGAAAAGAAAAGAAAAGAAAAGAAAAGAAAAGAAAAGAAAAGAAAAGAAAAGAAAAGAAAAAAAAGAAAAGAAAAGAGCTCTGCAGAACACCATTGCTCATGTTAAGGCGACTGCAGCCCGGCTGCAGTTTTGTGTGGCTTTTAAACCTTAGCAGGCACTCTCACTCCTTTTACTTCCTTCCCCCTCTCCCTGCTCTCCTGCCACCAGCTCTCTTTCCAGGCCCCTGGAGGTGCTGCTTTAGCCACCAATGATCTGTTTTCCTCTGCCCTATTGTTTCTGAAATAAAATCAGGGTTTTCAGTAGATACCTGGGGAGTAGAGTGAACTTCTCTAAGCACTGGGATGTAAGATTACGAGGAGAGAAACTGGTTTTTCTCTCCTTGAAACAAGCCAGTTTCCCTCCTGGATGCCTCCAGCAGCTTTCTCTCAGGTGGCCCAGTAATGGGCTGGTCCTGCAGGGAGAGCCAGCAGTTCTATGGGTTGGCACCAATGTTCATAACCCAAACTTCGCAGAAGATAGCCACTGAGAATAGAATGATTTTCACACTGGCAAGGTTGGGCTTTGTTTTCAGAGTACCTGGGTCAGGTGATCTCCATCACCTTCTGGCTATTACTGTGTGAGGTGACCGGAGCTCTGCAGGGTGGGGTGGAGGGGTCCTTCTCCTAGAACATGACTGAAATTGTCTCCAGCCAAACCAGTCGAAGCTGGACACACTTAGCTTAGCTCTTGGGATGGCCGGAGACTAGGAGACTGCCTCCATCCTGTTTTTTGAGCCCAAATGTTGACATTTTCATCATTAGGTGTCATTGTGGTGTTTGACCCCATCTCTTTTGCAACAGGAAAATACTACTTGTTTTTTTTTTTCATAGTTTGATTTAAAAACAAGCACATAACACTTTAGAGTGGTGATACCTAAATTCAACCCCAAGATCTGCGAGATATGCTTGAAACTCATCTGATGGATCCATTTATTCCTTTTTTTAAAAAAAATGTGGTAAAATACACATAACATAAAATTTACATCTTTCCCATTTTTAAATGTATGGTTCAATGGTGTTAAGGACATTCATACTGTTGTGCAATCATCACCACCATCCATCTCCAGAATTATTTTTTTGTCTTGGAAAACCAAGAGTCTATATACCCACTAAAGAATAACTCCCCATTCCCTCTCCTCAGACACTGGCAACCACCATTCTACTTTCTGTGGCTATAAATTTGACTACTCTAGGTACCTCATGTCTGTGGAATCACATACTATTTGTCTCTGTATTCCATTCACTCTTTGATAGAATCATAAGTTAGTCAGAAGATGTTCTAGAACCCTTAGTAAGGAAATCCATGTGAAGGGGCACCTTGCTGGCTCAGTCAGTGGAGCATGTGACTCTTAATCTCAGGGTCATGAGTTTGAGCCCCACATTGATTACAAAAAAACAAAAAACAAAATTAAAAACCAACAAACTTTAATTTAAAAAAAATGGAAATCCATGTAGAAAGTTGGGTGAATCTTACTACTTACCTTGATACCATTAAGCACTTGTGTATCTCTGTTTTTCTTCATTCTGATTCCATGTCACAAAGCAACCCTTTAATTATGGTATGGCTTCTTACAGTAGACAGATACAATAAGTTGCCCCCCAAGCAACCATCTCATTCCATATATCCTGTACACCATTGTATCACAGTTTGGGTGGTATTGCTATCCTTTAACTCCAGAGATCAACCATAAACCAATTCTTCTAAGCCCATACTCTCTGTCATAGTGATTGGCTCAGGGGTAGACACTGACTTAGGCCTAAACCAATCCTCTGGCTACAGTGATTAATCCAGGGTTAAGTTGACCCAATCAAAGTGAAGTCTAGGACCTTTGTTTGTTAGCTGGACAGAGAGAAGCCATCTTTCTTTTACTGAAGTTGAATTGTTAAAAATGTGCATACATTTTATTGCTGCAAGCAATCATTTTGTAGCCATGAAAAGAAGTAATCCTAAGAGTGTGCCAATATGATGAAAAATAGAATGAATAGATGGAAAGAAATTTAATCCTTGGTGATAGTCTAAAACTGCTGGATCAGGCCTTACCTGCAATACTCCCTACCACAGACTTTCTGAGCTCTTGAGTCAATAAACTCTATTTATTGCTTAACCAAACGTGAGCTGGGTTTTATATTACTTGTTTCTTTGGCGGTGGGGGAGGAAGAGAGAGAGCTTGAGTGGAGGAGTTTGGCAAGGAAGGCAGAGAGAGAGGGAAAGAGAGAATTCTAAGCAGGCTCCACACCCAGCACAGAGCCCAACACAAGGCTCAATCTTATGACCTTGAGATCATGACCTGAGCTGAAACCAAAAGTCAGATTCTTAACCAACTGAGCCACTCAGGTGCCCCACTATTATTTGTTTTTAGGTACATTTTAATAGATTATTCATAAATATCTCTGTACAGAGCCAGAAAACAATGATTGCATGGACCTTATACACTCTCTTTGATTTCTCACTGAAAAAAAATAAACTGGTATTTCAGTTTGACATACTATTTTCTTTAGCTTGTTTAACATGAGATGTGGATTCATTCTTAGGATCCTGACAAATT
Source organism: Canis lupus baileyi (assembly GCF_048164855.1). NCBI lineage: Eukaryota > Metazoa > Chordata > Mammalia > Carnivora > Canidae > Canis > Canis lupus. The sequence goes on along the minus strand of NC_132847.1, from coordinate 46,652,593 downwards.
TTAATTTCCGACTTTGTCCTGCAAGGGACCACAGCAATACGGTCAAGGCAAGGAATATTATGGTAAGGAGGTGTCTTGGGAGAAGACCTTGGTGACCATGAAAACTCTTCTTGAACTTGAGCTTTCATTTCATCTCTTTGGATTTCTGTAGCCTTTGGAAATTCTTCTGAATATCAGTGCTCTATCAATTGCTCTAAAGTAGCAGCCAATGCTAGCTGTACTGTTGGCTTCCCTGGTCTCTGACACTTGGCCTCTCAATCCTGATAGTCTCTTTCTTTAGGTCCTGTTGCATTCTCTGGTTAGCAAAGGGCAGCCAAATCTTTCTACAAAGGTGTAGGCCCTTTGCCTGTGGCTATGATGGAAGTGATCACATCTAGCACAGTGCCTAGTAGATAGTGCATTGACTTTGAATCTGAGAGCCCCCTCTGCTTCTGTCATTGGCAACCCTGAGAAGTTTAGAAGAGTTCAGTGAATGAAGGTTCCAACTTTTTCCCCATCTTGTTATAGAAATTCTTCCCAGCTATCTACAGGTACTAGTTGAGATTTTTTTTTTTACAGTAAAATTGTGTGTTCTCAGTGTCTCCCTCTTTCCTACTCCCCTTAAGGAGACCTGTGCATCATTTCTTCTTTTGTTCACCATGGGTAAAAATATATTACACACAGAATAGAAACAATACATTAACAGTAGGGTCATTTCCACATCGTGTGCTCATGAAACATTTCTTTCTAAAGGGACTCAAGATGCAAACGGAAAAAAAAGTATTTCGTTATTGCTAACAAAATACTGTAATTATAAAGAAAATCTGAGTGTTTATTGCTTTTAATTTTACTCTAGAAGTTGAGGGCTCCTTGAATGAAGGGAAAATTGTGGATGAAATTCTGTTCATCATTTCTTTAAGAAATGTTTGTGGACACATACTCCATCAGTTGTGGCTAAATGCAGAGTATTTGCTCTGTCAGGATCTAGACAAGATGCACTTGGAATTCCAGTCCACAAACCTTTAAATGTGGTCACTCTAAACCTAGTGTGGCCCTCACTTGTATTTTCTCATTCCCAGTGATGGGACCATTTTTTAAGAGAACGTGTTGTATGAACTGGTTGAATGGAGTGCTGTGAAGGTTTTTAAATAAATTATAGGTGGATTTATTGGTTCTTTTCAGGGCCAAGGTAGGTTGGCTGAGTTGAAATGGGAAATATTCATCCTGAAGGTCCAGTGGGTCCTAGGAATTAGGGAAAAGAGATTCATGAATGGATGCTGTGTTTTTCACTTCACGGTCTTCCTATTCTACATGGGCAATTGTCTCTAGGACTGAATAATTCCATACATTAATGTAACACATTATCTAGTTGGTTACTTAGGACAATTTCTTCAGAATAACCCAACTTACCTTCTGTAAAATCATAGAAGTGAGCAAAGTCTCAAAACCAGCCTCATGGTTAAAACAGGAAAGCATCAAAGCAATCCAAGATGGATGGGCCTCTTTATATTCTCACCATCTCTAAGGACAGATGTGTCACAACCTCTCTTGTGACTAGTGTTTCCCAGCAGGTATTACATTTTCTACCTCCTGTGCTCTCATTAGGAGGAAGAGGTGACTAGAGATGACAGGTCAGAGCTTCTGCTGAGCTTGGCCACTTGTAGGGATGTTGCTGGCTTTGTCAGTCCATTGTGACTTTCCATACTCATTTATAAGTAAGCCTCTGTGAATTATGCTCATTAGAAAAATGTGAAGATGAGAAGGACCAGGATTCTAAATTAGATAGCAGTGTTTCCCTAAACTGGGATCAAAGTGTTGACAGAAGCTGTTTGGAAATTACTGCTGAAGTAATTGGGATTTTTTTTAAAGATTTTATTTTATTTATTCATGAGAGACACACAGAGAGAGAGAGAGAGAGGGGGAGAAGCAGGGAGCCCGATATGGGACCTGATCCCAGGACGCTAGGATCATGCCCTAAGCTGAAGGCAGATGCTCAATGGCTGAGCCACCCAGGCGCCCAAATAACTGGGATTCTTGAAGGAAAGGTCAGGAATCCTGAAGATCATGTATATTGACTATGCATATTGAAAGAGAGAAAGCTGTTCTATCTCCCACAAGCAGTTACATGGATCTAATTCGTTCCTGGGTGATAAGGATATGCATTGTGCCTCTCCTTTCCTTGACTCGAGTTTCTCTTCAGCTCTCTCTTTGGGATGCTATCTGCCTTCATTCAACTTGCGTGGTCAGTTTATGCTGCTCAGGCCAGTGATCTAACCAGGGACACCATTCTGCTCATGACGAGTGTTTCTGAAGCAAAATAAGGACAATTTTATCTAAAGGAAAATTTTCTTCTCTTATTTTCCTCTTTCAGAAGATGGCTAGAATGTATATGTTGTGTGTGCTCTAGAAAAGCTCCTGGTAGGTAATGCAAAGGACAAGGGAAAAATGAAGGGATGATAATGAGCTAAATTTCTTTGTTGGCAAAAATATTTGCTGTTTTTCTGCCTCCAAAGTTTTCCATAATGTTTCTGTTGACCTAGAAGCTCGAGTACATTCTGGTGGGTATCTGTGAAGATCCTACTCCATGGAGAAAGGCCAACCAAAAAGCAGTTCCTGATGCATGGGATTGGAATTGTCTTTCTTTGCTATAAAATCAAGTTGTAAAACAAATCTGGACATTTGCCAGTGTCTCAACACTGGAAGCAGTTTCGTGCAAGTAAGAAAGAAATGAAATTAGTGATCAAAGTGCATCGATATTTTTAGACTCTTGATACATATTGCCAGTTTATGTCCAAGAGACTTATACCAATTTATACACATGCTAGCTGTATTGGAGCACGCTCACCAGCAGTATTATTACCTTTCACACCTTTACAAATGTGATAGACTGAAGAAGACATTGAGCCAGACTCAAAAGGCCACTTACTGTATGGTTCTATTTATGTGACATCCCAGAGAAGGAAAAACTATCGGGGGGAAAAATGTTGGACAGGGTTTGTGTGTGAGAAGGATTGACAGGAGAGAGATCTGAGGGAATTTCTTGGGGGTGATGGAAATGTTCTATATCTCGATTTTGCTGGTGCTTTCATGACTGTATATATTTGTCAAAACTCACTGAACTATACACTTGAAAAGGGTGAATTTTACTGTACATAAATTATACTTCAATAAACCTGACTTTTAAAAAATGACATTGCCTTGTGGTTTTAAGTCACAGTTCTTTTGCTTTGGAGTGCAGTTGAAGAGTTTTATATTTATTTGCCATTTATATTCCTTCTTTGGAAAATTGTCTTTTTATTCCTTTGCAGAATTGTCTAGGGAGTCTTGCGCCTTTTTCCCGTTAATCGGGGTGATTTTTTAATACTGTCTATCAAACTTGCTAAAAATATTTCTCTAGATTTCCTTTCACTTTGTGAATACTTTACATCTTTATCTGACCTAGCCACATTTATTGAGTTCTACTTTAATGGTTGCTTTATGTTTCTAGCAGAACTTCCTGATAAAAACCTTTGGAACACTGAAATGTTTCAGTAGATGCTACTCTGGGAATTCATCAGGTACGGTGTGGGTAGACATCTCACACTGAAATAAGAAAAAAACCCCTCTGTGCATCAGTGTAGCTGTCGACCTCCCTAAAAGATGCTCACTGGGCTCATCCTCTCTTCCCGCTCATTGGGGGTCCACTGGGCTGAGAACTGAGCCACATGGTGGCTTCACTGACTCAATTTCTCTGGACAGTGGCAGCAACAATAGTTTAGGCCCAGGGTCCCCACAAAGTGATATATAGCAGATGTCAACGAAAGCCTCAATCAGTCGAAAACCTCATTTAACATTTCCCTCTGCTCTCCAGTTTTTGGAAGTCCTGTCTTGTCTTGATTTACTCTGCAATAAGATTTGGGGAAAAAAATATTACCTTACTAGTACATTTCAGTAATTAATTATTTAGCTAGTTATTTTAACTATTTTATTTATTTATTTAGAGAGAAAGAGAGAGGGAGCATGAGCAGGGGGAGGAGCAGAGGGAGAGGGAGAGAGGATCTCCAGCAGACTACACACCCAACTCAGAGCCTGATGCAAGGCTTGATCCCAAGACCCTGAGATCACGACCTGAGATGAAACCAAGAGTCAGATGTTTAACTGACTGCATTGCCTAGGCGCCCCTCAGTAGTTATTTACTGAATGCTTGCCATGCGCCTGGAGCGTGGCCGGGTGCTACAATGGTAGGTACGATAGACTTAGTTTTTGTCCTCACAGCCCTTACAGGCTTCTTATGCCAATAGTCAGTGAATAAGTATCACATTGTGACATAAAATAATTATAAATTATGATAAGTGCTGTGACAGGAACAAAGAGGATGTTGGTCCTCTGTTGCAAGTGGGGGTGCAGAGAGTGGCAGGGCTCCCCCTTCTCTTGCTCCGAAAGGAAAAGTTTTATTTGGCCCCAAGCTTCCTATAAATTTTCGCCTCTAGGAAGACTTCAGCAGAAGAAAAATGTCTGCAAAACCAGTGCCCTGTGGAATTAGAAACAAATATGAGAAGCTGAGTGAGCTTGGGCAAGGTCAGTTGTCCTCACTCTGTATAATCTAGATGGTGTTACCAGTCCTGGGGGTTGCTGTGAGAATTAGCAAAAATAGATGGGTAAGAGGCAGAAGGGATGTTGGCTAAAGACTCTGGAGGCAGATAACTGGGGTTCAAATCCTGACTCCTCCTTGTAAGAGCTACTCTTGTCTCAAAGAAGTTATGTATTCTCTCTATGCCTCAGTTTTCTCATGTAGGGAATGGAGGTAACAATAGTTTCTAACTCTTAGGGTTGATTTGAGAATTAAATGAGAGAGAAAATATATGGCTTTTGCAGTAGTGTTTGGTGTGTGGGAAGTGTTCATCCCAAGCCTGCTTCTACCATTTCCACCATATCATCACTGGGTTCAGATCCTAACATAAGAATGAACAAATCCTCTCATGGACTAGAACCATGTAGTTAGATTGCTCTGGAACAGCCAAGCCCTGGGACTGTGAGCCACAGATACATGGAATAAAGAGAGTGAGCAGCACATTTCTGTGGCTATAGACTCTGTATGAAAGGGGTCAGGGATCTCATCTCAGTTCCAATCCTATTTCCCTTACTCTGCTTTACTGGGGAAATGACCTTGAAAGAGGAACAACTGCACTCTAAGTCGATAGAACAGCATTGGCTACAGCCCAGCTCCACCACCCAGGCACAGAGGAGGGCTCTCTGATGTCTCTGGAATGATTTAGCTTTATTGGCTATTGTCTCTCTCTCCAAATTGCCTTCAGGATGAATGTCATGGCCAGAACCCATAGAGGACACCAGCTTTCCAAGGAGCTCACGGGAGGCAGATATTCTCTCCGTTTATGAAACAGGCTTCAAATTGACCATTAGTGGGGGCTGTATTTTGCACCTTACGAAGAGGAAATTACAGTGCATTAGAAGTTCTGCACTGTGGCTTAGGCAGTGCATTAGAGGCGGGATACAGACTGGGGTGCTTTCTTGCTGGGCATAATATCCAATTTATTTTCATTTACATTACTTTCTCTACATCACTGACTGCACGAGGCATAAAACTGTTAAATGCAAGCAATTCCCAATTGCTTGGCACAAATAGAAATGTTTAATGAATAATAATAAAAAAGGAGCCTATGGATGAAGCCGATATGCAAAAATTGTGAGAGCATGTTAATCAATGTTTCTCATTGCATACAGCTCAACAAGTCTTCTTTCTCTCTTTCTCCCTCCCTTTCTCCCTTTCTCTTTCCTCCTCTCCCCTCTTTCTTCATTTCTAAGTTCTTTTTGAAAAGACAAAGCAAGTAATTTAGGTGGAACAAAACAGAGTAGTACAGTATTGTTTACACAGTAGATAAAATGCATGAATGTGAAAGGCTTTATCTGGAGGATTTCAAGAGAAAGGAAGGCAGGAAGAAAAGAAAGGAGGAAGGAAGGAAGGAAGGAAGGAAGGAAGGAAGGAAGGAAGGAAGGAAGGAAGGAAGGAAGGAAGGAAAAGGAAGAAAGAAAGAAAGAAAGCAAGCTGGGCAACTCAGTCAACCGTCTGATTCTTGCTTTTGGCTCAGGCCACGGGTCATGATTGCAGGGCTGTGAGATTAAGCCCTGCCTCTGGCTTTGTGCTCAGCAGGGAGTCTGCTTAAGATTCTTTCTCTCTCCCCCTCTACTGCTCTCCCTTATCTCTAAAAGAAAAATACTCTATTTCCCTTCTGCTCTATGGATGAGAGCAGTTTGCCTGCTGTTATGAAAGGGGGTTTTAACTTAATTTGTGCATCTCATCTCAGTATCAGTTACATCTAACTAATGTTTTCCCAGCCTTGTTGGCTTGTTAGGAGAGTCAACTTAGGAAAAAGGAAGACTGGCTCTCCAGGGGAGGTTCCTCAGCACCACATTCCAAGCTTCTGGTTCTCTTGTGGGTTACCTTGAGCAGTAGTGGATTTTTTTAAAAGATTTTATTTATTTATTCATGAGAGACACAGAGAGAGGCAGAGACACAGGGAGAGGGAGAAGCAGGCTCCATGGAGGGAGCCTGATGTGGGACTCGATCCCAGGACCCCTCCCCCACCAATCATGCCCTGAGCCACCCAGGGATCCCAGCAGTAGAGGATTTTAAAAGTCTCCATCAAAATTGATGGATTCCCCCCTCTGCCCACCTGTAGTTTTACTCCCACTTTGGAACTTCACAGAGGTGTGTTGATAACCAAGATCTCTGTTGGAATCCAGACTCTGTCTTTCATGAGTAGTGTGACTGGGCCACCAGTCTGAATAACCTCTCTGGTCCTCAAATTCCTCATTTACAAAGTGAGCAACAGAAACCCGTCTCTCTTGGTTATTTCCCACATTCTGATAATAGAAGCTCAAGTATATAAAAATATACATAATAGTTTATGTATATAAATATACATGAAAAAGGATGGAATGTCACCAATGGCTGTTTATTTTTCCTCTTTGTATTTTCCAACTTTCTGTGTAGGCAAGCATTATCTTTCAATAGGAACATTATAGTTTACAGAACACATATTTCCTAGTTTGAGCAAACATAGATGATAATAATATTGATTATAGAGTTTCCTTTTCCTTTTCCTTTGTTCCATACAATCTGTCCTTCTTGCTTTCTTTTTGGAGAGGAAAGCAGTTAAGGGCTGTATTGGTTTCCAGCTGCTGCTGTAACAAGTGACAAATTTAGCAGCTTAAAACAACACAAATATATTCTCTTACTGTTCTAGAGATGAACAGTCTTGAAATGAGTCTAGACTCAAGGTGTGGGAAGGGCTGTTTCTTTGGAGGATATGAAGGAAGAATCCATTTCTTTGCTTCTTTCAGCTTTTTGTGGCTGCCTATATTCCTTGGCTCGTGGCTCCTTCTCTGTCTTCAAAGCCCATGGTTTCAGTCTGCACTTGGCATTGCCTTCACCTTCTCTCCATAGAAGGAGACGTGCCTGGATAATCTGCCATTATCTCCCCATCTCAAGATCCTTATTCATACCTGCAAAGTCCTTTTTGCCATCTAAGGAAACGTACGGACATCTTTAAATGCGATGTTGTCATTCAGCTGAACAGCCAGGGTTTATTAAAAGGTGAAGGATTAAGCAAAGACTGAGCAAGAAAAAAAAAAAAAAGCAACAAAGTTTCTGGTAATGTGAAATAACAAACTAAGTACTTTATAAGAATATCTGTTCAGTTCTTACAGAGTTTAACTGTACCGGATCAAGTGTCCTGGAAATACAAGGCACTTGGGTCTGGTGAGAACACAGGAGCTGATGTATTTTATTTTAGAAAAACAAAATCATAGGGTGTCTGCATGGCTTAGTCAGTTGACCGTCTGACTCTTGATTTTGGCTCAGGTCATAATTTGGGGTTGTGGGATCGAGCCCCACATCCAGCTCCACACTCAGTGAGGAGTCTGCTCTAGATTCTTTCTCCATCTTCATCCCCCCCATCCCGACCCCGCTCATGCTCTCAATCCCTCCCTCTCTAAAATAAAAAACAAATCTCAAAAAAAGAAATCATGACAGACAACAGTGAAAAATGATCAAGTCCCTTCTCCCCAAATCTCTAGGGGTCAGAAATTCAGTCTAAAATTATTATTATTGTTATTATTTCTTTGAAATGTCAATTTTTATTGTTGAAAGTCCCCACAAAGTCCCATCTCAGGGATTATTCCTTGAATCAAAAGCAGCCTATTTTCTCCAGCTTGGTACTAAGATGTGCCAAGAATGATTTTTTTTTTTTAAGAAAGCAAAAAAGTTCAAATTATTATTTGTTGTTGCAAAAATGCCACAGGTTATTAAACTAACATCAGGAATGGATATAATCAGATCTCATCTATTATTAATGAGGTTCTGCCTAATGTGATCATTATAGGTATGTGCCTCGTACCTAGAAGCTACCATCTAACATAATAACAACCTGGAATAATGAGTTGCCAGCATGATATTTTTCTTTTGTGAAGGGTTATACCTATAGGGTTGCCTTTTCCTTTTCTTAGAACAACAACAATAATAATAAACTGTAACATTTTAGACAGAGACAGGTGTAAGTTTTATTTGTAATATAATGGTTACTGCTTAACATCTTTACAGTTAAGATTTGTTACACAGCCAACACAAAAATGTTTTGGAAACCATATTATTACTACTTAAAATGATGATCCAAGAGCCAGAAAAACTCGTGTAACTTTTATAACATCTGCTATGTGTTTTCCTGGGTGTGAAAGAGACAGAGAGACAGAGACAGAGAGAGACACGTACAACCCACACACAGACCTTCCCCCCATACATACACACATCAGAGTTTTAAGATATGACTGACTATACTTATGGATCAATTTACTAAGAAATTTTAAAATATTTTTTTCTCATGGCACAAGCCTTTTAACTGCAATCCCTTCCTTCCTCTAAGGCATAGGCTCAGAAAAGACAAAAATTAAGCCTTTGTGAACATAGACAGAGCCAGACCACGTCCTGAATAGTTTAGCTTCCTTTGGAGCAGGTTATTACAAATAGTTGTGCTGAGGCTTGCTCACAAAATCCTATTTAATCCTTAATGCAGTTGAATTCTATGGGGTACAGTTACCTAGAGACCAGATTAGGCAAATTTAAGTGTCAGTAATGAGAGTGAATGCAGAACTAAGGGGATGAGACCCAAGAATCTGAGCACCTGAAAACAGTAGAATCCATTGAGAAAAACTCAAGGTTGGCCAGCTGTAGCCTTCATCTCTCCCATGGGTATTCCACCACTCCCCGACCCTTCACTGCTGGGCTCTGCTTCCTCACAACCTACTTGCTTCAAGCTCGGGGTATGACTTTTGCTCTTCTGGCCTGGGTTTGGAGCTGCCTCCAACTTCTCTCCAAATTATTCCTCAGACTTGAGGTCTCTGTAGCATTAGCACTATTGCCCAATTATAGCAATCTAGAAGCTCTCTTCTCTTCTGGCTTCTTCAGCATGAGGCAGGAAATCGGTTCTTTCCTTGTCTTTCTCCCCTCTGTGCTCTGCTGGCTCCCGTGCCTCCATCTGCCCTGTGAACATTGTTGTTCCCCAGGCTCCCTTCCCTGTCCAGCTTCCGTGGTCACATCTGTATTCATAACTTTGAAGCCTGTTATCTCTAGCCCTGTCTCTGCTAATGGGATCTGACTTGAATTTTCACGCACTCACCACATGGCTCCACACCAACGTTCCCATAGCCTCACAAACCATGAAGTCCAGGTTTGCTCATTAGTTACTGTTCTCTCATTTTCTGTCCTCATCTACTCAGTTCTTACTGATCCTCTTGATTAAAGGCCTCACCTTCCTCTGACTCCTTCAATCTGGAAACACCTTTTTCTTCCTTTGCCAGATTCCCTAATTCCTGAATTCTGCACTCTCTTGTTTGATAAGGAGACACGTCTCCCCTCACTCCCGGTTCCTGCTATCATTGCCTGGATGATTATTGTAACCACTTAACTGATCTCTCTACTCCCCAAACCAGCCTTCATTCGGCTGCTAGAACTAACTTCTACTGGTGGACTCATGATACTGCTAGTAACACTACTTTATATAGTAGTTGCTCAATACATGCTACTTCATTACTTCCTTGGCTTCAGTGACTTTATCTGGTAAACTGAAAGGTTTAGACTAAATAGCTTTAAAATCAAGCTTTCATCTGATACTGCATACAACTCTCAGAAATAAAGGAGGGGATTGCATCTGATTTCTGCTTGAACACCTTATCTTGATGAATTTGGGCCCATGCCTAAAGAGTGGTCCCAACATTTGAGGGCCACTTTTCACTCTGAACCTCCTTGTCTCTGTTCATGGATTTAGCCATACAAGAATATCCCAAGCTCTAAAATCAGTGATACATAGAATATAAGATATAATCTACTGAGAAGTAGGACATTGGGCCATTTTCTATAGGGTGAACTATTTGAAATACCTTCTTCATACCTATAAAATAAGGAGGTTGAATTAGTGAGCTCTCATTCTGTTTCCAAAAAGAAAGTGTCTCTTTGGAACCTCATTTATATGCCGAACTGGGTTGTTTTTTTTTTTTTTTTTTTTTTTTAATGATCTATCTTGGGGCACCTAGGCATGGAGCCTACTTAAAGAAAAATAATTAAAAAAATAAAATGACTTATAGCATCACCACTTTTGTGCATGTGTTCTTTACAGTTTTCTTTAGGGTGACCATGATGACACATCTATCTCTGAGTGTAAGGTGTGCAATGATTCAAGGCCCCCTCTTCTGGCCTTGGAAATCCATCCCTACATTTTCTCGTGGCCACGCTATCCCCTGCTCAGCCACCCTGCCTCCTGTTCCCAGTCAGTGACTGTAAATGGCTAGGAAACAAATCATGCTCATCACTGGGAAATGTGATGGCTCTGCTCATAAGTAACTGGCTCAAGAAGTTCCCCCTCCACCTTGCTGAACTCCTAGAACTGCACTGCATTCCCAAATGCTTCCATCCATTCCTCCTTTCTTCCTTTTCCTCTTCTACTTAGGGTCAGACCTGTAGAACAAATCTCACCGAGCCTTTCTTTATTTTCTCTCCTAAGCATGACCCACATCTTGGATACTGCTTCTTGATGACCTGCATTGATACACAACCTATATTTGGTATAAAAAATTCACCTCTCTCCATGGAAGAAAATAGAAAATTGGGTCTGGTTTTAATATTACGTGTATAACTACAACTGGTCTCTCAGATTGTTTTCTCCATAGTAAGAGCATCCATTCATTTTTCTCTTAAAAAAGTTTCTCTCCTTGTTTTGTGTTTACAGAAAACACATAGCATTTGCAGAAAATACACATATCTAAAAGAAAGGAAAAATAATTATCCATAATTCTTCCATCCCCCAAATAACCACTGCTTTCCGGTCTTTTCTGCAAGATGCAAGTAATTCTTACATAACAATAACAAATAACAGTTGATACAAACAATGGTTTAGTGGAGGAGTTGGCAAACCTTTCCTGTAAAGGGCCAGATTAGTGAACGTTTACAGTTTAATTGGACACAGAGACTCTGTTGCAGCCTTTTGGCTCTGTCAGATTGTGTGAAAGTAGTCATAGACAATATGTGAATGAGAATGTGGCTGTATTCCAATAAAACTTTATTTAAAAGTCAGATGGGATGGGGCTGAATTTGGCCTGGGAACCATAGTTGGCTGAACCATGATTTTGTAAAAAAAAAAAAAAAAAAATCTTGTAGGGAGACAGTATCTGTGGCTCAATGAGGATTTTTGGGCTTTACTTAAAATGACTCATGGGAGCCTGTAGAAATCAGCCTGTGACTTTCGTAAAGGGGCAGCTGTGTATGGCCACAGGCATGGCTAGCTTACCTCTGTCGGGGGATCCCAGGCCGCAGGTGGCAGGCCAGAGGACGTGTGAGAGGCTTCTATCTGTGTGGAACTTTCCCAGAAGGACTAGTCGTGACTTCAAGTGGGGAGAAGTACTAAGCTGGCAGCTGCCTTGTGGTCTTCTGCTGTTGTCAGGCATGAGTTAAGTGGGTTTCCAACCTTTCCTAATGCGCTTTTCCCATTTAATTTTGTGACTGCATCAACTTTCATAGCAAATAATGAGTCGGGGCTGCAGCCCAAATGTTATGGACTCTTTATGTATCTGGAGAGCCTGCGAAGTGCGGCTCTGCATTCTAATGACACGCTTAACCCACCGGCTGGGCCTGCAAGCTGGTTTTGGCTGGAAGAAAGATTCTGTAGAATGTGAGGGGAGCCCACCAGAGAGCTCCTCGGCCTCACTGTCTCTGTCCCCTCTCCACAGGAGCGCTTTCCCCAGGACTTGACAGCTGTTCCTCTTGGGTCCCGGTGAATCTGTCCCTCAGCTAGAATTCTGACTCTGTCTGTCTTGATTTGAGTGTTGAAGGATAAATTTCTACCTAGGAGTCCTGTTATCAACATCCACACTTGATACTCCTATTTGTCCACGGAAATCCACATTGACTACCTATTCTGCAGTCCATCTGCTGGGATGGCACGGTGCCTAATTCTTGGCAGGGCGGGCATGCTCCAAAGGCCTGGGGTTTCAGTGCTCTGTGTTTGGAGGGATGACTGGGAGGGTGGAGGAGGGTGGGGGTGTGGCAGGAGACATGCTGCAGGAAGCTGCTTTTGCTTGCTTTGCCTGGCCCCTTGCATCAGCAGACCTTGGTTTACCCTTTAGGGGTCAAGCCCTTTGGAGAAGCTCAGCAGGAACTGCAGGTCTGCATGGGGGATGGTGAATGTTGGAATCTGGTTTCAATGCTCTCCCCAACCACAAACATTTAGAGGAGTCATCACCTAAGATAAAACATAGTGAAGGGGAAAAGGCAGATGACAATACAATAGCAGAGTGCCACCCTAAGAAGTGTGTGCGTGTGCGTGTGTGGGTGAGTGTGCATGTGCACCCATACATGCACACTTAGTGTTTCTGCAGGTAAGTGGTAGGATTATAGGTCATTTTTAGTTTTCATTTCTTTTTTATTATTTACTTTTACATTTTTCTATGATAGATATATATCGATGAGAACAAAAAAAGCAAAGCAAAACAAAATAGCTTCAGAATATTAGGTATAAAGAAAAGAGTTCACTACAAGGCCGAACTGCTCACTGATGAACTTTTTTGTTGTTTTACTGCTTTAATTTATTTTTATTTTTCTTTGTGGTAAGATATCTATAACATAAAATTTACCATCTTTCTTTTTTTAAAAAAGTTTATTTATTTAGGGAATATCTATACCCAACATGGGGCTTCAACTCACAATCCAGAGATCAAGAGCCACATGCTCTACCACAGCAAATTCGTACCCCTAAAATTTACCATCTTAATCATTTTTTAAGTGTATAGTTTAGTGTATTAAGTACATTAACTTTGTTGTGCGACCATCACAATCATCAATATCCAGAACTTGTTCATCTTTCTCAACTGAAACTTCATATTCATTAAGGAATAATTTTCCATTCCTCTTCCTAAGTCCCTGGCATTCTATTTTCTGTTTCTATGACTCTGAATATTCTACATGACTCATATAATTGAAACTTCACAATATTTTTCGTGACTAGTTTACTTCACTTATTTTAACATCCTCAAGGCTCATCCATGTTTTTAGTATGTGTCAGAATTTCCATCCATTTTAAGGCTGAATCATATTCCATTGTAGTATATACTCCATTTGGTTTATCCCTTCGTCTGTCGACGGACACTCGAGTTGCTTCCACCCTTTGGCTATTGCGAATGATGCTGCTATGAACATGAATGCACAAATATCTGTTCAGGTGACTGCTTTCACTTTTTTTGGGGTATATACTTAGAAGTGGAAATGCTCAGAAAGCTACTTTTTAAAGTATAGCTGTAGCCTACCATGAGATAGAAGCAAGATGTAAGAGGGTAGAGCCCAAATTTAGTTGGAGAACTGCCTATCAAATAAGAATCTTTCAAGAACTGGGCTAGCAAGTTGTATTTTTATAAGTACCCGGAGTAATTCTGGTGACCAGCTAGGCTTGGGGACCATAGAACTCCATGATTTTCAAGATCTTTTTCCACTTTACAATTGTATAAAACTCTGTTACCCCTGCTACTTATAGGCATCTGTGAAATCCTTAGATATTTCCCTGGCAGATGGAAAACAGAATCTTAAGAGTGGCTCACTATCTAATTCTCACAAAAGGAGTCAGAATGGTAAACCAAACTGTGCCTACTTATGGGTTATTTTTGTCCATGAGGGGAAACAGAAGTCCCCAAATTACACCTTAGGTACTTTGCTACATCACTATCTTTGTTGTTGATTTGTTCAATATACCATGCAGACCTATATAGTAAGACCAGCTGCCACTAATTATACAAAGAATATTCTTGGCATTTTTAGAAATATTGCATCCAATTTCCACCAAGTCTTGGAAGGCAGGTATTCTATTTTACAAATGAGGTCACTAAGGCATCAAGGGCTGATGCAACTTGCCTTTGGTCACATGATAATATTCATTTGTTTGTATGTATGTAATGACGTATCAGAAATTTAGTTTGAAAGAAATCTAATCCAGTGCCCTCATTTTCCACAGAGGTTGAGGGATGAAGTGTCTAACAGAGAACCCGTGGTGGACAGCGCAGGGATCATAATTCATATATCCTCATTGACTTTCTATGTGTCTGTAGAGACTCACTCCCTTGAAATTTTTTTTAAAGATTTTATTTGAGAGAGAATGTGCATGCGTGAGAATGCAGAAGTGGGGATGGGGGCAGAGGAAGAGGGAGAGGGAATCTTAAGTAGACTTTGTGCTTGAATGGGGAGCTTGATGTGGGGCTTCAGCATAGGAACCTGAGATCACGACCTGAGCCCATATCAAGACTTGGATGCTTAACTGACTTAGCCACCTAGGGAACCTCCCCTTGAAATTTTTTTGTTTCTTCCCAGGTAGGCTGTAAGTTTCTTATAGGAAACACCTCATCTTGTACCTCAGCATCCCACTGTGCCAACAAAGGGGCTAGGCATGGGGTGATTCAGTGAGAGGGAGTGGCAGTGCAGTGAGAGGAAGCCACATCTGGCATGCAGAATGACACCCCTGCCCCCACAAATGATATAATTTGTATCTACAAATGCTGTTTCTATTTACTATTTATGTAGTGGGAAGATGCATGGGATTTAGAGTCCAAAAGATTTGGATTCTAATCTCATTTCACTGTTTACTACTGAAGAGACTTACAACATATCACCCCCAAATATGTCACTTTTGCATGAAGGTTATTTTGAGTTGTCGAGAATCGGCAGATGCAGGAAGGGTTCTCTACCCTCTCCTTAAGTTGTCTAAAAGCAGGATATAGATTTCCCTTTGTGAGAGTGTCCGCCTTCTACCAGGAAGAGGAGGGCACTCTTATGACCCGAGGTGGAGAGTCAACGCCGAGACAAGCTTGTGTCACCAGACCTTACTAAAAAAACCTTTATCTTCCTTTATTTCCTCCATATATTTCCTCATCACTTCCCCACAATTTATGTCTCTTGAAGCCCCCTTCCTTCCCCAGAGGCTGACCACTTCTTTGAGTTTCACTTCTGTAGAGTCCTGTGCACGTACATATCAATAAAAGTTGTGTGCTTGTTCTTGTCAGTGTATCTTATGTTTAATTTGTAGTCCTTCATACATTGAACCTCAGAGAATAGAGGAAAAGTTTTCCTTCCCTCCTACTTTGAGATCTTGAGCAAATTATTAAACTCTAAGCCTCAGTTTCTGCATCTGTAAAATGGAGAGGTCAATATCTATTTGAAAGATTTTTTAGAAATAGAAGCAAAAGGCCACCTCCAGAGCCTGATATGGACTGGACATAGTAAACATTTGATCTTTCCCCATCTGTCTCCTAGGAGAAAGCTCGTCAATCTCAAGGAGAAGGCTGGTTTGTAATCACAGGGGTGTGCATTGCCAGTGCAATGGAAGCAATCAGAAGTTGAAGTAAGGCTCAAGTTTTTGACCCAGAAAATGTGTCTGTTTACAACAAATCAACAGAGAAGTACATGTTTGTAGAGTAGTATTCACATAACCGAAAGGTGGAAACAACTCAAGTGTCCATTGACAGATAAAGAGATAAAGAAAATGGGGAACATGCCTACAATGGAATATTTTTTCAGCCATAAAAAGGAAGGAAATTCTGATACACCCTACAACATGGATGAACCTTGGGAACATTATGCTAAGTGAAATAAACTAGGAACACAACACAAATACTATGCAGTTCTACTCATATAGGATAAGTAGACAAGTGGAAACCACAGAGACAGGAAGTAGAATGATTGGCCAGCGGCTGGGGGCAGGAGGAATAAATAATTGTTGTTTAATGAAGACAGACGTTCTTCTTTGCAAGGTGAAGAAATTCTGGAGACTGGTTGCACAACAATGAGTATGCTTGACACCATCGCACTGTATACTTAAAAATGGTTCACATGGTAAATTTCATGTGTATGTTATCACAACTAAAAATAAAAAGAGAAGAGTCCAGGAACAATAAACATTATTTTATTCCAGCAGCACGTGAAATCACATCTTATCTTTCTGAATCCAACCTGAGAATCTGAAGCCATTTCTGTGGTGGCAGAGCTCCATCCATGATGCAACAGGTGAGAAATAGCTTCATAATTTTCAGATTAGCAGACTTTCTCTGCTAATGTCTCACTAATTACCATGTAGACTTAGCATTGAACCATAATTATTATCAGTTAATTAGACCTTAAAATGTATCTTTGATAACACCTCTGGCATTTAATTATGTAACTAGTAACTTATGAATGTTATTAAGTGGATATATGACTACAGTAAAGTGTAATTAGATCTCGTTTTTGTTTCTTGATATCATATTGATTATGATAATAGTGTTGTAGTTTTTACAGCTTATATGGAAATGGTCATATTAAATTGATAGTCTATAAAGCAAATGCATTTTGGCAAATATTTTAAAGCCATATTAAAAAAAGAGTCTGTGGAAAAGGAAAAAAGTGAATATTATTCGTGATACTGTTTTAAAAAGTTCACAGTAAATACATAGCCTGCTTTCAAGACCACTTTTTATCTAAAAACAAAAAACACTCAAGAATTTATGTAATAAGAAATTATTTCCTACTGTTTTATACTCAAGAATTTATGTAATAAAAATTACTTCTTACTGTTGGAAAACAGAAAATAACTACTAAACTGTTTCCAATATTGTGAGAGTAACAGATATGGTTTTCCAATAGTTGTATGCACATCAACTCATTTTTTAAATGTCTATTGTCATTTAGGAAATGTATAGCAAATTTTTTATAAGATTAAGAATCCCTTTTTAAAACAATGTGGTTAATTTCCTCTCTTTGTAGGAGAATTAAAGTCAGCTAGAAATCAGATTGTCTAGTTAGATTGGCTGATAGATTCTAAGCCATTTGAGGGCAATGTTCTGTCCCTTTTGCATCTTATCATCATTTACAATGGTGGTTCACGCAGAGTAGGTATTTTTTTCAGCTTTATTGAAGTATAATTGACAAAATTGTTAGATATGTAAAGTGTACCTCATCATGATTTGAGATACATATACATCAAGAAAAGATTCCTCTCATCTAGCTAATCAACACATCCATTTCCTCACATATTTAGTTTGTATGTGAGAACATTTAAGTTTTAGTTTCATAGAAAATTTCAATTATATGATACAATGTTATGAACTATTGTCATCATGCTATCCATTAGATCTTCAAAGATTTTATTCATCTTATAACTGAAAGCTTTTACCCTTTCACCAACCTCTTCCTATATCCCCATTCCCAGCCCCTGGCAACCACTTTTTTACTCTATGTTTCATCTCTTTTTCTTTTTAAAGATTTTATTTATTTATTTATTTATGAGAGAGAGAGAGAGAGAGAGAGAGAGAGAGAGAGAATGAGTGGTGGGGAGGGGCCAAGGGAAAGAGAAAGGGAGAGAGAAATAGACTTTCCTTCTGAGCAGGAAGCTGATGTGGGGCTCAAACCCAGGACCCAGAGATCATGACCTGAGCCGAAGGCAAATACTTAACCAACTGAGCCACCCAGGTCCCCCTCTACTCTGTTTCTATGGGCTTGACTCTATGTATGAGTTTGATTCTACATGTAAATGATACTATACAGTATTTGTCTTTGTCTTATGTCACTTAGCATAATGTTCTCAAGGTCCATTCAGGTTGTCATAAATGGCAGGATATCCTTTCTCATGGCTGAATAATATCCCATTATATATCTATATCTATATCTATATCTATCTATATCTATATCTATATCCATATCCATATCTATATCTATCTATATATATCACACCTACTTTTTCCATTCATCTATTGACAGACACTTAGATTGCTTCCATATCTTGGCTATTGTGAATAGTGTTGCAGTGAACATGAGAGTGCAGATATCTCAATATTCTGTTTTCATTTCCTTTGAATATATACCCAGAAGTGGGATTGATGGATCGTATGATATGAATATTCATTGCCTATTGAGTGAGAGAGCTTTGAGGAAATTAAAGAAACTCTGCTTTATGTGCTTTCTCTCCAAAATGAGGATGATGAAACATGCCTTGGAAAACAAGTAAAGATTCTTATGTGGAGAGGAGGTTCAGAGCCTTGTAAACTGAAAGATATATAGTCACAGAGGAGATTATGGGATATATAATAAATCTAAGACAAATAGATGGATTGGTTTATATAGTTTTAACTTCATATCCTGATTTGTAATAAAAATGTAATAAATTAGCTGTAATTTTGGGTACTACTTGAAAAGTAACATAGAGTAAAAGTTATTATTGGAGATAAATTTTATCTGAGTGATCTGCATGGACAGACAGACATGTAGTTATCAAATATTTGTTCCTCTGATCATTCTGTGAATTGCCTTCCTCTTTTTTTGAGGTCCTGGGTCTCTATCTCATTCCTTAGCTCAGGATTGCATATATACCTCCTTTGATCCTCCTGTTTTTGAATCTCTCATTTATGTGGGGTTCCCATACATACAAAATTAAATTTGTTTTTCTCCTGTTAATCTGTCTTATGTTAATCTGATTATTAAACCAAACAATCATGAAGGGTAAGGAAAAATTTTTCCTTCCCAATATCTCCAAACCAAACATCCATGTTCACCATCAAGAAGAAATGTATAGCTACAATGTAGAAACCCTCTGAACATACTAATATGTAGCAGAATGACTTTACCTTTTAATAGCAAGTAATCCATTTCTGAGAAACTATCTCAGGCAATTGGTACAGTTGAACTTCGTCTTTAACCTTCTATTATGATTTATGTGATTAGGCCACTGGAGGAAGTGGTTTTCAACAGCATGATTAAAGCACTTTAAGGAAATAATTTCTATCTTCAAGCACCTTGCGTACATTTTTGTTTTCAAGTGTTTGTCCTTTCTCATTAAAAAGGAGAAGCAGGAAATGGAGAAATATTGGTTTTTAAACGTTGTCTTGGATGGAAAAGAAAGATCTCAAAATAGTAGAGTCAAAATAGTAGAGTCAGGATATCGGTCTTTAGCAGACCTGTGCAACATGGTTTCTAACCTGGTGAATCCTGGAAATTGGGGTACAGCTAATTCAGCATTCTGCAGGTTTGAGAATTTCGTCCATCCACCAGGGATTTTTCTTCTTCTTCTTTCTCCTCCTCCTCCCCCTCCCCTTCCCCCTCTTCCCCCTCTTCCTCCTCTTCTTCCTCCTCTTCTTCCTCTTCCTCCTCTTCCTCCTCCTCCTCCTCCTCCTCCTCCTCCTCCTCCTCCTCCTTCTTCTTCTTCTTCTTCTTCTTCTTCTTCTTCTTCTCTCCCTCCTCTTCTTCCTCCTCTTCCTCCTCCTTCTTTTTTAATTCAAGAGACCTACCAACTTTTAAATTTACTAAGCAAGGACACATTAAAATACAAATAAACATGACTATTACCTACTAAAAACAAATCTTATAAAAGAGACATTTTAATACCAGAAAAATATGAAGGAGATAATTTTATAATAATGGACTGTTTTATCCAAGAAAATACAATTGTTGCATTAGTATCATTTTGCCAGGAGATGAAATTGGCAAATTGAGCTAGGTTTAGGGTTCCCAGTTCAGATGACTTGCTCAAATACAGTTCAGACTAATTTTCGGCCAAAAATATTTGACTCTGTTTCCATATGTGCCACTGTGCCTGAAATTATGTCCAGAGGTCCCCAAATAGTGTTCAAAATCAACAAAACTTATAGGCAGTATGGATTGTTCCACATTTTGGGGAGGAAGGAGGAAGTTATAAGACTGTAGCTGAAAGTGGTGAGATTTGCTAACCTCAGTCATCATTCTGAACTCTTCCTGTCCTTTGCCATTTTCTTTTGAGAAACAGAATCTTGTGCCACTGCCCCACAGTACTTTACATCTCAACAAAAGGAAAAATAGAATATGTTCTTTATGGAGAGAGTAGGTTGTGGGTGACCTATCTGAGTTCACCGGCTCACTGAACAGTGATTAACATTTAAAATGTATGCAAACTAGACTCCTAATTAAAGTCCAATAATGTAAGACTTTGAACCTATTCACTGCCTTTGGAAATAATCACAGATGCCGGCTGCTTATCATGAAAAAGTCATTATGGTAAATGACCAACTCCCCCACCTTCTCCTTTCCATCAAGTGCAAAAGTGATTCTCCATTGCAGGGATTTGCAAATGGTGCATGTTGCAGAGTCAAATGTCTCCTGGTAGCTGTAATTGTTATGCAAATTATCTTGGTTATAGGAAGAATGAAATTTATAGAGCTCCTGTCATATGTGAATTTGCAAGCATGTACCAAATTCGAGGAGGGTGGACACTCATGTTGATGTGAGGGGTCGTCAAGAACTCTTGATAGCAATTTGGACATGGCAGTGATGAAGGATGAGTGACCTTCCTCCCATTCTTCATTCTTCCTCCCTTGCTTTGCGACTCTTGTGGGAGGGTGGATATGAGACACAGAGAGGGGATTGAAATAAAGTAATGAGATCCAAAATAGGTCAGAGGACAGAGATATTCAGGAGCCAAATATTACTTGCAGATTGAAGAACTAAATTCAATTTGTTTGTCAAAGATAGCAAATCCAGATAAGAATCAAACTCAGCTGTAGAAGAGAAAAAAGGGAAAAGTGAGAACCAACATTTATTGTGCACTTGCTATGTGCCAAAGATTTCAGTGGGCGTGTTACCCATTTTTTCATTTGACCTGTAAGATAGCCTGATGAACTAGGTCATATTATTTTACAGGTGAGGAATCTGAGGTTCAGAAAGTTGGTGTACATGACAAATAAGGTTCTAATGACTCAGAGCTAAATCTCAACTCTCTATCTATCCAATTTGAAAATTCATGGCCTTCTGTATGTCTAAATTGCCTCTCAAAAATACTAAAAAATGTACCTTGAGAAATGAACTTCCAGGAAATGTGGTTTCAGGGCTGTGATTTCACTCTCTTATTCACCTGGACTTCAATACCACAAAGATAATGTGGCTCACATAGCTGTTCGTAGCAGAAGCAGTTGCTGGTGTGACCAGTGCACCATGGTCCTGGAATGGAATGTGATGGAATGTATAACTACCTAAGGGGCTCTGGGGAGATCTTCGGTATGGTTCATCAAGCCCTCTTACCATACTCTGTGGGTAGATGTGGAATGGGTAATTTAATGTTTACTTGCTCTAAGCAAATTTTGAAATGTAGTCAGCAAATGAAATAATTTTCACCTTTAGGAAATCATTTATTTGATGGAGACATTTAGAGAATGCAAGTTGTTTATTTGAAGATTTACTAGCAGAAAAAGTGATGATGAACTGTGAGAGAATAAATTTTTCCTTCTATTCTTGTCTTTTTCTTTTGTCTGGCAGGCTTTCCCAGATTTTTGTGAGGCTCGGGACCAAGTATAAATAGAGGCCTAGATATCATATGTCTAAATATTTAAAGTTATAAGCCTAGTTAGCAAATGCCTTCATAATGACATGGAAGACAGGTTTGCATTCAGACTTCTTGGACTCCATGGAACTGAACTGTAGAATGGGTTAGTACAGGGAGGGCAGGCCCAATTTTTGGAAGGCAGTCCACCTCCTTCCCTCCTTCACATATTCCTATATTGTAAGAGGCCTCAGAGGCACTCACGAGTACATCCCAGGCTATCTGTGCAAGCTCTTCCCCAAGCTCCACAAATAAGTACCTTCTCTGCATTCACCCCTTAGGCCTAGACCTGTGCATTCTGGTGGTGTAGTAAGAGGGAAGGTATTGTTTTTTGGTAGGCATGTCTTCTTGGCCATGTAGATTTCTTAGCTCATGGGAAGGGGAGTGGCTGAAGAAGGATTCTGGAGTGGTGCCTTTTTTTCTTTTCTTTTCAGAGCTTATTTAGTATTGAGAGAGAGAGAGAGAGAGAGCATGCATGCATGCAAGGAGGAAGAGTAGAAGAGGGAGAAGGAGAAGTGGTCTCTTCGCTGAGCAGGGAGCTTGATGTGGGGCTCGATCCTAAGACCTGGGATCATGACCTGAGCTGAATGCAGACACTTAATAGACTGAACACCCAGGGGCCCCTAGAGTGATGTCTTTTTAAAAAATTTTATGTATTTATTCATCAGACACACACACACACACACACACACACACACAGAGAGAGAGAGAGAGAGAGAGATATGCAGAGACACAGGCAGGGAGAGAAGCAGGCTCCATGCAGGGAGCCTGATGTGGGACTCGATCCCAGGATTCCAGGATCACACCCTGGGCCAAAGGCAGGTGCTCAAACGCTGAGCCACCCAGGTGTCCCTAGAGTGGTGTCTTTTAAGCCCGGGATCCAGAGCATGCACCTCTTCCTGGGTCCAAGAGTGGCACTCCTGTCCATGATATGTGGTAGAGAGGGGCAGCCTACAAATGGGAGACAGGAGTTGCAATTTGTTACAGGGAAAATATTCTTCAAAGTTAAAATAGATTTTCATGTATTATTATTGTACCAATTCCTCAATATTAAAATCATTTCCATTCAGCAGGGTCTTTTTTTTATTTTTATTTTTTATGAAACTAACCAGCTAGTATTATGCTAATACAACTGTAGAGTTCTTTGCAGTCGCAAGAAGTGGAAAGGTCACCAACTAGCTTTTTCCAGACCTTATAACTTGCTTGTAGAAGAATCTGTCAGGGAAAAAATTGTTGATGTGTGTACCCAACAACTTTAATCTTGAAGTTATTGGAAGAAAATGAGCACAGAATCCATAAAGGCCATTTTCAGAGAGTCACTTTTCTGAATCCAGTTGCATTCTAATTAATATCACGGAGCGTCAGCAAACTAAGTAAGGAGCAATTATTAGCTATCAGATTCTGGGTTTGGGAGAGAAATGATGGTATATTGTGCATAATTTTTGCATCATTAAAAATTAAATCCCATAAGCATAATGACTCAAACATCAGGCTCTGACAGTATCTGCAGATGATAAACTGTGGCATGTAAAAAAAACAATTTACTAGGTAATGGTGCAATATTTTCTGTATTTAGACAGACTATCCCCCCCATCAAAAAAGAGGCAAATGATATTTTATATCAAATTATTTCTAAACAGAAGTTAGCAAAAGTGTAAGGATGGTTACCTAACAGTATTTTCTTTTACATACAAGTCCATGGATATTAAGGATAGGCTGTTGTATAGATTACATTCACAGTTTTTCTCTTTTATAGAAGGTAAGTTAATGAAAAGAGCATGGATTTCTTTTTTTTTAAGATTATTTATTTATTTATTCATGAAAGACACAGAGAGAGAGAGGCAGAGACACAGGCAGAGGGAGAAGCAGGCTCCATGCAGGGAGTACGACGTGGGACTCGATCCCGGGTCTCCAGAATCACACCCTGGGCTGAAGGTGATGCTAAACCCCTGAGCCACCCGGGCTGCCCGAACATGGATTTCATTGTCAAATAGACCCATGTCTGAATCTCAGGTTCACAACCTTACCATTAACTTGAGTAGGTTTCTTAGCTTCACATGTCTTCAGTTTCACCACCTGCCAAAAATGAGACACTCACCTTACCTTATGGGGGTTTTGTAGCAATTAAATGAGATAAAATAATGAAAGCACTTCATCTTGCACAGTCCAGTCCTTAGTAGACATTTAATAAATGTTAGTTCATTTCTTCCTTCTTTTTTTCCATGTTGTTGAACTCTTTCTCTGAGAAGAGTATTTTAAAATAAGAATCTGTTGCTACAGCAGAAAGTCAAACTAATGGGATGAATCACAACAGGGAAAAATGTTTATTGAAGTCTGCCAGGAGTTCCTGAGGATCCACCTGTGAGATCTCTGAGCTCGAAGTCAGAGACTGAGGCACACATGATCAACCTCTGTGAAGGCTGCTGAGATTTCCAGGAGGTGGGAGAATGACTGGCATTGGTGCCTCTTGGTTTGTTTTTTTCGTGGGACTTGTCAGAGTTACCTCAGTGATGATTTTAAGTCTTCAAGGAAATAAAATGTAGTTTATGTCTGAGAGCACCCATAGTGTTAGGGCATGTGCTAATGAGAGCAAGACCATGGACTTGGACTTGATCTTGATTCAGTCCCAGAGCCATAGCTCACCGTTCTAATCTCTGATTGGTCATCTGATAAATGTGCACTCTAGGTCCAAGCTGGGACTAGAAGAGAGACTGTGGGTGGTGACTATAGTAAGTGGTGATGAGATGACTTCCATTCTTGAATGGCTCTTGTGACTTCTGTGACCCAAGGAATTGATATGTCCCCTACATTCTTCAGGGTTTCTTACTATAAACCAGATTAGCCATCTTTGTCTTACTCAAATTCTTCCTGGAAATTCCTGACTCAAACCAAACCACCTGCATAGTGCATTAATAATTTTGCACCTGGTCCCATGCCTGCTGTATGGTAGTGTGTAAAAAGTGCTTGTCTTCCCATTATGTGGGGGGATGACTTGGTGTAATGGAAATTACTCAGGCTTTAGAGCCAGAAACACCTGTGTTCCCATTTCCATTTTGTCACTTATTAGCTCTGAGGACTCTAACTTCTCTGGAATGCAATTTCCTCATCTGCAAAGTAGGAACAATAACACCAAATTTATAGTTATTTTGAGGATTAAATGAAAAAATGTATAAATATTATTTCCTTTCTCATTCCTTTTAGCTCCAAGCTAAAGGTCAAATAATATAATGGAGAGTGGTGTGGTTTAGTCATGAGGTAATTAATGAAGTATTGTAGTGGGCATACAGAATTGCTCTGTAGCTTCGAAGAAACTTTATATATTTGAAGGATTTCCTACATTGTTTGTGGTCTGTTGAAAGTTCCTCTTTTCATTTCTAGCCATCTATATATATCCATTCTATGTTTATTTTCTTTCTTTAAAAGATTTTATTTATTTATTTGAGAGAGAGAGAGCAAGAGGGAGAGTGAAAGGGAGAAACAGACTCCCTGCTGAGCACAGAGCCTGACTCAGGGCTCTGATGCAGGGCTTGATCCCAGGACCTTGAGATCATGACCAGAGCCAAAGGTACAGGCTTAACTGCCTGAGTCACCCAGGCACCCTGCTGTGTTTATTTTAAAAACATTTATTATTTTGATACATAAGGGGAAATGTGCCCAGTCCATATCATCTTGAAACTGGAAGTCCCAGGCTTACATGTTTTTAACATCTTAGTTTTTTTGCTTTGCCTCAGGTTCCCTCTCAATTAAGAAGGCTGTGCATAGTGACAGTGGTGGGCAGTGTGGTGCTGAGAGTCATGGGTATATTTAAATTATGAGATAGAAAGAAATATAGAAAAATTATACAACAAAGTGGAATGAAGAGAGATTAGAAATAATAAAATAGTTCCCTCCAGATATTCAAGATTTGAAAGAAGCCTTGGAGATTTCCAAAGAAGTTACAGGAGGAAGGTGAAGAGAAAGAACATTGGCTTGTCTTTCAGGGGAACTAAACTTCTCAATTTTGCCATTCCTGCTTTGTAAATTGGCCAACTTGTATCAGCCCTCTCAGCCTTGGTTCCATTTTCTTTCTTTTTTTAAGATTTATTTATCTGAGAGAGAGAGAGAGAGAGAGCGAGCAAGAACAACAGGGTCAGAGAAAGAGAGAATCTTAAGAAGATTCCATGCTGAGCAGAAGCCCACTTGAGGCTCGATCTCACAATCCTGAGATCATGACCTGAGCCAAAATCAAGAGTTGACAGCTCCAACTGACTGCACCATCCAGGCCCTCCCCCTGCCCCCCTGCCACTTTCATTTTCTTAGAATGGTGGTGTAGGAAGGCCATTACACAAATGGTTTCCATTGTCTCAGTTGGGTCTTGAAACAAAATCAACATCCAATTCATTAAGTCTCTGGGGAATTCATTGCTAAAGATTTAAAAATAGAGTTCTGTGGAAAAACCGGATAATAAATCCATGATATGAGGATTCTATTTTAAGATGAGACAGTGAGGGTGAAAACTAGGAACCAAAGGTGCCATAACATTTTAGTAGGAATATTAATATGGAGATGTTAAAGTGTGAATCTTTAGGTTCAGTGTGACCTAACTAACCATAGGAAAAGAGATCTGTCACACTGAACAATTTAAATATATATATATATTTGAAGATTTAATTTATTTGAAAGAAAGAGAGAGAGAATGTACAGACCTATGTGCTTTCGTAGGGGAGGGTGTTGGGAAGGGCAGAGGGAGAGAGAGAGAGAGAGAGATTCTCTAGCAGATTCCATACTGACCATGGAGCCTGACATGGGGCTTGACTCTAGGACCCTGAGATCATGACCTGATCTGAAATCAAGCATTGGACACTCAACTGACTAAGCCACTCACATGTCCTTAAAAAATAGTCTTAAGGAAAGTGTGTCCATTTCATCAGTGTCTCCTTGTGTTACAACCTACAACAAGGTAGATATAAGTAAATAAATAGATTTTTGAAAAATGAACTCACCAAATATTTTATATATATAAACACAAGCACATGGCTACAGAAGCTATCATTAGATATCAATAACCAAATATGGCTTGCCCATGCGGAGACTGTGCCTAAATGCCTTACCAAACAATAGATTATACAAAAAATAGTGTTTTTTGAGTGAAAGAAGATCAGACATAAGGACACACTGCCTCAGATCTTAAAATATCTCATATCCCTTTGCATCTTTGAAGTTTTGTTTTTGTGTTATAATATTAATGGAGAGTAGAACAGAATGGGGAATGTGACCCATGTTTATTCTTCCTTGCTCTGAGTGAGAAAATAGCAGCTTTCAAAAGGTAAAAGCCAAGGCATTTGGAGAGGGTTTAGAACATAAAACATTGATGATTGGGATACATGGAGATTTCATTAATTTTTTCACTCAGTGGATATTTATCGAGAGCCTGTTATGAATCATAGTCTAAAAGCTTCACAAAGGAAAAGTGATGGGCAAAGAGGAATTTCATATTGATAAAAGATAAGTATGACCTGAGGTGCAGTTATTTTACCAACATGTCAAGTTTCTAGGGAGCAAGGGGATAAGTGTGGGGTCTGAGGGGCGAAGGGAGGTTGCATGGCAGGTTAAGACAAGGAAAAGGACAGCTCCAGAAACCATATAGGGAGAGAACAAGAGACGCAGGAGTGTCTGAAAGAAAAATGTCAGGAGCATTGGCAAAATAACTCGAAGACAGGCTGACAGAAGACAATGGAAAAGAATATGGTTAACATAAAAAAGTATTGACAGGATCGGGGGAGTTATTGTGATGATTGCACCTGGAATTAAGGCATTGTGGAGGAGCTAACAGGGGTGATTTGAGAAATACAATTGCACAATATAAGTTGTCAAGAGGGATAAAGAATGAATTTATTCTCAGGGAGGAAAGAGCATAATTTTTATCTGTTGGAAATGGGAGAACCTGAAACTGTAGAAGTGGAGGGGGAGGAGGTAGGGAATTGCCTTTTTTGCCCCTTCTTATGTATGTCACTTGGCATGAATTATCTCCTGAATCCTAACAATTCTAGGATATTACACCCATTTTGAATAATGAGGAAGACTTAGGGAGAGTTTAAGTAACGTGCCAATGTCCTACAGGTCATTTAAGTGGTCTCTCTGATTTGAAAAGAAACAAGGCATTAGACACGACAAATACCCACCATTTGCTTCGACGTGGATGGAACTGGAGGGTATTATGCTGAGTGAAGTAAGTCAATCGGAGAAGGACAAACAGTGTATGTTCTCATTCATTTGGGGAATATAAATAATAGTGAAAGGGAATAAAGGGGAAAGGAGAAAAAATGAGTGGGAAATATCAGAAAGGGAGACAGAACATGAAGACTCTTAACTCTGGGAAAGGAACTAGGGGTGGTAGAAGGGGAGGAGGGCGGGGGGTGTGGGTGACTGGGTGGCGGGCACTGAGGGGGGCACTTGATGGGATGAGCACTGGGTGTTATTCTGTATGGTGGTAAATTGGACACCAATAAAAAGTAAAAAAATAAAAAAAAAATGAAAAGAAACAAGGCACATCCAGTATGGTGCCGCCAGGAGCCTGAAAGCACACTGATTAAGTTTCAGAAGTCAACATTAAAAATTATAGAAAAGGGGCACCTGGGTTCGCTCAATGGTTGAGCGTCTGCCTTCGGCTCAGGGCGGGATCCCGGGGTCCCGGGATCGAGTCCCACTTGGGGCTCCCCGCATGGAGCCTGCTTCTCCCTCTGCCTGTGTCTCTCATGAATAAATACATTTTAAAAAATATTGTATGAGAGGTATTAAAGAACTGAAAATGCAAAACGTGGACAGTAAGGTATTTAGAGAAATAGCAGCTGCAGGAGGCGGCGACCCGGGGCCCCTGGGCTGGGAGAACGACGGAAAGAGGATGGACCCATCAGAGCTGGAGGCTTGGAGGAAGAGCGGCAGGTGCGGGCCTGGCCTGCGGGGGGTGCGCTGCCGCCAGGGGCTGCCGCGTGTGACCAAGTGAGACGAGCTGCTCCTGCGTGTGTTGGAGCAGCGGCTGCCCCGGGGCTGGGTGTCGCTCCGCAGAACTGGCCGCGGACCGGGCTGGGGGCAGCTGCCTTCCTCCCCGGGTGGCCCCTAGCGCCCCCTGTTGGCGGAGTCGCCCTGGCGGCCAAGCGGAGAGGGGCTCCGACCCAGGTCCCCACGCCCAGGCACCAGCATGGTCTGGGGCAGGGGCCGGGGCTTGATGCCTGAACAAAGGTGAGGGGTGCAGAGACGCAGCCTCAACATTTCACCCCCTGGAACAATTCGGAGGTGTTTCAGGACCGATTTGTAATACTGGTGTTGTTGAAAGGGGGCGTGAATAGCCACGTTTCACTAATTTCTGCAAATCAATGTAAAATCTAAACTGGAGAATAGGTTTGGAAGAAAACATAGCTTTAGAATGTTCACATATATACAGAGCTGCTTTAATTGGGTCTTAAACAATAAAAATGCATATTAATTGCCCTGAGCAGTGAGGTGATTAATTGTTTAGCTATTAAAGATTCTCTGTTATTAGGACAGAAGGACAATTGGCTTTAAAAGCATTGCTCAGAACTTGTGCTTTCTCCTCCCACCCCACCCCTCCATGTTTCTATTTTCCAAAAGAGAAAAGAACAAATCCAAAGCCTTTTCCACGAGAACTATGCTTGTGAAGAAGCAAATGCTAAACAGGAATTAGGAAAGAGAAAACATCTCCCAAAGCCCCATGGGGATGACAATTCTTGGTTAACTGTAAAAAATGGAGAACATAATTGAGACAGATGACCAGATTTAGGAAAAATAAACCTCACCATTAAAATCTAATTAAATATTTGCATTTCAGCATTAAGTTTCTTCTCAAAAGTTTTGTGAGCAGCAGGGTGACAGTGAAGATTATTGACTATAATTTGCTGAAGTTTTTTAAACTAAATTACTTTCGTGCAATGTATGGAAGGTTTACTCAGCTGCGCTTATCCAGTGGCTGCTTTATTATTCTTTTAAAGTGAATCATTTATAACTGTTCTCAGAGATCTTTTATCAGCCACTTATCTCCTTCAACTGGACTTGTGATGCCAAGGGATAAAATGAATTGCTGGCTAATATTGTGAGAATTAATCAGACCACAACAGCGGGAGAGTAATGACTTACTTACACTTAGATATTTGCATTTGGCAGTAAAATCACAACAAACATATAAGGATGTTTAATCTTTGGCTTCGACTTGAACACTGGAACATGTTGGCAATACAAAAAAACTAAATATGAGAACCGTGTGTTTTAATTTTAGGTGATTAACGAATCTGAGGCATTTATTCTGGGAAGAAAGCTCTTATTTGATGCAAAGTGTTTTGTTTTTCATTTTGCAGTACCTTTGAATCAAACTGGCCTAGTTTTCTTAGATTTTTTTTTTCTCTTAGAGGCCTTTGGATTGACGAAGTGGGGTCCTGTCCCTCACCTTGCATCCTCCAAAGTCTGCTGGTTCCATTCAGTTCTCTTTGTTTCTTCTCTGCCTTTCCCACTTCCACTTGCAGTTCCTAGGCTTCACAATAACTTAGACAAAACCATGACCAAGGTGGCAGAAATATGCTTGCTGCTGTGCTGTTGAAAGGGTTTCTTTCATACACTGCTTGCTCTCAGAGATCTTCAAATAATAGGATTAGGTTCTTGGTTGCTGTATAAGCAGCGGAGAAGGTGTACAATGAGAAATTTCCTGATTTGAGTCCATTGAATCAAACGCTTTGGAGAGCATTTCCTATGATCAGAAGCTGCTTTCTTCAATTTCTATGTCTGCAATCAATGTGTTGACGGCATCTATTCCTGTTCAGTGGTAATTTGTTGAAATGCAGATTCTTCCTCAGTAACTGTGTGGTGTTTGGCCTTTACTGGGTACATGCCCATGTATGCACCATATATATGTGTGTGTACTTGTGAGCATACCTGTTCACACAAACTCATATGCATATTTTTTCCCTTTTCAGAGATGGGCTGCCCTGCTGTAATTAGCACCTGGACTCAGAAAGACCTAAGTTTAAATCCCATTTCTACCTCATAAAGACAATTTCCTGGTCTTCATACTTCAGGCTCTTGGAACTTTATTTTCTCATGACTAAAATGAGGATAATAATATCTACCTTGCGGAGCTGTTGTGAGGATTAGAGTTTGTAAATGAAAATATTGGACACTTGCACAGCAAATGACATTGCTGACTATTTCTATAGTTAGGAGAGAGTCAGCATCTTTGGATTCCCTGCATTCCTCACATTTTTGGGGTATAGCAAATAACAAAGCATGTACGTTAACTGCAACAGCCCCTGGGTTGTAGTTCTTGGAAATCTAAGCTCTGAGTTTACCTTTGGAAGAGTGTAGCTCTAGCCAAGGAAAAGGAGCCCTCCATAGAATCTTGTGCATCTTGTTTTTTTGGTCTTTCTCAAATCTAACTTCCTAATTTCTAAACTAATTCGCTCTTTTTATGAACTCTTTAAGGCCAGAGACTGTGTCTTAGTTTTCTTTGTATTGCCAGGGATGGCACACAGTAGGTGCTTAGTAGGTGCTAAATAAAATATATGCCTATTATCATTCTTTTTCTTAGATTTCCCTCACTTCTCCTTTGGTGTTTTGCCAGCAAACTGCTCCTTTGGCCTTTGGTCAGAATTTGTTCCAGAATAGGACCTAAAGATGGCAAATACCTTTCAGGTCATGAATCAACTCTGTAGGGAGCAGACCCCTGCCAAATTGTCATCTAGTCTCCAGTCTGAACGACTGCCATGGTCAATGATGATGACTTTCACAGACCTGGGAGTAGGGAGCAAGTACACCATGCATTTGCTCTCTATCCTAGAGTTACTTCTTTTACCCACTGGAATTTAACCCCCTTTGGATGTTTCCCTTGTGTTCCCAAGGCTTGGCTGACTGGAGCAGAGGGAGCTTAGAAGGATGAGAATCTCTTCCTGAATCTCATTACTTCTCTAGCATAACTTGAACGTCAGTGTAGCTAAGGATTACCTCTTGATACATGGGGAGGGAACTCTGGTCTTGAGATCCTGTTACAGCCAGGGGCTGGTAAATGTTCTACCTATCAGGTAGGATAGTATCTGGTGATGTCTGAATGGAGTCAAACTTCCTAGAGCCTCTTGCTGATAGAAGGAAATGTCTAAGGTAATGGCTGAAAATGACACTTTGCTTTTTGCAAACTCTGGGCTTAATTTGGAATTTTGATCCAAAATTCTTAGTGACATTAGGAATGGTTATTTCCCTGACCCTCCATTTTCTTTAAAATAAAAATAGAAATATCAGATTCATCATAGGCACTGTAATAATGGTGAACAGGGGAGAGCGTGAAGAAGGAAATATTTGTTATGGGGTAAAGAAGGAAATTTTTGTTATGGTGTAATTTTAAGGGTACACTGTTACTATTATTACTATTACTATTTTTGTTGAAAATAGCTTATGTTTAAAAATAAAAATCAATCATCCTTAATGTTAAAAAATCCCAACAATAGATTTCTTCAAAACATGAAGAAATCAACTCAAATAATACTACCTAGAAATAACTAACATCTTAATAAACATTCTTCTGGGAATCTCTCTTTAGGATAAATCATAAGATACCAGCATGTTTGGTGACCTATTTTATTGTACTCAGCCATATGTTTATATATCTTTCCACATCAATAAATATGTAAATCTACATAGTATTTCTTTTTACCTTTCATTATGGGAAATTCAAATATATACAACGCATTCAGAATATTGTATAAGTCCCGTGTATTATTATCAATTTCTCTCACCTTTACCTCTCTCCAACTCCAACCACCCATCACTGGATCATTTTTAAACCAATCCCAACATTGTATCTGGGTTTGTTTCCTAGAGTTGCCTTAACAAATGACCAAAAACCGAGTGGCTTAAAATAACAGAAATTGATTTTCTCACATTCAGGAGACCAGAAGTCTGAAATCAAGGTGTTGACAGGGCAAGTTTCTTCTGGAGACTTTGAGGAAGATCTGTTCTATGCCTCTCTCTTATTTTTTATTTTTATTTTTTAAAGATTTTATTTACTTATTCATGAGAGACACACAGAGAGAGGCAGAGACATAGGCAGAGAGAGAAGCAGGCTATTCACAAGGAGCTGGACACGGGACTCGATTCACGTCCTGAGCCAAAGGCAGAGGCTCAACCGCTGAGCCATCCAGGCATCTCTTTTTTTTTCTCTCTCTCTTAGCTTCCTGTGGTAGCTGGTAATGCTTGGCATTCTTTAGTATAGACCTACAACGCTCCCATCTCTGTCTCTGTCACCACATGGCCTTCTTCCCTGTGTGTGTGTCTGTATATCTCTCAATATCTTCTTCTTTTCTTATAAGGATACCAGTCACTGGATTTAGAGCCCACCCAAAAACTCAGGATAATTTCATATTGAGACCTTTAACTACATCTGCAGATATTCTATTTCCAAATAACGTTACATTCTGAAGTTTGAGGTAGACTTATATTTTTGGAGGATGCTATTCCATCCACTATAGTATCCTTTTGTTAACTGACTCAGAACACATGTTCTATTGTCTGATTATTCCAGTTTTTAAACCTGTTCTGTACTAATAACAGAACAAGTTATATATAGTTTTTCATGAAGCATACATCTTTTCACTCCTGTGGGAGATAGCTGGGTCAAAAGGATTCACATTTTCCATCTTTTTAAATAATAGATTTATTTTTTATTGGTGTTCAATTTGCCAACATACAGAATAACACCCAGTGCTCATCCCGTCAAGTGCCCCCCTCAGTGCCCGTCACCCATTCACCCCCACCCCCCGCCCTCCTCCCCTTCCACCACCCCTAGTTCATTTCCCAGAGTTAGGAGTCTTCATGTTCTGTCTCCCTTTCTGATATTTCCTACCCATTTCTTCTCCCTTCCCTTCTATTCCCTTTCATTATTATTTATATTCCCCAAATGAATGAGACCATATAATGTTTGTCCTTCTCCGATTGACTTATTTCACTCAGCATAATACATTTTCCATTTTGATACACATTACCAAACTATCTCCTGGGAAAAGTATACTGATTTACATTCCCAAGATGGTGCCTGAGTATGCACTCACCAAACCTGAATTTTGCCCATTCTTCAATCTTTGTCAATATGGTAGGTGGAAAATATTTTTTATTTGCATTTTTAAGTGAGTTGGATGATTTTTTTTTAAAGAATATGCAATTGTGGTGGAAATAAGAGGGCAAAACTGCTAGGAATGCTTGAATGCTGTGGCTCAAAAGTGATTCAGATCAAATCATTTTCACGAGCACCACTTGTATTGAGAAGTTCAGGGGAAAAGCACTAAAGAAATGCTATTAATCTTCTATATGTAGGGTATATACATTACACTGTGGGATGCTTATAGTAGAAAATGAATGCCCTGCAGATCAAGGAAATAACCTCTTTAAGTTTCTGTGGACAATTGTAACAAAATGTTCAATCTAGAGGAATTATTGCCCATTGGAGGTCACTTTTTTAACCAAGGGGCAATACTTTTTCCAATTACATATTTCACAGCCAGGTTGTATATTAGGCTTTTGTTCATTTTGAAAAAAAAAAAAGAAAGAAAAAAAGACCATTCTAGGGAGTCTCCTGTCCCATTTACCATCAGCCAGACCTATCAGGTTAGCTAACAGAGTTATAGGGCATGGCCAGTTTTCTGGCTCAAGGTTAGAGGGCTTTGGGGACAAGAATCATCAAAAAGGATAGTTGAAAATTTTTAACAAACTCATTCTTTGTTCTGTATTTTACCGTCCTTCCCATTAATAACTGGGATTTTAAAAATAACATTTTTTGTTTTTTAATCACCAAAATAATTAATGCGTGTTCATTTATAATATCTAATGATAAGGTACTGCATAGAGTAGAAAGTGAAAGCACCTGATAGCACCCTAAAATAGAATAATTTTGAATACATTTTCCAGGTTTTTTCTATGTAAATACAAAGGTTATTATTACCTTTTTTTTTTTTTCAAAATTGGGCTCCTATTGCCCCGCAATTTGCTTTTGTCACTTATTCATACATCTGGCACATTTTTATCATGGAAATATACAGAGATCAATTTCATTCTAACAGCTGCAGTATATACCACTGGAGGGATGTATCATAATTTATTTAGCCATTTCCCTATTGATTTGGGTTGTTGCTAGTTTTTCACTCCTACAAACAGTGTTTCACACTATTCATCTATAACTGCAAATTTGTGTGGGTATTTTTATAGGATAAACTCTTAGATGAACAATTACTGAATCAAAGTATAATGCATACACTACATGTTGATAGACACTGTCAGTTTGCCCCTCTCCCTCCCCCAAGAAAAGTTTTTCAAGGTTCTTCTTCCATTAGTACTGTATCTGAGTCCCTAATATTTTCACTTTTGTTTGCTTGTTTGTTTTGTAAATCAGAAAATTTCTTTGATTACATGAAACTAAGAGGTCACCAAAGACATCAACATTCAGTTTTTGGGACACACACTACATTAGTGTCATTTTTCTTGACCAAGAGCCAAAATAGTCTAGTAGACGCCTTTCAAGGCAGATTACCCAGGAGATCCATCTGACCACTTGGAGGATATGGGTTCATTACTGTTATAGGCACTGACTGGTGTTAGATCTGAAGTGAATTATCAGCAGCTTACGAACAATCCTTAATTTTGCACTTTCATGCTCCTGTAAGCCACTTATAGCATACTAACTCTTGACTTAATAGGCTGTGTGATAATGGTGACAGCGAATATTTATTGAATGTCTGCTATGTGCCAGGCATATTGCATATTTTATCTAATTTTGTCCTCAAACGTCAGTATTATCCTATCAGTTTTAAGGATGGTGAATCTAAAACTCAGATGAAGAGACTTTCTCACAAAACCTCTAGGTAGAAAATCCAGGTTTTACATCCATTGCCTATCCCCAGATTCATGACCCAGGACTCTCTCTTTACAGCAGCACCTTTAGCTTGGGCTTTGATTAATTGATTCACAATACTATAGTTATGTGATGGTGACTTTGAATGTCACCAGCGTTTTGAAGTTAAACATCATCCATGAACCATTGGCTATTTAGTTCCTTCCTTTCCTCCTTCTTTCCCTTCTTCCCTCACTCATTCATCAGAGGATCTCAGAGTCAAGTGAGGGTGACAGACATGTAACCTAAATGTTTACAACAGTGAGATAACTAACTTATTAGGAGGAATGTACTCAGGATATCCCAGAAGCCCAAAGAAGAAGCATCTATTTCTGCCTCCAGTGGTCAGGGAAGACTTTACAAATTAGATTTGCACATCTGAATAAAGACAAATCTTTCATCTCTAACAAATATCCCTTGATGTCACTGTCAAAAGCTGGGCAGGATTGTAGCAGGACTTTGACTTTTGAGGGAAAAAGAGCAGGGAACTTAGTGTTTCAAACAGAGAAATTTTATCTTTTTTATATGATACTATAGTTGTTTAACAATTTGAAGAGAATGAAACCACTGGTGAGTTTGCTCTGTGTCTTTCTCCCCTAACACACACACATATAACATATACATATACGTATGCTTATTTCTATTATAATTTTCTTCTATAATTTGCTTCTTTCATCTCAAAATAAATAGGAGTTATATATCAATATATACCTTACTTGAAACTTTTCTTTCTTTCTTCTTTCTTTCTTCTTTCTTTCTTTCTTTCTTTCTTTCTTTTTCTTTCTTTCTTTCTTTCTTTCTTTCTTTCTTTCTTTCTTTCTTTCTTTCTTTCTTCTTTCTTTCTTTTTCTCTTTCTTTCTTTCTTTCTTTCTTTCTTTCTTTCTTTCTTTCTTTCTTCTTTCTTTCTTTTTCTTGAGACAGAGAGTGAGAGAGTGCACACACATATATGAGTGAGCACACACATACATGAGTGAGCACACACATATATGAGTGAGCGAAGTGGCAGAGGGAAAGAGAATCTCAAGCAGACTCCTTGCTGAGCAAGGAGTCCCCTATAGGGCTGAATCTCACAATCCTGAAATCATGACCTGAGCCGAATTTGAGAGTTGCATGCTTAACCTACTGAGCCACATGGGCACCCCACCTTGAACCTTTTAAACAGATATACATCATCTCGGTATGTGGATTTATAAAAATCAGTTTTTTCAGTCTCAGGGGACACTTTGGTGGTTGCCAATTTTTTATATCATAAACAACATTGCAATAGATTTCTTTGTGTATATTGCTTTGGAATCTTGTTCAATTGTCCTAAAAAGGATTATTGCAACTCCTGTCATTTATGAGAACTCCAGAAAAGACTTTGGAATCAGAAAGAACCAAGGGCAAATCCTCAATCAGCCACTTTTCTATCTCAGGTTACTTATACCTAAAATTCAGCTTCCTGGTCTCTGAAATCTATTAGCAACACTTATCTCAAAGGGTTATATAAATTAAGTGAGATAATCTTTGTATCCTTTGAAGGATCTAGTAGAGTGCTTGGTACAAAACACTTACTATATGATAGCTACTGGATCTATAGAAAGCTACAGCTCCAGGAAAGCAACAAGAACAATTTTTCACCCTCATAATAATGAAGCTATTTCAGGCTTCTGGTATGATGAACTATCTAATGCTCTTTTCTACAAGGGGATCTTAGAAATCGCCTTCCCACAAAGGGCTAAGACCTGTCCACACATGCCTTTGTATTATGTATCCTTGCATGGTGGTTCCCTCAAACATTGTCCTCCTTCCATCTTATTTATCAGATTTAATGTGTCCAGGACACCACCCTGTGTGCCTTAATGACCAGGCTTAAGAATGCTTTTTCTTTTTACAACATAAGGCTTTAACGGGTATTGGTGATCTGTAAGCTGGAGCTGTTTCATGAAGTCCTAGATCACTTGCAGTGAGATAAATTGGCCCCACATAGTAGCAAGTTAAAAACAGGGACATCTGCACAGCTTCCCCCTAGTGCTTTATAACTGGTCTCTTCCTTTTAAATCCACATCTGTTATATAGCTCCCAAGTAAATGGAACGCATTTTGCTTAAAGACAGGACAGACTGCAAGGACTAAATTTTATTTTTTCTGACCATTAGTGCCTGCCATCAAACAGATTGTGAAAACGCACACATTTTTGAGCTGTAAGCAGGCATTTTGTATGCATCCCCACAAGGGAAACAATTCATTCTCCTTAAAAATATGTGTGTATGTATAAGTTTATTTGTTAATATACATATTTGCTTCCTTATTTAAAAAATATTTTGAGTTTTGCCGTGGGGAACTCTGAATTTATACATTGTTACATGAGTCAGGACTTTTTTAAAACTACTTTTCCCCCAAGAATGGCAAAGATCTCCATAATTGTTGAAGCTGGGTGATTGGTACGTGTGGGATCATTATACTCTCTGCCTTATGCATGCTTAAAATTTTGCTTAATAAAAATTAGATTAAAAGATGATATTTTTCTGAGCCAAAATATGGCCTGTTTCACTGTGCTCTGTCCATTGCAGAATATATAAAATTCCACTTTAGACTGAGAAAAGATCCTTAGAGCTTTGTGTAAAATCAAATGACTGAGAACAACCAGTGTTCTGTTGGCCTTTGATTAGAGTCAAGTGTTTTTGTGGTATTACAGTCTGACCGTGCTATGGAGAGTCAGGGCAATTTACTTTGAATTGTAAATGTCCAACATAAGAATTTTTTAATCCCATTCTGTGCTCTCATCTTTTGATTATTTGAGATTTCAATCTCAGTCCCATTTACCCTCTTTTTTTTTTTTTTCCCTTTCTTTCTTTTAAGGGCTATTTAACTTTTCAAGTGATACAAGCCAGACTGAAAACATGAGAATTAGCATTAGAAAATCTGGTGTTGAATCTCAGCTCTGTGTAACCTTGAGAAAGAGACTTAATTTCTCTGAAAATCCATTTTTTTTCATATAAGAAATTGGTATAAAAGTAATCCTTACGGGACTGCTGTGAAGATTAAAAAAGAGAGTCCATAAAAACATGCTTTACAAACTGTAAAGCCTCTGCAGCTGGAGGATATTGTGATCGCATCCTCCTAAGGCTCTAGCATCTCAGAGAATAAAGAACACTTGCGCACCCAGAGTACAAAATATGCACAGGATAGGATAATATCCTTCTGGAACAGTGCTGAGGCAAAGGGTTTGATAACCTTATCCACACCAAATAGTAGTTTTTAAATGTTAACTTGCCCCTGGGAGCTTGTTAAGATTCAGACTCCCAGACCAATCTCTGGGATACTGATTCGGAAGGTCTAGGGTGGGGGTGAGAAGGTACATGTCTTATAAGCATCCGTGGTGATTCTGATGTAGATGGCCCAAAGATTACAATTCGGAGAGCATGGCCTCAAAGGGATAAGTTCTCCTTTTGAAGGATATTTCAGTTTAAAAGAAGACTGGGAGAAGTAAGTAAGTAAGCCAAAGGAGGCAGTCACCAGGGATGGATGCCAGGCTGCCTTGTAGGAAAGTTTTGCGAGGCACCTCTCCGGGGGTCCTGCAAGCTAAGCCCCAGCGGGAGGGCGAGGGCGCGTGGGGGCGGGGCCGTAAGTGCCAACCTTCTAATCACCGGGTCGGTTCCCGTGGCAACTAGCCCCGCCCCCCCAGGGGGGTTTCCAAAAGTCACCTCGTTAACCTAAACTCAGTGGTGGTTGAAAGGGGCTTGTTAGGAATACCAAAAAACGCCCCCTTTCACCTATATTCCACTTACCGATTAGGAAATTGCTGTTTGCAAACTGGCCTGGTACTGGAGGTCCCGGCCGGGGGTAGGGGGTGCAAGGAGATGCCGAGAAAAAAGGGCCACCGCTCCAGGTAGGTGGAGGGTGCTAGAGGTTTTAAGGAGCGAGGGGTTACGGCGCCAGTCTTGGGGCTGCACCGGAGCGGGACGACCCCCACCCACTGGCCAGAGTCTCCCAAGTTTAAAGGGGTGAGGCCGCAGGGAGTGTCCAGAGGCTCTGTGTCCTTGAGGTGGCCCCACTGTGGGAAGGTGGGGGCGAGGAGCCCCTGGGAGGCCGGGCCCACGGGTGGGTCGCCGGCGGTCAGCCCCCGACCCCCCCCCCCAACCTCCAGCAGAAAACCTGAGGGTTTCAGTGACTGTGCCAGGGAGGGGGAGGAAGACCACGGCCTTCTTACTGTACGTCACGACATCACAGGCTGCTTTATAGTAAAGCCTGGGTGGGTGATTTTCGCCTCTCGGTGGGTCTGTCCTTAAGAGAATGTTGTTCCAGAGACTTTATTCGTATTTTTTGAATCGTTCCATCAGAAAACTATAGCTTTTACTTTACTTAATTGACTATAGAAGGGTTTATTGCATTGTTAAATGTGATTTTTATTTAGACTTAGGGTTAAAATGTTTCCTGTGGGGAGCAAATCTTTGGTTTTATAATGTAAGTCAATGAAAAAATAGGTTTTGATTAAAAGAAAATTGCTTTATGGTCAAAAAAAATTTTTTTTTTTTTACCAGAATTGAGACAGTTGCGTTAGATGAGATTGCTCTACACCTGAATACCTACTCTCCAAATGTTATTTACTCTTTACAATACAGCTATTTTTCACTGTTCTCTTTATCTTCATGGGTTTACATTCTCCACTCAGACCGTTAAGAGTTTGATTCTCTAATTATGCAATATTCAAGTCAAATAATATGAAGGATGTAAAAGCATTTTGGAAACTATAGAACTGTAAAAATGTAAGAGGTTATTAAGGAGACTCCCTCTTCTGTAGTGTCATGCCTAGGTACTCAACAGGTTAGGGAGTATCTTTTAAAAAAAAATTTTTTTTGTTTATGATAGTCACACACAGAGAGAGAGAGAGAGGCAGAGACACAGGCAGAGGGAGAAGCAGGCTCCATGCACCGGGAGCCCGACGTGGGATTCGATCCCGGGTCTCCAGGATCGCGCCCTGGGCCAAAGGCAGGCGCCAAACCGCTGCGCCACCCAGGGATCCCCCCCTCCTCTTTTTTTTTTTAAGATTTAGCAGACTTCCCGATGAGCGTGGACCCCAATGACGGGCTTGATCCCTAGATTCTGAGATCATGACCTGAGTTAAAATCGAGTCACATGCTTAACGGATTGAGCCACCCAGGCGCTCTGAGGTTTGGGAATATTTTAAGGATAATTCTAATTACATAGTATTCTCTGCCTAAAAAGAACCCTACCCAGAATTTCTGCTTCCTGTCCTGGTAGTTTGAGATGAGCAAATTAGAATGTAATGTTTCCATTTCTCTGTCTTCTATAAATTCAGGGCCAGGGGTGGAGCTGAAAGTGGAGAGAGAGAGAGATATCTGGGAAAAAAATGTCTTGCCTGGCTATTTTCCTTAATGCTAATTTTAAGCTGTTTAAGAAAACAGCTCAGTTTGATCTATATGCTAGATTTTGGTGATGACCTCTTCTCAAGGTGATTCTAAGAGGAGCATAAGGATATCTCCTCTTCAATGCTGTTTTAATCAAGTTGCTATCAGGAGATGGAATTCAGCCTAGATGGCTCAAACGAAGGAACTGTAATGGAGTGGTTATTTTCAGGTTTAGAAGAGTTGAGACACCTAGACAGTAGCAACAGTGGAAAGTTGTTGCCAGTCAAATCCCCTAAAGAACAAGGGAAGGAAATGGTGTTGTGGTTAGTCAAGTAACCATGAGAGCCACGAAGAGAGGCCATCTGGCTTTGGCTGCGATAGTCGGAAGGACACAGAAACAGAGACTGGAGCTGTTAAGGAATAGGAGAGAGAGCTCAGCTTCCCTTTCCACTGTCTCATATTGGCTATACCCAACTAGAATCCAGTTGGTCAGAAAGCCCAGCTGATGCAGTCAGCAAATTTCAACTTCCTGAGACACAGAACACAGACAGGCAGGGAACAGACTGGGAATAGGGAAGCTGATTAAGGATAGCAGTATAATTGTCCTCTAGCATTGACCAAAAATCCACCCCTCCCATTTTCTTAAATCAGGTAATATCTTTTTATAATGCAACACATTGAGTTATTATTGGTTCTTTAAGTTAGAGTATTTTTGGCTATAATGCATGAGTGTAATGATTGACCTGAGAAATATTAGTCAAATCAAACCTTTCCATATGGGCAAGCTGGAGTTGGGGAATTCCTAATGAAATGAAAATATTTTATACATGAGTTTGTGTTCTTTGTCATAAAAAAATTATTTGGATAACGTATTTTGCAGGAAAATAGACTATTGGTAATCGTTGTGATATATTGTCAATTGTCTGCAGGTGAATAAAGCTTTTTTCAAAGTGGGCATTTCAGTGTAAGCCTTTTCATTCCAGGGATTTTTGACATTGTGATTTTGATGTGGCTCTTTTGATTGAAGAATTAAACTTTCTGCTTTTATTAAAAATACTGCCAAATGCATAAACTAGCTTTGTCCTAGTCTTGAGCCATATACTCTTTCTGAACTTCACTCTCAGTAATATATTGTGGAGTGACAGTGAGGGATGGATGAGTTTCAAAAAATGGTAGCCACATTTAAAAAAAACACATTAAAAAAATCAAAATAGTAGTAAAGTGGCTAGATAAATAAAATAAACATAAAAATGTCCTGCTTTTTTGCATGTTATTCTCTACCCTAAATTGTGAGTACTTCTCAGAAACTGAGTTTCTGCTCACCATAGGAATGTAAGTTGATTAACTGCTTAATGACTAGATTGCAATATTCCCATTTGTCCCACAAAGGTCTGTAGCGTATCATACAACTACAGGTCTGCAAAGAACTATGGTGGTGATAGTGATGGTCATGGCTATGGTGGAAGTATGGAGAGATAGAGTGCTAGCTACAGCAGGTAGCATTGAGGGGATGGTGGACATGGTGTGCTGGTTGGTGTGTGAGGTTGGTGATAATGATGGTGAGGGAAATGTGGATGGAGATGGATATAGGGATGATGGTGATAGTGGTGGAGGTGGCAACATTAGTGGTTGAACTTTTCTTACTGGTGGTAGAGCTGATGATGTTTGCAGTGGTTGAAGTAGTAGTGAGGTTGTAGGGGTTGAGAGGGTGAGGTGGGAGTAGAATTGGTGTTGGAAGTAAGAATGTTAGGGGATATGGGGAAAGTGATAGTGATGATATTGATAACTCCAAAAGTGGCGGTGGGGCTTTATGAAGTGACATGATGTCACATGACCTTTACATTTTTAAAGTATCTTTGGTTGGAAACAAATAATGAAGTGCAATAAATTTACTTGCAGAGCGATTTGTCAAACTAAGCACTCACTTTGCAGATGCTCTTTAAGCTTTTCCTTAATTACAGATATTAGCATCATGCTGTGCCAAAAAGCACCACTCCTGTCAATTTCAACACAGTACACAAGTTCTTCTAATAAATATTATTCAACCCCAATTATTGGAAACTTTTAGAATAAACCTGGCTTCCCCTATTCAGTACAGTGCACTTGAAAGTTGATTTTTATCTTGAAAGTGATGCTATTTAGTCAGGGATTATCTTTTATCTCTGTTTGCGAAACAGCTGGAAGTGTAGCTACTGAGATTTGATATTTGTCTTCCTGCACTTGACTGCCAAGCAAAATCATTTCATTTGTAATCAACAGAATGTACCTTCATAAATTAGCATAAAC
This sequence comes from Canis lupus baileyi, assembly GCF_048164855.1. Classification (NCBI taxonomy): domain Eukaryota; kingdom Metazoa; phylum Chordata; class Mammalia; order Carnivora; family Canidae; genus Canis; species Canis lupus. The sequence continues at coordinate 46,609,170 of NC_132847.1, read as the reverse complement.
ATATACCATTGAAAAACTGAATCTACAAGCTTGACCTTCTAGTACATGATCTTTTTTTTTTTTTTGGATAGACAGAATTTTCTTTCCCTCTCTGACTATATATTTGAAATTAGACAAAAATGCTCAGAGTAACATTTTCCTTTTTCATTGTTTAAGCCTCCTTCCCTCTCCCTCACGGCAGGTGACTTATTCTTCCAGTTATGAGACACATTTAGTTCTAGAGATTAGCAGGAACTCTGCTCAACAAATTTGTGCTACTTAAACAATTAAAATATGTTTTCCTATTTGATATGTAGTTAAGAAAATCAGATACAGAGAAGAACACATTTAATTACTATGGCTTGTATTTACTGGATATTTGCTATGCAACCAGCACTTTTCATGGTATATTCTAAAACTCTCCCATCTTCTAGATAAGAACGAGGCTTATGGAATCACTGTAGCTCAAGGCTTAGCCCACTGGAAACCACCCTCTTAACCATCATGGGACACTTCCTCTCTGGTTTCTGACAATGTAGAGTTTATCTCCATCTTCCATTTTTCCTGAAAAACCAAGCAGATTTATTCTTTTACAAGCTTCGGGTTTATTGGAGGAGAGCAAAGATTGCCCTCCTAGGAGACATGGAAACCATATGTAAATTACCCAATTTACCCTTAACTTGGAAAATACTTATCTGTAGAGATTAGATTGGGAGTTAGGCATCCTTGTTCTGCAGTCTGATCCATGTGATCATGACTTGTCTCTTAATGTGGAGACTGAGCCTTTTGGAGGCAGGGGCTCATTTTCCTCACCTGCCAAGGAGAGAAGAATCTGCCTTTTCCATCTTAGACACAACTTTCTGTGAAGACCAATCATGCCAAGTAATTCTTTACTGGACCACTGTAGTGATGTTTAATCAGTTTTCCTTTCCTTGATTTCCGCCTTACAAAGTTCTCTAAACTTTTGCCATGATACCTTTTCTACATTAACCTTGGCTCATCTGCTCTAAAACCTGTATCTGTTATCTGTAGGGTAAAGTAAAAGTGCTTATCATGATACTCAAGGTCCTTCTCCATCTGGTCTCAACCTAACCTTCCAGTCCTACCTTTCACTCTTCCCCTCAAGTAGCCTGTATTTCTGTTAAATGGGATTATTTGTTGTTTCATTATTCTATGCTTCTATGCCTTTGCTCATACCTTGAATTGCTTGTAAATTACTTACTTAAATATTTATTGAGTATTGCTATGGGCTGAATTGTGTCTTCCCCCTCTCCCCAAACTCATGTTGGAGCCTCAGCCTCAAATTTGACTGTATTTGGAGACAGTCTTTAAAGAGGTAATTAAATTTAAATCAGGTAAAAAGTGGATCCCTAATCTGATACGGTTGGTACCCTAGAAGACCCAGCAAGAAGTGAGGGCACAGCAAGATTGCCATCTGTAAGCCTCACCAGAACCCGACCCTGCTGGCACCCTGATCTTGGACTTGCATCTTGCAGAACTGCGAGAAAATAATTTTCTTGTTAAGTCACCCAGTTGTGGCATTTTGCTATGGCAGCCTCAGCAGGCTAAGCCAAGGACCTACTTAGGGATGTGGGTCTATAGGGAGCAAAATCTCTTCATTTTTGATTCTGTGATCTGCTGAGTTTTGCTGGCTGGTGAGTTTTTCCTCATTCTGTGTCACCTGGTCTTGGTTAATCTCTTGCTCAGGGGAATTTCCAGTATGTCTCAGTGCAGAGCTCATTTATGATCAATATTTTGAGAATTATGGGAAGTTTCCCTTGAAAGGAAGGTATATACAGAGGTGTATGCCCTCTCCTTGTTTGAATGGATAAATGCAAACTGAAAAGGACCAAATTTTCTGTTAGCCATTGGTAAGATGGATAGCTGAAGTGATCATCCAAATGATTGGCATGGTCTGCTATTTCAGCAAGAATATAAGTGAGAGCAACTATTGAAGGAGGATAAAGAAGGGATGATACAATATCTAATTAATTATTTTAGAAAAAATGAGATAAAGTAATACTTGAAATGTTATTTTAGACAAGTCTTTTTTATTTTAAAGAGAATTAGGTATTTCTCTATCTCATCCTCGCTTTATATTGTTCTTTTATTTGACAGAGCATTGGTCTTCCTTCTCTGGAATCATGGTGGGAAATTAATCTAAATTCTTAATTGCAATGTGTTAGTGTTAAGATGGGCAAATTGCCTCCAATGTGGTTGTTATTAAGAGTGCAGTTATAGCTTTATACAATAAAACCTCATTAGTGACATCTTCATCCTTGGGAGATTAACTGAATTGTTTCTTACACCTGGGTGAATACATTTTATCCAGGTCATGGAAAATTATGAGACCGATTTGCACATCTAGTACATTTCTGCCTCTGCTTCCAAGTCTTTCACAAACAAATATGTAGTAGTAGGAGAATAGAAACATAGGAGATTCCCAGGAAGGTTTATTGCACATTCCTGTATCCTAGGACCTTTTCTAATTTTTATAGCAACTCTTCCAGGTATAAGTATACTTATTTTACAGATAAGGAAGCTGAGGGTTGAGAAAGAGAAATTTTCTCTAAAGAGAGGTTGCCAAAGGTCCTAGAGCTTGTCATTGGCATGGAAGCAGTTTAAACCTAGTCCATCATCTTTTCATTCCACCCTACGGCTCCCTTCACTGGAATCCTATTGTTACTCAGTCATTTTTTAAATACGAGTTGGATCATCATGTTGCTTTACAGCAGCAACTCAAGCAGCCAAACCCTCTAATAGACTCTTTATCTCTGCAAATTAGGGCAATCTTCTTTACACAAGAGCCATTCATGGGTCTGATTAGTATGGTCCAGGCTCTAGGGTACTAATCATCTCTTGGCATACTGACAATTGAGTTTGGAGGCATAAAAGGCAGATAACCTGACTAAGGAGCATAGGGGCTGCTCTTACTTAGACTGCCAACATGGGTGGAGCTGTCTGTATAGCTAACTCCCTGCCCTTCCCTTGGTAATAGCATTATCTTGTGGTTTTGCCCTTTCAGAGTGCACCCACCATATTCAGCAATGGCAGGGCAGCTTTGTAATGATTTGGTTGGCTGCTTCTTGATATATTTATCTATATTAGGCCCTGGATCCCATCCTACTATTCCCATAGGGTAGAAACCCATAGGGTAGAAACTTTCTAAGTTTAAGTCCTTGCCCAGAATTCCAGGAACTCTGAGTGCAACTTGACAACTGGTCCCTCCATTGTTTTGTGTGTAAGATTTTTTAATGGCCATAATTCCTCCCATGCTGGTATGTATTCCATTTTGCAATTTGACTTTGCTGCTCCTCTCCCCCATAGTTGGAGTCTATTTCTCCATACCCTTGAATCTTGGCTGGCTTTGTTACTTGCATTGGCCAGTAGAATGTAGTGAGAGTGAAAGCAGTCTAGGTCACAAGAATCCTGGTAGCTTCCACCTTTCGTCTTCATGGACCACTGCCCTAAGACCATCATATAAGGAAGCTTGCAGAGAGATGAGCCATTAGAGGAGACCAAGACACCTCTGCCCACAATACCAACTTCCACATGTATGTAAGGTCCTCTTAGACCTTCTAGTCTAGCTGACTTTGCAGCTGAAAATGGACCTAGGCAATAATCATCAGATAACTGCCCACCAACCCACATAATCATAAAAAAAACTCTAAGTCATTATTCACAAAGTTTTGGGTGATTTGTTAAAAAGCAAAGGCTAACCTGATACACTATGTTCTTTGGTTCCAGTAATTCTGGAACTAAGTTTTCTCAGATGAAAATGAATAATTTGGAGTGAGTCATCTGCAAGGATGTTTCCGTTGCTAGTATGCAAGGCATTACAAAGAATAGAGTGAGGAAAAGCGTGGAAGTGAGAACACAGAAGCTGTTTGTGGGATACAGGAGAATATGTTAAGAAAAATAACTTTGTTGGAATAGAGTCTTCAGAAATATGATCTAACTCTAGAAAGGTAAGTTAGAACAAAATTGAGGAAGGACTTGCATGCCAAGATGGTGAATATTCATTTTAGCTGTTCACCTTTGCAAAAACTATAAAGAAAAGAAAAGTGGGAATGAGAAAATGAGCTTTTGTGGACATTGGTAAAAGAGCCTTGCATGGCTGGTAAGATCTGAGGGAGGAGATTGGATGTCAGAGCACAGAGTTTTCTTGGCCTCTTTTGTGGATTAGGATAGAGCTCAAACTGCACACTGGTGAACTCTAGGGTAGCTGAATTTGTGGAGGCCAAAAAGTTCCCACCAAATCCCCTAAAGTGAGTTTTTGCCAAAAAATCAGTAAGACCAGCTGTTTCATCCCATGACTATGCTAACCACCACATAGACACCATCTGTGTATAATGAGGTAGAGCTCTGGTAAGGATTTTAAACTGCGTTATTATTCCACATGTTGTCTGGATTTGGTTGTAATTATGATTTTTCACTTTTTTAGCAGAGCCATGGGAAATGAATGCTTATAAACATAATAATTCGGAGCACCTGGGTGGCTCAGTCAGTTAAGCATCCAACTCTTGATTTTGGCTCAGGTCATGATCTCAGGGTGGTGAGCCCTGTGTTGGGCTCCCTGCTGGGCATGGAGCCTGCTTGGGAGTCTCTCTTCCTCTGCCCCTACCAACCCCACTATCATGCCTAAGTGTTCTCTCTCTCACTCTCTCTTAAGAAAAATTAAAAATAATAAATAAATATAATAATTCATAAGAGGAGGCTCAAGCCACAGGGGAAAGTAAAAGTCAGTTATGAAGGAAGCTGGCATTAAGTGTTAAGAGTAGTGCAATATTGACCTTTTTTTTTTTTTAAGATTCTATTTATTCATGAGAGACACAAAAAGAGAAAAGCAGAGACATAGGCAGAGGGAGAAGCAGGCTCTATGCAGGGAGCTCGATGTGGGACTCGATCCCAGGACTCCAGGATCACACCCTGGGCCAAAGGCAGGCGCTCAACCGCTAAGCCACCCAGGTGTCCCTAATATTGACTTTCTTATGAAAGGAAAGCCTTAGATGGTCAAAGATTAAATACTGAGGCTTTCTGAGAAGGAACTTCACTTATATTCTCACAGATCCCACTTCACAGTGAGATCCCACAGTGCTTGTCCCTTCCTTTGGAAGAGGAGTTGCTGATCTTATTGTTCAGATTTCATGTATGGATTAGGCCAGTGGGCCTCTTTACATTAGAGGATCAATCACATAGGTGTGACTCTTTTCTGCTTTTGTCTCCTATGTGGCACCTTGGCAAGGTGGCTAAGCTCCCCGCTGCTAGCAGAACTTCAGGACATCCAGTGTTCACCTCTGTTTCCCACTTGTGTGTACCCAGGGGCACTACACTCATTTTTTTTTCTCCAAATGGAAGGCTGGAGGTGAGATTCGACTTTGAAGGTTTCCTCTAGGCCCTTACACTCAAACCAAGGGGTTCCCACTGAGTTTATCAAAGAGTTGTATTTTGGGGATTGGGGCCCAAGCCTAATGAATAAAGGAGTATTGCATTTTCTTTTTCATTGGTTCTTGAGTACACATAACCTCAACACCTAATTAGAAAGGTGGGTAAGAGTTGGAAATTTTTGGTTCCTTTATTATATGTTATCTAATGGCACACAGACCTCCTTCTTACTTCTAATAGACATCAGTGGCAATGAAGTTGTGCTTCCATAATTACTGAATGAATCCAAACTCTTAAGGGTAAGAAATCTTAGGGAGGAAGCTTTAATCCAGGAATTGAGTAATCCTACCACCACTGATCTTTTAAGAAGTCCAGCTGTAGTGCTCCCATCCACTGGGACTAACATGGAGTCACTGTTGGACAGGACTGTGGAAAGGACCAAACCACACATAGTAATTTACACAAAGACTGGTGACTAATTTACTTTTCATTATGTTATTTGTGTTTCTTTCTATTGTAAGTAATAGAGAATCCCAACTCAAATGACTTAAACAATAAGCCATTTATTACCTGATAAAAAAGTTTAGAATTAGATATGTCCTAATTCAGAGTTGGCCAATTCAGCAACTCAGTGACATCATCGAGGACCCAGAACTTTTTTGTTATTCAGTTGCTCCCAGTGTGTTAACAATGTTGTCAATCTCGTCTGCTAGTATGACCAGCTTTCTACAGTAAATTCAAACACAGAACAGTATCCAAAGGCCATAAGAGAAAGAGTCCTTCCTCATGGACCTGTTGAAGAATAAAGAAATCTTTTCCGGAAGCTCCCTTTCAGACCTTCCATCCTGACCCATGCCCAGGGTTGTGTTAAATTCCCTCTTCTAAACCATTAACTGGTAAGAGAAAGGGAACTAACACAATTAGCTAAGATTAATTGAGGCATCCTCGGAGTCTTGGGAGTGTCTACTTCTCCTGAAGCACCCAGCTGCCTGAGAGCCAACCTCAGTTGAGGTTCTGTAAAGCAAAGGAGAAGTGGGGAGAATGACCAAGGGTGTCTCCTACAAATGAAGACCAGTTACACAGGTAAATTTGACACAACCCTGCATAATGGTGAAGTAAGTCTGCATTCTTTCTCTAATCTGGTGGGATTCTGCATTGGTTTCCTATGGCTATTGTAACAAATTACTGCAAACCTAGCAGCTTAAAACAACATAAATTTAATATCTTATGGTTCTGGAAGTCAGAAATCTGAAATGAGTCTCACTGTGCTAACACTGAAGTGTCCACAGAGTTGGATTCCTTCTGTGGGCTCTAGAGAAGAACCAATTTCCTTGTCTTCTCCAGCTTCTAGAGGCTGCATTCCTTGGCTTGTGGCCATCTTCAAAGCCAATAACATTAGACAGCATTCTCATGCTGGCCTCTCTCTGGTTCTCTTTTTTTCTGCTTCCAATTCCACTAATGACCCTTGTGGTTACATTAGGCCCATTGGATGATTGAGGATCATCTCCTATCTCAAGGTCAACTGATTGTCAACCTCAATTCCACCTGTAAGTTGACCTTTGTCACAAAATCTAACATATTCTCAGGTCTAAAGAGTAGGTATGTAGACATCTTGCAGGGCAGGGGGTATTATTCTGACTACCACAGATACCATTTTTACTTCTCAGATGCTAGGGGCTCCTGTGGCCCCTAGCACTGTCTGTGGGAAGGAACACAATCTTGGGATTCAAAATTCAGCTGCACCACTTATACATAGTATATACACTGTATGACTAAGCATATTTGACAAGTTACAGAAAGAAATTATTTAAGATGGTTTCCTCATATATAAAATGAAATTAATATTGTTTATTTCAAAGGGTAGTTATAAGATCTTAGTAAGGCCATATATGGAAAATGCCTAACACAGTGTCTAGCTAAGAATGTATCTTCAGTAAGATGACATCATCACCATTCTTTTCATCTCTGAAAGCCTATGAATATTATAACCATTGTTTCTATTACTAAAGATAGGGATTCTAATATTAGCCTTCCTAGCCATCTAATAATTGGTTGGCTATTAAGTTTTTTTGAGATTAAGTTTCTCATCTGTAAAATGGGAATAATAAAACCCTCTTTGCAGAAGAGGAAAAGATGAAATGACACAGCATGTTATTTATTGCCTAGAGTAGTTCCTGATGTATGTATGGCAAGTCATCAGTTGAATTCAGTTCACTTCCTTTTCTCAAATCCTGTTCACCTGAAAGTTCCACAACTCATTCGTAACAAGGAAGTGCTTCTCAAACTTTGTGTACTGCAGAATCATTTAGAAAGTTTGTTTAAGATAACATTTCTTGGGTTTTCCTCCGGGCCTACGGAGTCAGGCTTTTGGAATGATAGGGTGAATGGACCGTGCGGATGAAGATGTAAATAACTGAACAAACTAATGTAGTGTTTCACAGAAATACTTGAATTTTCACGTTGAACAAAGCATCCAGTTAAAGGCTTAACTAGGAAATTTCAGACATCATCCAGAAGGTAGAGGAGGTATTTTGAGAGAGATACTAGATCTTGCCATTGTTTTTTTTTTTTTTTTGAAAGATTTTATTTATTTATTCATGAAAGACAGAGAGACAGAGAGAGAGAGAGAGAGAGAGAGAGAGAGGCAGAGACACAGATAGAGGGAGAAGCAGGCTCCACGCAGGGAGCCCAACGTGGGACTCGATCCCGGGTCTCTAGGATCACGCCCTGGGCTGAAGGCGGTGCTAAACCGCTGAGCCACCAGGCTGCCCCGCCACTGTTTCTTTAAAAAAAATTTTTTTTTACTTATTTATATGGGAGAGAGAGAACACAAGTAGGGGGGAGGGGCAAAGTGAGAGAGAGAAGCAGGCTCGCTCCTGAATAGGGAAGAGGGGCTTGATCCCAGGAACTAGAGATAATGACTTGAACCAAAGGCAGACACTTAACTGACTGAGCCATCCAGGCACTCCTAGACCTAGCTAATGTTTCTGAATTGGAACCTATGTCAGGCCAGTAAGAGCTTAGATGAGGAGACAGAAGACCAATGATTAAAATGAGTTACTTAGATTTCCTGTGTCTGTATCCATTTTCATTATTAACTTTGTCCTCATTAATGAGGAAAGTGCGAAGTCGGTGGTAAAATTTCTAGAATTGGAGTACAGAGATTGTTTTTTTCTTAAGATTTTATTTATTTATTCATGAGAGATGGAGAGAGAGAGGTAGAGACACAGGCAGAGGGGGAAGCAGGCTCCCTACAGGGAGCCTGATGTGGGACTCGATCCCGGGACCTCAGGATCACACCCTGGGCCAAAGGCAGACGCTCAACCGCTGAACCACCCAGCGTCCCTGAGTACAGAGATTTCATATAGATGACTCTTGTTGATGTTTCTTTGTTATGTGATAAAAGTATTTAATATTATCTCATCATGTTCCTCACTCTGGGCAAATTACAAATACTTTGATGGTGCTTTATGTGTCTTCCCATTAGGAATGTTCTCATACAAATGAAAAGAATGAAAGAATGTAGAAGGAAGCTGAATGTTACCTTCTGTTCCGCCTCCTAATCCCTTGCTGGCAGGTAGGCTCATTTTCACTCCACACTGATCTCCACCGAAATAATAACTTCACTTTCAGTATGTAAATATACAGTGCTAGATTTCAATTTTTTTCTTTTTTTCTTTTTTGGTTATCAGGAATATTAAGTGCAAAGGTGCAAACTGCAACATTCTAGATAATATCCAATAGACATTTCCTCAGGGAATTTTTTTTTTTAACTACAATGGCTGCTAAAGAGGAGAAATGTAAACTCCCATGCTATTGGTTATGTGTTTTGTTTTCCAGGATGAAATGGGATGCAAAAGTGTGATCAGGGAAAGGGACAGACACTAAAGCCGGACTAACTGAATTCCCAAGTTTGTAGACTCAGAAGGGATTCTTGCAATTCAGTTATGCCTGGCTGAAGACAGTGCATTTTCTTCTATGATGTATATGTCACTTTTCATTAATTCTGAGAGGCCTGTTCCTTTAGAAACCAGGGTAAACAGAGTAGTGTATTGGATTAGATCTCTACCGTGAATAAATTTATTTTCTAGCAAGTGTAAAAAATGAGCAAGGCCAAAACCCCCCAGAGCAGAAAATGTCACAGTGATTGCTAATACATTACTGCACAGAGAAAGGCCTAATAAAACCCCTATTAGGATGTCATACCTGCTTACGACTGAATTCTCCAGAAAGTTTATTTGATATGTCTAAGCCAATTATCAAAGTCTTAGTGATAAGAAGCAGCTCGCTGGGCCTGAATGTGTCAGAATAGAATGACTAAATTGTGGGAATTCATGGGCCTCTGCTTTGAATAATTAACTTGGCTCTTTGTAGAATGCATACACTTTGGAAACTAATTTTCTCTTTGCACAAAGCATTTTGCCCTTGTGCTGCCTTTGAAAAGTAAACTGTTTAGCTGTAAGGTTATTCCCTTTTTCATTATATTTGGCTTGAGCCTCCTTCCCTGTCTTTCGGCCCGCCCTTCTCCTTGCTCTTTGTCTTGGTGGCATAATTCTGACTAGACCCATGTAGCCCTCAACCGGAAATAGGACACACAGTGATGACATTTCCTCTGAATGGAAATTAAGCATTTGCTTCGCAATAGTATTATAATGCCTTGTCTGTTTTTGTGTTATGCTATGACTAAAATGCCAACTTTATTTTTAAAGGATTTGAAGTTTTGGGTGTTTTTTTACCCCCTTAGGAGAGAAGCGGAAGTGTTGGGTACATAAATAGTTCTGTAGATAAAAAACCAGAATTGATCTAAATTTATTTGGAATGACAAAGCTAGTGATTTGGACCAGACTGGGTAGCCAGTTTGTGCCAACAGCGAGGCAAATCAAAGGGCCTTTTCTCCCTCATAGGTTCCTCCTTCAAAATGGACCAAACAGATAACCTGGTTTTGGCAATGGGTAGACACCTGTTTCTCATTCTTTAGGTTGTGATGTGCCAATGTGTGGGTTGCTGTGTAGACAGATGGGCTTCTTGTGCTCCCACTCCAGCTCCAGGGTATATCCCATAGCTGGTTTCATCAGTTGTGCACTGACACCATCCCCTTACCTGGCTCATTTGGAACCTATCAGTCTGCTACTGAGAGAAAAAAATGGCTAAAAAGCATGGATAGAGACCATCAGGGCAATGGGTGCTTTGCTTGTTTCATGATCTAGGACTTGAAATTTCTTCTCGTGGCACCTTTGTGAGGTAACTGCAGTTAATATCTGGTGGCTATACACCTGGCAAAATGGACATGAAAATTAATGAGAATTTAAAATTCATTGGAAGAAATAACTGTGTCATATGTTATATTTATGGATGACTTATTCCCATGTAATAGAACAAGTCCCTTCCAATTCTGATTCAAAGAAACCTGTTTAAGGGGTGCCTGGGTGGCTCAGTCAGCTAAGCATCTGCCTTTGGCTCAGATCAGGATCTGGGCATCCTGGGATGGAGTCCCGTGTCAGACTCCCTGCTAAGCGGAGACTCTGCTTCCCCCTCTGCCCCTCCCCCCCCCCACTTGTGCTCTCTTTTGCTTTCTCTCTGTCTGAAATAAATGAATAAAATCTTAAGAAGAAAAAAAAGAAAAAAAAACCCCCACAAAAAAATCCCAAAGGAACCTGTTTAAGATTACTGGCTTTCTCCTGGAAGAATTGAATTCCTTGGCATCATGCCCTGCATTCTGGCTTGTACAGGAAGCTTCTAGCACAATCTTATAGGAAGAATTAAACCTTACCTTAAAACCAATTGCAGAACCAAAGGTTCTGTATCTGGATGCTTTTCTTTCACATTCGCACAAATAATCAATAAGGACTATGGAAATGGCTTAGCATAATGGAGTTTGCAATGAGGTAAATCACTGAAGTAACCTCTGTGGAGACTGATTTTCAATATTCATAACATTTGTCTAAATGGAATGGTATGCAAGTGTATGTGGAAAAAATATGCCAGTGTCTGTCCTCTTCTCTTCTAGGTTTATTTTAAAATGTTCAGTCCAGACTTTGAAGGTTTCTTGGAGTAACAATTCCCACTCCAGCTTTCTTCCTTTTGTCTACACTCTCTGCTGAGACAGTGGATATTTTATTTTATTTATTTTTTAAAAGACTATTTATTTTTATTTGGGAGAGAGAGAGAGAGAGAGAGAGAGAAAGAGAGAGTGAGCAAGTGCACAAGCAGGGGAAGCCACAGCAGAGGTAGAGGGAGAAGGAGCAGCAGACTTCCCGCTGAGCAGGGAGCTCTATGTGGGGCTCAATCCCAGGACCTGGGATCATGACCTGAGCTGAAGGCAGATGCTTAATCAACTGAGCCACCCAGGTGCCCCAAGACAGTGGATATTTTTAAATCTCTCTCTTAAGGAGAGAAGACAAAGAACAGAAGCCTCTGGATTCTTGACCACTGATAACTGGTATGATCCTCTAGGGTGATTCTCAAAGAGAGTAAAAATAAAAGCAAATGCTTGAAAATAAAATTAGTCCTTCTTATTTAAAAATAAACTTTCAGGAGGAGGTTGGTGATGGTCATAAAAGGCAAATAAATGATCATAAGATGTCAGAACTCCAAAAACGAGTAAGGATCACTGCTCTGAGAACTTACTTCTAAAGAAAGCATCCTGCATCTGCACAAGTGTCGCTTATACATATGCTAATCAGCTCCACCGATAATTTTAGCTTTTGATTTGTTTTCTTCCTGTCATTGTTTTATGTTCTTATTTGCTAGACTTCATATGCACATCCGGAGAGGAACACACTTGCTTATCATCAAGTCTGTTGGGGGTGGAGTATGTTGGGAATATGTAATAGTCCTTTGTGCTAGATGTTCCCTTTCATGAAGTAGAATTTGGTGAATGCTTTTGAATAATAACGGTTTTGGGTGAATGGAAGAAATCAGGGAATACAGTATGGATTTATATCTCCATTCATCTTAAAACATTTAAATATTTCTGGACATAATGACCTACCAATTCTCTCATCTTTTCTCTAAATAGATCGTATTAAAATGAAATATTTGAAGTGTCGCATTGCAGTGGATTCATGAAGCATTTATTCTTGTGCTCTCTTTGCACCTGGAAATACAGAAACACTTCTCTTCAACTATAGCCTATAACAAGGCTTCTAAAGTCATAACTAAAGCAGCTCTCAGGGATGCCTGGGTGGCTCAGTGGTTGAGCATCTGCCTTTGGCTCGGGTTGTAATCCTGGAGTTCCAGGATTGAGTCCCACATTGGGCTCCCTACATGGAGCCTGCTTCTGCCTCTGCCTCTCTCTCTCTCTCTCTTTCATAAAAAAATAATAATAATAATAATAAAGCAGCTCTCAGAGGCTAATAAAAACCTTGCATTGAAAACGGACATACCTCACCCCAATTCTTTGAGAATATAACTATCAGATGGCATTCAGGCACATGAATCCACACACACAGCCCTGCCCCTTGTGCAGCATGGATCGAGCAGTTCTTCTGTCTGTCTTGGCTCCTTTGGAGAGCTAAGTCTACCTCCTGGGTTTCTTATCCTTAGGTTTGTTGCCCCCTTGAAACTCTCAGCATCATATTTAGTTCCTCTTTCTGACTTGCTATCTTTATCTTTCTCAGCTCTTTCCATCTTTCTGACTTGGTTCCTACTTATTAATTTGTATCCTGCCCCAAGCCTTCTCCCCCCACTCTCCTTCTGCCCCCCCAGCTCCAGATCTTAAATTCCATTGGTCAAATCCAGCTAGAGGGTACAGGTCCCACTGATGCAATGCATATGGGTTAGTCTCCTAGGTCACTAAGCAGGCTGGTGAATAACACCTGGAGAGGCCAACAGAAGATATGTAGCATATTGGGCAAAATGCCTGACATGTAGAAGCTGTTATTCTTCAGCTCTATCTACTCTTGCTTTCATGCACAAAGTCCTAAGCACATTTATTTTCTCTTTCTTTTCTTATTTTCTTTTAAGGTACTGTTTCTCAGAAGACCAAAGTGCTTGGAGTATATATGTTGATTATTATCTTAAGACACTCAGATATCTAGACCTTGACTCTACTCAAAAAAGGAAAGTTTTCTGCTTCCTCATCTATACTTGGTGACTTCTCTAGCTGAGAGGGTCAGTGTTATAGGATCTTTCTAAAGTAGCTGTCTCAGTGAAAAATCACTTTAGAGCAGGTTGCTATTGCCGTATAAGACCCTCCTAGGATTTGGTAAAGTGGAATTTACTTGGAGGAAGGCAGTATTCTCAGTGATCCCAAGAGATGAGGGTTATCGCTTCTGTGATGTGTACCTCTTCTGCCTGAGAAATGCTGACTGGAATTCTTTTGATTCTTTTAGTTTTAAGATTTTTCACATATATCTTTGCATAAATAGGCTTGACATATTCGACTCCAAACTTCTGTAGAAATCCCACTCTGTCTTTACTTTATTTTAAAATTTAATTAAGACAACCTCTGTCTTAATGTACATTACTTTGCTTTAGTTTTAGTCTGAAAATTATTTATGGAAGTATCATTGAGTCAGAATTTTCCAGTGTAGTGGTTTGCTTAATTAAGTTCACTAAAAGTTTATTGTTTTTGTTTGCTTTCCTGCAAGGCAAATATTAAGACAACTGGGAAATAGGAAAAGCTGAAGTCATGTTTGTTTTCATGGCACTGCGTCCTAAACCCAATCTCATTTCAATGACTTGGTTTTTGAGCAGTTCTGTGTGCTTGGGCTGACTGGTGAGCTCCCTCTTGTCCTTTGAACAAAGTGGTCTTAAGAAAGGTTGGTCCTGTATTCTGAATGAAATCGTGATATGTAAAAAAGCTAAAGGAGAACTTTAGATTTAAGGTTAGGTGATCTGCCACACACAAGTCAAGTTATGAAACCGGTATCCTCTGAAAAAAAGAGAGGAAAAGCTGAGAAAAATTTTATGTATAATATTTGCATTTTAACTTCTGTGGATTTAGTGTAATAGCTCTAGTTTGTCCTATTAAATTGGTTTGCTTTCTTACAGTTTCTTGCAGCTTTGGAGATACCTTTTTTTGTGAAATCCTAACTAGGCCCGATGTTTTAAAATAATTCCATATTTATTGTTCAGATATTGCTCTACAAAACATGGCCTGATGAACAAAGCCTTTTTTATGACAATCCTAAAATCATTAGATTAGCACTCTGTTAGAAGTAAGGTTTGGGAAAATTGCTTGGAATTTGTGATTAATGTTATCCATACCACATATAATTAATAAAACTCTATTTTGAATGATATAATCTGGCTCAGGGTCTAGCTGAGTACATGTTATGGTGGATGGCATGGGGTTGGCAGGGACATTTTAAGAGATGTGGCAGGAGAAGTCTCTGAGCTCTTTAGCAGAACAGATAGGGCTTTCTTAGCCTGAGAAAACTCTGCCAAGTATCACCTTATGGACTTGGCTAATTCTTAGGAAGCTCTGCATCAAAGGTTCTACCTTTACTATAGAATCTTACAGCATGAGCTTTGGGTATTTAACCTTACAGATTTATCTTATTGTCCTCCCCCCATTTCTACATTTATTTATTAAATTTTCTATTAAGAGAGGATTTGTGTGAGTGGAGAGTCTTGCATAACAGTATGATCATGCAAAGCTTCTGGGTTCTATTTTGTGCCAGTTCTTCATAGAAAAATCAGACTTAGAGTCTAATCCTTCACAGGACAGACAAATGATGTGGCATCAGAATAAAGCCAGTAAGTTCACAGTGTGGATTTTGTGCTCTGTTTAAATTAAATACAAATCTTCTGTACTTATTAAAAATGAAGCTCTCTTCCCCTTTGGAATCAAATACTGTTGTAGCTACTCTCTTCTTGGGATCTAAAGAAGTATGGCAAATTCTCAGCCCATTTGCTTCTTAAAGCATTTTTTAAGTGCATGTTTAAAGAAACCAAGTAGGATATCGTCGTTGCCTAATTAAAAATGGATGGCAAAGGATTTTTAAAAATCATTTCCCATTAAAGGTATGTATATATCCATATATCATTGATCCTTAATATTGAACATTACTGCTTTGTGCCAATTAGATGATCACTGTAGTGACCTGTAGGAAGTCAAGTTTTCCGCTTAAAGACAGACTAAGGATCAAAAAACAGAGAGGAATATAATGAACAAATAAGAGCATTCTTAGGTATAATTCTATCTGATACAGTGATAAAAAAAATCACAAAATGAAACAAGAAAAAATTGCATCCTCTTGAGGGACAGTGTTTCAAACAAGTAGGAGCAGGAGGGCATTCAAATCTGGAAGGCCTGTCTGGGTGGCAGTTGTGGGGCTGAATCACCACTTCTCTTATCTTTAAATAAGCTCTCTATCTAGAAGCTTTTGTAAAGCTAGAATGCTGTTTGTTTATTTAAAGAAACTCATTATGTATGGACTCTACACATATCCTTTGGCAAATCTGAGACAATCTTGCTTAGAGCCCTATGGAATTTATTTTCCTTTTTAAATCTGCAAACAGACCTAGTGGACGTGGTTTCCTATTTCTTCCTCCCATACATCTCTTGTCAGTCCAGATTATTTTACCACTTTCCTCTGCTCCAGATGGTTGCCAAAGCACTGAATTTCAAGTGAGTGGCATTGCTTAGCTCTTCTGCCAGTGTCTAGGAGGGTCATGCTCTTGGTTTTCCTTGTGCCCTGTGGTCAAGATGCTTGCCTGGTATGAGTCACTTGGGTTCACTCACTGAAGCTGGTGGAAATGACAAGAAATCCCCTTGTACTCACGGATGACCCATTACCATAAACGATGACCGGGATGGCCAGTGTTTCTTTAGGTTATGGTCCATAGTTCTGTGACCCTTGTAGCTTCTTGACAAACAGCGGGTGCTCAGCAAATCTTGGTTACACGTATAAATGAATGACAGACATTGAAGCCCTTGTAAAGTGTGACTAATTCTTTACAGTATTTAATAATATTATAATTGTGCATCTATTTGTATGATTATTTGACTGTTGTCAACTTTGGCTACACTTTGGGATCACTTGGAGACCTTTACAACATATTCATGTATGGGCCTCACCTTGGCAAATTTTGACTTAATTGGTCAGGGGTTGCCTAGGCACGGGGAATTGTCAAAACTCCTTGGGTGGTTCCAACCTGAAACCAATGTGAAGAACTACTGTTATAGGCTGTAAACTACATTAGGTGGAGGACCACATCTTTTTCTGCTCACCATAATATTCCAGCACCTAGTTTGGTGCCTAGCATCTATAGGTGCTCAATAAATGGTTATTGACAGAATTAATAAAATTTTGAAAACATGGCTTCTTCTAAATCTTGAGGACAGAACAATAAAAAGGGATCAAATCAATTGGACTTTTTCAGAAGATGGTTCTAGTGTGTTACCTGTGATCAAGCTCAGATGGCCATGGCATGGCTTTAAAGGACCCCACCCCTGAAACATCCAATGATCATCCCAGGGACCATAGGTCTCCCAGGCTCTGGGAGGTTTATAGCCTGCTACTCAACACTGGCCTAATTCAGGATGGATGGTCTGATGGTTGAGCAGATAAAACTCTTGGAAAAAGAATTTTTGAAACTTAACAGCTCTTTCTTTAAACTTCTAATCAAAAGGAAAATGTTAAAGCTTAGAGATTTTGTATGAAAAGCTGCTTGACTGTTAATTAGGTGAACATTAGGAGAAAAAAAAGAAGAAAAAAGAAAGTGGTATCCTTAGTAAATGAGGAGAAAAACGCTTGCACAGTAGTGGATCAGCAGGTAATTGAAAGATGAGAAAAAATGAGCAGGGGGAAATTCAAGACTAGGGTAATGTGATTGACCAGGAAATGCAAATTTTTTTTTTTTTTTAAAGAAAAACCTGAGTTCTTATTTTTTACAATATTTTTTGGAAATGATTGAGTTTAGGTGAAATGTAGTACATTTGGAAAGATATAACTTAAGTGGTGAGATTTAGAGCTGAAATGTGGACTCTGATCCTCCAGCACTCACCTGTTTTGCTGGGTGACCTTGAAATTCTTTCCTCCCTGTTGGTGGTTCCTGCCTGTTGGCTTGCATGACTCCTGAAATGTTAAGTCAGCACCAAGCTTCAGTCTTGCAGCTGTCTCTGATGAAGAAAGAGCAACAGCGTGGAGAGCCTTGGGAGGAGAGGCTGCTACCAGGGGTTACCTGCTGCCAGGGGTTACCTGGCACACCAGCAGGAAAAGAATGTCAACGTGCAACGCTCATGCCTCTATGGCTTATGCGTTGGAGGTTGTCACTCAGAGGCCAGTCCGCAGCCAACTCTTCCACCTTCCTCATCTCTCTTAAAGATGTGAGAGGAAGACTTACCCAGGCAGTGTTTCCGCAGTGTTTGACAATGCAATAGTCTCACAAATGAAATGAAAATGAAAACCCTTCATGCAGTCATCCATGGGATCAGCAGCATTGAAATTGTCCAGCCTACAAGCTAGAGAACATTATGTGTCTTCTTAAATGTCTCCATGGAGAGAAGCTTCGTTTTTTGTCCAGGGCAGGGGGCGGTGGGGGGGGAGGGGTGCGGATACTTTGGATCTTTTTTTAAAAGATGTCATTCTGATCATGTGACATTTTTGCTTGGAACTCTTCAGTGGCTCCCCTTTGCCTATGGAAAAAGTCCCAGTGTTAGTAGGGGTGATATTGAACATTTTAAACAATGATATGGCGTCAAAATGCACCCAAGTGCAGAACTGGAAAGGAGAGTGTGGGGTCCCAGTCCCAGACACTGTGCTTCAGTTGCTGGCTTGTGAGGATGCTCTGAAGTTCCCAGTGTAGGGACAGTGTGTCCGAAGTGGAGAATGGCATCCAGGGGGCCCATTCCAATTGATTTGGAAGCCTTTTAATTTTGCAGCGAGACACTGGAAGAAGCTGGTTATAAACTCAGCTTATTAGCTGCAGTGAAAGCATCTCCACTGTCTGGCCCTAGCCTGCTCAGGCTTGTCTGCTGCTTTTTTTCTCCGATACCCCATTCTCCTGTATTGGTATAATAATTCTAGTTCCCTGAATGTGCTCCTTGGTTTCTCATTTTTGTGCTTTTGCACATACTATTCCCTCTGCCTGCGATGTTCTTCATCTTCTTGAATTTCTGAAAAATCTCTTAATCTTCGAGGCTCTGCTCATTTACCCCCTCTCCCTGTGTCCTCCACCCAAACCAGTGTTTTCACTATACCTCCCTTTTCTGTGTGTCCTGCCTCTATTATGATGGTAGCCCTCACACTGAAATGTCAGTTATTTATTTTACACGTCTAACTCTCCATTAGCCTATGAATTAGATGTGTTTTCCACATTCATGTCCCAGGACACAGGAGGTGCTTGATAAATAACTGTTCAGTGAACCAGTGAGTGAATTATTTTGTATAAATGGAAGGCAAGAGATCAGCATTCTCTTGCAAGGGTATTTGTACAGTTGGGATCTCTCCCTCCCCCTGCCTTTTTTTCCCTCCTATAATCTCATATAGGTAAAATTACACTGCATCTTTTAATCTTCCTTCAAAGGACTTTTCTCCTCTTTCTGGTCTGCTTTGCTCTGCCTTTTTGGTCTTTATGTACTTTCTCTCCATTATTTAAAAAGTGTAAAGGCCAGTACCCAACACAGAAGACATCTAAGGTGTGTGTTGATGAATGGAACATTGGAAGGCTTGCCTTGGAGTCCTTGTGAGTCACATACACTCCTCCCAAGGCTTTCCACGAACATTTCCCACCCCCCCGCCTTTTTTTTTCCCAAATGATGATACTTCATTTCTGACTCAACTTGTCTACTCTGATGCCTGCCTGGATTATTTGTGACTTGGGCCTTGGTTGTCTCTTCCCATCTTGTACTTATCCATGTCCAGTTTTGTCCCCAAATTCTTCAGCTTGATCTGGCCTCATTCTTGTCTTTCATAGTATCTGCAGTCCTGTCTCATTTGGTCACATATTTGGATTTGAGGAGCTTATTCTAATAGAAGTTGTCTGTCTTATGGCTGGGTTGACTAGAATAGAGATTGCAGCTTTGGCAGTCTCTGCATACGTATTGTGTAGGATGTTAGTTTCAGTAGATATTCATAGTTTTGTCCCCAGAGTGTGGTAAAGCCAATGAAGTGCTGCCTTCCTATGATTTTATCAGTGAAGTAATGTGGAAAAAAATCGTGGCAAGGAGCATGGACAGAAGTTGGAAGAGCATAAGCATAGGCACTGCAGCCAGGTTGCCTGGGTTTGAATGATCTCTGCCACTTCTTAGCTGTGTGACTCTAGGTTAAGCAGGAAACTTTGTTGAGCCTAAGCTTGTTC
Source organism: Canis lupus baileyi (assembly GCF_048164855.1). Lineage (NCBI taxonomy): Eukaryota > Metazoa > Chordata > Mammalia > Carnivora > Canidae > Canis > Canis lupus. Next base: position 46,589,556 of record NC_132847.1, on the reverse strand, counting down.
ATCTGTTTCATGGTGATAATAACAGTATCTGCCTCATGGGAATTTTCTAAAAATCAAATGTGTTAATGCTTACTCATAAAGCACTCAGCACTATTTCTGGCATGTAACAAATGGTCAATGAAAGTTAACTATTATCAGTTAGTGCCTTTAAAAGATGAATTTCCTATTGATTTCTCAACAGGCATCTTTTCTTGGATGTGGTTTCTCTTTCTTCCCCCCGTCCCTAACTCTATCTTTAGCTAGAAATCTTAAGACTTAACATGTGTATCTTTTAAATGAAGGTGATAGCCTGGATCGGTCCTTTTCCAAATGATGTTCCATAGTAAAGATGTAGGATTCTGCAAAGGATCATCCAGGGGGGCTGGGAAGGCAAAAGTCCTGTGAGGTAGCCCTGGTGGGCACAGCCACACAGCCCTTCCTCACGTGTCTAAGAGAGCAAGCTCCCATCTATCTGTTTCACACAGTGGACTTTCACCCAAGTGTTTATTTAAACAAAGAGTGCTTGAAGCTGGAGAAGTTGGAACACTCCCTTGCAGCTTGAAAGTCAGTGATTTTTGAATGTAGAACATAATGATAATTTGATTTTTACCATTATTTTGTGAACGCCGAATTAATGGTTTGGGGGAATCACATTACACATTGCCTTATCCAATGATATAATAATTTAATAAAATAGATCCTAATCCTATTTAGTCAGCTTGCCTCTGTTGTTCTTAGTCTGCTTTGAGAGGACTGTCAAATTGAATTTGCTGTCCTCTGTGTTTGCCAAAGTTTATTATTTCAATTTACGACAGCAGAGATGTTATAACCTGGTCTTTTATGTACTCCGTTGTGTTAGCTCTGATATTGTGCCAATCTGCACAAGAGAGTAATTATGGAATGATGGGCCTTTCTTTGCTTTCAGAAAAAGCAATGGGCAGGCCTTTCTAAAGTCTAGAGGGGTTATACGCTGGAAGCAGAATAGGGACTGGGGTATTTAATCTGCTTTTCTTATCCATAAATACATTTAAAACCCCCCAACAAAACACTATTTAAATATTTCCTCAAAGCCACAAATAAGCTAATACCAAGTAAAACATGGATTGTATTTGAGAAAAGATGCTTTGAAAAGAGAGGGATAAGATCAAGCTCTAAGCGCATTTAATTTCATAGCCGTAAAGCGTGCAGAGCTGGGTTTGTAATGCTAGGAGAACATTCGGGGAAAGATTCAGACGAGATCTCAAAAATCTCATGTGGAGGCTCCTGTTAATGTCTACAGTCTGTTCTACAGCCACTCTGGTGGTGGATGGTTGCTGTCCTTATGCAGGGTCAGCTCTGCCTCTCCTGTGTATAATGCGCCACTGAACCCTAGTGCTTAGTTAGGGTCACCAGTGTGATCACAAAGTAAATAAATGGGAGAATCATGTCTTAATAACGCTTAAAAATGATAATGGCAACATAGGTTTGTTGTCAGCAGTTCTAGTCGTGCAAAAATTCATAGCAAAACCTGGTTTTCTCTTTTTTATTCCCTGAGTCCGATTCCTCAAGGTAACCCCTCATAATAGCTGAAAGCGGACCCATCCAGAGTTTTTCTTTGTGTAGACAAACACACTCATATGTACATACAAATATAGAAATAAATATGCACACACATAGGTGTACATAACACACATAATATAGTTTAAAAGTAGAAAAGGGATTTTCTTTTTTTACCTAATATCATTTTTTCAGTATCTTTTCATGTTATTATGTATAGATTTATTCCCCTTTAAGAATGAGAATCACACTTCACGGGGACTTTTAAACTCCTTCTGGCTTATAATAACAGCCTAGACAACGGGCAGAGATGGGGTGGGGGAAGCTTCAGCCACCACCTGCAGTCAGAGCCCTCTGCCTCTGACCCTCCTGACCTTAGAAATGGTTCTGTTTTAAGGACAGCCTCAGACCCCCGTTGTGAAAGAAAATGACCCCTTCATCGGGTTGGTTTGCCCTCCAGCCGATTGCATCAACTTCTCTTTGGGAAACGAGGGAAAGCTGTGTGCTGAGGCTTCACATCTGTCAGGGCCTGGTGGGGCGGTGGGGACCCTTGCTGCACGGGGGCAGCCTCGCCCCACTCTTCTCCCGTTAGCTCCCTGAGCTGGGCTAAGTGAGCCGTCAGTGCAGCGGACCTGACTGATTTGTTGATACACTGGACTAGCGGGGAAAGTTTTTAAACTAATTCACTTAAGATAAGGGAATGGCTTCTCCTCAAAGGCAGAGCAAGGAAAGATCCTCCACTTCTCAGTAAGCCTGTCCAGATTGTCTGCCAACCACTCGAGGATGAAATTGAGTCTAACACTACAGCATGTATTACTAAGAGTAGACTAGCCAGTAAATATTTAAGGGTCTAAGCTCAGCTTCTCCATCATTTACCTGCATTTTGTTTGGATGACAAGAAGTGGCAGAGTGCACTGCAAAGTGAGATTAGGTGCTTGAAATGCACTGCAGAGATTAAATGAGTATTTCTTGAGGCACCCTTTATTATGGTGAAATGGTAGAGGACAGATTTCCTGAAGGGTTTTCCACTCGGCTGCATGATTAAGTGTTCAGGGAACTATATAATTGGTAATACACTTTTTTTATATTCCCGTGTAAATAATTTCTTTATTTAAACTTCACAATGTGTAATATTTAAACACTTGTCAAGCAATAACTCACCGGTGGCAGAAAATTATAAAAGTCGAACAGCGGGATTAAGGGTGTTATGGCTGGAGCTGATTGATCTCTATAGTTTTCTTGAAGAGGAATCTTACTGCAGAGGTATAATTTGTGAAATAGAACCACACAGTCTCAGTAATTTGAGCAGTTATGTGGGAAACTCAGAATCTATCTCAAATTGGACTGCTTTTATTTTTTTTAAAGCAGGGTATAAAGTATGTTTTTAATTCTCTGTGCATGCATGCATGTATATAGTACAATCAGATTTTTTTTAAGTGGAAGTCAAACTCAAAAGGGAAATATATGCCTCTACCCTAATCTGTGAGATCTGTCATGGATTTAAGTATATTGCCCACGTATCAAGACAATGCCAAAGTCATTTGTGTAAATAATAACAGAAAGGAGCACTACCAATTTATCATGCATGGGGATATAGTGTGTTGAAGGAATTTACTAGGAAATCAGTATTTGTCATCACGTTTGTCATGGTTTATAAATCCCAGCCTAATTTACAAGGGTTTAAGGCCTTTCACCCAAATATAAAAAGTGACCCATTAAAGTTAACGAGCCTTCTTTATCTGGACTCATCTTTTAAATTTACCATGTGATTAAATGTAATGAAAGGGAGACGGGGGCATTTAAAATGCCAGGAGACTGCTTGGGTAAGGAATGGGGACTCAGAGGTCTGAGACCAGGGAGAACTGGATTTGCAAGTGACAGAAATAAAAATGCCACAGGAAGCTGACACTTCAACAGTATGCTACTCATAAATTTGATGGAATATTGATGGGCAAATATTTCAAAAGGATGGGGATCAGTAATAGATGGTGAGGAATTTGAGTAGAATGGAGAAAACCCTGAAGTTAGGATATATCACTGGGTAGCAGTTACATGGTTTATACCTATACTTGAGGAAGAAAAGAAAATATCATTATTGATTAAAAATTTGGTTGAATTCAACCCTGAGATCCTGTCTCCAGCCTTACCATCACACTCTGTTGCTTTGAGAACAGAAAAAAGACCACATTGCCAGAGAGATGAATGACCCAGAGGTAGACCATTGGCCAACTGGAGCAGAGAGCCATTTGGCTTACTAGATAGACACTTTTCAGAATTTGGATCATGCAGATGAATGATGATGTAGTTTACTTACTTGTAGATAAATGATAAGGTAGTTTACTTCTCTGTGAGGAAGAGCAGATATTCAGGTCTCTATACTGAATATTTTTGGGATGAGACATAAGGAAAACTCCCCCCAGAAGACCATGTGTCTTAGAAAGTATCTTATCTAACCCTGGGAATGCTTGACAAAGTCAGGCTTCACATTTTTCTCAGCCTAACTAAAATTTAGATAAATTTCTTTCTGATTATAGTCCCCTGACTTCCCTTTCCTTAGAGCATTTACTTTAGAAAGTTTGCAAGTGTAAATTCTTTCATTGTCCTCTTGAGATAATCTTCTGCAATCCAGGAATGTCTTTCTCAAGGACCTGGGAGCTATCCCTTTGAAATGTAATCAGGAAAGATAAGGCCCCTATCACCCCATGTCTGTGGGAGGATAGGAACCGAACACTGATGATCAACGATTAGGAAACACAGGTGGCCTAATCAGTGGACCACACCAAAATCTCTAGCATTTTTCTGTTAGGCCACCCCAGTTTCAAAAATCCTCCCACCTTTCAGAGGAATTGAGTTCAATTTCTATCTTATTGAAATAGTTTGAAATAAAGTCTCCCTTGCCTATTTAACTGATGTGGAGTAATTTTTCTTTCCTAGAGCTCAGTCAAGATTTGTTGAATCAAATTTGAAGAACTTCAACTTTCTATTGTCATGGATAGCATCAGTTTAGAAAAAATAAAAGTCTTTGTAAGGAATACCAATGTCGGAGGAAATGTTACAAAACAAAGCAAAATGATTTGCTAGATGGCTCACGGTATCCATTCCAGAAAGACAGTCAAATGTAGTTTGAAGAATGGGATAATATTCTCTTTTAATAACATTTTCTATAGCTAAATGGTCTTATTTGGAATAATTTAAAGTGAGTTACATTATGTAGAAGTGTCTAACAAATTGAAAATGCTCAGGACTGTTTATTAAGTGGCAAGGAATAAAATCTTTGCTGAGTGGTGCTTATTTCCTATATAATTGTTCCAATGAAACCATTCCTATGGGCTAGATCTTTGGGACTGATCTATGTCCTCAGTTTTATTGATCAAAAGCTGAGAACCAAAGAGGATGTTATGGCTATTTGGTGTAGGTCTGCAGGAACTGGAAACTGGGTTGCTTTATATCCAATCTTGAATTTTTTTTAAAAAAATTGAAGCATAGTTGACATATTATATTAGTTTCAGGTGTACAATGTAGTGATTCAACAATTCTATACATTACAAAATGCTCATCATGATAAGTATATTTGCCATCTGTCACCATACAAATTATCACAATATTATTGATTGTATTCCCTGTGCAATATTTTTCATCCCGAGGACTTATCTGAGGCTTGTACCTTTCAAACCCCTTTATCTATTTTGCCTAACCACCCCCACCACAGCAACCACCATTTTGTCCTCCTTATTTATTAGTCGGTTTCTGTTTTGCTTGCCTGTTTGTTTTTTTAGATTCCACATATAATCGACATCATATTTGTCTTTGGCTTATTTCACTTATTTCGCCTTTAGGCCCATCCATGTTATTGCAAATGGCAAAATTACACTCCTTTTTATGACAAAGTGGTATTCCATTGTGTGTATATATATGTGTATATAGTATACATTGTGTGTATATATACATATATATGTGTGTGCATATATATGTGTATATATATATATATATCACATCTTTATTCATCTACAGATGGACATTTCAGGTTGCTTCATACCTTGGCTTTTTAAAATAATGCTGTAATGAGCATAGGGGTGCATTTATATTTTCAAATTAGTGTTTTTATTTTTGAGGGGTAAATACTCAGAAATGGAATTATTGGATCATATGGAATTTTTATTTTTGATTTTTTGAGGAACCTCTGTATTTCTTTCCATAGTAGCTGCACCAACTTACATTCCCATCAATAGTCACGACAGTTCCTTTTTCTCTACATCCTCACCAACACTTGTCTTTATTATTTTTTAAAAGATTTTATTTATTTATTTATTTGAGAAAGAGAACACGAGCAGGAGCAGAGGTAGAAGCAGACTCCTCTGCTGAGCAGGGAGCCCAATTAGGGGTTGATCCCAGGGATCATGACCTGAGCTGAAGGCAGATGCTTAGCTGGCTAAACCACCCAGGCACCCCAATACTTGTCTTTTTGATATTAGCCATTCTGACTGGTGTGAGGTGATGTCTCATTGTGATTAGTCTTGTGTTCTTTTTACTCTCTTCTAGAAATTTGAGGTCTAAATTGGCGTGATATTTTAACCAGAGGGAGAAATTCAACTGACAAGACTTATGCAAAAGACAAGTAACAAAAGTGTTTAGGTGGAGAAGTATAACCTGAAGAGAAGATTCTTACTCCTTTTGGTAAATTGTAGCTACACAGAGTATTGCAGTTAACATAGCTCTTTGCCATGAAAATCTGATTTGATCCCCAAACCGGTTTACCAAGGCAAGAAATGGCTTGATTAAATGATTTACTAAAGGTCACCTGTCTGGTTAATGACAGTATGGAAACTAGAATGAGATTTTTAGTTCATCTGGTTTTTAAAAAGTCTACTTTGTGCTTATTATGGGTAAGCATTATGTTGGTTCTTGGAGAGAGAGTGAATTAAGAGAGGAATAGACAACAAACAAAAATATGTTTATGACAGTTGTGATAGGTGCAAATGCATGAAAAGTGCACTTTGCAATGAGAATTTATAAGAGGGTCATAACCTTGTCTGGAGATGGGGTCTGGATGAGGAAAGGCTGGCTCAAATGAATGGCATTTACATTCCCAGTCCAGTATCCCGAGAATCCTCATTTAATTAGGGTTCAACAACAGTGGGCTCTATACTGTGGTCTGAAGGCTGGTTCTAGCACTAGATGGACAAATGAGAAATTTAATGAGTGGTGAGATTTTTTTTTATCAAGTTAAATATATTTAAAACAAAGGTCTGTCTTATTCCTGAGACTGTCTTTCCTTATTTGTGATTTTAAAGTACCCTTTCTTTTATACAGTGATTATTATGGTAAATAAATATTTGTTTTAGTGAGTTACTTGGGGCTATAAAATTTTCAAATCCTACATCATCTCTCCCATTTTATTTAAAATATTTTTAGTTGGTGACATCCTAAGTCTGGGAACAAGTGATCTATATCCTGCTGCAACTCCCACCTCATACTTCCCTTTTATTTTATGAGTGGAGGGAAGATCTTTGCTTTGACTAACCTAATAAGTCAAAGGAATAAGATAGTGCCTTTGTACTTATGTGGGAGATGGGATTAAAGATAACGAGACACACAAACTCAGAAGCGTAATGTTATTTCAGGAAATGAGAATAAACAGAGAATTTAAGCATGTTATTTTGTATACTTGCTGGGAAGTTTCCTAGCAAGCTATCACGTCAACCTTTATATAGATGAGGGTGAGAGACAGGGCAGAAGGAGAGCGAGTTGAAATTGAAGGCTGCACTGACAAAGAGAAGGCAAAGGCTGGCTGGGTCAAGGAGAGGGAGAGCTTTCTTGATCCCTGTTGCTCTTTCTGCAGAGAATTTCTCTCTCAGTCTCTCCTCTTGGCCTTGCTTGTATCTATCAACAGATTCTGTTTATGCCTTAGCTTCAGTGAAGGCTGTTGGGCTGGCAGTATGCCCTCCCTCATTGGAATGTGTCACGGTGCAGAGGATAAAAGCAATCGATGGTCCTTCCTGGCCCCCACCCCTCCTCCTGCCCCTATAAATACTTTTATTTGCATTCTGTCACTGTGGTTGTGGCTTATCCCGTTGCATTCGCCCTTTCTAGTTGAAAGTCATTAATCTGCAAATGCAACTAATTAGCCCTTCACTGTTCCAGGAGCAGAAAACACTGCTCGCTCATCGTCCTAGTTTATTGGATGCCAGAAAACGTACACTTAAGGATCAATGGGTCTTGCCAATAGAAAGGGTGCTCTGTATAATTACACAATCGGCCCTGGTGAGCTATAAAATGAGAATTGCACAGAGCACCTAAAACTTGCCTCAGAATGGTGCACTTACTTAAACCAGTCTTATATTTCTTATTTTCCCAAGTAAGTTGTGCCCATTTTGTGAGGTGAGCCATCTCAATCCATCTTCTTGAAGAGTGAAGCACAGAAAATTAGGTGAAATTGGGTGCATTTCAGCCTTGACATTTTTCTTTTTGGAGAAAGGTTGAACTCAGGACCTCAGGGTTGGTATGAGATTGGAAAGGCCAAACCACTTTATCTTATTTTTTCAATGAGAGAAAAAGATCTTTTGATCCCGAATAAAATAAGAACTAAAATGCTTATGCCTAACCTTCTTCTTCTTCTTCTTCTTTTTTTTTTTTTTTAGTTAAAAAAAAAGGACACAACTGACTACATGCCTCCAGAGAAAACTCCTGATTCTCCTAAAAGAAAATAATTTTTCTATAGAGGTAAATGTGGAGAGTATTCCATCGCCATGATAAAAAGTCCAGAGAGGAAAAAAATGTCTAGGACACTAGGGTAGTTGAATCCCATGGATGCAAGAGCAGGTGTTGAAGGAGATTGTTACCATCACTGGCCACAGCCCTCCATTGCTCACAATCAATGCCATTAGCAGAAACCTGCATAGATTTCTGTGATGAGTCTGCAATGCGGTCTACCAGGTACTGTGAGCTGAGTCCTTTTTGGCTCTGTGCTGAGAGATGGGGTTCAAGCTATTGGTGCAGTGCTTATCTAGAACATTCCTCATCTTTATTAACTGTGTCTAGTGGTTAAACAGTTCTTAGCATAAATGGGAATGGACTTTGAAATGAGCAAGTGGAACTGTTTCTTTTCCTTAGAATATTCACAATAATTTAAGAATAGCAAACAAAGTTGGCTTTCCTTGAATAGCACCTCTTTTTCTTTGAAAAAAACAACAACAACAACCTTTTTAACCTTTGTTTTCTTTCTTTCTCTTTCTCATTCTTTCCTGAACTTTTAAGTTCAGGAATATAAAGACTGTGGTAACAGATTTAAATTTATTTTGATCTGTTGTCTATACCTCCTTAGTGTTTATCTAACCTTACTTATATCCTAAGAGTTACTATCTTAACAGAATGATAGGGAATAAGCCTCCTTTGTTCTTGAATGGGTTGTCTATTGCAGTGGTTCTTAGGATGTTTTTGCACCCCAAACCCTTTAAGAATTGCTGTCACCATGTGATTTCACTCATATGTGGAATTTAAGAAACAAAGCAAATGAGCAAACAAAGGAAAAAACAGAGACAAACAAAAACCCAGACTTTTAAATACAGAGAACAAATTGGTGGTTGCCAGAGGGGAACTGGGGGGGGGGGATTTGTGAAATAGATAATAAGAGTACACTTACTGTGATGAGCACTGAGTAAAGTATAGAAATGTTGAATCACTACACTATACACCTGAAACTAATATGACACGTATATTAATTATATTTGGATAAAAAAATTTGAAGAAACACAAAAATATATTAAAAAGCAGTTCTCTAAAAATATTGGTCATAAATAACCTTCTCTCCAGAAAATGTATACTTATGCCATTTTACTTTTGATTTTAGGGAATTCATGGACACCTTAAAGCAACTGCTTTCTGGAGTCCACGGTCCCAGATTAAAAACTTGTGGTCAAATGCAATGTCTATGAAACAGTGGGGAAATTAAAGCATATATTAGGATTTATGAATACACCATGTTGCAGAATAATAACAGATTGCTGCTTTATGGTAATGGCTAAGATTTAGTCTCAAGTTAGGCAGACTTGAGTCTACTTTCCAGCTGTGTGAGAAGTTATTTAGGTAGTATAAGCTTTAGTTATCTCATTTAAAAGAGGGTAATAACATCTACCTCAATGGGTTGCTGAGATATGCTTGGGACAATCATCTCTAAAAAAATATTAGTGATTGTCATTGTTCTTTTTTAAGATTTTATTTTTATTTATTCATGAGAGACACACAGAAAGAGAGGAAGAGACATAGGCAGAAAGAGAAGCAGGCTCCATGCAGGGATCCCGATTGGGGACTCGATCCCGGGACCCCAGGATCACGCCCTTAGCCACCCAGATGTCCCTTGATTATCACTGTTGTTAAAGATGGGGAGTGTTATTCTGGGTTTGATTAAGGCAGGGCATCCTTTCTTTCCTTGCTTGTTAGTTGTCACTGCCATTCTCTTTTGAACACTCTTGAATGCCCATCCTCTGCACCCTGCACCCCCTGCCCCAAACTTCTACTTAGCTACTAAGACTCATCCTGCTTGAAGAAATTTTGTTTCACACTTTGAAAAGGAAAGAGATTCAGGTTTTTAACAATGCTTTATGTCATGTTTTAAGGTCACTGCGGACTGTGAAACTCAAAGGAGGGGAAGGATGTTGAGTTATCTGGTGGGCAGTGTTTATCTAGAACATTCCTCAACAGGGACCTGATATTTTCCTCTTCTGCTTTCTTTTTACATACCTTGATTTTAACCATGAGCTCTTTCACTTTTTTTTTTTCTGGCCTTTCCCCTTTCTTAATTCCTTGTCAGTGGCAATTCTCTGTTCAGTTCAGTTCAGCTCAACAGATAATGATTAAGTATCTTCTATCTCCCAGCCACTGAGCTAGATACTAGGAACAGAGAAATATGTACAGTGAATCCTTATATTTGGAAGTCCTTGGAGCCTTATAGTGTTAGGCACAGTATCATCATCATCATCATCATCATCATCATCATCATCACCACTGTTGTTTACTGAGGACTCACTGAGTCAAGTATGTGCTAACCATGTTGCATACATTATTTCATTTCACTTCACTGTAGGATCTTCTTTCTAGAATCACCCATTCTTTTATTACAATAGTACAAGCATTTTTTTTGCTCGCTCTAGCCCAATCCAGCAATTCTCACTTCTCTCTATGATAACTATTTTCAGAATCTGCTAAGCCTTCTCTTGGTCAACCACTAAATGCTGATTGTCCTCCAAAGCCTGGATATGGATGGCTGTGTTTCCCACTCCTCCTATGCTTTGAAACTTACAAATAATATGACTTGCGCCTCAGTAAGTCAATGACTGACCAGTTTTCAGTTTTGGATGACTCAAAATTATTCTAGGTCAGACCTAGGAGATACAATATGATTCCAAATAATTAGGAGCCATGTAGGTCTTCTGATTTTACCAAAGAGTTTGGTAAACTCTTTTGGTAAAGAGTTTGGGATTGTTCCAGAAGCTGTAATTCGAGTCAGAATGGTGGTTAAAGCCCCACAGTTGATGAATTCACTAACTTTAAAACATCTAACATAATCTAAGGTGACATTAGAATCAGTGACCAAGTATTTTGTAACACAAAAAGAACTATTAAAAGAATCTCAATATCTTTAATATAATGTTTACAATAAACTGTGTCTACATTTTTATGGGATTTCTGCATATAATGCGAAGAAGTTGGTCATTTAATGATTTGGCTACATGATTCACAACATTTTGATATTTGGAACAAACAACCTGTTTGGCATAGCATGGGTCAGCTCTTCCTGAAGTTTTTGTGGGGAGGAGTTACTTTTTGTTTACTAGAAGACTTACAGCTGTCAATCAGATTGGAGCAGGTGCCAGGTACTGGCATTCAGTCTCAGATTCCATTGTGAAAAGACCAGGGCACTTTAGTGAAGGGAGCAGGGGATATTACAAAGGTATCCTTCCAGAGAGAAAGGGGCTTCTGATGTTCTACAGCTGTCCTTGTATATGTTGTCTGTTGTGGAATCAGAAACCTTTGTAAGCATATCAAAGGCACAAGGTGTATCTAAGATAAAGCTTTTTGAAGCAACAATAATTTGGGATTATATTTTGAGTACTTTGTATGTGCTGTGCACATTACTAGGGACTTTGCATACATAACCAGTAACACTAGCATACTATGGGGTTGATCTGGTTATTTATGTTTAATGGATAAGTAGATTGAGGGCTAGAGAAATTAAGTAACTTGGTAAAGATCATATTGTTTATAGATGGCTGGCCTTGGGTTTTGTCACAGAGTGTTTTTGTTTTTAGGATTGAATCTTTTTGTAAAGGGACATGATTCCTATCATTTTCTTACCCATTTTTTCAAAAAATATTTTTTTAAAAGGCAGGAATGGTTCTCCCTTTCTAGTACTGCTTTCATTTTGTACAGGGTGTGGTTTGAAAGTGTTTCTAGATTAACATACAGTCATTTCTCTTTCCAGAAATGGCCCAGATTAAAAATACTTGAATGTCGCTCTGTTGCAACAGACACGATTGAAAAAACGTCATCCCTTTTGCCCTGTCTTTAAGTGTAATGATTAATGCACCATTGCAGGATGATCTATGTGCCCATAGATTACTGCCTGAATCACTGTGTCTACTTTATGACTTATTGTTTGCCTGAGATCACTGAACATTTTATTTAAAGATTAAGTGGAGGATTAAAGCCCTTCTCTTCTTCTTGGCTAGAATTTTTTAAAAAAGGAAAGAAGGAAAGAAAGGAAGAAAGGAAGAAAGGAAGAAAGAAAGGGATAAAGAAAGAAAGATTAGGTAGAAAAACGACTGCATTGATGGTCAGTTAAAATTAGGCAGCTGGAATCAAATCAATCATTTGTCAGTGAGGCATATGAAAAGTTTAAGAGATGCTTTATGGCAACCAAAACCAAGAAATTGTGCTGTTATACATGGTTGATATGATCAGATATCAATATTGTTGTGTACATTATAGGGCCATAAATATGGGTGTCTTAGCAACTTGTATAATTTTGTAACATTCTTGAAAAACCACTGGAGAAGAGAAAAAATAAAATTCAGATATCCAAATTAGTAGAATTTGAGAAATACATATATTACCGATTGAGCTCCATTTTGCAATATTCTCAGTTCATGTGATATTGCAGTTGTTTTTTTCCACTGTGGCAGAAGAAGGAAAAAGCAAGCTGGTCTTTTAAATTTATTACATTACATTAGTTGCACTATAAGATTCTTTGAAGATGATTGTCTTGTGGATTCTAGTTCCAGATCAGTGGACATTTGGCTGGAAGGATTTATATTGTATGCTCAGAGAATTGGGCCTTAAATCAGTGTTACTGTAGGTTGCAGAGGGTTTGGTTTTTACAACTACAATAACTAACTCACTGGGGAGGTGTATGTGTGACCCTTTCCCGATATTCCAAGGGAAGTGTGTGTTTGGTCATCATTGCTTTAAATTCTAAAAAGCAATACAACAGAAACATTAGCTTTCCTATCACCATGCGTTTGTTTCACTTGGTAAAAGAGATTCTATATAGAAGGGGAAATAGTTGCATTAGTTTGTAATTTGTGAGAGAATTGAACTTTTGATTCCATAGAGGAGAACACTTAGATTGAATTATACCAGGTTCAGGGGACATTTTAAGCAGAAGTCTGCCTAAGTCCACTCTACATTTTTCTTTCCTTTTCTGAAAAAGCCTTTTTTTCCTAACAGCAATGGTAGAAATATCCTCTAGGAAAGACAGGATAGTATATATTTATGTTCATCCATTCATTTATTTCTTTATCCAACCATTTATTCTTCAAACAAATAAGTACCCACAAGAGCCAGGCTCCCTTTTGGGGAGTTCTCAGCTTGGTGGTAGATGGCCAGAAAGAGAATACATCTTTACCATTCTGTGTGGTAAGCACTAAGAGGTAGAGAAAATACAAAATGCTTTGGGGACAAAGAGGAGGGAATGATATCCACCAGAAGGAGGGTACATCCTTAAAGTGAGAAGAAAAGATGCTAGTGCTCGGTCTTTGTGAACTCCTAAAATTTAGCCACTGTTAGTAGGTCTGCGTGTTTGGCATGCATGGCAGGAGGGATGGAGTGTGAATCAAGATGCAGACATTAGTTAGAGCTTTGTATTGGAAGGGACCCTAGGGATCATGTGGGCTAGTCTCCTCAGTGCAAGAATCTCATAAGCCACCTTCACAGGGTCTTGATTTGCTTTGCTGATTTTTTTATTTTTTTATTTTTTAGTCTATTGGTTCTATTATAGCTCCCTGGTACAAAACAGGGCAAATAAACTGTCTCACTCAACAGGCTTTTAAATGTTCTTATTAAGCTTGTGGTTGCTCAAAACCCCTAGGCATTTAAAAAATATTATTCATATAAGAGGTTGCAAGCCTTTTCTGCATCCTGTTTGTGCAATTGATTGTTTTGAATCTAAAAGTAGGACTCTGCATTTATTCCTTTAAAATTCTATTGATTTGGTTTTGCTTTCATGTTCCAGTTTAAAGATCATTTTAAACCTGCATTCTGACGTCTCTCATATTAGCTATTCTGTCCCAGTCTATGCTATTTGTAAACTTGATTAATATGCTGTCTATATCTTTACCCAGGTCATTGATAAAAATGCTAAAGAGATAGGTAGGAGGACAGAGCACCAGAGGATTACACATCGTCTCCTTTGGGGTATGATTGTTTAACTAGACAGGAGTCAATTTAGACACCCAAGCTCATTGCCTTGGTATAGGCAGGTGACCATCTGGACTGGTTTGTGCAGGAGTGTCCCCAGTTTATGTGGTTATGTTTTGGTGTACACGCAAAAGTATTCTGCTTTGGCTGAAGAGTATTATGGTTAATGATATTCATGAGCTCTTTCATACAATGAAATGAGAGTTACTTGCCAAATTTGTTCTTAATCTCATTGTTCCCAGTATTCATGCATTTTTCTAAATGTTTTCAAATAATCCAAGATCTTTTTCCTTCTGCTTTTGGGAAGGAAATTTAAATTTATGAACCTGTGATGACAGTTTTGGTTTATTGTATACAGTATGCTAGGTATCCAAGTGTTTTACAAGTTTTATCTCATTTAATCTTCATCATAACTTTGTGAGGTAGGGATTGGCACTGCTATTTATAGGTAAAGAAAGTGAGTTATCATGGGTTAAGTAACTTTTCCAGAGCCTCAGAGCTAGTAAGAGATAGAGACAGAATTCAAACCCAGGCAGTTGGAACTCTAGAGCCCTTACTCTGTCCTACTAACTTTCTAAACTTAGTTTTATCCTCATTTGAAGCCTGCGACACCAAAAAAAAAAAAATAGACATGAAAGAAGCGGAGTTCAAAAATACTCCTCCTCCTTGAAAATCATTTAAAGTTAGGCAATAAAGTAAAGGTAATATAAATTTTCTAGGGTGCTAGCAGGAATTGATGGAATTACACAATTTAAAGGACAAAGCTAAGGGACACTTCTCAATGCTTCTGACAAATGGGCCGTAAAAGTGCTCAAAGACCACTATGGCTCAGAGACATTCTTCTAGCCCTTGAACTTCTCTGGCTCCTACAATAGCTTACAACATTTGCTATCACTTTTCTGTGGCCCAGGGAGGAAGGGAGAAAAAGACCACAATGGACCTAAAATGACCCTTCTGGGTCACTTCTCTTAGAAAAGTGATCAGTTTCATATCATGAGAATGTATGAGTGCCTACAATACCAAAATGTTTCAAAGTAAAACAACAACAAAAAAGCGTTCCTGAGTCATTTCATTCTTTTTATATTCTTATTTTTCCAATGGCTGGGGCAGGATAGTGCTCAGTAAATGTTTGCTGAGTGAATGAACAAATCCCCTCCACAATTCTACGTATTTTGGAGTGGGGAAGGAGGAAAGAGTGGGGTATATCTTCACAAAGGCTCTTTGTCTCTTTTGCATTTTAGTTCAAAATGCTCAGCTCTGCAGTTTCTTATACATGAAGCTTTTGGAGGATGTCACTTACCAAGGGAGGGACACCCCTTCCTCACCCTCTCCAAGCACGTTCTTCATTTCAAGACATATAACTTACTTATTACGTTATGTTAATGAAGGTACAGCCCGTGGTTTAGAATTTGCCGTGCTCTGTGAAAGGCAGAAAGAAAAGAAGCCTATAAATACGAGGAATCTGGACCAGAGAACATTTTATTACAAGACTCGCTCCTTTCTTAAAGACAGTAAACATGATGAATTTCTCTTTGCAACTGAATTTATGAAGATAGATGATTCTCTTTGTGGTTGTTTTAACTGGGTTTGCCTCGCGGTCTGGAGCAGAGTTGCAAGCCCACACAAATACATTTATTGCCATCCCTAATGACAGGATACAATGTCTTCTGTATGACTGAGTGGGACTTATGAAAATGACATTGCGTTTTTACCGTAGGGATGGAGGAGGACTTGTCTGATTTCCGTGTTTTAGCAGAGAGGCCTCAGTATTTTTTGTCAGGGAACCCTCCGACCGCCTGGAATCTTGCTTCTGCTACAACTTTTCTATAGTCCCCTTTTCAGAGTCAGACTGAAGAAAAAAAAATCTTTTGTTGAGACTTTTTCAAATACCAACCCAGGAATTGGTGGCAGAGCTTTGTGTTTGATGCTCACACGTTCAGCTCGCACTGGCTTTCTGCTGAGCTGACACAGAAGGGAGAAGTGAAAGGAAGGGGGGGGGAGGCGGCAGGAAAGGGAAATGGAAGGTTTCTGAGCTCAGTGTTTAAGTGTCTTTTTCACTCAACGTGCAGTTCAAGCTCGAGCGCACATGCACAGCCGCACAAGGGAGCTAGCTCCACTTTGCTAATGATGGCAGAGCGCATCATTGGCTATGCACATCACAGAAGAAAGCCATTCTGCTTAGCTCTAATTCCATCAGGATCATTTACCTTTTGAAGGATAGAAAAGAATGAATTGAAGATCAGAATCATCAGCCTTATTTGGCTTCATCTAAGATTTATGGCAGCTGCTTTCAAGGGCAACTGGAAAAAGCCAACTGCGGAATTCACATCTGTACCATTTCTTGTCTTTCAATATTTTATAAATGTTACGAGCAAAGTCAACCTCTGGGGACATTAAAATTAAACAACCTCTATCCCTCCCCTATATTGGAATGAGAGCATATATCAATAATCGCTATATTTAACTACTCTCATCTGTAACATACCTTTTAGGATTAGCTGTCTTGGAAGCCTACCGTTAGTTTACTATTCATTTACCAAAGGTTATTATAATGTGGGATCCGTGTCTTTGTGATGACAAAGGCATTAAACTTTGATTTAAATTGTTAATAATACAGTGCCCATTTTTGCCAGCTTTAGACTTGAATTTATTTTTTTTAAGCAAACATTTAAGGGATATCAACCAACATTTGAAATGAAGATATATTGTTCTTAATTTAAGTGCCTTGATGTGCAGCCAAAGAAAAAATTAACATATATATATATATATATATATATATATATAATTTCCCAGGAAGACATTTGCTGTGATCTCTGAGGAAGTAAATAAGGTTGCTTTGGTTTCTTTAGATGCTTTGATTAGTTTTGACAGCAAGAAATATATCTTGCATCCATATGATAAAAGACTACAATATAACTGAGGCTGATATAGTGGCTCACAAATTATCCCAAGGATCAAGTACAGTGGACAAAATTGATAAGGCAAATTAGTTTTCTATTTGCAAGGTGTTCAAGAGCTCTAAACTTCTCTTTTCATCATAAAATGCTTATTCTTAAAGAAGTCCCAAATGGAGTAGCTCCTATGGATCTTCTTAGTGACATCGTTTATTATTTACAACAAATGAACGTAGCATCAGCCTTTTCCAGCTGACTCTGCTGATGTCTTAGCTCTCAGCTGTGATGCTCCTGGTCACAAGAAAGGTAAAATGTCAAATGTCAAAGGGAAACGGATGTGACCTGAGTAAATGAAACCTGTCATGAGAAGTGCTTATTATTGAATGAGTAGCTATTGCTGGAATGAATGGTGGAGCCAGAGAGATACAGGTTCAAATCCAAGTTCTGCCATTAGCTGGGCCATCTTGGGCAAGGTATTTAACATCTCTGATGTTAAGCTCATATCTTCTCTTGCAAAATGGAGACAGTTTCCTCTTACAGCAGCTGTGAGAATGAGATGCTTTAATGTATCTATTACCAGTGTTTGATGCATAGAAGGTGCTAGATAAATGTTTTTTTCCTAACCCCTTCTCATTAGAATGAAATATGATATTCACAAAATGGTTGTAAATATCTGTTTACCTTTAGGAGTATATTATTTAAGATACTTAAATAGAAGGTTAATAGTATAATAATTACTCCTGAGTTCGGTCCTGTATTATGGATATTGCTGTCACATTCACAGATATGTAAAATGGAGAGATGGGAGAAGGAGATTGGGAGCCCCACTTGTCATCCCCTCAGTTCCTAGGGGCATGTGACTTAATTGGGGTACGTCAGTATTGGGATGGAGTCTTTAGCTTTAGCCTGGCGTTCTCATTCTCCCTTTGGCTTCCTCAGCCCCAGACACATGTTCTTAAAACATGCCCTGTTCCTTTCTCTCTGCTCCTGAAGTCTTCCACTTACTGTTTCTTAGCCCTGAAATAAGTTTCCTCCTAGTGTTAGAACAATTGGCTTCTCATCTAAAATATTAATTCCTTGAGAGAATTTTCCCCAGCATTCTAGCTAAGACGACCCTCTCACCACCATTTCCTGTACCATAGCAACTTGTTTATTTTATTTTCTCCCTTATCTACAGCTGCAATTATTGTTTTTGTTTGTTGTCTTCTTCCCGGCTCCAGCTACTGTGCATGGGTTGGTGCACGGCACAGAACAGGTGCTCAGTAACAACAATGGTGATCCTTGTGACAGTAGATTGCACTTAAGTATCTCTTCTGATTGCCAGCCACCATTCTTTGCATAGATGAACTATTGAATCCTCCTCAAAACCCTAAGAGATGAACACTGCCATTTGCCCATATAAATAGACCCAGAAACCGAACACAGAGGAGTTACGTGAGTTGCTGAAGGTTAGACAACTGGTAAACTGAATACGTGAGTGGATGTGTGAATTCTGACCACAAAAGCAAACTTCTCTTCCGCTTCAGCTTTTAGGGAGACTTTCTTTTTAAAAAATTTTTGAGAGAAGGCAGGCATAAGCAGGGGGGAGTGGCAGAGGGAGAGGGATAAGCAGGCTCCCCCACTGAGCAGGGAGCCCAATGGGGGCTCAATCCCAGGACCCTGGGATCATGACCTGAGCTGAAGGCAGACACTTAACCAACGGAGCCACCCAGGCACCCCTTATGGAGATTTTCTTGCCTTGTACCAATTAGGACTTTGTCTCTATGTAAATCTGCAAATAATCATAGTTTCATCTTTATCACTGAGCCCCTCTCCTGTGTCCTCTGCCTTTGCTTCTCCCCACCCCTTGCTGCCTTGTAAGTTGGCACTTGGTTTCTGCAGCTGTTAAGGAGAGATGGGGACTGAATTATATCTTACTTAGGTCATTCATACAAGAAAATATTGTGATGCTCTGAGGTGTGTTTTGGGGGATCACTTAGAAGACCTCAGTTGGTGGTGTCAAGGCTCTTGAGAGAGGGGGTGTAAACACAAATTATTGGTCCTAACCTATGCCTTGTGAAAGGCGCATACTCACCAATACCTCAGTTGTGCAAAGCAGCCATGGGATGACACAGATATTTTCTATTTTAGGGAAGTTTATTTACAGCTGAAATAGTTTTCATTTGCACCACAGGAGACACAGACATTGCTGGGATCTCTATATCCCTTTGTTTATACCCTGAGTGTCACAGACATTATTTCCCTTTATTGAAACTCCGTGGCCTTCCTTGAACATCAGCCATGGCACTCTGTGGTGGCAGGGTGTCTCTGGGGGGCTGCCGGCGGTGTGTGGGCAGGCGGCCTTCACATGAAGTACCTTAGACTGCTGTGCTGGAAAGCCAGCCTGCACTTTCACACTCTGCCTCCTCCTGTCGCTGTTGGCTGTCACTTCGCCAGCTGTCAGGTGTCCCAGCTGCTGTCATCCCCTGCCTTACTTTACACCCAATTGTCAGAATGATGGCTTGAGGGTGGATCCACTTCTTTTCAGGAGTTAAATATGTGGACTTTATGACAGTCATTTTCCACATGGTAAAAATTTTTTTCTTTTTCTTGCCTTTAAGTTCTAGATGGTTAGGATGACTAGAAGTGTGGATTCTAGGTAATAAATAGGATGCTAGTTTTTCTTTGTGCAATTCTAAGTTTTAAAAATTGTAATTGGATACTTTATGATTATATTAATACATACTTTTAATACTTATATATTGATGCATTTAATCCATAAATATTTATTTCATGTCTGCCAAGTGCTGGGCGGGGTGCTAAGCCCTGGAGTTCTAATAACGTTGAGCAAAACCAGGTGGCTTTTATTTTTACCTTTGCGGAGCTACTGAATGGAGAGGCAGGGAGACCATCCAATGAACGCACAAATGTAAAGTTGTGACTCCCATAAGGCATACAAAGGAGAAGGTATACTATGGGAATCCAGCCTTTTCAAGAAGGTTTGTGGGGGAGGGCTTCCCTAAAGTAATGATTTTGAGCTAAACTGTGAAAAATGAATAAGGAACAGTGAGGCTAAAATATATGAAGTGCCTTATCCCTTTTCAAAGAGGTTTCCTACCCATTATTTCATTTTACTCTCCCACCAACCCAGTGAGTCCTTTTGTCAGATGATGGATGACGGATGACTCAGGTGTCATGAGAGCTTTTGTGACTTGTCCCAGGTCACACAACTAGCAAGGAGTGGAACTGGGACCGAAGGCCCATCTTTTCACTCTTGAAGTGGGGGGAACAGATCTCGGCTCCATTTGTACTCCTCTAGTTTTTACTTGTCTTTGGCTGTGTCCACTGTTAAATGGTGACTGGTAGTGCTTGTTGCACAGAGCTGGTGAGTGGGTAAGAATCAGCAAATGTCCATCCTTTTCCCTTGGTGTCCTTCTGCTGTGACCACTTTCTGTCTCCTTTCTAGCACCCTTGGCACGCACTGCAGGAGGGAGGCATCCTGTGATGAAGGCCAATTTTTGCAAATCATCCCTATATTCTATGTGTATGTTAGTTCTGGCAACTTTACACAGATACATGTGCTTAAGGCAAATACATCCTTCTTGCTATATCAGGACACAGGGCATTGTACATTTATTCTTAGGTATCTAAAAACTGAATTTGCCTAATGCAGAGAGTTGGCTTTCCGGGTAACTGTTGGGAGCTGGCTCAGGCCAAGCCAGGGCTGATGATTTTTGTTCTCAGTGGCTTGCAGAAAGTCACAGTTAAATTAATACTCAATTTTAGCAACTAACTCATCCCAGCCATCTGTGTACATCTACTTCTTCATTAAAACGTATCTTTGATCATTACATTGTATGGTTTTGCATGTTGTAGGACAGGCTACTTTTGGGAAGCAGGCAGCTTATTTTGAAAGAGAAAGCATGGGTGGCAGAGCGAGAGTCCTGGTTTTGAATCTATCCTGCAACACTTACACCAGATGAGTGGCCTTGCTTATTTAGCTGTTCAATTTCTTTGCTTCTCAGCCTCCTTGTCCAAACAATGTGGTCAATAACAGCTTCTTTTGTATAGTTTGCTAGGTAAACAAGAGAAATAAGTGAGAGAGAGAAACACGGGAAAGCATCCTCTTCTGTAAAGCAGGGATAATAATTGTACTCGTAGTGTGGTCGGAAGGGTTAAGTGGGGTCCTGTTTATAAAATGCTCAGTGCAGGGTCTCATAGATGATAAATGTCAGCTGTTCTTATGATGGCCCAGATATTATGCTAAGGGTTAGAGGGCTAGAAAGGGAGCAAGATACATGCGTTTGTTTGTATGCCTGTGTGTGTGTGTGTGTGTGTACTTATGGATGTGTGTGTATACCTGTGTGTGTGTACACGTGTGTGTGTGTGCGCATACTTATGGGTATATGTATGTGTACCTGTGGGTGAGTGTGTATGGAGGGCGTGTGCATATATATTGTGGTTATGTGTTTACTTATGGGTGTGTATGTGTGTACTCATGGGTACATGAGTGTATACCTGTGTGTGGGTGTGTACTCATGGGTACATGTGTGTGCACCTATGGGTGACTGTGTGTACCTGTGGGAGTGTACATTACAGGGATAAGTTTGGATGTGCTGAGAGAACGGTGCAGGAAGCATGGTTCAAGGACAGCTCTGAGTTCTGAGCTACTATTTACTATCTTACTTGGGTAAAGAATGTCAACCTTGAGCAGTGTCTTCCATCTAGAATGTCACTGGGCAATGTCAAACTTCTCTGGCAGGAGTTCCTTTCCTTTCCTGATTAGACTTTAGGACTGAATCTGCAACCATTTTTCTTCTTTCAACTCACCTCGAATACTCTATATGGTTAGTTTTCTTGTAAAACCAAAACGAGTGCAAATCATTCCACAGAGCAGGGATGTGCCAATGAGCTTTTGATGGATGGCATTGGGACAAGGGTTCTGATCACTTGCAACATTGCTGATGCAGCCTCTGAGGTGGGTGCAACCTGGGGGAGGAGATGAGGACTCGTCACTTCTGATGCAGTGTGACAAAAAATGACAGGTGAGGCAGAGACAGGGCCCAAGGGTGGGGCTGTGCAGGACACATGGGAGAGTGCTAGTGAGGGGAGGGTAGAAGCTCGTATATGGTGAGAACAAGGGGGTTGATGTGAGGACAGTGCCTGGATACTATGCAGAAGGTGCGGGATGAATTAGAACGCTCATTTGGTTAAAGAAAAATAGACTACAGTCTTGTGGGGGAAGGGTATCATGGTAACAGTTTTCTAAACCTGGAAAATACTCAGGTATGTTTTCCTGAAGCCTGGCATTCATGGGAGGCCTCAAGCCATTCAGTGATTACCTGAAGCTTATGTCTTTTTATTAAAAAATAGTGACATAAGCAATGACAGATGAGGAGTAAAAGGATGGAAAGAATTGTAGTTGTTTTTTGGGTACTTATTTACTTAAACAAAGCAGACTAAGTGGTGTAAAGACTCTGATATATCGTAGATTTAGATCAAAACCTATCCATCCATCGATCCATCCATCCATGCATTTATTTAACAAATAGTTATCATGTTAAATGAGGGTGTGTATGTTACATTTTGCTGCAAAACTAGGGGCAGCAGGATCCAATGCATGAAAAATGAGGCAGGGAGTTTTCGGTTGAGGGATGGAATGAACATTCTGTCTTGGGAGAAAGTGAGTTCCTCGTCAATTCTTCCTTCCTTCACTCAGTAAAGGTTTCTGTGTTCCCTTCTATGTGCCAGGTATTTTTCTGGACACTGGAGATTTAGCAGTGGATAAGACACACCCAGTTCTACTCCACAAGAGTTTATATTTCAGTGGGGCAAAAATAAAATAAATTGCATTCTTGGTAAATGCTATAAAGTCAGATGAGGGAGTGCAGTGATGGGGGAAATAGGGGAACTGTTTTAGAAAGAGTGATCCTGGAGGTCTCCTAAGAAGGTGGCATTTGAGTAGAGTCCTAAATGCAGGGGTAGGCTGCAGAGAAAAGTGTTCAGGTAAACGGAATGGCAGGTTTAATAGTCAGAGGAGGGAAAGACCTGGACAGGTTTGAGAAATAAAGTCAGCATGGTTGGGAGGCAGAAGGGGAAGGTGAGAAGTCCGGATCGGGGTCTGGGGCAAGATATGGTAAAGTCTTGCAGGTCATACTGTGTGATAGGAAGAAACCCCTTGAGGGCTTTCACGCAGGGTGATGATAAAATCTAACTTCTGTTGTAGAAGATTGTTCTGGTTGTTGTATGGAGAATGGTGAAATAGGGAAAAGTGGTGCTTTTGATTCAGTTCTGTTCACTTTCTTAAACTTTAAGTAGACATTTCTTTTTTTCTTATAAGACACCAGATAATACAAATACTGCATTATTTTCTATCCTGTAGAATCTGAAATATTTCAAAAACTCTTTCGAACTTGAACTAAAGTTATTACTAATTTAGCTGGTGATAGGTCAGGTCAAACTATGTATTTAATAGTATATAGGAAAATGATAGTTCAGTCTGTGTAAGAAATGATAGTTCATCATTAACTAAACCTATCCTAGATATTATCATATTTTTTTGGTTATGAAATTAATTACTTTGCGTAACAGATAATAATAATGATAATAGTTGGTACCACTCCAACTATTTTGGGCTGGGCATGGTTCCAAACATTTTGAACTACTTAATTCTCACAAAAATCCTTTGAGTTAGATACTAATAGAGTCTTCTTTTTATGATGAGGAACTTGAGGCTCAGAGAGGTAAGGCATCTTGCCCACAAACACACAGCCAGCCAGGATGAAACCCTGGCAGGCTGGGCCGGGACCTATCTTCTATACTACCCCTGTACGTGAAGAGTGCCACTAGCCAAAAAAGATGCCAAAGTGCAGGTCGCTCCATGAGGATTGCTTCTGAAATTTCTTTGCTGTGCCCAGGCTCAAGTCAAAGCCTGGCACCTTCACTTGGGCTTCAGTCCAGGCCTGCTGCTATGAGTTGGAAGAGAAATGGCTGCAGGCACCACACCCATTTCCATCACTCTGACTCTTCTGGCTCTTGTGCCACAGCTTCTGGCCCTGTTCATGGATGTCAGTTTCAAGCTAGTTTCCTCCTGCTCCCAGTACAGGTCAGCACTGTGGTCTGGCTGCTTGGAAAGGAGTGGGAGGGCCTAGCTTGGCCCTGTGGTGCTGCCTCTTCTCCTGGGGACAGGAAAGAGGGACAGAGAGCTAGAAATCCCTTCAAGTGACTACTGACAGACCAGTGAAAGGGATCCTGGTGCCATGGGACCTTGGCTCAGGTGGTTCCATCAAGTTCCTTTTCATGCTGGTGGCCTCTGCTGTCATCTTTGTGATTTTTGTGGGGTTTTAAGGGTTTCTTTGAGGAGGTTTTCAGCTTCACCCTAGACTCTGCTGTCACCAGAGACCTCTCTGAGGGCACTCGATGTCTTTTGGGGATGCACTATCATGAGATTTGCTTGCCTTTCCTTGCAGCCCTGTACTGAGGTTGGGATGGTGGTTGTGGGTGGTGGTTGATCTGTCTGTCCCAGTGCTTCACAGGAAGCTCTGGAGGGACAGGTGATCCCAAGAGCTGAACACCTTCTTCAGAATGCAAGGAGCTTAAAAAAAAAAAAAAAAAAAGCTTTGGGCCTTATTTATAATACAAGGACGACAGAAAATAAATTCTCCCCTTTGACATCCTGATAAAGAATTTTGCTCACAGAGGTTTCTTTTTTTTCCTTTTCTTATCTTTTCAAAAAAAGATTTTATTTATTTATTTGACACAAAGAGAGAGAGTACAAGCACTGGGAGTGAGAGAGGGAGAAGCAGGCTCCTTGCTGAGCAGGTAGCCTGATTCGGGGCTCCATCCCAGGACCCCAGGACCATGACCCGAACTAAAGGCAGACACTTAGCCAACTGAGCCACCCAGGTGCCCCTTCTTATCTTTTTTTTTTTTTTTTTAAACTAAAAAGCCTAAATTACCGAAGGTATTCAGTAAGATGAGCAGATCTAGAGCTGGAGGAAAATTTATTCTGGGGTCTTTTTATCATTGTTATTGTATTACTCAATGTTTTCTTCATAAAATGTGAAAGCTTCCTGTTTTTCATCTCTGCTATCTGTGAGGTAAATCATGGAGTGTGTGATTAAAACAGTCAGCAACTCTGCTTTCCTTTGGATTATAGCCTGTGCCACCAGCTCCAAGAGGCACCAGATTGTGATACTTTGGCTCTTTGAATCTCCGTTTTTCCTGAAGAATTCATACAAGATCTTTTTGACTTCTGTTTACCGTTTTGCTGCTCGGATTGGAGATCCATGGGTCACCCTGGGTGCCAATATAACCTTGCTCTGACATGACCATCAAAAACCAACTGTGGTCCCTCGATGTAGAGACTGGGGCCAAGCATACAGGGACAGGAGATGATTCTCTCACACTCAGATTCATCCAGGCACAGAGGAGAGAGTGCTCAGTGTTTTATCCCAAAATACAGGGGTCTTCCTTCCTGAACCACCTCTCCTCCACCCTGTGTGGTTCTGTTGTGACAATCTTTGGTGGTGCTGGGGGCTGATGTATACCACAAACGGGGTCAGAGTCGTTTTCCCTGAGACTGCTCTGTTTGAGTGATGGTGGAAGACTATTTTGTGCTTTTTTGAGGTCGAGATGTGAGGGGTGGAGATGTGAGTTCTCCACTGCTGATTGTCATTACCCCTGCCATGTGGAGATAGTGTATCTTGAGAATCAAGCCACACATAAAAGGAAGGATAGCTGAGAGGCAGAGAGACATACTCAATGACATTGTTTAAGCCCCTGGATCCAGCAATGCCTGAAACCTCCTAGAATTCAAGTTGTGTAAGTCAACCTACTCCTTTTCTCTATTCTTGGGGTACTGAAGTTATATTTCTGTCATTTACAACCCCAATGTCTTAGAAGAGTACTCTGTAAATCATGACTAAAAAATTTAGAAAAATCCGAAAATAAGGGAAAGCAAATGAAGTGATCATTCACATCTGAAAAGGAGATTGTGTTTATGTATTTTTCTTCATGTCCACTGAATGCAAAAAGCGGAAGTTGAGATATATATGTTCAACATAAGAATGTATTTCTGGAAATGAATGGTTATTATATGTTAAGTCTCCGGGAATGGCTGGAAATGGGTTTCCCATTCTTAAGTCCAGCCTGCTTTGTGCAGTGTTGCTTGAAAACAAATGACAGATTACTTCCTAAATCCCTTACAACCATCATTTCCTCAAAATAGTACTGTTTGTGGCGGCACTTGACTTAAAAGCCCTCCCCACACACCATCTATTTGTTGCACACAGTGAAGCTAATCCTGGGCTAGCCCTCAGGTTTCTGTCTGCTTCATCAGCTTTCTGTGACAGGTAGAAGATGGAGAAAAACAGCTGGGTGTGTGTGTGTTGGGGGGGACAAAGGGGCTTTGCTCCGCAGAGGGGCTCCCTCCAGCCATGAACAGGTGGAATCTTTATGTCCCGTGATTAAAGAGGCCGACTTAAAGCCCATCTCACCACATGCAGCTCAGCTGGGAAGGAAAATGGTGCAGGCAGGGATGTTTTTCTTACTCTGGAGCCCTGGTTTTGAAAGAAAAGAGTATTGGAGTTCTGAAAAATACTTGGAGGCACTGAGGGGCGGGCGGGGGAGAGGGGGAGACAGAAAAGCAAGGCTTGCTTTTGGGGGTGGGGAGAATGAGGGCACCACTGGACCTGGTGTTGGTTGATCTTTCCACAAGATGGCACCCCTACGTCTTCATTTTTGCTCTAGTTTCAGTCTTGAGGAAGCACTTGTTCAAATCATCACAGAACAAATGCAATCTTGACTTAGGTTTCATAATTTATGAAGCTGACTTCATGTCCTACCTTGAATCCTGTGTTACCGTGTTTCAGACAGAGCTCTTTTTACTACGGTATCATTATTATTAACGTGGGCCTGCCTCTTCCTCCCCCTTTCCTCCAGGCGCTGCTTCAGCCTCTGAGGCTTGACTCACTCCCCCAGGCGTCAGGGAAGCAGCCGGGGGTACAGCAGTGATTCTCAAACTAGTGGTGGTGCTGGACCAAGTTTGTTAAAATTTCCAATCTGTTGTGGGCCGACATTATCATTAAATGAAATAAAAATGAATACAAAATTAAACTTAGAAAAATTAAATTAAAAAGAAAAGCTAAATTAACAAGGCATACAAAATACAAGCCCTATCTGATTACTTATAGTTACAATAGGCACAAAATTAACATTTTAATAAATATTATCAAAACAAAATAACATTGGAGAAAAGGTTTGCTAAAAACTGTATGGTTCTTAAAAGTGCACAGATAGGAGATTAATATAAGGAATCATTATTATACTTGTAAACTTTTGTGTCTCATAATCACAACTAAGTAATAGCAATTCCCTCATGTTAAGCTACCAATGTGCACACTTTGAATTAACCATGTGCAAAATATGAAGTTTCTTTGTATGAACACACTAGCTTGCTTCTTGCTTACTTTATCTAATCTAGGTTGGGTTGAGGCAACACTATTTATATGAGATAATGTATATCCCAACTGTTTCTATGTTTTGTATTCATAACACTCATAATAGGAAAACTAGGGTATAATGAAAGAAAAAAATTACTTTGGAATAATTGGGAGGAAAACGAACTGTTTCTGACTTTATTTTTTCTCTCATCCTTTCCCTGCTCCATGAAAAGTTGCCTTTTCTTACTGTGATGTACCTTTCCTTCAGTGTCCTTGTGCTTTTACCTCCAGTAGCCAGTACTTGGGACCCTTCTTGGCCAGTTTCTCCATAGGGCAGGAAGTGTTGAGGAGGTTATGTCTCATCTCCCAGATGGCCCTGACCATGACCAGCAGGTGCAGCTGTAGGAAGGCTCCAGCTTTCTCTAAGCTGGGACCACTCTGAGTATAATCAACCCTCCAGAGTTCTCCTGAAGGACCAGGTCCAGGCTGTCTTTCACCAAAAAAGCCTTGCTTGCTTTCTTTCCCTTTTTCTGTCCTGCTTTCCTTCTTCCTTACCATTTCTTTTTCTGGGAGTCCTTCCTTAATAAAGCACATGCCCATCAATTGTTGTCTTAGTGTCTACTTCCAGGGAAGCCAGCCTAAGGCAGTATCAGATTCAGAGTATTTTAGAAATAAGCATGGCAGACCATAAAAATGTCTTTATATGTTTTAAGTCTTTTGCTTTCAGAGTTACTGATGTCCCATTATTGGTAGCATAATCCAAATGACCACTTTGGGATATAAATGAACCTAATTTAACTTCCTTGGCTTTTTAGGAAATCAGATAAGCCAGAGATATTTAATGTACCAATTTTCTTTACAACATATTTGGAAACACTTGTCATAGACATACTCCGTTTTACATAGAACTGTGCATTTTTTCCCTTCCTGGTTTTCAATTAATCTAAACCCAATCATTTACCCTTAGAGAAGATAAATGTAAAAGCATCCTCCCTTTACAGGCCTGAGGTGTGACTAAAAGAGATTTTAGATTTTCTCCCCCTCTGGATATTTCTCAGAGAGCATCATCTACATTAATCTGTTTTAGAGGATACCCTCCCCAGAACCATTCTGATATGGTCACTTGTCACTTAGCTTCACTTAGAATTACACAGTATGACAAAACATAACAAATTTAAACTAATTTGGAGGAATGCTGTCATGAATTAGTGAAAACAATTAAAGAGTATTAAAAATGGAGAGCAATTTTATTGTTGTCAGGTAAATATGTGCTGTCTTGTCAATGATCCTGTATTGTAGACACCTATTATGCACCATGTGTTTGCATTATCTCATTTAGCTGTCAAAACCATTCTGCAAAGGAGGTATTTTTCTTCTCACTTTTTAAAGACCAGATGAGGCATGGAGAGATTAAACACCTTTTTTTAAGGCTCGCAATTAGTAAACAATAGAGCTAGCATTTGAATCTAGATCTTTCCACCAAACCATGCTGCCTCCACAGTTCAACAAAATTAGCTAAATATTAGTGTACCTCATCAGCTTTAAGGAAGGGTCAATAACTGTGTGTAATTTGACATACTCATTTAGTATGCAAACAGTATTGTTAAAGTGCTTGTAACGCTTTAAAGAAAAATAACAGAAATCTCCCGGCCATCTTGTTTAATGGCAGTAGCTACCATTTATTGTTTCAGGCACCTTACGTTCATGTCTACTTTAGTTAGCACAAGAATTCCAAGATGGGTAATAACATTATTTTATCTATGGGGTGATGGTGAAGCACAGAGACTTTAGATAATTTGTGCAGTGCCGCACAGATAGCAAAATGTGGACCTTGGGCCCAGGAACCCATAAGTTCAACTGCTCTGCTCTTTGCTGCTAATGCTTAACTGGAACTTCCTTAGGGGGAATGTAAAGGTGACTGTGAGGTTAGCTAAACTGGTGGGTGGGAATAAGTAAGAAGGAAGTTAAGACTTCTTTAAAGCATTTTGTTCCTTGTTGATGTCAAGTAGGTCTAGAAAAAGAGGAAGCAAAGCCAGAGATATGACAGCCTCTTGGCTTGATGTTAAAGGGATGCTTTTGTTCTTCCTCCACCATTGCAGTTTTCTCACCAGCTTCGATTTCCTTCCTACTGTTCACCTGTAAACAAAACCACTGTTCCCCTTTTTTGGAGTGGGTTACCCAGAAACTCACAGGGTTCATCAGAGCCAGGTGTTTCTCTGCACCTGGTGTGTCTGATCTGCAGAGCAAAGGGATTTATAGACAAACACAACAGGACTCATTGTAGACTACACAATTAATCATTCTAGGTTTCTGATTTGCTCTCGAAACTTGCTATGTTCCTGTAATGGGAAAAAGACAGCTCCATTTATCACACTGCACCTCATGCTGCTCCTTGGCACCTTCCCCTGGGTCCCTCACCATCCCCAAACTTCTGAAACATCTGCTGTGGGTACCATGGCGGGGATTTCTTCACATTCCCTCTTACACTTGCCTTCTCAGCATCCTAGTTTAAGCTCTCCTTTTGTGACCAAAGGCTAAAAGGTCAGTCTTCTCTGCAGAGATGAACAATTAGCAAGTTCATCACTTATGGTGGCATTCATTGTTCTTTGCCAAAGATTACATTTTTGTGTATGATACATTGCCTGATGTTATCAAAAGAGCACTGGATTGGGAATTAGCTTTGCTGGATTTTTTGTTTTGCTTCTTCCATTAATGATTTGTCTGGGCTTGAGTGAACTGCTACACTTCTCTGGACTTTTGTTACCTCATTAATGATGAATCTAGGTTGGATCAGTGCTTCTCTACCTTGGATGCACATTAGAATCACATCAGATGCACAAAATACTAATGCCCAGGTCATACCTCAGACCAATTAAATCAGAATCTCTGGAGAAGCAGGAGCCTTGACATTGATATTCTTATTCAAGTTCCCCAGGGGATTTGAGAACTACTAGTCTTGGGGTAAGAATCCTTGGGGTTAGGATTCTTTAGTCTCTAAAATATATATATAATATATATTATATATATAAAGATTATATATATATATAATCTTTTCCTTAATATGGGAAAATTAAGATCGCATTTGTATGAAAAGGGAAAAGACCCAGTAGAAAGGGGAGTTTGATGATACAGAAGAAGGTGAGTCAATTGTTGGTTCCATGTCTTTGAGGAGGCAAAAGACTAAGTGCTCAAATAGAGGGGTTAGTTTTATGCAAGTACATGGAGAGTATGTTCACAGGTAGAAAACCACACTATTTGGGTGCAGAAGTTGGTAGGTAGGTAGATGCAGTAGTAGAAATCCACAGAGGTTGTCTTCTGGTTACCTTAAGTTTTTTCAAATGAAGAAGCCATGTCATCAGAATGGATGGGAAAGAAGGTGTTAGAGAGGTTTCAAAAGAGCTGAGGTGGGAAAAGTCATCTATAAGAATGGAGAGTAAATGTATTAGAGAAATGTAGTATGACTGCCAGGAATAGTAAGAGTGTTTGAGGTTGGTCAGTGTGGTTGTATTTTGCCAAGTAAGGTCCTGTCAAGTTTGGTCAGTCTTTCTATCACTGCCATAATCCCAACTATTAGTTTTTTCTTGCATTCTAGCTGCTACATTTTGTCTAATCTTGGGTCAGTTTTGCCTTTGAACTATCTGGGATGGCCACTTGTTTAGGTTAACTCTATTGAAGTATAACTGACATATAGCACTGGGTAAGTTTAAGATGTACAGCATGTTGGGGATCCCTGAGCATGTGGCTCAGTGGTTTAGCGCCTGCCTTTGACCCGGGGCGATATCCTGGAGTCCCGGGATCGAGTCCCGCGTCGGGCTCCCGGCATGGAGCCTGCTTCTCCCTCTGTGTCTCTGCCTCCCCCTCTCTCTCTCTGTGTCTATCATGAATAAATAAATAAATCTTAAAAAAAAAAGATGTACAGCATGTTGATTTTGTATATTTATATATTGCAATATGATTACCCCTACAGCATTAGCTAACCTCCCCAGTGTATCACAGTATTCCTTTGTGTGTGTGTGTGTGTGTGTATGCGTATGTGTGTGGTGTTAAGATCTACTCTCTTAACAGCTTTCAAGTATATGGTGCAGTATTGTTAACTATATTCACAATGCTATGTATTAGGTCCTCACATCTTCTAACTGAAAATTTGTATCCTTTAATCAGCATCTTCCCGTTACTCCCAACCCCCGTCCCATCCCTGGTAACTACAATTCTATACTGTTTCTACAAATTCAGCTTTTTTTTTTTTTTAAGATTCCACATATATGGAATATCATACAGCATTTTTCTCTGACTTATTTCACATAGCATAATGACTTCAAGTTCCATCCGTGTTGTAGCAAATGACAGGATTTCCTTCTTTCTAATGGCTGAGTAATACTCCATTGTATATATGTAGCACATTGTCTTTATCTGTTGACAATAGTTTAGGTTGTTTCTATATCTTGGCTTTGTGAATAATGCTACAAATAAACATAGGCATGCAGAAATCTTTTCAGGGTCCTGTTTTTCTTTTCTTCTTCTTTTTAAAGATTTATTATTTATTTGACACAGAGAAAGAACACAAGCAGAGGGAGCTGTAGGCAGAGGGAGAGGGAGAAGCAGGCTCCCTGCTGAGCAGGGGTCCCATTGCAATGTGGGGCTCAATCCCAGGATCCTGGGATCCTGACCTGATTTAAAGGCAGAGGCCTAACTACCTGAGCCACCCCAGGTGCTCCCTTTAATTTTCTTTGGGTATATACCTCAAAGAGGAATTGATGGATCGCATAATAATTTTATTTTTAATTTTCTGAGAAACCTCCATATTGTTTTTCACAGTGGCTAGACCAATTTATGTTCCTACCAACAGTGCACACAGGTTCCCTTTTATCCACATCCTTGCTAACACTTGTTATCTCTTGTCTTTTTGATGATAACCTTTCTAATAGGTGTGAAGGATGTCTCATTGTGGTTTGGATTTGCATTTCTCTGATGATGAGTGATGTTGAGCATTTTTTCATGTAACTGTTGGTTTCTCATGGTTTCCCTCCACTTTCCTTAGACATGCAAGTGACATGATACATACAAATTGTAAAATCATGCAGCTAAGATTAGAAAATGTTTTAGTTAGATTAGGGCTTTTGATCATCTTAACACCTAAAGTGGTCAAGTAGGTCATCTAAAGTAATAAACTTTTAGACCGGGCTGAAGCAAGTGGCAAACTTCAGAAAAACTCAAGGTCCATGACAGTATTTTCCTGAGATAGTGGAGAGTGAATAAATAAAATTTTTTTACCATATTCGTTTTAGCCTCAATTCAAAGATACTGGGAAACTAAGAGCCTGCAGGTGATTAAGTGGGAGTATTCAGAGAGTAAAATGGACTCTGTGCTCTTCTTTTTTGAGTAGGTTCTAGATAATATCTTTAGATTGTGGCATTGAAAAGTAGAAGGAAAGGAGCCCCACCATTAGTTTGGCAGATCTATCAAGCTGCGCTATGTCAATTGTATTATGCTGTTTCCAAGAAGACAGTAGAGCTTGTGAAATATAACAGTGTCTGTCACCACTTGACATATTGGCTAAAACAAAAGCAGATTGAGGAAATGACTCACAATAGTTAATTGTTTCAATAGTCAGTCTTTCCCATCTGCACAGTGTGTTGAATTTGATGACATCTGATGGGAACTTTGTGGAAAATTAATGTGCCAAATTGTTTTCAAGAAGCAAGTCTTCTCTTTGCTTTTTTTAGTAGCTGCATGTCAGTATCTTTAATCTCCATTTTATATCCTTTTTGGTGCAGGTAAGACTACAGACTATCTTGACTTATGGAATAAGAAAAGAAAAACCTAAGCATTTGTAAAAAAAAAATCAGTCAATAATAATTCAAAATCTGTTTCTTTGCTGAAAGAATGGATTAGGTATTTTGGCTTTGATAAACTCGAAAACAAAGGGAACAATTGTTCACAAAGATCCAAATATTCATGATGATATATGCAGAAAACATTCATCTTCCATTATCACATGAATACATAGTACATCTGGCTTCAGAATCTATGATGCCACTCTATAAAATTGATCATATTTTAAGGGAAACCATTAATTTACAACAGTTGCATTAATGTATAGCTGTGGTTTAAGTTCACCCCTGATAGATCTAAGTCTTTCACTGCACTGAATTCCCTTGTAGACCCCACAACTCATGATTACTAACCTACTGACTTATCTGGCCTGTAGAACAGCTTTATATTTGGATAGTGTGAGTGTCAAGTAAGAACAGGAAGTTTCCTTTTTGGATATCTGCTAATGAGAATAAAGCTTAACTTGATGAAAGTTGATTCTTTTGAAGAGTATTTCTAGTATTTGTATTCTTGTTGGACATCTACAAATGGATCTACATTTCAGATGCACTGGAAAACAATATTTATACAGAAGAAATGGTTAGAGCTATCTATTCCCTGCAGATAGATTTCCTTGGTGCTACTCAAGATATCAATGCCATATTTTGGTAGTTGCACAGAACTGTGATTTTTTTGAATGGATTGAATATAAGGAATAAAAGTATCCTGTTTAATAAAGAACAAAATAAACCTAGGAGGAGACTTGAAGACTTTCAAGAGCTGTGATAGGGAAGAAAGGCACTTCTTTTCTACAACTCAATAGGTCAAAACTGAAACTGGTAACCAAAATCAACAGTTGGCTGTGGCTCACCATAACCAAGGACATTTCAATAGGACATTTTAGGGAAATAGCTGCTCCAGGAGGAAATCTCCCCATTCTTTCTACTGGGAATTCCTGTTGGGTGTTGACATCTGGGAAAATCTGTTGCTAGACTGAGGCAGCCTTTCCCAATCTAAGAATGTGTATTCCAGCTCAGGGAAGATTACCATAGAATTAGAAGTGTATTAATTTTTTAAATAGTTTGAACTGTCAAAGAAGGTAGATAGAGGAGTGGAAGGCAGGGTATGGTGAGGAGAATGTCCAGCATCCTTTTTGAATGCCTAGCCTCACTGTATCATATTTGTGTTCCCTGCACTGAGAACTCAAAAAATCTAAAGCACAGTGATACACAGAACTTATTAGAAAGAATTTGCACACTCCTGCACACTCCTGCTTTCTTTATAGAGATCTCTAAATATCTTGGTTCCACCCCACCTAAAAGGGCCAGCATTTGGGGGCAAACTTGAAAGTTTGTAGCATTCATCTTTGGAGACACCAGTGACTCAGGCATCATCCTTCAGCCTAATCTGAAGAGCACGTTGCTTGATCTCTTCTGGTGCAAAAGAGACCCTTTAGTTTTTGTGATCTCTATCTAAAATTGTCAGAAACTAGAAACCATGAATCAGAAGAAACATTAGTGAAATAATTTTGCTCATGTAGACAGATGAGAGCTGAACTTTTTTCTTGCTGTATCTATGAATTCCAGTTCATATTTCTTCATGTGAAAGTGGCTTTTTCCCTCCTGGATTTATGTTAAGCTGAGCAAGCAGTTCTGGTGAAATTAACCCCACATATAAACAATAGATTTGGACAGCTCAATTTTGGTCCTGAATGCCATTAGAATTTCTTCCCCTCCTGACTTTATTACAATTTCTGATTCGTTGCTTCTTATAACCCACTTTTTATATTGAATATCACATTGTGCACAGGTATGCCAAGTTGGTATTGGTATATACTGATTGCCTTGCTTGGGAAAAGTGCTGAATTCAAGTTTAAAATGTTTGCACTTGACCCAACTTTGGGAAAAGAAGTAGTAGAAGAGGGTAT
This sequence comes from Canis lupus baileyi, assembly GCF_048164855.1. Taxonomy (NCBI): domain Eukaryota; kingdom Metazoa; phylum Chordata; class Mammalia; order Carnivora; family Canidae; genus Canis; species Canis lupus. The sequence continues at coordinate 46,554,298 of NC_132847.1, read as the reverse complement.
TTAAAACCCAGAAACCATGATGTTTCTTTACTGAGGTGAGCAAGATGTTGTGTCTTAACCATCAGTGAGAATAGTCTTATAATCTGCCTGAAATGTATATGAGATAAAGTTAGGGAAGGCTAATAGTACATTCTGAGGATTTTCCAAATAGTGATAGGGAGCATGAGTGACTTAACTCCTGAAGTGTGTGATCATTGATAAAATATTTAATTAAAAAGTTATGAGGGCAAAAGAAAGGTTATGTTGGTACCCAGGAGATGCCAGGAAGTGTATTGACGTCTTTATAGGTGCAATCTCATTGAATCCTCACAATAGCACTATGAAGTACACACTGGGACCCCCATTCTAAGGATGAGGACAGTGAGGTTCAGAAGGGCTCATCAGTTTGCTGGTACTTGAGAACCATGATCTGAATCCAAGTCTTTAAGATTCTCAAACCATTTGTACTACTTCATCATCTGTAAAGAAAGGGGCTTATCTTAGTTCTGTGTATATTCTCTTCACAAGGAGATTACAAGGAACATCAAGCAAAAGGCAATATTACCAACAAATGAAAACCCGAACTGGCCAGTGGATGCTGAGGAAGGAGGCAGGTTCCTTTGGAGGGTCGAAAAGTTCTTGAAGCCAAGGAGAAGTTGTAATTCCACAAAGAATGAGGAAATTTGGACATTCTGATAAAAAAAAAAAAAAAAGTCAAGGCCCCAGAATGGTATAAAAATTTAAAGGAATATGTAACTGGCTCTTTGCCTCTGGGACAAAACAAAACAAAACAAAAAACAAAACAAAACAAAAAAACACACAAAAAAAACACATCAATCATGGCCAGGAGGAAAACTTGACAGAGATGTTTAGAAGATGTGAAGACCGAGTTGTAAAGATGCTGAAGGGCACCAGGGCATAGGAGGGCCTGCAACCAGTGATCTGGGGAAGGGGTAGAACGTATTAATAGTTTCTTAAGCACTGTTAAGAATACCTTTACTTCAGAGAACTCAGTGTTTATTCTATGTACACAATACTTCAATTTGAGAGTATAAGTGAAACACAAGGGAAAAGGTGGATTTTCCTGCGTGAAAATCAGAATATAATTAGAGTTCATAGCTTTCAGGCTAGGACCTTTGAAATCTCATGCTGCAGATAACCCTTTTTTCATTGCCAACACATTTATCCTTACTTCATTTTATTTTTAGAAACCACAAACTTAATTGTCTCAATGTGACATGATTTCCTCCCAAAATCCCTAATGAATTTAGCTATTTTAAAATAAAGGCTGTGGCAAAGCAGGCCTAGATATGTGAAGGCTTGTTGGTGAAAGCCAGAGAACATATATAGGCGAGTGGGCTGGGCTTATTCTCTGTTCAGGGAAAGATCTGGCTCACAAGGAACGAGGAGGCACATTTAAAATAATGCCTTTAATAGGGAACTTTTCCTTAGTGTATCTCTTATTGTTCCATTTCTTTTTCTTGCTCAATAAATACAAGGCAAAGAAAGCATTGCTTTTATGTTTTAATTTCCCAGCAGCACTCTCTATTGGAGACAGTAATTAATGAAAATTATAGGCTAAACATTTTACAGTTTGCATTAAATGTTTTATCTATGTTTTGTAACAGAATTGCATCCTACCTAGAGATATGTGAGTGCGTGAGTGAGTGTGTATTGTGGGGGAGCACACATGCCAACATCACTCTTGAAGTTGTCCCTCGCCAGCCCTATATTGTGATGTCTAAAATATGGGGCCCTATATCAAAGAGATTATTTCCCTAGTCCTATAACATGACTTTAAATGTAATATTTACCTTCTAAGACACTTTAGCTACCAGATCCATCTACATTTCAAAAAAGAAATAATCTAGATTGTATGTTTTACTAACAAAATTAAATATTGCCAAGATATTCTTAAAAAATATTGAAAACATGATTAGAAGGACATGATAAACAATATTTTATAACCTGGCTCATGTTATTATGTTATACAATAAAACTGTGTTTTCTTCCATTTTTTCCATTTTATAATTGAGCATAACAACAAAGAATATTGAATTGGGCTAGTTTGACCTAGGAAAATGAAATTTGTGTCCTCATTTAGAAGTGAATACACTTTTTAAAGACTAGAGGATATTTTGCCTAGAGAAATTACGTGGGAAGCAGAGAATAAATAGTGATTTCCCAAACTTTTCCCAGACTAATTCAAATCTTGGAGTCTTAGGTTGAAACAAGTTAGAGACCTTATGATCACTGCCCCTTGAAATAAAATATGAAGTTATTTGCTAAAAGCTATTAAAATAAATGAAAGGATTTGTGGTGCAAGAAAAAGGAAAGTAGAGGCAGGTAGGGGAAAGCGTGGGTCATAAAATATTCAACTATAACTACATAGCTGTACTTTCTAGTAGGCACTCAAATTAATTTAAAAATATAGTGATCAACGTAGTACAGCAAAAAATTTTAGGCATCTGTTGGCAATGGGGTGATGATATAGCAAGAATACTAAGACCTCTATCTCCTCTCAGGGCAACTATAGTCTAGGGCGTCTTTGTGTGTATGTGTGCAGGTAGTAAGATGTGGGCAGACTACAGGGTGAGTGAGTGGAGAGTAGGGGAGATTAATACAAATCCACAAATAGCCTATTATAAGACAGCAAAATAACTGCTGCTAGAGGTCAGACCAACTATCTCAGTAAGTGGCATACCAGTGTCAGAACTGAAAAAAAGGAGCCAAGTCCTGGGAGAACAAGGCCTTGCATGGAGACAAGATCAGGCACATGAAGCTCTCTAGGATATTAGACAGTTACGGAGAATGAAGTATGTCCTGCCCAGAGAGCTTTAATGGTTGAATGTCTACATGCTGGCTTGTTCTAGGCAGTGTCCTCTGTGCCGTCCTCCAATAATGGTTTTCATTAGAATGAATTTGAAATTATGGTACACAACAGCACATGCATCATTATCGAGAGGCAGTGTGTGAAAGTGGGGAAGTGCATATGGATGTGAGAAATATCTTAAAACTCAACAGGACAAACATATGGTATTATCGGGGTTATTGATAGATGAAACACTGAATCGCAGGTTAGAAAACTGAAGTGTTCATCTGATAATCACTCCTTACTAGCAGGAATCTGGACAAGTAAATTAATCTCTCTGAATTTAGTTTCTCCATTGGTAAAATTCTATCAAGAGTTTTTATAAAGATCTCATAACATCTTTTATGTGAAAGGCTTTGGCAAACCCTGACTTTCTACACAAATGTCAGAGGTGGAGGAAAGATGAGTGGGCCAAAAGCGTGTTTTAGAGAGAGAAATCCCATCACTGTGTACATGCTGTATTGCTGGGGACAGAGGCACACGGGGTGTGGGGGGGAGTAGGTCTGTCATACAGGGAACGATACTTGGCCAAAAAACGATATTGCTACAAAAATAGATTCCTACACAAAAACACTTTCTGGGAAGAGAATTCCTTCCACCACCTTTCCTTACTTTTATCTCTTACAGACAGAAATGGCTTACATTACTCAAAGGCTAAGGGGGATTTATTACAAATGGTGTTAATGAGACATGTTTAAATGGTTGGATCGGTATAGTTTTCTGCATGTGATGGGTTATTATATATATATATATATATATTTCCTTTCAGATAATTGTTGAGGCTATGCCATATTTCAAAAGCAAAGTTAATTTAGGTCAATGAAAAGAGAATTTATTTCCAGTCTATTACCATCTAATCCCTAATTAAATCAAAGAATAAGGAACTGAGTGATCCAGTCAGATCATTTGTCTTTTGGCAAAAGTTAATTCAGTTAGTATAAAGGAAAGAGAAATGATGGTTTCCAAATACCAACTAGATTTTTGTGGTCCTTTATTGCCTAGGCATGGAGGAATATAGATTTTATTGAGAGAAGCTCTGAGCTTTAAAGAAAAGCTTTGAAATCCAAGCTGTCAGGCATTTTACGGTAAGAGAAAGACTGGCCATCTTAGTGTTCGAGCAAGAAAAAATATCCCCTGAAGTATGGAAGGAATAAATGCTCCGTGGCATACATATCATCCCTACAGGTTTCTTCCCTTCAAGTCATGGCCTATTTCATGGCCCATTTCCCTTTATTTTGAGATTTTTTTTTTCCTGAATACAAAAAAATTCAAAGAAAATTGGAAAATACAGAAAAGCACAAAGAAGAAAATAAATATCATTTAAAATTACTTAGTCATCTCCTCCTAGAGATAATAGTAATAACCTCCCAAGTTATTTTTCTTTGGATATATGTGTGTATGTATGTGTCTGTTTATATTTATAAGGCATATATGTGCGTGTATGTTACAAAAATGAGAAGTTATATGTAGTTCTTTTATCATTTTCCCCACTAATTAGAATTTATTTCAAATACTTTCCTATGCCATCAAAACATCTTTACAGTATTTTAAAGGTCTATGTAATGTTCCCTTTTGTGAATATGTGGCAATTTGTTGAAATACTGCCGTAAGTTGTTTTGCATTCAGAATGTCCCTGCATTTTCTGTTTTACCCCAATCTAAAGAGATGCCTCAAAAGATATCTTTGCAGTCATTTATTTATGTGCATTTCTGCTTATTTCCTTAGTATACATTTCTATGATTGTTGGATGAAAGGAAATGCATGCATTAAATTTTTTTTGGTCTCTATAAACTAGGGACTATTTGAGGAATCACTATCCTAATTTGTAGTGAGCATGCTCAGAGTGTGAGGTGGCAAGGAAGAGGTTGGGGGTTCCACAGAGCAGATTCTGGCTGGGCCTGGGTGACAGTTACTGGTTCAGAATGTGGAAGTACCAGCCTCCAATTGTAACGGACCAGGCTGCCTTGCTCTGCCTGGGCAGCTTCAGAGGACAGTTGGACATTTGTAATCTTGGAGGAATGGTCAAGAGAAACATGGGTTATCTTAAGCTAAACTAGTTTTAACTTTAAAAGTTAAGCATGACCAAGAAAAAAGATGCATAAGGAGTGTCCTTCTGAATGGTGTGCACTGTTTGCCTAGGTCTAGCAAACCTAGCTTATTGTACAACTTACCAGTGAACTTTCTTAGAAGTCAAGAGGGCCAGGGGTGGGGTGAGGAAGTAGACTCAGTAGGCTTGTAAAAGAGGAAGCTGCAGGACTTTGAGGTTGGCATCAGGTGTCTGTGAGATGTACCTGTGGTCTGCGGAGGCCCCCATTCCCCAAATCAGTCACCCATTTCTATCTGTACCTTTATCTGTCTCCTTAGCTAGAAATTTGGGTCAAGATTTTCCAGCCTACAGTACAGGTCTGCAATTCTGGAATCATTTCAGACTCTTTCTCCCCTACTGTTTGCAGTTTGCCCTTCCACAAACCACTTAACCATTTCCCTCAAAGAACCTAAAACTATTGCAAATAACCGTTTCCCTCAAAGAACCTGAAACTATTGCAAATAACTTATCTGTGAATGATGAGCTTTATTGAAGATGGGGGCTCGATCTTACTCATCTTTGTAGCTCCAGTGTTTAGAAAAGTGACCATTGCCTCTACCAATGTTAACGTGGCAACATGCAATTTTTCTAAGGGTACTATAGCACAGGAAAGGAAAGTAATCTGCCTGAGATTACATAGCTAGTAAGTGTCAGAGCAAAGATTCGGTCGTGTGCAGGTCCGTTTTTTTCCCAAAAACTACATGAACCTAAGCTGCACTGTGCTACTTTCCACTGTCAGGAATCTGAGACCTTCATCAGGCTCTCTTTATTTCTAGCACTTTTCTGCACTGAATGCTGTTTTGTGAGATATCACCTGCCATGAGAAATGTATTTGAGCAGGTTTAGGGGTAGACACAAGAGGGGGAGAACAGGTTGATGAAGACCAAGATAATTTTTTTGGAGAAGGTACATCTTAAGCTAGGCCTTGAGGGTTGAAATTGGGTTTGGTCTCAGCAGGAGACCAAGGCAGAGGGCATTCCATATTATGAGAGCAAACAGCAAAGGCCCTGAGACAGAAATGAATCAGTAGTGCTCTGACCAATGAAGAAATTGGCCTATTTGTGGAAAGATTTCACGTAGGCTTTCCTGTTGGAAACAACCTTTCCTTAACGTAATAGTTTCATTAGTGTCCTGGAAATAAACCCCATGATTTCATAGATTGAGGTGTTAAGTATTGCAGAGAAATTGACCTTTCGCTGTATGGGGAAACAGAAGAAAGCTTCTTTGGATGTAGGTATTCCTTCACTTCAGATTTCAACCTGAACCTGGATCATGAGACAATTTTTGTAGCAAGTCATAGAGCACAGGAGCCAGATTTGTATTTTAACATGGCTTCAGTTTTTATGATAACTTTAATCTTCAGAAACATTTTCACTCCTAAGTTTAGGAAACCTGAAACATAAAATGGACTGGGAGTGGTTTGAACGTATTTATAGAGAGGATATTTTTTATTGGCTCATAAACTCCTCTGTGGCCAAAAGCATATTGTTGAAAGGGACTTGGCTGATGGCAAACAGTAGCACAAAGGAAACTTTCTTAAGACGATTACCCAAAAATGGTTATCAACTATAAATTAATGTCAGGACTATTTCAAAAGTATTAGTCAAATGAAAAAAAAAAAAGCTGCCAAGAAGGTACAATTACATTTTAGTAAAAAAAAAAAATTGGAAATCTCGTTTTTGTTTATTTGCCTTATTAAACTTAGACTATAAGAATTAAGGAAAGCAAATCTGTTGGCTTCTAAATTACACTACATGTATCTGCACACAGAGCAAGTGGCTGTAGTGGATTGAGACAGTATTTTGAATTTCTGCTTCTGTGAACATCTGTAGGAGATTGGTACATGTTTCTTCCTCTCCCCAAACTGGCCCCCAATGCCCTCTTTTGTGGCGTCGTTGCTCTGGGATTCCAGCCATACGTTTATTTCAGGTTGTTTAGTTCTGTCCTCTGAATTTTCAACAGGCAAAGTGAGAGCAGAATATACAGGAAGTGTGTTTCTCAGCCCTGTCAGTCTCCTCCTGAAGGAGGCCCAGCTGATTAGCTACCATGTCACACAAGTCACTGATATGCCCGGAGACCATAGTTTCCCAATGCCGATAGTGACAGTGGAGGCAGGTCTTTGCTGAGAAGGGCTCTTTCCTAAGGGACTTTAGTGCAGTTGGTTTAGAATCTTTGGGGCTGAAGAGGTTCCACATGGAAAGAGAGGCCCAACTGCCAAGACCCTGACTGAATACTCACATGGCTTTGCCTTTCTAAAGAAGCTGATCTTTCTGAGCTCTTCTTCCCTCTTAGCCATCCTCCTGGAAGCCATCCTACCAGGATGATGAGCACATGACTTACTCTGCATTCTTGACCCAGTCCTGGTCAATCTTTTGATTGGCCTACTCTGTCCTGTTGTAGCAACAAGTATAACCCTAACTGGCCCTTACCAGCCCTTGCCCACCCTCCACCTGGGAGACCAATTAGGACACACCTCATCCTGACAGGGTTCGAGGCTGCCCCAAACAGTGATGACTGAGATGAGGTGATGGCAGCCTTGGCTTCAGGGTTAGTGGCCACTCCATTACACACTCACAGCTTTTACTCAAGAGAAGGAGCCAAGATTCAGGTCTGGCAGATTCCTTCCCTCCTTAAGCACCATCACACCTAAAAAGTCCTACCTTTTAAGCCACAGGGACAGTAATGGGGGCCTGTGTTATGAAGGTCAGATCAGAGACACAACAGAGATGGAGTCCCTAGCCATGAGAGACCTCCTTCATTAGACCATCAATGGTAGAGTTTGTGTCCTGTTTGAGATTGAATATATGGCACCACCACAGCATCGGACACATAGCAGGACTTCAATAAATATTTGTTGCATATAAACATTAAAAAGGTGCATGGGGGTAAATGGCAGGGGAAGAGGGACTATCCTAGTTATTCTTATGATCTGGGTACTTCTTATGATCAGTGCTATTAATTATGCAGTCATTATTTTAGTAACTCCATTGCCCTTCAGCCTTGGGGATTAAGCCTGGAACTACTACTCAGTGTTTTTTGAGTTCAAGGTTAATAGCTCAGCCTTAAGTCAACTACTGCTCAGAGCCAGTGGCTCATTGTGTTCCTCCCATTACTTATGCCTTGTGTCCACATTCCAGTAACAGGTGGCTGCCCTAATCCCTAATTCTTGGGTAACCTTCATGTTCCGCTTTATCATGATCTGCCAGGATCTTCTTACACCCTTGGGACATGGGAGTCTTGACCCTGGGCCTCAGTCACCATAGCTAAGTGCCCACCCTTTGCTACTAGGCTGCCAGTCTCCCATGATGCACTGCTCTGCCCCCATGCTGGCTCATTCACCTGTAGCTGGCCAGTGGGCCTCCTATGGTTATGTGTCTTTCTGTTCCCTACAGCTGGGAAATTCCCATCTTGTGTTTTCTTCTCATGGCGGGTCTGGCTCCCACATCCTGGCTTCCTTACCTGGTCCACCATGCTGCTGACCAAATCTTAATCCTGAGAAAGAATTATTTCCTGTGTCCCTCTGCTCCCCTTTTGGTATCTCTACAATATTCTAATTCAGAAGCCTCTTTGTCCCTTTTTTCCAAGTTGATTTTACACTTGGTTCTGGATCACTAACAAATACTATTTTCTCAAAGACTGATCCTAACTTGGGCAGAAATTTCAGTTTTTGGATGAAGTTTAAGGTTGTGTATGGGGGCTGTGTGTCTTTTTGTGGAAGTCACATGTCTTTGGATATGGGCTTTTATTGTGTGCACTTTGCATGTGTTGTGTGTGTGTGTGTATGTGTGTGATTGGGGGGTGGGGTGGGGAACAGACTTCTTTTGTAGTGCTTTCTGAAATGCATTTCTCTAAGTAGAACATGGAGAAAGAACCAGAATGGGTAGGAATAAGATCAGCCTTTATTTATATCCTCCAGTTATGAGGATATAAACATCATGTATCCTGTTGTTTAGATGGTCCACGTTTCTCATGTGATACTTTCCTGGCCTTCATTCTTGGCCTCCTAGTGAACTCAAGGTCAGAATAAAAATCACTTTTATTAATAATATAATAATTCTCTATTATAAAGCGTGACTTTATAAAACTTCATAGTAGTGGAAAAACAAGAATTTAAAAAGAATTTAGTGTGGTATCTGGTAAAGAAAACTTAGAGTATTCCACTTGGGTATCACATGCTGTGTGTCTGCAAAAAAAATGACATAGGACTTTAAAAACTTACTATCCTGTATTAGCAACAAAAAATTTTCTTATTTGCTATACTGCATTTTCAGGTGAAGAGAAAGGAATTTAGTTCCAAACGACATTTGGATATTCCTCTTAGCCTTAAATTTGTGTTACATTAATAGCTATATGAATATTACCTTGCAGCTGACCTTTTGGGATTGCTTTTCCCTAGTGATTTTTTTTTTCTAATTTCTTTACATGCATTTTAAACAGAGCTATAGGGGGGATGGAATTGAGTTCTTCTATTTGTATTTTATCCATTTACTTTTATGTTTAGGGCAAAGAGGGTGCATTTTGAATAAGTAATAAGTCTAGGAGGCAATTTATAACTACTGTTGATATCACATCTGTAGCATGTGCACCCTTTTGTGGAGTATGCCCACTAGAAGGATCAATGCATCCATGTGGGAGGGTTGATATGAACGTGTCTCCTCTGTTCTTTAGCTTTCTTTGCTATATTCAAAATCTTGAATTGGGATTTCCTGCCCTTTTCTCCATTTTAAGAATAGTTGATGAGAAAAAAAAATTAAAAAAAAAAAAAAAAAGAATAGTTGATGAGGGTGTTGGAAGCTGTAGATTCCTAGTATTTGCTTCATTTCTTGTCATTTACATCACGGTATAACTGCAAATGTGGATTGCATTTTTGTTTAAAGGAGGAAAGCTTTGATGGATGGAAGAATTGCTTTTTAGGTCCTCTGAATGTAGACACGCTTTCAGGGTGATCACTGAGATGCAAAATCACTGCTGCTATCTTAGGAGTAATGGTGATCATGCTGGTGAGGAAGGTTAATTGGTCTACTGTTGCTGACTTACCTGCCAGGGGACCTGTGCAGCTTTACTATGGTGAAGACGATTGCAAGCAGAAATCACCCTGTTGAATGTTTGGTCATTTCTTTGATGCATGAGCTTGAGAGCACTTTAATAATTTATTTTTAAAAATTCACACAAGACATTACTGAGTTGAGCTCAGATGAAAAAAAAAAAAAGCTACATCTGTTGCCAGTGGGGTGGGGGTGGGGTGGCAGAAAAATGAACAGAGCTCAGAACTCCACAATCATGGAGTCGACGGACTCTTGCCCTATGGGATATAGGGCAAAGGGCAAAATAGTGGCAAAATAGTTGGCAATATAGCAAAGGTAGAGTGTGGATCTGTTTGGGCATGGGTTTAAAGGTTGGAGAGAGGCATAGAGGCATTGTTTTTGAAGTCTTTTCACTGTTAAAAATAACCTCACAGAAGGCTAGACAGCAATGTCCTTTGGTTGACATTCTGGGTTAGAAACTTTAACAGACTTTCTCTGTGAGACCGGAGTGGTTTTATTTTGGTTGTTGGTGGGAGACCAATAATGCAGTACAGTTAAATGTGGACTAACTTGTTCCAGGTCTTCCCAGCACAGTTTTGGAAACCCAGTCATCTAAGAATGAATGCTGGGTGATAAAGCATGTCCCAAACTCTTCCCGTCTCCAGCAACCACTGAATAGCTTATTAAATAAAAAGTTATAGTCATAAGCTTGTGTTAAGGAAGAGCAGTTCTTAGAATGTGTGGTACCCAAAGCCAACCTTTGTCTTGAGTGTGCTTATTTCCACACTCTAGTTGGAATATACTCAGTGACTTTATTCACTAGCTTGGGATGTTCCCCTCTGGTGCCCATTGTGATTTAGCCATGTGTAAAAATGGATATGCCACTGCAAGTATTTGGCATTTCTTCTATGGATGAGTGGGTCCATGGATACCACCTTGTCTCAGCTCATCCAGGGGAGGATTATCTTTTCTGTATCCCACACTGAAGTATAACAATGGGTTCAGTATCTGCCAGAACATTCTAACAGATTCAGAGCACAACTTAAGTGGGCTGAGTAAAGACAGAACACATACATTCTCATCTTAAGTCCAGCTCTCTGCTGTAGGTGGACCTCCCCAAACTGAGGAAGAGCAGGAGACAGGCTCTTCAAACTGGAGTGCCAAATTTGGTGGTATCAATGAAGTGCTTGGAGAAATCAGAAGAAGCAAGATTGAATTTGGATTTGAGATATAACCCACATTGGTCTAGGGAGAGGAAAAACCCCTGGTTAGACTTTAATACAGTAAAGATTTTGGCTAGCAAGGAAAACGAAAGGAGGAAATTTATTTTGCTTCAGTAGCAAGATAAAGATGTGCAAGTAAAGAGACAAGGAGGTCCAAGAGGAGGGAGGGGGCAGTGGGAGGAAATGAGATTTGGAGTCAAAGGAGGTTAGACCTGATGCCTTGGGTATTATGAACCCCTACAGTTGTCTCAGTAGGGTCCTCGTGTGCTGAACATGGTTTTTATAAAAAAAAATATTAACTTACTGCAAAAATAGCTTTATTAGATATCTATTTTTTAGGGTTAGAATGATTTTTGCTATTTGGTGACTTTTGTTTTAATATATATGTTAAAAACATAGAAAGCAAGAAAATTTATTGTATGACATTTTGATTATTGTCCAAGTAAAATTAAGGAGAAAACATTTTCTAAGCCTCCATATTTCCTTTTCCTTGGTCTCTCTTCTCTGTACTCTCTTCCTTTTCTGGCAGGTCATGTTCTTCTGCCCTCACTCTTCTTTTCCTTGTCACTTGCTGTTCCCTGGAAAGGGACTCATATCTGCCACCGAAACATGAATGTACTTAACAAAGGACCAGTTGCCCCAGAAACTTGATCTCTCATGGAAGAATAATGAACCTTGTCATGTGTCAAGGAACGTCACTCACTGGGAATGCGGGAAGATATATTGGTGGGTCGGGGCCCTTTTCCAGAAACTAGGAATCATCCCAAGTGAATGGCCTTGTCATCTGTACTCCCTGCTCCTACTCTTCCCAGTGTCAGTGTGCTATCATAAATGGATTTGTCATCCTTTTTGCTTCCAATGCTGAGACTTTAGGTCTGAAGGTAAAATCCATTTCCTACCAAGGCTGTAAGAATCAGAAACTTCTTTGGAGCTCTTTCACTGAAAACTACTTCTGTTCACAGTCTAGGCTTAGGCATGAAATAGCTGGGCCCTGTTAGGTACAATAATCCTTCAATGAGCAACTTTCAACTGGCCTGTCCACTGGACATACAATCATGAACAGATTAATGAAAACTTAAAGAACTACAATAGCAGCTGATGAATAAGATATGGTGTCCATATGTCCAAAGGGTGTAGCAATGCAGATCACGGGCACAGAAACTAACAGCCTAATGCAGAAATCCTTTCTTGACATCCCTCATGCTGCTTACCAATCTTGCTTGAGTCTCTCTTCCCATGACCCTTTCTTCTTTGGCTGTTCAGTCTTTTGTAAAACAGCTCTAGACTTGACAGGTGCCCTCCTGAGATAATGAACTAAAAGCTGATTCTTTGTAAATTCCTCCTATGGTAGAAATAAATCCCATTCCACCACAGAGTTTCTCAGGATCAAAAGAGAACCTGGAGGCCCCGTTATATACTGGCACCCAAAAGATCCTCAGTCATGGGCTTGACTGCTACAGAAGGTTAGCTCTCTGGGTTAGGCTGGGAGAATTCCAAGACAGGCTCTTCAGGAATTCCACGTATCAATTGGTTCCTCTGCACCTGTCCCAGCTTTGGTGTAATTCATGGTTCTTAGAGGTAGTGGGTCACCTAAGAAGAGAGAAGATTAGAAGGGCTTGGCTATGGTATTTCTTAGTTTGTCTATGATTGTAACCTGGCCTGGGATGGGGAGATGAAGCAGCTCCTCAGGAAGATGTCACTTTAGTAAGTCTTGAGTGCCAAGAATGGAAAAAAAATGTCTAAAGTGGGCGAGAGCTCAATCTTATTGGCCAATTCTGGACATACATCAGGCACTAATTTTGACCTTATATTCAACATTGTATCTCTGGACCTCCCCTGCTCTCTGTGTCAAGTCACAGATACTTAGAAGAAATGGGGTTCAATAAAAGAAGGATGACATGATTTCTTTTTACCACCCCCACTCTTGACCTCTCAAATATCAAAGGTTATTGCACAGGGACAACTAGCCCAAGTCAGATGTTGTCTTCAAGAGCAGGACTGATGTCCTAGTTTGATGCCAATGCCAAGGGACTGGCTCCTAATTCTTCCCTCTTTATTTCATTTGTCAACAGAGGCCAAAGTATCATGTGAGTCAAAGTTAGACAGGGCTTTCCAGTTTCTGCCCAAAGGTGATGTAATTGGCATTCCCTAGTTTTGATACCAAGAGGACAAAAGGGTTTTGAGAAATTTGTATGTTTTCTAGACCAACCCTGCCGAGTGAAAGTCTCCAGTGATGGTCTATCTCACTTCTGACATAGTTGGCACTTCTGGGAAGCTAGTCTCAACTGTTGATTTTTTTTAAAGATTTTATTTATTCATAACAGAGAGAGAGAGAGAGAGAGAGAACAGACAGAGGGAGAAGCAGGCTCTGTGCAGGGAGCCTGATGCGGGACTCGATTCTGGGTCCCCAGGATTATACCCCGGGCCGAAGGCAGCGCCAAACCGCTGGGCCACTGGGGCTGCCCTCTACTGTTGATTTTAAGTCTATATCCTAGTAAGTGTCCACAGAAATAGTGGTCTCCACTAAATAGATGAGTTTTTTTGAGACCACATGCCCAGAGCTGAATCAAGATCACCCCTTTCCCCAGGCATTCCTTAATGCTGGGAGGACTTGGTCTGATCCAACATAAGCCTCATAGGATAACCTTATCCTAAGAGCTAGCTGAGAATGGATCTTCTATGAGGGACTATGACTTCTTTGGGAATGGTGTTCTTTCCCCTCTATTCTGCTTAACTCCTGTGCAGAAGTCTATTTCTCCCTCTTCAGTCATACCAGCTCTTGAGTTTGGGAAAAAAGAATTGTCATTCATTCATTCACTACCATTTGGTTTCCTATCCCAGAGGAAATTCCCCATTATATAAAGAGAAGCCCAGAATCTTACTTCATCCTGCAGAGGCCCTTTGAATCCTCTCTTTTCATTCTGGGCTTGTAAACATTAATTGGGGGGGGGGGGGAGGCCTGGGCTCTGTCATGTGACCTTGGAGAGGTCAGGAGGTTCTAATCTATTTTGAGCTTGGGTTGGTATGTCTTGCTCCTGTGAGGAGCCCATGTAACTGCTGGGAAATTGCTTTCCCCTTCTTTTTATTTTCCACCTTCTCTTCATTGCTCCTCTCTTCTCTCTCTCCAGATGCAAGCCTAGGATTCATAAAAATCTGGGTATTTCATGTTTCGGTAAACTGTGCAATACATTTACCACAATTTGTACATTCACAGGATATCATCAAAGTCATGTTGAATACTTGTGGTTCTAGAATCTACCCCTTGATGGGTACTCCGTGGAGATATTTGCTTAGGTCTTAACTCTGGTTGGACTATAGCCCCTATATAGGGGCTATATAGCCCCAAGAGCAAGCAGAAGTTAAGCAGAGGAGGAGGTACCTCTGGCACCTTCCTCTCAGGAGGCTGCCTCTATCCCAGGCAATGAGCCATATAGTGCTGTATAAATGTTCATTTCCTGTCCTCCTCCCTGTAGCCCCTGACTTCAACATTTCTCCTTGGGGCTGTCATAGTCCAGCTTAGACTTCTCCCTAGAAATTCTGAAGTTGACTTCTTGACTGCTTCTTTCCCCTTGATAAAATCCTTGTGTTTCTGCTTCTCTCTTCTTACTTCTCTGCTTAGTTCCTTATCTTTCTGCTGCTCTTAATGCAGTTATACCCTCTATTCTTAGGGGTTGGAAATGGGTATCTTCTCTTCTGTTTCCTGCTGCTACTAATAGACTTAGAAGGAATCCCTTAGAACCTGAATGAGGGACATACCTTTATTGTACCTTATGACTCATTCTGTAGTCACTGTTTCTGAGACAAACTGACCTATTTCCTTTTTTGTCTCTGTCAATTGGACCACTGTTCTAGGTCTCTAATCCTAGATTCTTTTACAATTGAAAGCTGCCAGTCACTGGGTGGAAGCTCAAGGAGGCAACCAACTGGGGAGAAGTAGCTAGTTCTTTCTAGCTGGTGATAATGATAAAGCAGTGAGGTTACACAGATATAGTCCATAATGTTCAGCATCCTCTAAAGAAAGTGTGTAGAGCAGTTGCTCATCAAGTCTCAGAGCTCCTTGAGTTGTTGATTGTTTTTAATTCCTCCCCTTTTTAAGGTTGGCTTTAATAACACTACCAAGTTACTTTACCTTTACCAACAAAAAGATTTGGCATTGATCTTGTAAGAGGGGAAGCAGGTAGATGTGAGGGAGCCCTTACTGCTTTTGTGGTTCTGCTGACAATTCAGAAATTGAAGAATTTCAGCCTTGATTCTAAGATATAAGGACCTATTCTTGTCATCTATTGGGACTGCCCAGATTTATTGTACATTACTTCTTTGTCAGAGGCCAACCTTGTGATCTAGTCCTGATCCCTTTATATAAAATAGATTATATTTGAGTTGCTGGCCTCAAGTCTGAGACCAAAGGACATCACTCCAAATACCAAACTTCAGGACTTCTTCTGTTGATAACCTCATCTTATTTGCTCTCTTCATAGAGGCAAGAGGAATGATCCAAACCCATTTATGAAATGTTTCTTGTTCAGACTGACATGCATGTTTTCATATGAGTCATAAAGGGTGGATTCCCAGTTTTCCAGAATTAATAATCTCGGGGAGATAATCCCATGGAACCAGAACCAAAACGAGTAGCTCTCACCAATGGATGGGTTCCTAGGCACTTAGGACATAGGGAACATCTCCAGTACAGTTTCCTGCCACTGGGATAAACTCTCTCAACAATGGCAGTCTTCTCTCTGCACTAGGGATGGAGGTGGTGCCTATGGTCTTGGAAAAGGAGGGTACACTGCAGGATCTGGACTCCATATTTTTTTCATTTTCTTTTGACTAAGAAATACTGTGTCTTGGACATGGGAGCATTTCAGTTTTGGTATGTTTGGTCTGACCATTTGATGTAGGGGAGATTATTGTTCTGTGGCAACTAGGGTGAGAGACTAGAAAGTTAGGTCTCCATTGTCTGACAGAGTCATCTCTACTTTATGAGCTACCCTGGGGAGTCTCATACAAAGAGAATGAACACTCAAAGTGGTCATTACATGGCACTGGCCTGCTAACCTCTTGTTAAAGGTCTTGATCTTGATAGGTCCTTCTTTCTGGTCCATCTGATCTGTCACTTAATGGAGTGCATTACAGAGTGGGCAAAGCCCTTGCTGACCAGGAATGAGAGGGCTCAAGAAACACCTTCAGCATGGAAGACCCATTGGTGGAAGCCAGAGACATGCATGACAGGGTCACTGTTCAGGGAGACCAGTCAGGGTCAGAACAGTGTTTTCACAGATGCTCTTACCTCGATGTCTTCCTCTTCCTTGTGGGGCTCACTGGCTTTAAGGAAGTTTGCGGTAGAATCTCCCTCCTTCTATGGAGTAGAATCTGTGGTGGTCTCTTCATAAAGTGACTTGCTTGATATATTGTAGGCCACAGCACTCCTCACATCTGTCCTCATATGACCTATGATGTATCACTGGGTCTTTTTCCTTTTGGAATATAAATAGAAAGGATTTGCAGAGGCCATAACCTGAGAAGCAGTAACAGAAAATCAAACTCTCCTTCCTTTCTGGCCTTGAGTTCTGTTTACATTCTGTACTCCTAGAGGGTCAAGATTGGTACCATACTCTAGTCTCCGGGTTCCTAAGTAAAAGAAGGACCAATATGAGTTTTATAATGTAACAACTCAAATTCAGTGAGTGCTTCCAGTTTACAAGTCATGATATTAAAGAGTTATGACATGGAAATGTAAACATTGGCCTTCCTCCTCCTCCTCCTGGTGTGTGAGGCATTCGGACTATCACTCCTTTCCCTCCTGGCCTCTGTCCTCCAACCAAGGGCATATCTTAACCTAAGTAAACTCAGAAGACCCACCTAACTACTATATTCCTCACCTTGATCTCTACCAGCTTTGGGTTTCTCATAATTGCGTTTTATGTGCTCCAAATGTGGGAATCCCCAAACTGGGGACATAAGAATGTCAGTCAGTAAGGGGAGAAGAAGTTGGCTTTATGCTTTCATTTGACATATTTTATGAGCATTTTCAAAGAGTCAGAATAATTTACTAAAGAAAGGTGTCAAGACCTCTGAGGAGGCTCTGTCCCACTTAGCTATTGCTCATCTTCTTTCTACTGATAACCTTACCCCATTTCTCTTGTATTGATAGAAGTGAAGAAACAGCAAAAGTCCTTGCAGAAAGAGACATTTCTGATCTATTTGTGAAATGTTTCATTGTAAGAATGAGTATATTGTCTAGTCATAAATGAATCCTAGGTACCCAGGATCTTTGACACGGGAAAAGACTCAGCTGGGTCTGAGGACAGATGGACCATCTCTACTGGTATCTGACATGAACGTGAAGGAGACTCCACTGGAGGTTCTGACTGCTAGGTCTTTAATGCCTGTGAAGCCAGTGGCTCATGCATCATTGTGAAGGGTTCCCTGCTGCTCCTACAGTACTCCTACAACAATGACAGCCTTCTCATTTCTTGGCACTATGAGGTAGAGATGGTGCCTGTAGTCTTAGAGAAAAGTTGTGCTTCTCCACATAATGATATGAAATCCATATCTTTCACTGTCCTTTATGATAGATATACTGTAGACTGGATTTGGAGGCATTTCAATCTTAGTATAGTTAATCTGTCTGTTTGATGTGGAGGAGGTTTTTGTTCTGTGGCAACTGGGGTGGGAAACTAGAAAGTTAGGTCTCCATTGTCTGACAGAGTCATCTCTACTTTATGAGCTACCCTGGGGAGTCTCATACAAAGAGAACGAACACTCAAAGTGGTCATTACATGGCACTGGCCTTCTAATCTCCTGTTAAAGGTCTTGATCTTGATAAGTCCTTCTTTCTGGTCCATCTGATCTGTCACTTAATGGAGTGCATTACAGAGTGGGCAAAGCCCTTGCTGACCAGGAATGAGAGGGCTCAAGAAACACCTTCAGCATGGAAGACCCATTGGTGGAAGCCAGAGACATGCATGACAGGGTCACTGTTCAGGGAGACCAGTCAGGGTCAGAACAGTGTTTTCACAGATGCTCTTACCTCGATGTCTTCCTCTTCCTTGTGGGGCTCACTGGCTTTAAGGAAGTTTGCGGTGGAATCTCCCTCCTTCTATGGAGTAGAATCTGTGGTGGTCTCTTCATAAAGTGACTTGCTTGATATATTGTAGGCCACAGCACTCCTCACATCTGTCCTCATCTGACCTATGATGTATCACTGGGTCTTTTTCCTTTTGGAATATAAATAGAAAGGATTTGCAGAGGCTATAACCTGAGAAGCAATAACAGAAAGATGAATTCCTCTTCTCTTCTGGATTTGGATTCTGGATATATATTTACTCTCTAAAGAGCCTAGGGATCTCCTCCCTTTCTCCCAAGTTTCTGAGGAAGGGAATAGCTAGTCTTTGATTTCTATATGTACCCATAAACTATTCATATTTTTTGAATGACTATTATGCATTAGGTACTGTTTTTGGTTATTCCACTTCTGGTGATACCCCTCATGCCTTGGAATTTCAGAGATTATTGGGGAGATGAAACATTCTCTTCTGTTCCCTATCTTTGGCTTTCCACTATTGTAGTCTCTGCCCTGGAAGTTTGGAACACTCTCCTTGGCAAGCCTGGTATCACCATTTCTCTATTTCAACTAATAAAAAATAGAATTCAGCAGGAACGCTTCAATATGTCTCATTCTTGCCTAAGACCACTTCCCCCTTCTCTACCTGTCCTTTCTTCAGCCATCAATGGTAAGATCATTTGTTATAATTCAGACATTTTCATTGTCCTGTGGGAATACTCTGGCCCTTCTAGCCATTTCTTTTAGCTACTGCCCCTGTGTCCTTGGGTTCCTCATTATCTATCATAGTCTCATTCTTTCTCTTGCTCATCCTCACTTATTACATTTACCCTGGGATCCTTCTGGGTATCTACTCACAAACTAGAGTAATCAGTGAGGTCCTTTCTCCCAAGAGAATTTTGATCCTATGAACCCCTAAGGCCCAGTGCCTCATATCCATCTGTCCTCAGTAATTATCCCCTATGAAGACCTATGTTTTGATCAGGAAACATGGAGCTGCCAGAGCCTGACAGTGAGATTCATAATGGCACCTATCATGCAGGCTGATAGAATGCCCCACTGAGTTCTCACTGTCAAAAAGAAACCACTTTTTGGGTGCTCCATTCCCTTGTTTAAATCTTCAGGGCTTCCTTTAATGGGTCTTGGTTTTATTTTTTGGAAAATGCAGGACTGGACTTAGATTATTTATCTCCCTGTTTGCTTTCTGGGTGGTCCCTGTCCATGACTGACTTTAAGGAAGCAGCAGCAGCAGCAGCAGCAGCAGCAGCAGCACCTTAGTGTCTGCTCAGGCAATAGCCCCATGCTGGCCATGAACGTCAGGCACAAGCCCCTGGGGTGCTCTGTATTGGAAGAGAAGCCCTCAAGGAGCAAGTACTGGAGGCTTTGTAAGCTCTATAAATCCTCAGGCACAGCTAGAAGCTTTCTGAAGGACAATAATAGTCACCCACATGGCTGCATTCATCCCACTATGAATGCTAAGATCTCCCCACTTCACTCTTTTCTTGGAAAGCTTGATCCAGCCCCCTGGCCCAGAGATGTCTTGATTACCCCTTTTTGGCTTGTGGCTCACCTTATTTCACAGCATCATTTTCCTGAGGCTCTTCTCTTGGCAGAGCTCGGGGGGGCAGTGACATGAATGGCTTCTGGGAAGTCTCCTCATATGAGGGTCCACTTGTCCCTCTAGCTGGTGTGTTCTTGACTTTCGGACAATTAGTTTGTAATGATCTACCTCCAACTGAGATGATTTTCACTTGCCACACAAGTGTAGCAATCTCCAAGGGGATAAAATTGTGTTCTGGGCAGAAGGAGTTCCCTTTTATCAATGGGAAATCTTCCATGGAGAATACTTCTGTGTTCTGAGCCATTGCTGAATGTGTACATAAATCGCTTTCTGGCCTTAGGAAAGAAAGATCTTTGACTTCCCCTCTCTGCCTTCCTTCTAGTCCTTTGAACCATGTTCTACGCGGGTCACAGTTTAGATGCCCTTCCAATCCACTCTTGCCTCCCAGGAGCTTAGATTCACCAGGGTGCGTTACTCCTCTTCCTCTGCCGCAACTCCTTCAACTATTGTGTTGTTTGTTATTTTTTTTTTTTAATCTTTGTTGTGTCAACATTATAGCAGTAAAATACTTTATAAATAAGAAGATTTAAAGCGTTATTAAATGGTCTCTCTCAGGGAGAATGAGTCTCCTGAAAGATGAGGTGTTTTCCTTCTTTTATGGGCTCTCCAAACCCTTTCTAATTATATTCTAAGAGAAAATGTCCCAGAGAGCATATTCCACAAGAGTCCAGATGATAGAGGGTGAGAGGGAAATAGGATTATATTTACTTATAAACATTTATTCAGCCATGGCTCTGTAGATTATGGTGAGAAGATGGGAGAGTGCCAGGGGGTGGAGTTCAATTAAGAACAAGAAATTGCCCCACAATCAAGAACTTAGAAGCTACAATAATAACATTTTCAGGAATGTTGACTTCTGGGACGCTACTTTCTTCCAGGTTTTCTCCTGGGTCCTCTCTCCTTACTCAATCCCCGCAGTTGCTCATGGATCTATTCACAGCTCTCATTTCACCCTGTACACTCTTTCCATGTCGCCATTGGCACAACCATGGTGGCTTGTACCTATTTTGTGCTCAGTCTCCTTAGGTCTGTGCCTATTGGGGTATGAAATTTCTTTTTATTCTCAAAATTCAAAGCCGTGATTTTTATTAGAGGAGTGAGACAATTGTCATGGAGAGACCAGAAAATGCAGATGAGCAAAAAGAATACTGACAGAGAGTCAGTCACCATTAACATCTAAACCCATGTCCTCTCTTTGATGGTATTTCTCCAGATTTTTCATGTGAATAAAATATACTGGTTTTGCAGCAATGTGATCACAACCATTTATCTGACAATTATCATTCTCCACAGAAGGCATCTTGAGCAATTCACCCTAACTATCTGCATTCAGTATCTTGCTCTATTCACTGTCTGTTCAACATTACCCACCTCCTCTATTATGAGTGATATCACCACCTAATAAGTTCTTTAAGTCTGAGCAGCCTGAGTCTACTGCTAGAATCAGATTGGTACCCTCTGTTTCACTGTGGCTATCCAGTTTTGCCAATTCTACGTAACAAACCTGTTAAGTTTGCTCAGCATCCCATGGTCATTGCCTTAATTTAGGCCTTCACTAAATCTTGCCTGGATGACTTTGATTCTAAACACTTACTCCAAATTATCAATCTTTCAAACCCAGTTAAAGTCATCTTTCTGAAGTTAAACTATAATCCAGATATTCCTCTGCCTAAAATCCTTTACTGGATCCCCATTGCTTATAGGATAAGAATCCAAACTCCTTAGCAAAGCCTTTAATAATGTGACTTCTGCATAGCACTTATTTCTTATCTCTTGTCTCGTCATTGCTCTTTCCATGGACTTCAGATCCACACTTACCATACAGTGTCTCCAAATTTTTGTACCTTCTTTTCCCTTTCACTAGGATGCTCATTATCTTTTTCTATCCTATGCTAACTTCCACATGTCCTTCTGCAGTCACTGTCCCTCAGCTACTCAGAACTCTTTTAGGTCCATCACATATATGGCCATCTTCTTGGGCACCCAGCTTGGGGCCCCTTCTGCTGAAGGTTGGAAAGACCCTTAGAGAATTAGTGATGCATCCAGTAAGGGAAACAGGACAGGTTATCTCAGCCCCTGTTAGCAAAAGCAG
Source organism: Canis lupus baileyi (assembly GCF_048164855.1). Lineage (NCBI taxonomy): Eukaryota > Metazoa > Chordata > Mammalia > Carnivora > Canidae > Canis > Canis lupus. The sequence goes on along the minus strand of NC_132847.1, from coordinate 46,532,338 downwards.
CCACTGCTAGCAAAAGCCACTGCCCTCATACAGAGCAAACACATGGGCCCTGCATTACTGGAACAAAGTAGGTCAATAGCCATCACTTTTTCCCAAGTGCCTTCAGACTGCATGGTGGGCTTTATGACTTTTTTTTTTTTTTAAGATTTATTCACGAGAGACACAGAGAGAGAGGCAGAGACATAGGCAGAGAGAGAAGCAGGCTCCATGCAGGGAGCCTGATGTGGGACTCGATCCCAAGACTTCCAAGACCACACCCTGGGCCAAAGATAGGCACTAAACTGCTGAGCCATCCAAGGATCCCTGGCTTTATGACTTAAAGAAAAGCCATTGCCTTGTTCTAAAAAGGATCAAAAGTGTCACACATAGATGAAATACTATAAGAGAATAAAATATGTGAAATTAAAACAGGTAAAGGACCTGTGCCAAAGGGCAAACAAAGGTCATAGTAACCTGAAGCTAAGGGATAGCACTGTATACAATGATATTGCTAACTCATAATCTATTTTGTAGAGAGGAGCCACATATTTAGCTCTAAGCATTAAGTTATCCCACTTAAAAGAGGGAAATGTGAATATTATCATAGACCTGTGTTTCAGGAGCAGCATAGTCATTCCTGGGACTGAGACCTAAGTGGCATTCCTATTGGACCTGTCTTCACAGGACTTTTGGGTTCTTTCCCTCTGGAACTGTCTGAGATATTAATATTAACCAAATTTCATGTATGCCAGTTATGTGGAGCTAGGAGAAATGTAGGAAGAGAAATTGGATGGGTTTGTTCTGGATTTTCACAACTTTTTGGGTGCATGGTTCCTATTGATTGGATGATTTGCTTAGGTGCTGCAGTCTTTTATGTTTAGATTTTAGTTATTCTCGGACCTATATTCTGTCCTGCTCTGAAGTGCTTCCGATTATATCCTCTCACCCCCTTCTCTTTCCTAGGGCCTGGTTTCTATTACCTTGTAGGGGACATAGAAATCAGAGCCAAACTTGGTATGGATTTCATTTATTCAACGATCTGCTCTGTACCAGTGACCATGATATATACCAAAGATGGCATAAAAGGGTGCAGGAGAGAAGAAAATGCCTTTGAGCAGGCATCTTGCTTGAGTAGCCCTGTGTACATACCTCTTTGTGTTGTGAACTTTATCCCAATCTTCTCATGGTACAGAGATAGAAACAAAATCCCCAGAGGCGGTTCTGATCCGTTTGTGGAATGTTTCCTCTTGGACTTGTGCATATCCTTTTGGATTATAAAGGAAATTCTAGGTCTCTGGGATTCCAGACCCAGGATGTGAATCTGCTGGCCCTTTAGGTCAAGCAGACTGATTCTTTCTGCTGGGTGGCCAGACACATGCACGGACCTCACTGGAGCCTCCTGCTGATGGACCTCCCCTGCATGCTCTGTCTATTCTGGGCCTGTATGGAGTGTTTCTTCTTGCTCCTGGTGCTTTTTTGTTTCTTGTCCACAGAGGAGGCAATGGGATGGGCCCCTCAGCAATGGAGATGGAGATGGTGATGGTGACTATGGTTCTTGTAAGAAATGACCTTGTTGAGGGTTTGCTTCTCTCCAGAACAATCTGGGCTTTTCACCTCTTGTGAGGGCAGTGGGTGATCTGAATGGAGATATTTCAGTCCTGGCATGACTGGTGTGGCTGTTGAATATTGGTGGGGGTGTTGTGGAGACTGGAGTGGCTGGGCTGTTAGAGCCACTCTCCATTTCAGAGCTCTCCCTGTTTAGGCTGTTCTATATGGGCTCAAGCACATAGCAGTGACACTTCCTGAAGACTCTCCCAGGAATTGGTCTCTTGGGTGGAGCTGTTCTACTCATCTTCACCATACTCTTTGCCTTGATGGTACCCAAGCTTTTACCCTGCACAGTTAAGTTTCACCTACCTTGTGTTATGGGCTATGGGAAGGGCTGGACTGTGCTTTTAGTTGAGGAACACAGGCCTATAGGTCCTGCTAAGAGAGCCACTCTTCCTAGGAATTAGACAGTTGGAGGTCCTGGTCCTGGATCTCTTTGGCACATTATTGGATCATTAAGTGGGCTCTGCTGGTTGTCTCTTATTCAATAGCTTTCAGTCTTCATTATTGCCCAGAAGTCTGTGGTGGGCCCTGGGAAATCAGATGGTAATTACCAGTCTCTTTGATGTAAGTGATTACCACAGTCTCTTGTAAACCTGTTCAAGTTGTCCCTCCTCTTCCTTTACAAATGCATGTAGCACATGTGCAGGCCCCATTCTTGGGAGACTGGTTAGAAGTGAACCACAAGGTGTCTCTGAAGTAAAGGAAGGGTTTGTGAAGCCTAAGAATTCCCCTTTCTATCCTGGCTCTGAATTCTAGTCACCTCTGGGACTCTTGGCTGGTGGGCTATTTTTTTTTTTTTTTTTTTTTTACCCTCAGGATTCCTGAGAACTGAATTAAACACACATACACACACACACACACACACACACACACACACACACACTTTTTAAGTGCTTTTATAGAGTGGGCTTTATGATTTGGGATTTCCCATGCTGATCTCAGCTCTGGTGATTTCACTTCTTCTGTGACACATCCAGGGTTGCTGAATGGGAGGGGCATTAGCCACCCACTATTCTTTTTTTTTTTAATTTATATATTTTTAATTTTTTTTATTTATTTATGATAGTCACACACACACACACACACACAGAGAGAGAGAGAGAGAGAGAGAGAGAGAGAGGCAGAGACACAGGCAGAGGGAGAAGCAGGCTCCATGCACCGGGAGCCCGACGTGGGATTCGATCCCGGGTCTCCAGGATCGCGCCCTGGGCCAAAGGCAGGCGCTAAACTGCTGCGCCACCCAGGGATCCCGCCACCCACTATTCTGATTCTGTCTCCCGGTTGCCCAAAGGGATCCTCTGGATAGATCCCTCCTTTCCTGCTCCACTTTTTTCGCTTCCTGAGGGAAGGATTTAGGCTTGCCAATGGAATTTGAGTCTACCTGGAATTTGGAGCTTGCCTGATTCTTTCTTATCTCCACTCATGGTCACTGGGTGGCAATGACTTACTTGGTCTCCATCGTCACTGCCTAGTCCTTCTTAGCTCTCTTTTGTCCCCTGCCTCCTTGGTCTCCTTAGCTTCTACCCACTGCATCCTCATCTTTTCTCCCAGTTTCTCCCAGCATCACGAATCTAGGATTGATACTGTGGAGCTACAATGAACAATTTCCTTCAAGAAGACGGAGATCTCCATAATCTCATTATATCTGGAGTTCCGGAGAAGGACATTTACCCATTTTATCTTTCCTCTCTAAATTAAAAAAAAAAAAAAAAAAAAAGGAAAGACATTAGGAACCCTGATTTAGTATTTGAAATTAGCATTCTCAGAGACTGCTGGCATCCATCAGACTGCTCTCAGTCCTGGCCAGAGGCAGACCACTGTTGGGCCACACTGCTCTGACCTGGCTAGGCAGCTTATATGGAAAGTGGTTTCCTTTTTCATAGAGCAATTTCCCTTTCTGTCCCTCAGTTTCTTCTGTAAACACAAGGAAATGATATTGATCGGTATCTAGTTAGGCATCTTTGCTTCCCTGGTTGCCACTTAACTAAGCCACAGCTCTTGTTTCTGTTAAAAGAATCACTCTTGTGGTACATATACAGGTGTAGATTGCAGATCTAGGCAACATTAGGGAGATGAGCCTGGAGGCTAGAATGGAGTCCTTTGTGAGATCTGTGCTTCCTCAATTTGATCCCCTACTGAGGGTCAATAAACAGCATAGCTCCCTGTGGCTCCGTTATATGCTCTTTGAAGTTTGCAATTGTGGGTTTTCATTCCTGTTTTCTTTGGAGGGTTAAACTCAAATCTATTCATCCCTGGCTTTCTATGCCTTCCCCCACCTTATTGGACAGCTTCTTTGATCTCATGATCCAGACACTTCTTTAAGTGTCTCTATGTGTTGGGGACCAAGTGCATCCTGGATGATCTCATAAGGCTGAGTGCTCTTGTCTCCTTGCTTGGTGTGTTCTTGGTGCTCAAACACTTAGTTGACATTGAGGTGAATTCAGCAAATAACCGGAGAGAGGACTTCCCTCTCACTGAACCAGGCAGCATTAGCCTTCAGGAGGATCACTCTGGCTGGTTCTTTCTCAAGAGTGTTTATCCTTCTCTGGAGCTGCAGAGTAAACTCACAAGTATAAGGTCCTTACTTCATACTTCCCCCAGATAATACCCCTTTCCCTCCAAGGAAAAGCTCTCCTAATGGCCCATTTTTGATGTCTTCCATTATATAATTGCATTTATATTGGTCTTTTGGGAAGACCAATCTGTCATTTTTCTACTTTCAATGTTGTCCTAACTTTTTTTTCAGAGTACTTATCAGGGCAGAGGTTATCCCAATTCAGTACACTTCATAGGTAGCTAGATTTACAAATGAGCATTTATTTCATATCCTTCCAACACTAATTTTTTTTATTCTAACATAATAAAAAGAACAAAATTGTCAATTCATGAAAAAGCTTCCCACTTTCATTTTCTATAGTCTCTTATAACATTTGGTGATATGTAGATATGACCCTATGTAGTTACAATAAAAATTTGGATATAATTTTGCTGTTTTAGTAGATTTCATTAGATGTTTTCTGTATTAACTAAAATCTTTAAAAAAATGTTTTCTGTATTATGAGCTTTGAGTGAATGTTTCCAACAACTGTATGGGATTTTATTGATTTCATAAACCATAACATGTTTTGGTTTCTTCCATTGTTTATTGCCCCCTTTTGTTATTACAAATATTACAAAATAAACATTTTTGCATATAATGTTTCTTTCATTTGATTACATTCAATAAGCTGAGTGATTACATACATAAGCTGAGTGATTGGGTAATTAATTTCTGACTTTTATCTCCCATATGCCACTACTCTTGTCACCTCTTTGGTCTCGGGCAACACATATCTTTTCCTGTATGCATCCAGGAAATCCTTGGAAATGTCCCTATTGTCTTTCTCCTGCCAATGGCTTAATAGAGATAATAGTTTTAACAGTTGAGTTTACAGAAACAAGCATTCCTGCCCTTATTTCCTTGCTAACTTCTTTTAAATAACAAGTCCAATATTCAAATAATATTTATTTTACTAAGATCTTGAAAATTCTTCAAAAACTATAAATACACAAGTCACTGAGCCCCATGTGGCATGTGATAATTTGGCTGAGTGGGAGAGAATAGAAGTCTGGTTCAACTTAAAATTCTAGATTGAACTGTGAGGTAGTAAGAGTGCAAAGACAGGGGGCAGTTTGCATGGACCCAGGCTGGCACCCAAAGCAGGATATGGTGGAGTCCTGCATAGAGATAAAGGAGTGGCAGACAGCAACCTGGGGTGTTGCAGAGAGCCCTTGACAATTGGGAGGTCTTTGGCAGAGTCAGAATAAAGGCTCTTACTGCACCTCTCACTCTGGGCTCTTAAGTTTCGCTTCACCCACACATCTATTTCCATAAGAGGAGAGACAGTAATGGGGGTAATAGGAAAGGAGAAAGCTAATCTGTACAAGAAAGTCCACCTGTAATCCCACTCCCCCAAAGCTATGTCAGTGCATGGGGATCAGCCATGACATTTCATCCTTTGGGGCTCTAGAATTTCTATTAAACTAAGACGAAAGATGCCCATCAATTATTCTGGAAGAGAATAATGGATTTAAGAGATAAGCACAATGATTAAAAAAATACTAAATAACAGGGCTAAAGAATACCAGCGGTGGTTCCTCATCGTCCTTCAACAAAAATTTTAAAATACCAAAGAAGTTCTGAATTTTCTGGGATGCCTCTGTGGATGGGACCTTAGCAGAAGGCCCACAAATGTGTGCTGGAATTTTTCTAAGTCTGTTTGGATTGTTATGGCATCAAACCAATCCACTTTTCCTCAAAACTGGATGCTGGGAAGATTTTTTCAGTGATCTCTATACTTGTATAAAGGAAGACTGGCCCTAGGATTGCCCTCAGTTGAACTTTTAGGTTTAGGTAATTGACCTTTTATATGGACAGCCACCATTCCAGGACAGACTCTGTTCATCCAATTGACGTGTTACAATTTTCCCATCCCTGCCATGTAGGTATTTACATACATACATAAATATGTATATCTATATATTTACATATATCTACTTAAACCTGATAGAAGGTGTCATTAGTAAGAGGAGATTGCCTTCATAATGGGACAAAGAGGACCAGGATGTTTTAAGTGGTAAGCTGTAGCAAGAACAACTCATTGTAAACCACTTTCTCTTAGTTAATGAGCATATATTTCTACCACCTTAGGGGAGGGGATTTGCCTGTTATCAGCAGATAGTATACCACCTGGAGATGATCCTGTCTGTGGCTGTAGCATAAGAGTTTTCATTATTTATTTATCTCTTAATGGAAGATAGTATTTAATGGGTGCTTCCTGAGCATCATCTTTATGCTAAGTCCTTACTACTTGCAAATCTTAGTATTTACAGTAACTCAACATGGTACTTTTGTTGTCCCCACTTTATAGATGGGGAAAAGGGTTGGAAAGGTTAAGTAGCTAACTTATTTGAGTCCCACAGTTGCTAAGTGGTAAATGTATATTAAACTTAGACAGTTGGATTCCAGAATTTGGTTTCTTAAGTCAATGTGAGAATGTTCAGGAAATTAAAGCAAGACAAGTAGGATGTAGAAGAAGCCACACAACAATATGCAAAGTTTGGGACCAGGAAAATTTTGCTTGATGGAAGATTGTCACTCTGAGTAGCCTATCAGTGTATGTGGGACTTGAGGGTGAGCTGCTAGAGATACCTGGGAATCAGCAAGATTGCCTTCTTGGACACAGTTGCTGGGGAGCAATTCTAAAAGGAGGACCCATAGAGGTTAGAGGTGCCAAGCAAGTTTATTGATGATAATAATCATAGCTAGCTCTATGTGCTAGGTATGGTACCAAAAGCCTTTTTTTTTTTTTTTTTTTTTTTTTTTTTTGCAAAATTTTAATCTTCCTGTTAGTATATAATGCTACAGGTATTACAGATTGGAAAACAAACACAGGATCAATCACTTTCCTGACATCCCTTAGCTAAGTTGTGGCAGAAGCAACCTAATTCCATTGTCTCAAATTAAGCATGACTTGGGAAAAAAAGGGCTATAGCTCATCCACACTGGCTGCCAGTTGGAAGGGTTGACAGGAGTAAGATGAGTAGTTGATCTCTGTAGAAGACCAATGCCTTTGAAAATACTGAAGGGTCCTCACTGGCAAGAAAAGCTAAGATCTAATATGTTTACAGAATACATTAAATCAAGTAAAGTTCTCTCAGAACGCTTTGTTTGATGTGAAAGTAGTTTGTCCCCAAACTGATGAAAGTATGTTATCTGATATTGGAATAATTAATGTTCAGGCACTTAAATTAAGAAAGAAAGAAAAACTCAAAAGCATTGAGTGAAATTGAATTTATATTTGCAGAATAGATTCCTGCAGTGTATTTATCTTTACCGAGCTCAGTGTCATTATAACCATATTATCAGAACACACTCATCTTTTATATAAATGGAATTTCTTACCTCATTAGTACAACGAAAGTTTTATCCAGAAAGGAAAATGCATAAACTCTACTTTCGTTACCCTTTAAAACCCAATTATGTCACCAAAACCAACCTATTGGTGCCTACTCAATATACCTCTGAGTTTAAAAGGTGTTCATAATCCCTCATTGACATCCTAAGGCAAATTAAGTATCTCTTAATTGTGTGATAGCTGAGTAATAATATCTGTGATCATTGTCTTAAAGAATTTCCTTGTACTGTATATATATACAGAAAGTACTTACTTTCTACTTGTCACTCAGTGAAGCCTTTTATGAGAATTGCAGTTATTTGGACTGACTAGATACCAGAATCTTGTTTTGTTGTAGGCAATAACAAACCAGGAAACACTGATAATTAAAACATTTTCATACATTAAAATTGCTTTATTTTTCTAGTGTACATTATAGCTTATAAAGCACTTGAATCAAATCATTAATTTTGAGCCAGCAACTACAAGGAGGCTAAGTGACATATTCAAGGGCTTGTAACTAAAAAAAAAAAAAAAAAAAAAAAAAAAGTCAAACTGATGTTTCAAATCCATGATTCCTGAAGTTGACTAACATCATTCTTATAAGAGGCTTTGGTGGTGATTATTGATTTCAATTCCAATTTTAAGATATTATTGGTAGAAATACTAACAGGATAAACAAAACAAGCAAAAACCAAACTGCTGCATTCAACAACATGGGTGGATCAGACACAATGTTCAGTCAATAAAATAAGATACAGAAGAAGACCTACAATATGATTACATGTAAATGAAGTTTGATAATAGGAAAAACAAGAACTTCCACTTCTGGCCAAGATGCAGTAACAGAGATTAGATTACTCTCCTGCCTGAAACAACTAAAATCAAAATATGTGAAACAATGTTTTTTAAGATGTTAAACATCAGGCAACAAAAGACAGTGATACTTGAGATATAGAAAATAGGTGAACTTCAACCTCTTCTAGGAGAGTTTCCAGTCTGTAGCCCTGGGAGGGAGAATGCCCGTGAACCACATAGAGCAGATGGAGCTAAGAATCTGGATGTCACAGTGGGTTGATTTCTCAGGCCAAAAACAAGAGGGAGACAGCTGGACAGACAAAGAATTCCTTGGATTTTGGAGAGGGTACCATTTGGTCATTAGCTGAGTACTAATGAGTTCTTCACATGTAAGAAAAGAACCACCCAAAAGGATTAGTGAGAACAATCCTTGGAGCTTACTCAGGACCAGAATAGTTCCTGTTCCCACCACCCAGTATATAAAACCTCATAATTCACAGGGCACTGGGTAGAGTACTAACTCAGAGTTGGGAAAAAAATAAACATAGACTAAATCCTGCTCTGGTCCCACCTAATAAAGCTTAACAGCAAGACCCAAATTAACTGTTCCTAATCATGTCACAGAACAAAGCTTAAGAATATATATAGGAAAACAAAAATACCCAACATGCAAAGGTAAAATTCACAATATCTGGCATCTGATGAAAAATTATTAGGCATGCAAAGAAACAGGAAAGTATAACTCATAATGAGAAAAATTAATCAAAACTGATTCAAAAATTACACAGATGATAGGATTTGTAGACAAAGAAATGAGAACAGTTATTATAACCATATTCCATATGCTCAAAAAGATTGGATATGTTAAGTAGAGACATGGATAATATACAAAAAACCCTGTAGTAATCAAGAGTAATCTAAAATGACAGTGGCCAGAATAGTATTTACTCTTAGGGAATATTAATAGGGGAGGGGCATGAGGATGCCTTCTGATATTCTGGAAATTTTTTATATCTTGATCTAGGTGATTCTATATGTATGTGCATATATGTAAAAATCACTTGAGCTCTATGCTTGAGATATGTGTGCTTTGTATAAGCTAAACCTAAAAAAAATCCCATATTATCAATGCTGTTTGCAAAGCAAGTCAACCATTGTAAATAAGCAGATCTTTTATTCTATTGGATGGATCAAAGTGGATGCGTGTCCTCGAGAGTCTGTAAAAAGAGAAATTAGCTATCATGGAGAAGCTAGAGATTAACTACATCATAGAGATTACTCTACTGTTTTAGTTAAATTAGTACCAACTGGTCAATGAGGGTAGGACTCTTATTAGTTGCCCACTAAATATCGTTGGTTGCTACTAACTCCTGCTAGTTTTTGTCCATTAAGGAATAAGACGGAGATGTAAGGAAAGAAAATCAGTTGTTTTATGTTATGCATTTAAGAGAGGATATAGGCAGAGAGGGTCTAGCTTACAAAATAAAGATTGATCACATCTATTTTGCTTGGAAATCCATACATGTGATACAGAATAAAGATGGTACAGAATAAATCAGCCACTTCCAAGAGGTAGATGGACAAAGGAGCAAGAATGGGTCAAGACTAGTAGACTCTATACAGGGGTTCACGATATCAATAAAAACACATTTCTATTGTTTCTTTTTTTCTGCACAATTCCCACCAAGTACCAAAAGCAGGCTACTGAGTAAAGAGTTCTCAATAGGTAATATTACTTCTATCGCCAGTCAGATAAAATGCTGCTTCTCAATTAGAATGTATCTCTCCCTCGATAGTCTGGTAGGTCAAATTATGGATCTGAGAGCAAGAGGCTACATTTCTTTTTCTATAAGGGAGGTACATGTTGGATGGAGAAATTTCTCACAGGGATTTCTTGGAGACAGAGTGAGTTATTTCTGAGTATTGTCATTAATTAAAATTATAATTGTCACTCATACCCCCTTATGGGAGTCAATGCAAGGCTTGTTGGTACTCTTGAGTTTGATATTATTTTGTCATTTAAAAAATTAATTGCCAGCCAGAATTTTCATTAATATTCTACAAATTTTCTCTGTGGACTGTGTTTTTTTGACACCTGGCAGAAGAGTCATAGTAGTGACCAAAAGGGAAGAAATGAAGAACATCAGAAGATTGTATTTGTTTTCTCTGTGCATCAGCCATAGCTCTGAAGCACTGATAGTGGTTATTGCTGCAGATGCTTAGTTTTTCTGAGTAACCTTGGGAAATACTATGCTCTAACACTGAAAGATCTCTGGACCTCTGGTTTTGTAGTACTCAATAGTGGAAGTGTCACTGATATTTCTAGATTTATCTGGATAGGATAGGATGCAACAATGGAGATGAGAATTTCTCTGATTCTGCTCATCCCTCTCTTACTGCCCACATTCTGTAGAAATCAGGTTTCTGCATTTCCCCTGATGCATTTAGGAGGTTCCTCAGTGTATTTTTGGGTGATCATTTCAACTTTCCACATGTGTTCACTTTTCTCCTTTCTTGTTCTAGTTGTCTGATATTTAATATAATGGAAGTTATAGTGCATGACTGCATTTAATGCCTGCCTCCCCTGTTTTGTTCTGTAACTTTGTAGGCTCCTCCCACTCTGCTTCTGGGGTTGGCCATGTCTCTTGCTTTGACCAATGGGACTTGCAAAACTCCATAATGTTTTTGCCTTTCCCCTTGATCCTCTATCTGCGTCATGAGAACATGTTCAGGCTAGTCTCCTGAAGGATTAGAGACCATAGAGAAGAAAGTCAGTTACAGCTGAGGCCATTCTGGGGGCTTGCTCAAGATCCTAGAATGCAGATGCCCAGCTAAAATCAACCAAATCTGGCCCAGACCAGCAAAACTACTCAGACAACCCACCAGACTCTTGAGCTCAATAAATGTTAACTGTTTTAAACCACTGCATTTTGTGGTTGGTAGTTTTGCAATGTTATCATAGCAATACATAACCAATATACATGGCTGTGCCTTGAAACCCTTTCAATGAGGCCCTCAGCTGCTTCTCTCATTCCATACATTGTGGGTCTGGCTCATGGCTGAAGTTACTTTTTTTTGAGTTTCTATAGTCATCCTGAGTTGGAAAAGTATCCTTTACTCTATCCCTATCCCTCCAAACACTGCTGAACATTATGCAACAATTCAAAAATGAAAGTGTAGACAGTCTATGTTCTATAACATGCATCATTTCTGTATTTCTATAACCCAGATTTATCAAATTCTTTTCCTACTTGGCAATTTATATTTGTTCCTGGGGCTCCTGTAATAAACAAACAAGCCAGGTAGCTTAAAACAGCAGAAATTTATCATCTAGTTTTGGAGGCTAGAAGTCTGAAATCCAGGTGTTGACATTCCTTGGCCTGCAGCCATTCAACTTAACAAACTCTGTCTCCATCATCACAGGGCATACTTCTCTCCTGTCTTTGAATCTTCTCTTATAAGGAGACCCACCCTACTCTGGTATGACTTCTTAACTAATTACATTTACAAACAACTCTATTCCCAAAGGGCCTTTTCTGAGACACTGAGGTTAGGACTTTGACCTATCTTCTCTGGAGACACAGTTCAACCCATAACACCATTGTTTGTTGATATTTAAGATCTTTGCATTTGTTTTCCTAAATAAATTTTTTCTCCACTTGTACTGTTCTTATCTGGTTTTGGTCTCAAGGTCATTTAGCCTAATGGAAATAATTTGAGAGAGTTCTCTCTCTTGTTTCTGAAACAGCTTGTATGGGATAGGTATAATCTATAACATAAAAGTTTGGTCATATTCATCTGCAAAACTATATGAACCTGTTATTTTGGGGGGAAGGATGATTTTGACTCTTGACTCAATCATTATAATGGCTATTGTTTTCTTCAACTTTTCAGTTTTTTTCTGGAGTCAATTTTTATAATTTATGCTCTTTTTAGAGACTGTACTGCTGTGAAGTTGTTTGTAGTATTTATTGAAAGTTTAAAAAAAAATCTATGCAGTCTTTAGTTATGTTCCCATTTTGGTCCTAATATTATTGGTTTATGCTGCCTATAACATTTTCCTGTTTGTTTTCTGCTTTATTCAGGTGATTAGTCTTACTATTTGTCTATTTTATTAGTATTTTCACGGAATACTTTCTTTAGTTTTATACTCTTTAGTTTTAGTTGTTTCTTCTCTAGCTTGTTAAATTGAACATTTAATTAATTGAGTTTTAATCTTTTCCTTTGTAAGCAGTTAATTTAGGACTATAAATTTAATTCTAAATACGGCTTTTGCCTGATTACGCAAGTCTTGCTATGTCGTTCCTTCACTATCACTTAATTTTAAATGTTTGGGAATAGCAGTCTTTTTCTCTAAAGTTGTTTAGAAGTGAGTTTTTAAATTCTCAAACCTAGATTAGTTATTTATTTTTTAATTTTTTAAAAGATTTTATTTTTTGAGGAGAGAGAGAGTGAGCATGAGCAGGGAAGAAGGGCAGAGGGACAGGGAGAAGCAGACTCCCTGCTGAGCAGGGAGCCTGAGGGTGGGGCTCTATCCCAGGACCCTGGGATCATAACCTGATCTGAAGGCAATTGCTCAACCAACTGAGCCACCCAGGTGCCCCCTAGATTAGTTATTTGAAAAAATAACTTCAAAAATCATGTTGTGGTCCTGGTACTACAGGTCCTAGGTAGTAAGATATTGATTCTTTAACATTTATTGAGAATTTCCTTGTGTATAGTATATACCGAATTTTCCTTGTACATAGCACATAGTGAACTTTCATGTGTCCTGGAAATGAATATGTTATCTTTAATTATTGAGTGTAGAGTTCTGTGTATCATTCTTAGAACAAGTTTGTTAATTATATTTTTAAAAATCTTCTACATGATATGCTAGTTCTGCATATTCTATGAGCTTCCTCAGTTAGGTACAGTAAGATCTCTTGCCACTATGATTGATTTGCCTTTCTCTTATTGTACCTTTGTCATTTATTGTACTATATATTTAGGGATATACTCATGGTTTTACTTTATACTTATCTCATGGTTTTACAGCTTCTTGACAAAGCTTTATTATTTAATGTCTTGCTTGACACATATTAATGATTTTCATCTTTAAATTCTATTTTATCTAATATCATTTTTCATCCCATTTGTCCTTAAAAAACAAAATCCAAAGATCTGTTTTTAACTGATGAGTTTAATTTGTTTTCATTTATAGTTTATTTTACTGATATATTTAGAGCTGTTTCTATTGTCTTCTTGTAGTCTTTTAAGTCAATTTTTTTAATCAGTTTTTTTATTCTATTTTTCTGCCTGGATTAATAATATGTTCTCTATTTCCTCTTTGGTTTCCTTTGCTGGATTGGAAGCTATGGGTTTTATTATATATGTATTGAATACATATGTACATTTTATGCATTTAGTATAGAATACAAAAAATATACATTAAAAATATATACTTATATATTTAACCACAATATGTTAATTTGTATTAAATATATATTTGTAGTATATGGGACATATACTCTATGGCATATTTTTTCTGAAATATTTGAACACAACTATAAATTTTTCTAACAAGATATAAAGGTATTTAGTGTTGCTCTTCTGCTCCTTAATAGTACAAGAACTTCAGTGTGCTTTACACAGTGACTGAAAAATCTTCACTTACTCTTCTTTGTTGTCTGGAGTTTTAGTGTCACTTGATTTTAATGTATCATTTTTAATAGTAAAAACTAGCTAATTTTAACAATTTTCCTAATTTCTGTGTACCCTGTATCTCATGAATCTTCCTTTTCCCCTCTGGACTCTATTTTCTGTTTGCTCAAGTACTTCCTTTAGTATTTTTTAAATGAGAGACTGTAGATGCTCCCTTAGTTTTATGTATATAAAAAGGTATGATTTTTTAAATACTAGCTTAACTGCATATACAATTATTGGTAAACAGTTATTTTCTCTTAGTCCATTGGAGATTTGCCCTATTGTCTTTTGCCACCTACTGTTAACTGATTAGAAGTCATGTCCAGTCCATTGGTCATTAGTTTGTAGGCCATTTTTTCCCAGTGGTCCTTAAAGTTTTCCTACCCTTAATGTTTTGTATTGTACCAGATGTGCTAATGTGAATTTATCTGCTCACCTCTCAGACTTTTAATATTTCATTATAGTTTCTCTGCCATTCCCCCCCCCCCTTTTTTTGTCCTATTCTCTCATTGGATATATGCACATTCCTGTTGGATCCTTTTAATTTCTATTTCTTTTAGCATTTCTGGTTGGTTCTTTTTAAAAATATGCATGCATTTCATTTTTCCTGTTTTTGTGTCAATGTGTCTTATTTTTAATGGATTTATTCTGTCTTTTGTATCTTTAAGAATGTAAAACTTTATTTTAAAATCATTTTGTAATTGCTCCATTACTTTCACTTGGTAGGGTAGAGTTGGGGAATTAACAGTCTATTGCTGATTTTCTAGGCACTCTCTCGGCATTAGTTTTCTTATGTGTTTGGGGGCATTATTTGCAGGCTTTTGGTGAGTTAGTGTTTTTTTCCTTTTCTCACTACTACTCTCACCCTGAATAGGATTGTTTGTGTTTCCTCCACAGGGTAGGTTCGGTTCTCCAGTTCACTGTTTGATCTCACATTAATGACTTAAAGCTCGTGTTCTATTGGATATTGAGGATGTTAATATCAAGTCTATTTTGGGGGTCCTCAAGACCCACTCATACATTCAGTGATTCTCTGGAAGGCTTCATGGGATTCTGTATAGTTGTACTCAAGACTATGGTTTATTAGCACCAAAGGATACGTGGCAGGATCGGTAAGGGAGAAAGACATGGGAGGAGTCTAGAGAAATACATGTACTTTGTTAAAGCCTCTCTTCTGTGAAAAGATACACCTGGCATATTTCTTTCAGAAATATGTATGTAATATTCTGTGTTCATTGCAGATTCAATGCCTATATTTGTTTCTTAAGGCTGCCATACCAAGTTACCACAACTTGATGGCTTAAAATAACAGAAATGTATTCTCTCATATTCTGAATGCCAGAAATCTGAAATCAAGGTTTTGGGAGCATTAGTTCCTTACGGCGACTATGAAGGGGAAGCCATTCCATACCTTTCTCCTAGCTTCTGCTGGCTGTTGGTAACCTTAGTGTTTCTTGGATGTAGACATGTCAATCTCTGCCTCCATCTTCCACATGGCCTTCGTGTCTCTGTCTTTTTGTTTCAAATTTCCTTCTGCTTTTCTCTTATAATAACACCTACTTTGGATTTAGGGACCACCTTAACTCTAGGATGATCTCATCTCAAGATGCTTAACTTAATTACATCTTCAAAGATCCCCCCCTTCAAATAAATCATATTTACATGTTCTGGGTATTTGAACTTGGGCATGAATTTTGGAGGGCCACTGTTCAATCCACTATAGTGCCTGAGGTTTTCATTGGGGGCTGATTATATAAGCACCCTCTGCCTGGCATGTATCTAAATTCTAGACTCCCAGAAGAAAAGCAAATATTCACAATAAGTTGCATTATTCGTATGAACAGTCCAGGTACAGTGACACTCCCTTGTGACACTGTCAGGGAACTGAATGCCAAGTTCCCAGATACCACCTTAGGGCAATCTTGGAAAAAGGCCCTTCAAAAGATAGCAACCTAAGTTCTGCTAGGTTAGCTCTTTTCTGTAATGTCTACCCATTCATCCTTATCCAAAGTATCTTTATAGCAAAATTATCATTAGGAACCCATGATGCAGGGACCAGTCTGCAGTATTGACTTAAGCCATGTCTTCCAGAGTCCTAGATTTAGCCAGTGAAAACAAATCCCATTTACCATAAAGATCTATCTTAGAAAGCTTGATTGCTCCCTCAAGTGATATGCCTCCCTCAACTTGTAGCTTTGGGCAGGAATCACAAGTTATGAATGCAATTGGTCTCTGTGTCAACAGTATAGAGCCAGTCCGCTCAATCTCAGATGGTCCCATCAGAAAACAAATCCCTTTCCACGGGCATCTGTATGTAATGCAGGCCAACCAGCATGTACAATGATTTTACAGTTTACACCCCACTGAGGGATGATAGTCTAAACTTGCAACAGCCCCATAGTCTGAGTCTTGATCATTGAGTGGAGTGATCTCATTTGATTGCAGTTCAGCACAGCTAAACTAAGGTCATAATAGCCCATAGCAAATAGTGTAAGATTTCAGCTTCGACTCAAGTCCAGGTAATTATGATTTTGAATTCAGGATTTCAGAAATGCCAGCAATCCATTTTCTTCTGTAGTAGCAAATCCAGGACACTGCAGGGCCAGGCAGCTGTGTTCAAAGCCCAGATTATAAGGCTTTCCCAAGGCCTTTTTACCTTGTCTGAGAACCCAAATTGAGCCACTCTATAAAGTATGCACATTAGGTAGGAAAAATCATCAGCCTTTAAGGATCAGGCATTTGATTTCAGCAAGTACTCATTAGCAAACTAAAATCTGCTTCTTAAAACTAATAAAAAGCATAAAAAGAGGCTCTAATAAGCAAACATTATAGCAAAAAATCATCAGTTATGGAGATTTGTTCTGTTTTCAGTACCCAGTTTAAATTTCAATTTGCCCACTCATGGCAAAAATCAAAGGAGTTGTGTACCACTAACAGTTTTTTTTTTTTCTTAGTGGCTTTATCTGATTGTGATGATCCCTCTCCAGCATTTATGAAATTATAAGCATATGATAATTTTAAAATAAATATCAGACATAGATGAAATAGCTGTAAAACACAGACATTTATACAAATTCTTTTTTTTCCTATCCATTGCACATTTTGCTCCATGCCCTAGCAATAAATTCAGCATTTGCTGAGTTAAAATGACAGTTATGGAGAGATCCTAGCTGGAATACAAAGAGTTGAGATGCTATAGATAGGCTATGGAAAAGGCTTGAGTGCCCCCTCCCCTTTATTTCTTCTGCCTGAAAGAGAGCCAGGGCAACTAACCAGCTAATTTTTACTGTCTTTGGCCCATTGAAAGCCCCATCTTTGGGAGTATTTGATCCCTTTTTCCTCCCATCAGATGGAGAGAACAAAAAATGAAGGCCTCACCTGGGCTTCTCTTTCCTCATTTTAGCTAGCAGGGCCAAAAGAAGCCAGAGGCGAATGATTTTCTTAATGTACTGTTGGATCCTATTGGCCAGTATCTTGTTGAGAATTTTTGCATCCATGTTCATCAGGGATATTGGTCTGTAATTCTCCTTTTTGGTGGGGTCTTTGTCTGGTTTTGGGATTAAGGTGATGCTGGCCTCATAGAACGAATTTGGAAGTACTCCATCTCTTTCTATCTTTCCAAACAGCTTTAGGAGAATAGGTATGGTTTCTTCTTTAAACGTTTGATAAAATTCCCCTGGGAAGCCATCTGGCCCTGGACTGTTGTGTCTTGGGAGGTTTTTGATGATTGCTTCAATTTCCTCCCTGGTTATTGGCCTGTTCAGGTTTTCTATTTCTTCCTGTTCCAGTTTTGGTAGTTTGTGGCTTTCCAGGAATGCGTCCATTTCTTCTAGATTGCCTAATTTATTGGCGTATAGCTGTTCATAATATGTTTTTAAAATCGTTTGTATTTCCTTGGTGTTGGTAGTGATCTCTCCTTTCTCATTCATGATTTTATTAATTTGAGTCTTCTCTCTCTTCTTTTTAATAAGGCTGGCTAATGGTTTATCTATCTTATTAATTCTTTCAAAGAACCAACTCCTGGTTCTGTTGATCTGTTCCACAGTTCTTCTGGTCTCGATTTCGTTGAGTTCTGCTCGAATCTTTATTAACTCCCTTCTTCTCTTGGGTGTAGGATCTATTTGCTGTATTTTCTCTAGCTCCTTTATGTGTAAGGTGAGTTTTGTATTTGAGTTCTTTCCAGTTTTTGAATGGATGCTTGTATTGCGATGTATTTCCCCCTTAGGACTGCTTTTGCTACATCCCAAAGATTTTGAACGGTTGTATCTTCATTCTCATTAGTTTCCATGAATCTTTTTAATTCTTCCTTAATTTCCTGGTTGACCCTTTTATCTTTTAGCAGGATGGTCCTTAACCTCCACGTGTTTGAGGTCCTTCCAAACTTCTTGTTGTGATTTAGTTCTAATTTCAAGGCATTATGGTCTGAGAATATGCAGGGGACAATCCCAATCTTTTGGTACAGACCCGATTTGTGACCCAATATGTGGTCTATTCTGGAGAAAGTTCCATGTGCGCTTGAGAAGAATGTGTATTCAGTTGAGTTTGGATGTAAAGTTCTGTAGATATCTGTGAAATCCATCTGGTCCAGTGTATCATTTAAAGCTCTCGTTTCTTTGGAGATGTTGTGCTTAGAAGACCTATCGAGTATAGAAAGAGCTAGATTGAAGTCACCAAGTATAAGTGTATTATTATCTAAGTATTTCTTCACTTTGGTTAATAATTGATTGATATATTTGGCAGCTCCCACATTCGGGGCATATATATTGAGGATTGTTAAGTCCTCTTGTTGAATAGATCCTTTAAGTATGATATAGTGTCCCTCTTCATCTCTCACTACAGTCTTTGGGGTAAATTTTAGTTTATCTGATATAAGGATGGCTACCCCTGCTTTCTTTTGAGGACCATTCGAATGGTAAATGGTTCTCCAACCTTTTATTTTCAGGCTGTAGGTGTCCTTCTGTCTAAAATGAGTCTCTTATAGACAGCAAATAGATGGGTCCTGCTTTTTTATCCAGTCTGAAACCCTGCGCCTTTTGATGGGGTCATTAAGCCCGTTCACATTCAGAGTTACTATTGAGAGATATGAGTTTAGTGTCATCATGATATCTATTCAGTCCTTGTTTTTGTGGACTGTTCCACTGAACTTCTTCTTAAAGGGGAATTTTAAGAGTCCCCCTTAAAATTTCTTGCAGAGCTGGTTTGGAGGTCACATATTCTTTTAGTTGCTGCCTGTTTTGGAAGCTCTTTATCTCTCCTTCCATTTTGAATGAGAGCCTTGCTGGATAAAGTATTCTTGGTTGCACGTTCTTCTCATTTAGGACCCTGAATATATCCTGCCAGCCCTTTCTGGCCTGCCAGGTCTCTGTGGAGAGGTCTGCTGTTACCCTAATACTCCTCCCCATAAAAGTCAGGGATTTCTTGTCTCTTGCTGCTTTAAGGATCTTCTCCTTATCTTTGGAATTTGCAAGCTTCACTATTAAATGTCGAGGTGTTGAACGGTTTTTATTGATTTTAGGGGGGGAATCTCTCTATTTCCTGGATCTGAATGCCTGTTTCCCTTCCCAGATTAGGAAAGTTTTCAGCTAGAATTTGTTCAAATACATATTCTGGCCCTCTGTCCCTTTCGGCGCCCTCGGGAACCCCAATTAGAAAATTATTCACCATGACCAAGTAGGATTTATCCCTGGGACACAAGGCTGGTTCAACACCCGTAAAACAATCAATGTGATTCATCATATCAGCAAGAGAAAAACCAAGAACCATATGATCCTCTCATTGGATGCAGAGAAAGCATTTGACAAAATACAGCATCCATTCCTGATCAAAACTCTTCAGAGTGTAGGGATAGAGGGAACATTCCTCGCCATCTTAAAAGCCATCTATGAAAAGCCCACAGCAAATATCATTCTCAATGGGGAAGCACTGGGAGCCTTTCCCCTAAGATCAGGAACAAGACAGGGATGTCCACTCTCACCACTGCTGTTCAACATAGTACTGGAAGTCCTAGCCTCAGCAATCAGACAACAAAAAGACATTAAAGGCATTCAAATTGGCAAAGAAGAAGTCAAACTCTCCCTCTTTGCCGATGACATGATACTCTACATAGAAAACCCAAAAGTCTCCACCCCAAGATTGCTAGAACTCATACAGCAATTCGGTAGCGTGGCAGGATACAAAATCAATGCCCAGAAGTCAGTGGCATTTCTATACACTAACAATGAGACTGAAGAAAGAGAAATTAAGGAGTCAATCCCATTTACAATTGCACCAAAAGCATAAGATACCTAGGAATAAACCTAACCAAAGATGTAAAGGATCTATACCCTCAAAACTATAGAACACTTCTGAAAGAAATTGAGGAAGACACAAAGAGATGGAAAAATATTCCATGCTCATGGATTGGCAGAATTAATATAGTGAAAATGTCAATGTTACCCAGGGCAATATACACGTTTAATGCAATCCCTATCAAAATACCATGGACTTTCTTCAGAGAGTTAGAACAAATTATTTTAAGATTTGTGTGGAATCAGAAAAGACCCCGAATAGCCAGGGGAATTTTAAAAAAGAAAACCATATCTGGGGGCATCACAATGCCAGATTTCAGGTTGTACTACAAAGCTGTGGTCATCAAGACAGTGTGGTACTGGCACAAAAACAGACACATAGATCAGTGGAACAGAATAGAGAATCCAGAAATGGACCCTGAACTTTATGGGCAACTAATATTCGATAAAGGAGGAAAGACTATCCATTGGAAGAAAGACAGTCTCTTCAATAAATGGTGCTGGGAAAATTGGACATCCACATGCAGAAGAATGAAACTAGACCACTTTCTTTCACCATACACAAAGATAAACTCAAAATGGATGAAAGATCTAAATGTGAGACAAGATTCCATCAAAATCCTAGAGAAGAACACAGGCAACACCCTTTTTGAACTCGGCCATAGTAACTTCTTGCAAGATACATCCACGAAGGCAAAAGAAACAAAAGCAAAAATGAACTATTGGGACTTCATCAAGATAAGAAGCTTTTGCACAGCAAAGGATACAGTCAACAAAACTCAAAGACAACCTACAGAATGGGAGAAGATATTTGCAAATGACATATCAGATAAAGGGCTAGTTTCCAAGATCTATAAAGAACTTCTTAAACTCAACACCAAAGAAACAAACAATCCAATCATGAAATGGGCAAAAGACATGAACAGAAATCTCACAGAGGAAGACATAGACATGGCCAACATGCATATGAGAAAATGCTCTGCATCACTTGCCATCAGGGAAATACAAATCAAAACCACAATGAGATACCACCTCACACCAGTGAGAATGGGGAAAATTAACAAGGCAGGAAACAACAAATGTTGGAGAGGATGTGGAGAAAAGGGAACCCTCTTACACTGTTGGTGGGAATGTGAACTGGTGCAGCCACTCTGGAAAACTGTGTGGAGGTTCCTCAAACAGTTAAAAATATACCTGCCCTACAACCCAGCAATTGCACTGTTGGGGATTTACCCCAAAGATACAAATGCAGTGAAACGCCGGGACACCTGCACCCTGATGTTTCTAGCAGCAATGGCCACGATAGCCAAACTGTGGAAGGAGCCTCGGTGTCCAACGAAAGATGAATGGATAAAGAAGATGTGGTTTATGTATACAATGGAATATTACTCAGCTATTAGAAATGACAAATACCCACCATTTGCTTCAACGTGGATGGAACTGGAGGGTATTATGCTGAGTGAAGTAAGTCAGTCGGAGAAGGACAAACATTATATGTTCTCATTCATTTGGGGAATATAAATAATAGTGAAAGGGAATATAAGGGAAGGGAGAAGAAATGTGTGGGAAATATCAGAAAGGGAGACAGAACGTAAAGACTGCTAACTCTGGGAAACGAACTAGGGGTGGTAGAAGGGGAGGAGGGCGGGGGGTGGGAGTGAATGGGTGACGGGCACTGGGGGTTATTCTGTATGTTAGTAAATTGAACACCAATAAAAAATAAATTTAAAAAAAAAAAAAAAAGAAGCCAGAGGCTCCAATGAGCCAAGTCTCCCGGGCTTGAATCTATTTTCAGACTCCATAGGTAAATTTTACTTCTCACAACAGAAGTTCAGCTTCTCTTTTGTACCCTGGGTAATTCTGTGATCACCCAGGACCAGGATTTTGTCACCCCCTGTCCTTCTCCATTCCCCCTGCCTCCCCCTCAACCAATAATACTGTAGCCACATTTCAACAAATTGGAGCCAGTCTAGTGAATCCCATGGCCAGTACTGCTTTGGGGATCCTCAAGGCCACAGATATTTGGAAAAGTTTTAGAAGTACCCAAGCCCATAGTTGAACTCATGACTGAGGTATACTATAGTGAAAGCATATATGGCAGGGTCATTAAGGGAAAAAAGACACAAGAGGGCCCTGGAGAAATCTATAGCAGGCTTCCTTAAGTCTTTTCCTCCCATAGGAAGAAATACCAAATGTGACTATTTTGTTTTTCAATGGCAAACAAAGGTGGAAGTTCGTGTGTGGTACTTCTGTTCAGGAGAGCCTATTAGAGAATCAGAGTTTAAGACTTTTTTGGGGGGCTGATCACAAGGGCATCTTCTGCTTAGCATGTACCGGAAGTTCCAGATTCCCAGAAGGAAAGCAGATGTTAAGCATTGTTTGGTCAGTCTAGGTACAGTTAGCTTCCCTAATCAGTTAGGGAGTGATTTGGGTGGCAAATTCCCAGATGCCAGTCAGGAGCCAACCTTGCAAGTAGGCCCTTCTGAAGTTGGCAGCCTCAGATCTGTTAACTCTTCTGTTCACTGTCACTGAACCAGGAGGGTGGCCCAGATCAGGACAGGGAGGCTGTATTTGTCTCAACTTTCCCTACCTTCCTTGGTTAAACAGTTGTCGTTATATAGAACATAGCCCGACGCAGCACAGTGCAACTTGGTAAACTATTTTAGCCTCTTTTATGACAAAGTCCCACTGTAGCTCTTGATTTCAAGCAGAAAGACCAGCATAGTTCCCTTATGGTGTGTGCAGGAGGTGGTGGTGGTAGTGGTGGTGTGTGTGTGGGAGGGTTATCCGAATGTATCTCAGCCTTTTATAGACTTTAGACCCAAAACCCAGAGGCTCTGCAGCTTCAGCCTCACTGACTGCTTTGTGTTCTAGTTCATTGTTTCCTCTCTAAAAATGATGACTATGTGTTTTAGATTTTCTTTTAAAGAATGTAGTTTATCATTGCTATTTGTTTGGAGCAAAGCATGGTGGGGATGGGGAAGCTTAAGACTAAACCTACACTGTCTTAGCCAGAGGTGCTCTTTTACTTTTGTCTACACTGCAGACTTTTCTACTTTGATTCAGGATTGAGCCATGGGGGCTGAGCTGGCCTGCAGGACAACTTTAGTGACAGATACTGTGCTTTACTCACAATTGTCTTTCACTGAGGTTTCTGGCCTGTTGTCCTTGTGTCTCCTGACTATCTCTTTCTTTGGGATGAATGATTTCCCATGAGGCTCATTGGTGGGCTTGCCCCACAGTGTCTGTTTTTGCAGCGGGAACCTAGCTTTGGGGCTCAAGCCAAGATTCCCCTACTGCTCCTGGATTTTGGGCAAACATAGGACTTAAAATGAAAAAAAAATCAGTGTTTGGATTGTCTATCATGTCCAAAAGCCATTCTGTTCACTGTAGGGAAGGATAAATTACTAGCCTCTAAGTCAACGACTAATTCATTTCCCCTATATTCACCTAAATGGTTCTTGTTACATTTATTAACAGCATATGTTCTGATTATTCAGCATCTGCTACCTCCATTTCTTTTTGTGAAGTTATCTTTTCTCTATTAGGTGAGCTGGCTTGATAGCACAATAAATCCCAGATGTGTGCACTTTTACTACAGAAGGCAAGGAGATTTTGGAGATACCCCTACCCCCAAATCCTTTTTGTTAACCACTCTGGCCCACAAAAGGGTGGTGAGGGAATCTCAGCTCAGTGAGTTGCTTTTTCCTAGGCTGTTCACTTTTGGATGGGTTGAGGGAACAACTAGAGAAAAGAATTGCTCTGCAGTCATGCGGGGTCAGCAGCTAAGCAATTCTTCCCACAGTGATCTTCTAATCTATGTTATTTTAAAATCTGGCATTGGGAACTGAACATGGCACTTTGGATAAGATGTGACTGGTGTATACTTATTGATTTCTACTGTTGGTGAGTCCATGAGACCCATACACTACCCCACCCCACCCCTTTTTAAAAGGTAAGGTCATATTTACCTTTTACTCATAGCAAACTATGTTGCTTTATATTGTTGTTATGAATGCACATCTCTTTCTCTGTTGTTGTTGTTGTTAAGAAAGGCTGCTAAGCATGGTGTATTGGAATGCTTGATATTTGGAACCCTAACTCAGGTTTAGAGTAATTGGAAATTATTATTACCTAGTTTTTTACTTTTAGAACTTGCTTCATGCTTGACAAGATGGTTTTGAACTTTGATTCCATGACCAATCCTCTTGGCCAGCTTTGTGTCATCTGAAACCTTGCCAGAGTTTGCCAATATTAGGTGGCAAATTGATCTGAAGTTGTTACATGTGGCAGGTGGCACAAGTGAGTGAGTTTCTCAATCTGGCATCCTTTGAGGATTTTCTTTTGAAATACAGAAACATCGTTGGTGATCTCTGGTCTTATATGCTACCTGTCTTTTAAAAATATTTTAAAAGTTTATTTTTTAAAAAACTTTTGTTGTTTCTTCCAGTTTCCTTTTTTGTGCTTTCAGCATAGCTATATTCAGCTGCATGAGCTCACCTCTTGACTTTTTGGATGCAGAAATAGTATAAAGTTCAAAATGGTACAAAGCTCCAAACTGTCAATACACATTCTCTGTGGCATTGTTCTGTGAAGGATAGTATTATAAAATGCTATTTATTTCAACCTCCAAAAGTGAGTATAATCTATTCTATTCCAGACTTTTGCTAGGAGTTGCCTCAAGAATTAGGTTTACGAAAATATAAGATGATAATAGAAATTATTCCTCTCTCCCTTCTTTAGGTGGTTTGATGTGCTTTTATCCTCTATGCCCTTTAGTTAAATTGTAGAGCAATATATTTTACACTCTCCCAAAATTTTTCAAATCAGATGACATATGATATGAATTTGAGTATTTTCTTAGAGTAGGTCCTCCCTGGGATGACAGCACCTGAGGAGTCCTCAGGGTTATGAATGCTGAGCAGGGTTGTGGGGAGGTGACTAGGCTGGTAGAACTGTGGGCACCAGGGAGTCCAGCCTCCACCCAGATTCTAGGGAATTCTGCATGGTGCAGAAGCAGATGCATCTGAACCTCAAGGGATGTCTTAGTCAATGTGAACATCAACTATGACTAGAGATTAAATGTTACTTTTTCCTGCTTTTTTGGGTGCCACAAATGTCCTGGATTTCTCTAGGAAATCTCAGTATTAACCAAGAATTTGCCTTCAATCTGTTGGGATGTGTGCCTAGAATCTGAATTAAGTTGCTGTAAAGGAAGTAAAGTGTTCATTAAACACATGAGTTTATGGACTATGATACCAGTGAACCTGGCATAAACATCTCTTGGTGTATTGATTTATAGAAAGAGGAGAACCTGCAAGCAAACATTACTGTAGGCAATGTGGGTTTAGGGAGAGTAGAATGCCAGTATTTATTGTGTGTCTACTTTGTATCAGGCCCGATATATTGCGTTTCATTTATTTCAGGTCTTAGCCGATAGGCATTACCTCCATATTATAGCTGAGGAAATCTCTAGGTTTCTCTAGAGAAACAGAATCTGTATCTACCTATCTATATGTATGTATACATTAAAGAATTGGCTCAAAGATTATGGAGCCTGAGAAGTTCCGAGGCTTACAATTGGCAAGGCATTCTGGAAACCCAAGAATTCTGATGGTATAGGTCCAGTCAAAGGGTGTGGGGCTGCGAACCAGAAGAGCTGTTGGTGTAAGTTTGTGTTTGAAGGCAAAGAAAAACCAAACATCCTAGCTCATCAGTTGGGCAGGAAGAGTTCTTCTTAGTTGTCTTTTGTTCTTTTCAGGCTTCAGTTGACTGGATGAATACCACCCACATTAGGGAGGACAATCGGCTTTATTCAGCCAGTGGATTCACATATTAATCTCATTCAGAAACACCTTCATGTATATACCCAGAATATGGTTCACCCAAAATTTTGGGCACCCAGTAGCTCAGTCAGGTTGACACATGAAATCAACCATCACACAAGGTCAGAATGAAGAATACTTACATATCGGTAAGTGGTAGAGTAAGAATGAAACCCCAAGATTGGAGCATTCAAAAGCTTCCTTATAAAATTTGTGCTGGTACTTGGTAATCACTTAGGCTACTTTGAAGTCAGCAAGTGGTTCACAAGTGCTGTTCTCTAATCTTCTCTCCTATTTTGTGTCTCCAAATTAGAGACCCTGGACTCCTACTTGTGGTTGGGAAAACCTGGGTTAACATCTTGGGGCTGTTTGCACTTTACCCTTCTACTGTGATAGTCACCCAGGCAGGTAACTGATTCTAGGTAATACATTTTATCTGTCAGCCCTTCCCTTTTATCCTTGCTGACCCCTAACAGGTACTTAGGACCAACTTTATTTGCAGATCAGATGGTTTCAGCTAAACTGCAGTCCATGTGGGAATAGGAATGAAACTTTGCTGTGTTCCACAGTGAATAACTAAAGTGAAAAGTCCCTTTTGCAGGAGGCAAAGGGGAAGGAATACAGGAAAATATAGCAGCAACTTTTCCCTCTTATTTTGACATGAGTAAGCTTGCCATTTCCCTAATAGCTGTTTAAATTATGCAGCTGAAATCCTTCTTTGAGAGAGAGGGAGAGGTCTGCCTGTGTGTGGGGAGGAGCAGAGGGAGAGAGAGAGGGAGAATCTTAAGCAGGCTCCATACCCAGGGTGAAGCACGACTCAGAGCTCAATCCTAGGACCCTGAGATCATGATCTGAGTTGAAACCAGGAGTCGGATACTTAACTGACTGAGCCAGAAATCCTTTACTGGAAGATCATGAATTTCAACTTCAGGTAACAGGATTGGTAAAAGAATGCCCTCTATCCCCACCCTCACCCTGACATAGACACCTGTTGAAAGCCCAGAGGTGTGGTGTGCTGATACATTAATAATATGAGCCTTAGCATAACCAGGGGTGGCCAGGGCATACAGTTTTCAATGTACCATTTGAAGACAGAAGAAAAAGAAACAAGGGCTTTCTAACAAGGCAGAAGGTACATACTCAAATGAGGAAACCTCCTGAGAGCTGGTTTAAAATGTTCTAGATGGGGTTGGCAAAGTTGCCTTGTTTTGGAGACTGGAGACTGATTTTTTCCTTCTCTTTGACCATCATTGGGGGCTTTGTGCACACTTGCCCTTTCAGACACAAGGCATTAACTTTTCCTTCCACATGAAACTGTCGCTTGAATCACTCTCCCCATTGTGACAGAGGATTTGGAATCATACTAGGTGCTGGCGTTACTCCTGATACTATTGCTGCCAGCCACTAACCCTTCAGTCACAGAGGGGTTCCTTTGCTAAGAGTTTGTGCCCCTAGCCTCCAGGTTGCTCTGGAAGGAAGAGAAATTTGTATTCTCCTGACCTGGGGACTCTGGAAAATCAAAAAGAGGGAAAGAGGAATAAGGAATTGGAGAGGAATTGGGTTATGATACAACTTACAGTGGTGTTCATTTGAATATGTCACAGGTCAATCCACTTTCTAGAAACAACCACAAATAGAGATGGCCCGAGGTGATCCTTTCTTTTATCATAAAGAAAATTCTTTGATTTTTCTAAAGGCTTTAAAAATTATTTTGGCATTACATGTTCAGTAAGAAAAACTAAAATATTCAGATAGTTAGGAAAGGATAAAAATCACTCTTTAGCCCCTTATGCAGAGGTAAACTTGATATGTATTTTGAAGCAGATATTTTAGGATTTTCCCCATGTGTAAATATGCACATCCACATGCACACATCACAAAAAATGGAATCATATTCATACTGTTTTAAAAATTACTATCTTAATATACTTTAAATGTTGCCTTTCAAACAATGGCCCAGCATCATACTGTTGTATAAATGTGTCATACATTATTTAAACAAGATCAAATTATTTGGGCACTTGGATTTTTATTTTATTTTTTAATTTTTATTTATTTAGTTTTTTTGGCACTTGGATTTTTAAATTTTTTTTTAAGATTTTATTTTAGAGCATGTGTGAGCAAAGGGAGTGGCAGAGAGGGAGAGAGAGAGAATCTCAAGCAGACTCCAGGTGAGCATGGAGCTGGACATGGAGCTCCATCTCATGACTCTGAGATTATGACCTGAGCTGGAATCAAGATGCTTAACCAACTGAGCCACCCAGGCACCTCTTTAACTTTTTTTTTTTTTTTTTATGTAAACAGTCTTATAATAAACACCATTTAAAAATATTTGCCTGGGCCCTTGTCTCCGAGTTTTATTTGGAGAAATTCCTGGAATTCATTATGTTTAAGATCTATACTTGCCAGTTACTGAGATCAGGTATATCAGTTATCTATTACTGCATATCAAAATATCCCATGATTGCCTGGCTTTAAGCAGGCAGTTATTTTGCTGGCAAATCTGCAATTTGGGAAGAACTCAAGTTGCCTTTTCTCAGGTTTGTCTCTCATGGTGTCAGTTGAGTAGTTTCACTCAGGAAATAAAGGGTTTACTTTCACCCATCTTGCCAGTTGTTGTTGGCAGCCAGCTGGGAGTTCAGCGTGAGCTATGGACCAGAGTCCTTAATCTCTCTTCACATGGGACTCTCTACAGACAGGCTTCATCATAGCATGGTGTCTGGGTTCCCAAGAGAGTGTTCTAAGAGAAGGCAAAAAATGCATGGCATTTTTATGACCTACCCTTGAAAGCCACAGAGTATCTTTTTTGTTACACTCTGTTGGTTGAAGAAGTCAAAAAGTCCTGCCCATGTTCAAGAGGGGAAGACACGGATTTGACCTCTTGAAAGGGGAAATTGCAATATTTTAAAAGAATATGTAGGATGGGAGAATTGCTACAACTTTGGAAAATATAATCTACCAGCAAGTATAGTAGAAATAGGCTGATTTAAGATTTAGAATTTTGAATCAATCTAGACCACATACCTCTGTGTATTTTATTATTGACCACAGGTTTCTCAGTTTTTTATTGTTCATAAAGGAAAGGTAAAGATTTGTGGTTTCACTCAGTGGTCAGTAAAAAGGTTGGAGTCTGCAACTGGAATATGGTCAGAGTTTTCCCTGAGGGTCCTTATAAAGCAAGGAGAGTGAGTGGGGCAAGACAGGTCAAAGGCATTTGGGAAAGAAGGCAGTCAAATGCCAAGGAGACCAGTTACAAATGCCATTTCCAAAGACTCGGGTGTAGCATCAACCTCAGACTGTAGATCAAAGAATTCAAGATTTATTAGTTGGTCAAATGTGTGATGTGTGGATTATTATCAGAGGTCAGCTGGGTATGGACATTCAAATCAAAGGAGGACCCAGAAGGTTCTAGGCTTCAACATTATAAAACAGTGTTACTTGCTTATATCATCCAAAACACACATGGTGGTCTACATAAGTCTCAGGATAGGGATGCTGAAATAATCCTGGAAATTATTTAGACTCAGATGTCCCTCAAAAACTTCTGGAAAAGAGGTAGTGTCAGAGAAACCTGGAGAAGTATGAATGGCTATTTCCTCTCCAGACTTGGCCATTGAGGAGGAATCACTATAATCACATTCCATTTTTTTCTGAATGTCAAAATGTAACTACTGATATTCTTTTTGCAGGAGCCCCTCTCTACAAGTCATTTTTCATCAAAACCATGTGACTGGTAGTTGATCACTATACATGACTCTGCCATTAAAATGGTACCCCTGGCACTTTTCTTTTTTTCCTCCATATTGAGACAGCTTTGGAAAGCAATGTGGAGAACTTGTATGACTCAATGAGTGATTACACCCAACTTTACATAGAGTCAAAATGCTTGTAAGAGTGTAGAAACATCTCTTGTTAGTCAGAATTACTTCCAACAATGAAGGAAATACTTGTCAGAATGACATGTGTAGATTGTAATGTGTCCTAAAAAGTGAACAGAAGTATTTTATTTCCACATGCATGCACATTTTTTTTTTTTAAAGGAAGAAACAAAAGTTCAGACACTTCTTTCTCTGTCCTGTGTTCACACATACTTTCATTTTATGGCAGGGAAATTTGGGGGTTTTATTTCAATATTGATAGTTTAAATTTGACTTTAATTAACTGCCTGCAAGCAAATATATAGTGACATTTGCAAAAATCAAAGACCCCTTTGGAAATTTGATCTGAAGAGATTAATAAGGCCAAGAATTTAAATTTGAAATGCTGTATGACCATTATGTGGAGTAGCAATTATCACCATGATGTACTAGGCAATGTTCAAATTAGCTATAGATTTGGTCTAAGTGTTTCTCAACCAGGAACAATTTTGCTACCTGTTTCCCTCCCCACATCCTATCAAGATACATTTTGTAGACACAACTCCGTGCGTGTGTACGAGTGCACACACACTGTTTTTAGAGCTGCTGCTGAATATCCTACAGTGCACAGGACAGCCCTCCAAGGCAAAAATTATCCAGTCTAAAATAACAAGAGTTGGAGAACCTTGGTTCCAGTTCAGACACAAGAACTTTACTAGTATGTTATGCAGGACATTGTCTCATTTATTGCTGCCGAGGCACCAAAGTCAGACTCATATATATCTGCTTGAATTATTAAAGTTTTTTATTTTTATTTTTATTTATTTTTTTTTTATTAAAGTTTTTTAAATGTTTCTACTCTCACAGCTGAATAAGAACTCCCTTTACCTTTAACTCAAGACCATAGACACAAAGGAATTAACTGAACAAAACTTGACTGATACAAAAATATGAACTATAAACAGATTTTCTAAATAATTTATTTAGGACTACCTTACAGGCATGACTCTTTTTTTAACTCTTGCTTTCCTTTATTAAAATCTGATAACATTTTTGGTTCATCGGCTCACAGATTCCCAATATATTTACACTTAATTTTTAAAAGTGAAGTTTCTCTGCTTTATCTTGTGCTGTTTTATTGATGTTGCTTTCATTCTTTTTTTTTTTTTTGTCTCTTTGTGATTTCACATTCCTATGTTGCCTTACATATCAGCATGAACAGACTTTCTCAGAAGGTCAAATACCCGAGCCCTCCAGTTCCCTAGAAGGGCTTTCTGATCTTTGTGTTTTGTTCCTGTGTAGCTTTGTATGTTTGTTTCAGTAAGGCTGGTACCAGTTCGTTGACCTTTTGCTCAGAAATCTCAGCTGTCTTTTGAAGCCTGTGCTGTTTGGCTACATGAATATTGATTGGGTCAATGACCTTATGGATCAAAATTACTGGTGTTTAATTAATTAATTAAATTATTATCATCTATTCTGTTCCAGAAAGGAGTTGAAGCCATTTACCAAAATACTTCTTAGGATGTTCTATTTTGGTTACTCTGCCTGGTAGCCACACTGACCACACTCCAGATAGATCCATTGGCAAACTGCTTTGGATCATTGGCTATAGATAACCACTCAGTCTCAGGGCCCAGGGAGGGATTATTTGTCTAGCCCTTGAGTGCTGAGGCAGAAAGAAACTGTGCCTGGCAGTGTGTCACTAGTGAAGTCTGCTTCTCTAATTTTTTTTTTTTTTTTTTTTTTTATGATAGTCACAGAGAGAGAGAGAGAGAGGCAGAGACACAGGCAGAGGGAGAAGCAGGCTCCATGCACCGGGAGCCCGACGTGGGATTCGATCCCGGGTCTCCAGGATCGCGCCCTGGGCCAAAGGCAGGCGCCAAACCGCTGCGCCACCCAGGGATCCCGAAGTCTGCTTCTCTAAAGATACCTTTTTTCTATCATCTTTTCTCATTGCATAGTTGGAAAACTTCCTTTTATTCCAGAAAGTAGAAGAGCTGTACTTAATATGTCAAATGTGTGGCTCACCCTCAAGCTACTGTTATCCCAGAAGTAAAAGTATTTTAATCTTCTGTAAATCTTTTAACTCTTCCCTGATCCATTGCAAGTGAGTTGAATATAAAAGGATAGAAATACTGATAAAGTTTCTGGGTCATAGCGAACCAAAAAGATCAGTTCTTACTGTGTAATAACAATTTGAATGGTTAAAATGGTAGAAAATAACTACTCTTTTTTAATTTATCCTGGATTTTAGAGATGGGGCATTTGGCAAGACTCCCAGAATACTCACCCCACTACCTGGAGAAGAATAAGAGTCTGGGCTGTACAGCCTTCATTGAATTTATTTATTTATTTTTAATTTTTATTTATTTATGATAGTCACAGAGAGAGACAGAGACACAGGCAGAGGGAGAAGCAGGCTCCATGCACCGGGAGCCCAATGTGGGATTCAATCCCGGGTCTCCAGGATTGCACCCTGGGCCAAAGGCAGGCGCCAAACCACTGCGCCACCCAGGGATCCCCTTCATTGAATTTAAAGGTCAGTGACATACTGTTGTCCTTTTGCAGTTGAGGACTCAGCTCTGAAATCACTCCTGCAAGAATTTTCTCATTTTTAAAACCTCCTTTATGTAAAACTGCCCATTGGCTTTAATCAGAAATTTAATTTATTCAGAGATAAGGCAAAGGAAGATTTTAACTTCTCTGATGTGAGGGATCTGAAGAAATTAGGAGTGAGCAAGATAAATATCAGAGCGTCAGCACTACACACATTTCCTAATGGATAAGATCTTGGCTTTTGTTATTTTAATTTTCTCTGCATGGAATCAGATAGCCTACGTGCCTTCAATAATTATGATGCAAAGTTGTTAGATTTCTAGGTCTCATCAGAAAATGCTCAAGTAATTTCTAAGTCTCATTTGGGTCCAAAAGGAAGAGAGACTACCCAGAGAAAACCCAGGGGTTCTTATTCTGGCTTCAGGGATATTCACAGAGTCATGATCGTTCTGAGGAAATTAAATCACAGACGTTAAGTGATGTTTTACTATGTATGGGCTGGCATTGGTTGACTTTGAAAACAGTTGTCAAGAAGGGCAGGAAGGAAGAAGAGGCTTGGTGAAGGGGGTAGTGAAATGGGATCATGAGGCCGATGCATTGGTAACTGCTGCCTTCTACCCTTGGCATGTGACCTCAAGTAAGTGAATTGAGCCTTCATGCCTGCTTTTCCCTATTTGGAATGGGAGTAGAAATGGTTCTCAGAAAAGTTAGAAGGATTCCTGTATCTCAAGAGTTTTAAACAGTATTGAACTACCGATGTTAAAGGTGACAAACTAAGACAGTCCTTTGACTATTACTCTTTTATCCCCAAAATACTCTGTCTTCACTTTCATTGATCAGAGAAGGCCAGGATGCTCATATGTAGCACACCTCTCTGTTTTGTAGTTTGCCCAGTCTTGTTACCCCTAAACCTTTCCAACTTCCAAATCCTAGCTCTTTTTTGAGGCTCAGCTCCAAAGGATCTTACTCCTGAATCCTTTTTTTTTTTTTTTTTTTAATTTTTTACTCCTGAATCCTGAAGGCATCTTTACTTGCACTGCAGTGATTACAGTTCTGGTGGGTATGGTGGTGTCACTGGCCGGTGTCATTGGCTGGTGGCACTGGTGGCATGGCTTACCCACTACACCACCTATTGCTTTCCTGTTCCTCTAAATTTCTCTTTTTTCAATTAAAACAAATTCCTGAGTTTATTTTTGACCTCTTCCATTTCTCAAATCTTTTATTCATCATCCTGATTAGCAAATTATGAGGCCCTGCCCAGCAGCAGACATGGCATATTCCTCCAAAAGAAGATCTGTTGGAAATGGTCTATGAGGGAGTCGAACTACAGAATGCTTGTAAATAATGCCTTACTAGGGATGAGGTAGCCAGTTCTGCCTTAGAGCAACAAGGAGGGGATGCATTGTTTCTATAAAATTGAAGAACGGTAATAAAACTGACTAAAAGTGGTCTTTTTTGCATTATCCCCATGTATTGGTGATTCTAGACAATGTTAATGGTAAAATACTCTCATCCTTGGATTTAAATCCAAGAAATGCATTGTTCTTGTTCCTGTCCTGCGTTGATATTTTTTGTCCTTGTTAAATTAAGTGACCTTCTTCTCTTGCATCATGGGTTTTTCTTCTGCCATTTGATTCTGAACCAATTTTGTCTGCCTGGTTGCCTCTCTGAAAGAGAAAAGCTGTGCAATGGCGGGAACACTTTTCAAATAGAGTAGAGTTTCCACCTATAAAAGCAATAACAACTTTATAACCATGGTTTTGCAATGGGAGAGGAAAAAGAAGTAAAAAGTCATCAGCCTTGTTATCATTCACACTGTCTAAGATCAATGACACTTTGTAATAGTATTAACTAGTCAATTCACATATACAAATGGGTTCTCTCCACCAGCTGCTGCTGAGTTCAATGACAATTGTTTGCCTTCACTACAATTCTCAGAAAGGAAATAATGACTTTTTACAAGCTTCTTAGGCCATTTTGCCTTTAGAATGTTCTTTGCAAAAAGAACATCCCTATAGTCAATTTTTATGTAGCCAGACACCAATCTAACTTGCATTGCTTAAGTGATTATGTATATGGGAGAGATAGCCAAAGCACTTAATTCTTGTTTTTGTTCAATGACCAGACTGATTAACCTGCAAGATAAATATTGACTAAATCAAGGACTTACTACCTTGATGTTTTGATTTGTAGAATTGGTATCTCCTTGAAATCCACCTCACTAGCTTCCGTGAAGGCTCATTCTGCCCTTCCCTTATTCCCATTTGCAATTCACTCTCCAGTTAATGCTGGAACTACAGTCAGTTCATATTCACGACTGCTCTGAGATAGCTCAGTCTTAGAGGGTAACTTAAAGACCATCTTTTCCAACCCTTAGCTAGGTGCTTGGACCCCTTTTTAACACATTTTTTTTAATTTTTAAAATTTGAGTATAGTTGACACACGGTGTTACTTTAGTTTCAGATGCCCTTTTAAATCTTGATCCACTGTTTTTTATTGCCCATGTTTGAATACTTTCAGTGGTGGAGATAGCTTCAGTTTAAGTAAGGTACATCCCATTTTGTATTTCATGGTATAATAGAATAGGTGTTCTTTATTTTGAGTTGGAATCTATCCCTTATCTTCCTGGGTGGCAAAAAAAAAAAAAAAAGAATCAGAAAATGAATACTTATCCTTCCTCTTTTCCAGAAGTAGAAAGCTATTTATTGGAATCTTAGCTATCTTATGTATATTCCTTATATGTTAGGATATAAAGTAAGAATGATGATTCTGGATATAGTGGAAAAATTCAAATCTGGGCTTCAGGAAGTTATGAAATATGGGTTATACTCTAGGAGTAAGATACTTGGAGGAAAGTAGACTGTTTCTTTGTTTCCCCACCCCACCCTCAGATTGACAGGTGTAAATATATAGCAAAGTCACAAAATGGTAGCTGGGTAGGACAGGTAGGGGATATTGTTGTTATTGTGTGTGTGTGTGTGTGTGTGTGTGTGTGCGCGCGTGCGCGCTCAGGGGGACTGCAGAAGGAAGGGGCAAATCCCAACCATTTTATCTTTGTGATTGAGGAAGAGAAGATTCTGTGACCACTACCCTCCTCCTCTTTTCCTCCTTTCTGGTTCTATTAGGCAGCCAGAGTTCTCTCTAGTCTTTCATTTTGGATACTCAGAGAGGCAGTGGCTTTGGCAACATCTATATACTTCAGGACTGTTCTTTCTGAGAAGGAGCATAAGCTGCCAGAAGCAGTGGCTCATCACTCGGCCTTAGCAGAAATTCTCCACTTCTATCCCCAGTGGCTCCTTCCTCTGAGAGAGGCTTGAAGAGGAGGGCTGAAAGAGAGGCCAAAGTCGATCTTTATTGGGAGATCATTAGTGGCCCCTGAATTACAACCAGCAGCCAGGGAACCAGGCGAGACAGGTGCCTCAATTCGAGGGCTACTGGAATCCCTGCTGTTGAAATCCTGAGACTATTAGGGAAATAAATCTTAAACATGTCAAACATATCAAGACCTCGAACAAATGCTTTTCTCTTTCCAGGTGTCTATCTCCTTGACTGTAAAATGAGTAGGTGGGATTGAGATGGAAACAAAAGTTCTTTAAAGCTTGTAGAGTCTAAGATTCTAAGCTTGGTGTTGAATTTAAAGAGTTCAAAATCAGGCTTGAGCTGAGGGTGGGGGAAGAGAGACTGTGTTGTCATTAAAACCCTTTGTAAAATCCTTTTGAAAATATTCCCCCTGAACTTGAAAGTGATTTACTTTCTCAAATACTGGCAAAGCTTTCAAACCAAAGGACTTCCTTCCAGTATATAAGGTAGAGGAAGCAGTGTGTGACAGACTAAAGTGAATACTTTATGTTTAGGTGGGTTTGAACACATCTAAGGTAACTGTTACTTTGATAGAAAAGTGTTTCAGGGGGAGTTACAGAGATGAAAGCACAAATTTGTATAGCATAAGCTTATGGAATGGGTTTCACTAACTTGGATATTGTTACAGATGCAATACTACACAAAGGAACTATGTTCACTTAAAACAAAAAGCATAGAAGCTACACAGTTGAGCCCTGAGGATATTAAAATATTACTAGTGACCAGGAAGGAGAAACCAAAGAATCATTGATCTCCTGGTTTGATGAATTTAACTTTTATCATGAAAGCCTTTGTTGTCTTCTAATTCCATGGCCTTGAACATATTCTTGTAATTTATCTGTTCTCTACCATTATGAATCAATAGACAATTTTGGTTAATCAAATATTGCAGTCAGTGGGGACTGCCATATATATCACACAAAGATCATCAATTGAAAATTCTTTCTAAAAAAATACCGTGCTCACAGTATGTTCATTCAACAAAATTGGGATGCTGTTAACAAAAGAAGATACAGTTAATGTTAGAGTGGAAGAAAAAGAAAAAAAAGAGGAAAAATAAAATAAAACAACCCAAAACAAATGATACTCCTTATAAATGATATTCCTTATATCCTCAGTTGAGACTGGGTATAGTAGTTGAAGAAATATTATAGTTGATTATATTTGAATGGATAGTGAAAGTTCATTCCAAAGCAAGGGCAGAAGAAATGGAAATGAAGAAACTGATTTGAAAGATATTTAGGAAATGAAATCATTGGACCTCATAATGTTGGTATAGAGGGCAGAAGGGGAGAGGAAAGGGAGGAATCACGATGTTTCTTAGTATTTTTGGCTTAGAAGACCAGGTGAATATTAGTGCCACTCACAAAGGCAGAGACGATAGAAGATACAGTTTGCTTTGGGGAACAGATGACAAATATATTTTGACATTTTACATTCAAGATGTATATGGTCATCTATGAGGTGAGATGCCTAAGAGCCAGATAAATATCTAGTTAGATGGATCTACAGCTCAGGACGGACAATGAAAGTTACAAGAATGGATGGGATTTCCAAAGGATATCAGAGATTGGGAAAATGATCAGGGTATTGTCCCCACAAATACCCTTTTGAGATAAAATAGGGCAGGTGAGAGTATTAAGAAGAAAACCTAGAAAGGGGGTATCTTGGAAATTAAAGAAAAAAAAAAAAAAGCTTTCCAGTTGAAGGGAAGTAAAAAATATCCAAGAAGGAAAGTAGTGTAAATATCCCAAAGAGCTCAAGAAATATAAAGACTTGTAAAGTAACTTAGAGAGGGAGAACCCCTGTCTAGTCTTTTGATCTTCATGAGGGACAATTCACTGATACATTTTATACCTACATCCTCATCTCTTTCTTAGGGCTTTGGTAAATGCTATTGGTCCATTTTTTCTTTATTGAAGTTCATTTATTATCAAAACTGACCATTGGAGTAGGATGGGATTTGAACTCTTTATCTTTTTTTTCTACCTAGGATAGTGAGACAGAAACCTGGGTTAAGTGTGTCTGCCCTACAGACTCAAACTTATGCTCATATTGACTGGTCCAGAGGAGTGTAGGAAGCCGATAGGTGAATTTGGTTCTCACATCTAGACTACCTTTCTTCCATATTAGCTTCATCCTTTTTTCTTCTTTCCCGTTTGATGTGGAACTTGGGCAGGGAAGAGAAGTGCTGTTCATTGTACTTCACCAAACTCAGCAACAATAAACAGTAAACTTGGCAAATATGACCTCTTTGTTGTTTTTTGTGTGAGCACTTGTGGCCAAATTTCAGAGTAATACAAAGTGCTAGAAGAGATGTAATGCTATGGGAGAGATTTTATTTTTAATGTCATAGGTCAAATATTTGATTGTATGTTGGGAAAGGATACAAGGTGAAGATTTAGGAGAGAAAAAGGGTGAATAGGGATGAATTAGTCTCTGAGACTTTGGGGTTGAAATTTAGAATAGAGCTTGGGAATGGGGCTTGGTTGGGGAGAGGGATAGCTCTTCCTCTGAGATAGAAAGGGCTATGAAAAGGATGTTTGGTTGAGATTAGTTATATGTGGTCCTTTGGGGAGTTTTGGAGGCAAGAAAGTGAGTAACTAGAGAGCTGAGGGAGTTCATACATCTTCATGAATAACTATCGTAGAATTACAGAATGGAAAACTGTAGTTCAAAAAAAGACTAGAAGTTGTCATGGATTGGGTTATTGGTCCCAATTCTTCACTTCCATGCTCTTTGCTGTATAATATTGCAATGCCTTTCCATTATGTATGGAGTGTATATTACATTGATATAGACTTGGCCATGTGACTTGCTTTTGACAGTGAGATGTTGATAGATGTGATATGAACAGAGAGAGGTCTCATGTACTTGTATAGTTTGGCTGAATCGCCATGAGGTGATTATGTCGTAAACATGCACTTCTTCTTCAGCCTGGGCCCCAGAATAAGCATATACAAAGCAGAAGTGACCTTAACCCAAAGGAGTAGATCCCAGTAAACGTCACTTTAGGAAGATGAACTAAGATAGATGAAGTATTCTAGCCTGCTCTCAGGCACTACTCAGAATAAGGCAAATTATTTTTTTTATAAAAAAGTCCTTTATAAACTTGAAGACTCATTCCATTAAGACATATCTTTTTAGATTAAATGTAATCAATTAGCACTTGACTTCTATTCCTATACACTTCTATATGTCTTCTTATTTTTCATGGGCTGAAAAGCTAATGACTACATCTCCAGACCTCCTTGAGGCTAGGATTCTGGTTGCAAGGTAGATTGTTTCAACGAGATGCAGAAGAGAGGTGGAGGCCATTTTCTGTTGGGAAGCAAGCTCATGCAGGTTTAGAGACAATCATATTGACCAGATAAGCATTTCTCTCTGTAGACACATGTTAAAAAGCAGTAATGGCAGTGGCTGTAATCAGAACTTCCTGATCTCTGGATTGTTATAGTGGTACCTCTTCAGGTTGATTATGTGGTGTCTCCTTGACTTGATGCCTATGCTTCTAGCCTTCTGAAATTTCTGTAATTATGGACTGAATTCCCTGAATTAAGCCCTTTCTGCTTGAAATTTCTAGAGTGAGTTCTGTTTCCTATCTTGAACCTTGTCTGACTCACAATTTAAACCTTTCTCCTTCCATTTCTTCTTTGGACCCAAGTGTGGTCTCTGGTCAAATTGTGACCAATTTGCATTGGAATGCAAGTCAATTTAGTCATTAGGCACCCTTTTCAGTTCATCTGATTTATTTATTTTTGGTAGTAAGTTGTTCCTTATAGAAGGAAGCAGTGTGTTAATTTATATTCTGAATATTCTGACACAGACACCTGATCTTATTGTGGATAGGTATTTTGAATATCACTGGTTTGCTCGGAAACCACAGGTCATGTACTTTGTATTTTCTTCCTCTAGGTACTAAAACTACTTCTCATTTTGTTTTTATTGATAATTGCTATTTTACCCCAGGGAGCATATGTCTCCCGGGGTTGCATTATCTATTTGTAATGGAAAATTTCTTAAAAAATTCAGTGACTTTCCTAATTCATTTTTTGTTTCTTTTTCTGAAATAATCCTTCTTAAAAGTAATTACTTCTTTCATTAACAAAACAATGCATACCCATGATAAAATAAAAGTTTTTGCACTTTCATTAAAGCACATATAATGTAATATGAAAAAATAAAAATTCCTTTCTCTCTCCAACTCTTTAGCCAACTTCCCTAAAGTAACTATTGACAATATTTTCATTAAAAAGTTATTTATTTTTCAGTGGAAATAGCCTTAGCTGAACCTCACAACTATAGTTGTACCATTGCTTTCTTCACCCAGGCTGGTTATGTGAACTTTTATATTTATACATTGAGACTCTGTCACAGTGACCTTTTCAAGAACCAAAGCACCAAGTAGATTTGGTGTTTATGCTATTGCCAGAGGATGAGGTTTTAATTTTAATGTCAGTTTTTGATCAAATTATGGGATATCTATATTGATAAAATAAGTAGTGGACCCATTAATTATAGAACCAAGAAGTAAAACTATTTTTTTCTAGCTGTTCTTTCCAAAATCTTCAAATAAAAAGCTTTTATCAAAAATGAAAATCCATGAGGGAAAAAAAGAGAAAGAATGACTATGTATTAGAAAACATCAAATTTAGAAAGCTATTAAAGAGATTCTGCTTTTTCTGAAAGTAATTAAACAAGCAACTATATCTGCTCATTGTGATTGGTGTCATCAGTGAGCTTGTCTTTTTTGTCAAGTGTTTTTTTCCCCTCTTAATAATTTCATGATCTTATTCACACAGATTCACAAGTGAGAATGAAAGTGACATGATTTAACTGTTCAGGTCCAGCACACAGAACATATTCCAATCTCATTTACCTGTCCGGAGGAGACCAAGGTATAATTGGAAAAGAACATAATTTAAAGTAAGAGTAAACATTTTGGTTTTCTGAGTTTCCTTTCACATATTACTATATATTTCTGTTTAGTCCTGAATGACTATGGGGACACTTAAGACTAAATGGAAATTTCTGTTCCTTACCTCATGTTTCCAGTGTGACTGGGCTTAATGATCTACAGAGAGGTAAGGTTTGTATCTTCCTAAATGGTCTCTCCAGACTGGGTGGCCATTTGCAAAGTGGCAAGAGCTAAGTGACCCTCTGAAACTGGATGGTAGTGGAGAGTAAAGGTCGGGGTAAAAGTGTTGTGGGCCTGGGTTCACTGATGCCTGAAGAGTAGAACTAGGGCTGATGTTCACATGGTATGTCCCAGGACAAGCATACATACTGCGACAATATTGGTTGGCAAATATCCATGATCTGCTCTTCCCTGTTCTGTGATCCTCTTCACAGTCCAGAAACTAAAGAGTGGATGTGTAGTGCTCTAGGGAGACTAGAGATCCCCAAGCTAGTATCTTGGCCAGTGCAATTTCCGTTGACTGCTGCCTGTACAATATCATTTGCTGAGTATGGTGAATATCATCCCTGGATGGGATCTGTCAGAACTGAATCCTTAAGACCTTGGTCTTCCATTAGAACCCTCTGAATTTATGTCCATTGATCTTGTCATTTCATCCAACCACCCCAGTATTTTTAGGGTGTTCGGTTTTGACTTAATCTGGGCAGGGAGTTTTGTAGGACTCCTATGTGATTTTTTTTTTTAATTTTATTTATATATTCATGAGAGACACACACAGAGAGAGAGGCAGAGACACAGGCAGAGGGAGAAGTAGGCTCCATGCAGGAGCCTGATGCGAGACTTGATCCCTGGACTCCAGGATCACGCCGTGGGCTAAAGGCAGATGCTCAACTGCTGAGCCACCCAGGTGTCCTGACTCCTATGGTTTGTAAAGTCTTTATAGCAGGGGAGAGGTTCACAGAAAAAGAAAAGAAATAAATACATATACTTTAAAAATGTATAATTTTTTTAAAAAGGATTTATTTGAGAGAGAAAGAGAGAGTGCATGGGTGAGTGGAAGGAGGGGCAGAGGGAAAGAATCTTCAAGCAGATGCCCTGCTGTGGGCAGAGACCCACACAGGGCTCCATGTTAGGAGCCATGAGATCACGACTTCAGCCAAAACCAAGAGTAGACACTTAACTAACTGAGCCACCCAGCTACCCCAAGAAATTTGATTGGTTTACTCTAAGCTATCTAAGATTTCTGTTTGTCCCTTATAACTAGGCTGAGGATGAGAAGGAATAGTTTGAAAAAACTTCACTTTAAAATCTTTACCCTCTTGGGGCACCTGAGTGACTCAGTTATGCATCTCCCTTCAGCTCAGGTCATGATCCTGGGGTCCTGTGATCGAGCCCCATATCGATTTCCCTGCTCAGTGGGGAGTCTGGTTCTCCCTCTCCCTTGGCCCTTCCCCTCCCTCTGCTTGTGCTCTCTGGCTCTCTCTATCTTTCTGTCAAATAAATAAATAAAATCTTAAAAGTGAAAATCTTTACCCTCTGATCCCTGCCACCAGGCATCACCAGGCAGACTTAAAGATAGCATCTTTCATCAGTATTAAAAAAAAAAAAAATCCTTTTGGTTCTTTTTGATTCAGGACTTCACATTTCAAATAGCCCTCAGATAGTAATTAAAACTTTCAGATTCAAGGTATCACCTCAATGGTTTTTCTTTGCAATGGTTGTGGTTTCTAAGAAATACTTAGTTTGATACCATCAGCTAGGATCCTGTATGG
Organism: Canis lupus baileyi; assembly: GCF_048164855.1. Classification (NCBI taxonomy): domain Eukaryota; kingdom Metazoa; phylum Chordata; class Mammalia; order Carnivora; family Canidae; genus Canis; species Canis lupus. Next base: position 46,489,754 of record NC_132847.1, on the reverse strand, counting down.
AAAATCATTGAAGAAATAAATAGTAGTTGGAATCTGTTGCCATGATTTCTTTTCTAGTTCATTTTTTTTTAACCATAATATTAGTTTGTTCTCTTACTAGTCGGTAGTAGATGTGGCCTTCAAGGACACCCATCTTATTGTGGGCTGGAATTATCTCCTCCTGCCCTCCTCTCAGCAGTGAAAAAATGTCCTGGGCTGCAGGCAGTAGTTATAGGCAAGTTAAGTCATTTGGAGAGGGTGGGGGTAGGTGAGGACTGGTAGAGGCATAGACTAGTTTAGTTCCAGCCTCCACCAATCTGACAGATCCCCGCATTGTAGGGAACAAAAATATGGAGATGGTCAGCTTCCTGAGCTCAAGCAGTCCTTACTAGGGATTTTCTTGAAAAAGTGGAATAGAGGAAAACAAAGAAACAAAAAAGGAAACCAGACTCTTAAATATAGTGAACAAACTGGCAGTTGTCAGAGGGTAGGTGAGTGTGGGAAACAGATGAAATAGGTGATGGGGATTAAGAGGTATGAACTTTCAAAAGAAAAATAAAAAAGAAAGAAAAGGAAAATGGAATAAAGGAAACAAATCTATTCCTTTTCTTTCATCTTTTGTTAGTTGAGAGGTATGTCAATAGTTTACAGTTCTTAAGTAATTCAAGAAAGTCTGCTTATTCGTCTCAAAAATATTGAGCAAAAGGACAGTATTCTTAATGCCAAATAATTTCTATTCTCTCCCCTTACATTCCGGAGATTTTTAACTGATAGCCAAATTATGGCAGAAACTGCCCAATATGTATTATATCTCTTTTTCTTAATAAAAGATTATGGATTTTAAACTTGGAACATTGTTTTCCAGCTAAGAGACTAAATTTCCCAGTCTCCTTGTAGTTAAGTGGGGCTGTTTTGACTAATCAGTGTCATTTTAACTATTGTGTGGGGGTATCAAATAAAGGAATCTGTCCATCTTGTCCCTTCACTTCCATCTTTCTGCCTCCGCCTGAAATGAAGATGTGGGGACAGGAGCTCTGACAGCCACTTTGGACCTCGAGGAGAAGGGACAGCCATAAAGAATAGCAAAGAAGAGTGTGGGAGTGGCTCCTGACCACTTTGTGGAGACATGATTCTACCCCTAGCATTACCAGTCCCCAGGCTTCTTAAAAATTGTGAATTAAAAATAAAATTCTGTTTTGTTTAAGCCAGCCATATTTTGGATTTCTCTGTTACTTAGAGCCAAACTAATTCTAACTAATTGAACCTCCAATATTACTTCCACCTTGAGGATCTGGGCCTTTATTATGTCCTTGTGTTGCTCTGTAGCATTACATCCTTATTTACTTACTTATTTAATGAATACTCATGGAATATCTACCACATACCAGGCATAGTACTAGGCGCTATATATTCAGCGGTTAGCAAAACAAACATAGTGTCTCTCATTTAGAGCTTATATAAGTCTAGTGAAGGAGAGAGACAATAAAATGTGAAAAATAATCTTTTATTTCCTGCTTTTGCTTTTTCCCCCTCTCTTGAATTATTCTTAAATTTGTGTCTTAAACTCAGAGGAATGGGCCATATAACTTCATCATTTCCTGAGATAAAGCTGCTTTGGCACATACGATTTTCAAACTAAAAACTCTACTGCCTCCAGATACTTTCTTTCCACATAAGATTTTAGAAATCCTGTATCACATGCCAGTTTTTAGTAGTCTGTAGGTCTTCAATTTGAGGACTATGTTCCCTCCATAGTGAAGATGTGTGTGTGTGTGTGTGTACATGCACATGCATGAGTTCTGGTTTCTTTGCTTCCATTGTGATTTAACAGATGCTAGGATTTTTTTCTGTCTTTACACTGCCTCTGCTAAAATCCATATTTGTTCTTTAATTGCTTTTTTAATGGCCCTCAACCACTTTATGGCTTTCCTAATTAGGTATTATCTAACCCACAAGTTGTCAGAATGATGGCCAAGACTACTCTTTTACTCAGGGTGTCTGTTAGGACCATAGCAGAAGCTATAGACCCTGTCTCCTTTATTGACTCTATTGGCTGCGTGGGTCTTCAGAGTCACAGAAGATAGCTGTGCCTAACACATAGATTTGTTTCCTTGTTTTCTTTCACTGATCCTATAATTTTCAATTTGTATGAGTACCTTTCCCATAACTCTTTGTGCTTTTGGTATACATGTTCTGTCACTGATCTGTCTTTTGGATTTTAGTCTTTTTTCATTTATTCCCCTCCTCCACTGTGCTGCATCCCGTCTTTGCTCTGCCACCTGTGATTGTTAGGATTTTTCAGCTGCACTGGGTAGAGCCAAGGTGTGAAATGCATGATTTCCTTTGACCAAATTCTTTACCAAAAGAGCAGTACTTTAATAGGCACTGCATCTTTGTGTGGTATTTTTCATTTAGCCAACAAGTCTGTTTTGTCTCTGTATCCTTACTTTTTGACCCATGGCATTAGTGATTCTTTTACCACACTTACAACTGTTTTTCAGTCTCCATTATGGCTCAATGAGTAAAATCTGAAGCATATTCATTTTCCAAAAAGCAAGTTGCTAGAGGTGAGAAGCAACATTTTGGCCATGGAAGCAACTAAGAGAAAACAGTTGGACTTTATGTTAAAGAGAGGAAATGGTTTATTGACTTCAAAAAGTTTAGTTTGTTCCAAAACAATCTGAAAGAAGCAGTAGCACTAGGTCTATTAAATTCAAGAAACGATAAATTTCTGTTATTGGCACAAACATTAAGTATCTTGATATGTAGAGCCACAGTTTGATAATATTGCTAAATTTGGGTTCATATGACAAGATATTGAGAAATCCAGGAAATTTATGACATGTTAGGGCAATGTGATATGTCATTTAATTGATGAAAAATCCATCCTCTTTGAATCATGTTATGAAAACTGCTGGCAAAGAAAAAAAGAGTCCAAAATTCAGGACAGATGGATGGAATTTTTTGGAAACAAATACTGATGAGGTCAGGCTGTAGCAATTCTTTTAAAACTCTAATCTCTTTCCTTAGAGTGATAGGAGTTGTGTTCTTGAGTTTGTGAAAGGGTCTTAAAAGTGTGGATAGTTTGACCATCCAAAATAGAAAACTAGGGCTGTGTTTATTGAAACAATCCTCTATGTATACATATCTCATTTTTGTTTTTGTTCAGTCCTTATAAGTGCACAAATAAAAGTGGAACCAGTTATGAAAATGGGTTTGTGAGTCAGATTTATCTGGTAAATGGTGGAGATAGTTTGCAAATATGGATGTTTGTTTTAGTGTATATACTATATATTATCTCTAATGATATTGTTAGATGCTCTGCTAGGATTTTGCTTTGTTTCCTCTCTCAGATACTATCTCTTCCATTGCTATTTTTCCCTCATTATGGGTCAGATATTCCTGCTTTTTTATATACCTAATTGTTGTTATTGGATGTGAGATACTGTGAATTTTACCTTGTTGGGTGCTGAGTATTTTTGTATTTCCATAAAAACTATTGGGCTTTGTTATAGTACACAGTTAAGTTACTTGGAAATGATTTGATCCTTTTGGGTATGGTGGGACAGAGTTACTTTCTGCCACTACTGAGGCACTACCTTCCTCGTGAATTTTTTTTTTTCAAGATTTTATTTATTTGTTCATGAGAGACAGAGAGGCAGAGACCTAGGCAGAGGGAGAAGCAGGCTTCCTCTGGGGAGCCCAGTGCGGGACTCAATGCCAGGACCCCAGGATCATGACCTGACCCAAAGATGCTCAACCACTGAGCCACCCAGATGCCCCTTCCTCATGAAATTTGAAGACTTTATGTTTCGACCCAAGAGGACAGCAACAATTAATAGTTTGGATGAGCACTCTGGATTGTTTCCTCTGATCCGATTAGGTGATTCTTTCCATGGCCTGTGATAGTCTCTTCACTTACATGGACTTGGCTGAAGACTTGAGGAGGAGTTCTCTCAAAGGAGTTCTCTTTCCATGTAGCTCTCTCTTCTTTAGTACTCTGCCCTGTGGACACTGGTTGTCATGACCTTCCCAGACAAGAAGCTCCTCTCCCTTACTGTGTTGGAGGAGGTCAGTATGAGGATGTGACTGTCAGTTGACCCTTGAGTAGGATACGGGCAATTGGACACTCCTTACCCTCTCCACTGTGCTTGGAATGTATATTCCAGGCACCGTTCCCATAGTAGGAGCCACTTCATGGATGTGGCCTTGAGAGAGTAATGTCACTGAGACCATCTGGATGGCATACATGACTGAATGCTGTTAAGGCCTTCATATAAACTCTTCAGATTCTGGTGGGTGGATGTGGAGATCAGCTTGTCTTGCATCCTCCCAAGACAAGCCTCCTGCATATGTTCCCTTGGCACCTATGAATCTGGGAGTGGTCTGCCTCTTTCTCCAGTTTCTCTTTGCCTTCTGTATGTGGGGGCTGGTTTTAAAATTTATCAGAGATTGTGAACTAACAAACTCAGGGAGAATATCAATACCTACTGGGTACTTCCTTCCTGTCCTGCAGCCTGAAAACTCTCTCAAGGCAAGAAGACAGGGCACTGATAGGGCCTTATCTTATTTGTTTCCCCATCTTAGGGATCACTATCCTATGCTTCCTAATAGTCAATGTCTGAAAATCATATTTCATGGGGATTTTTTTTCAGTTGTTTCAAGTGGAAAGGGAAATCTAGTCCCCTGTACTCCATCTTGTCCAGAAGCTTTGTGTATCACGCCAGATAAGTTCCCTGAGCAGGGTCTCTACACACAGTGGGAATCTTGCCCAGGGTCCTGGTGTCTGAGAAGGAGAATCAAAGGGCTATAAACTCATCTCAGTATAAACTCAACTCTTATTCATGTAATTGGACTGCTACTCTAGTTCCGTCTCTTTAGTCAGTCATGGTTCCAGACTGAGAAGGTTTGTTCTTTGGTCATTTGCCCATCCATCCACCCATTAACTATTGTCTAAATATCCTTAATGTAGTAAGACTCTCTGTTGGAGAACAGAATGTCAGACTGACTTGGTGATTTCCTTCTGGGAGCCTCCGTTGTAGTTGGGGAAAATAAAAATAGCTGATAATGATCCATATGGTTAATTGTAGTGGATGCTAAGAAGTAAAAGCAAATGATGCCATGAGAGCACATAAGTGGGGACTAACCTGATCTAGAGAAATAGGAAGGTTTCCCTGTGGAGATAACGTAGAAGCCGGGACTTGCAAAGAGGTGATTATAAGACAAGGCTGTTTTTCTCAAAAGGGTCTGAACTATTCAAAAAAATATTTTTTTGAGCACTTAACATAAACTTTAGTGTCCAATAATGAAAATGCTCTTATTATCCGACAAGATTAATCTCAACTGCAGAGAAAGACAGTAAAATGGAAGATGCATATTAAAACTTTACTAAATCATTAGACTTGGATTAGAAATTAGTGGTTAAAGTGTTGATAGTGATTTAGCTTGGATTATGGAACTCTACATGATTTTTCTTTTTTCTACATTTCTGTTTTCTCCAAGTCTTCTGATGTTTTCTGTGCTGTGTTTATAATTAGAAAAAAGGGGAAGCAATAGAGGAAAAGAAAAGAAAAAGGAAAAATAGGCAGTACTATACAGGTGCTATTCTTTAACAGGTGTATGATGAATTGATCCTTGAAGTACCACCCTGTAATCACATGTCCTGTGGCAAAACATTGCTCTTAAGGATACATTGTCAAGCTGACCAAATGAGCCATTTTACTGAGCATTTAGAAAATAAGTGCGGGGCAGCCAGGGTGGCTCAAGTAGTTTAGCACTGCCTTCAGCCCAGGGCCTGATCCTGGAGACCCGGGATCGAGCCCCATGTCGGGCTCCCTGTATGGAGCCTGCTTCTCCCTCTGCCTGTGTCTCTGCCTCTGTGTGTGTGTGTGTGTGTGTGTGTGTGTCTCATGAATAAATAAATAAAATCTTAAAAAAAAGAAAACAAATGCAAAAGAGGATTTTGTCTTCGATTTCTACAAAGTGTGAAGCTTGCCTTTGAGACTGGTCATGAAGGGCCTAGGCAGATATGCTTGGTGAAATGGTGGTGAGCCTGTGTGTGGATGCCTGTCCTTTCATATCTGGGTCACTTCTTGGCATGTGCGATTCATGGCCACTCTGGTCCTAGAATCGTGGCAATAGCAAAGGGAAGGGGGAAGTGGGTGAAGCTCTGTGTCTGCCCCTATTTTTAGGCAAAACTATTTTTGCAATTAGAAGCGTGACTTTTTTTTAAGTTTGGAGCTTTCAATCAACATGTACCTTTTTTTTGTTTTTGTTTTTTTTTAAACTCTGCATGCAGACCACTTGTGGGTTCAATTAGAGGGATAAGGGACCAATCTGGAGTTCTGAACTATTTACTTACTGTGTTTGTGAAGAAAGTGATGGGTTTCTTGGATCATTTTAACTTAGTTTTTAACCGTATATCAACAGGACTGAAATTCATAGAACATAGCATTTATAATCCCTGGAGGAGGAGTGGATCAGGAATGGTTTTTCAGTGATCCTGGAGACCCGGGATCGAATCCCACGTCGGGCTCCCAGTGCATAGAGCCTGCTTCTCCCTCTGCCTGTGTCTCTGCCTCTCTCTCTCTCTCTCTCTCTGTGACTATCATAAATAAATAAAAATTTAAAAAAAAAAAAAAAAGGAATGGTTTTTCCAATTCATGCATATGAGTACATGATCGGAATTATTGGTAGCAGGCTTGGATATTTTGTGATTTGGGTGGCTGCTGTGATATCAAGGGGCCACATCTTAAAGCTTAGAAGGTCACAGACATGGGTGGAAGATCTCTCACCCCTGTCTAAAGTTCTGTCTATTTTCATAGATTTAGAAGAGCCTTTATTTGGTATCAAGTGACTATTTTTGGTAAAGATTATTATCTATTTAAAAAAATAGAACCCACAGGATTTAAAGGATTGAGGTGAAATTCACATAATATAAAATCAAACATTTTAAAGTGTATGATTCAGTGACACTTAAGTACATTGCCATGCTGTGCAGCCATCACCTCTACCCAGTTTTAAGATATTGTCATCATCCTAAAAAGAAACTGTGCATCCTCTAAAGCAGTCACTCTTCATTTTGTCTTTCTCCCTAATCTGCTTTCTATCTCTGCGGATTTAGCTATTCTGGGTATTTTGTATAAATGGAATCATACCATATATGGCCTGTGTGTCTGGTGATTTTGATAGAGCATAATGCTTATGAGATTCATCCATGTGGTAGCATGTATTAGTCCTTTATTCCTTTTTATGACTGAATAAAATTCTGTTGTATAGATATAACCACATTTTGTACATCCACTCGTCCATTGGCTTGTTTCCACCTTCTGCAGTTGTGAATAATGCTACTGTAAACATTCATGTGCAAGTTTTTGCTTGAACGTGGTTTTGGGTTCTTTTGAGTATACACCTAGGAGTACAATTGCTGAGTCATATGGTCATTAATTCTATGTTTAACTTTTTGAGGAAGTCCCAAGCATTTTCCACAGCAGCTGCTCCATTTATGTTTTCACTGTCATTTTAATGTGTAGGATTTCTTTAAATGTTTTTTGCTTGGCCAGATGTTTGACATCTTCTCTGCTGATAGTGGCATGGTTTGACCGAAGCACTAGTCCCAAATAATAGTCATTGAGCACATGCTTACATGGGAAGTGGCAAAGAAAGGCACAGCCTTAAGGAAACTCTTCTTGAACTATGTGAACTTGATGGCATAGCACCTAGAATGGAGACAGGTGCTAGAGAATATCTACTCATTCTGTACCTGGGACAACAGGGCCACTAGAGGTGGCATGATTTGGGGGATTAAAGAAGAGACAAATCCATAAGTTATAGGCAGAGTTAAGACTCAGATTGTGATTTTGCAACTCTGAGCCCCATTGTTCTTTTCCCTACACCGTGCACTTATGCATTTTGTAGGTGAGTCCTATTTTCAGATTAGGGTTTTTGCTCTTTTTCTCAGAATTCCTCTTAGGAAACCATATATAATCAGGGCCAGCTTTACTTATCCATTTGTTTCTTCATACATTTATTGTACAAATACTTAAGGAATGCCAATATATACCAGAGAGTGTGCGGAGAGCTAAGGATATGGTAACGAGCAAGTAAGTGGTCACTGGGCCATCTTCAGAGCTAACAGTGTAGTAGTAAAGATGACCACTTGACAACCAGTTACACAAAGAATGAGTTTTCATTGGGCTAAGTGCTGTTAAAGAGAGGTACACAGTGCTCTGAGACTTTATAGGAAGGAGACCTACACTATTTCAGTGGTTGAGTGTGTCAGAAAAAGCACTTACGTTTATAAAATCTAATGTGGTTTGATTTCAAGGTCACCTGGAAGACTCTCTTAAGCCTCAAAATTCTTCCTCCATCTGCTCATTTATGTCAGGATTTAAAGAGTTGATGTGCCAGTTCTATTTTTCTAATGTACATTTAAATAAAAACATCTATTAAAATTTAAAAATTCATTGGTGGACTCCCTAAAATGACCTCATCTGCCACCACTGGCCCACCTAGCCCACTCTGAACACTGCTGCTCCAGGTGTTGATGGCTCTTCTGTCATTTTGAATTCATGAAACAGTGTTCCCACTCAGAACAGAGGTGTGTCATCCATGTGGCATCAGGGAAAGAAAAGGGAATGATTAGAGCTGGAGGAAAGAAATAGGAAAGAGGTGGGTGATTGAGTAAAGGGAACTGATTCAAATTAGATAAGGAAAAAGACACAAAGAATAAGGATGGGCTCAGGTGGAAAGAAATAAGCTGGTCCTCAGGAAGGCTAGACTCTGATGATGTGCAGCTCTACACTCCTGGCAGAGAAGGAAATAAATACCCTCTTCTTTTATTTTTGTCCATTTATTGCATTCATCAATAATTTGGACACAAATGATATACTGTGGAATGAGAAGGGGTGAATTGAATAAAGTTCAGTTCTTTCTGGCTGGGTCAAATGTGGGCATGGTTGTGATTTTGAAGTTTAAACTGTTTTTCTCTTTGTTAAGAGATAGAGATTTGAATTCCTCCTTGGGACATATTATACCTTTGTTATGTTTTACATATTTGTAAGGGTTCTTGTTGAAAATCATAAGATGCATTTTTTTTTTTTTTACTGAAAGTTTAGTGTTTTGTCTAGGAATAAATGACTATGTGGTTGAGATAGAAATCTATATTGGAGAATTTTCTGGCTTTAATTTTCTTGGAGGTGGGGAAGTGGGTTAGGAAAATGATTTTTTTCTATATATAAATTTTAGATTCAGGATACTTTGTGTCTCTGAAAGAGGCACAAAATTCTCGTGGAAAATTTTGTTTTCCTGCTAGTAGTCATTGGCAAAAAAAAAAAAGAAAAAAAAATTGATGTTATTGAGATTCAAAGCTTTATCTTCTACCTACCAGTGGAAAAAAGACCAAAAGGAAACTGGACTTAACTACACGACTCAAATTAAATGTTTATATTAATTTGCTAGGGCTGTTGTATCAAAATACCATAGATTGGTAGCTTAAATAACAAAAATCTATTTTTCCCCCCACATTTCTGGAAGGCACAAGTCTGTAATCAAGATGTTGGCAGGTTGGTTCTTTCTGACGGCCGTGAGAAAAGAATCTGTCACAGGTCTCTTTCCTTGGCATGTAGATGGCTATTTTTTCTCTCTGTCTTTTCATCATCTTTCCTATGTATGTGTCTATATAAAATTTCCTCTTCTTATAAGGACACTGGTCATATTGAATTAAGATGTACCATAATGACTTCATTTAACTTAATTATCTCTGTACCTATTCAATATTCAAAAAAAAAAGTCATATTATGAAGTACTAGGGTGCTGAGGACTTCAACATACAGATTTGGGAGTGGAGACACAATTCAGCCCATAACAATATCCTACACACTACTTCAGATGTAATAACCTGGAATTTTCTGAGATTTCAGGGCATATTATTTTGCAATTATTCTCTTGGGGCCTATAAATTAAGACTATAGTCACAGTTTCTCATGTGGCATATCTCACTTTTCTGGAAGAGACTGATCCATAGACAGAAAAGGAAATTGAGAAATCATGCCAAAGATTAGAGAAATGGAGAATCTTCAAGGCAGATGGGCCTGGACTTTGGGTTGTAGGGAATATGGATCACATAGTGGTGGGGATGAGGTGGTCTTTTGAGTTGGTCCTTTGGAGTCAGTCTGGGAGCTAGATAGGATAACAGTCTAGGAGACATCACTGAGGATAAGCCTGGGGTCCATGGGCTCTCAGAGTTTCACACAGGAATACATTACTAGGTGTAATATTATTTCCTTATTTTATGCCTAAACTTTCAATATTTTGTCAAAAAATTCAAGCTGGGGGATACCAGGGTGGTTCAGCAATTCAGTGTCTGCCTTTGGCTCAGGTCATGATCCCAAGTCCGGGATCAAGTCCCACATCAGGCTCCCTGGGAAGAGCCTGCTTCTCCCTTTGCCTGTGTCTCTGCCTCTCTCTGTGTGTGTCTCATAAATTAATTAATTAATTAATTAATTAATTAAAAAAAATCTTTAAAAAACAATTCAAGCTGGGTCTCAGTGATGCTGTAGAGAATCAAAGGAAGATTCTCTTCCAGATTTGGGATTAAGTGATGTGGAAAGACCAACACAACTTTCCAGACCTCCTGTGTGGTCTCAGAGTTGCAGCAGATCATGTCCAGAGGCCATGGCATAAGGGGCTGATGAAGAACCAGAACAGGAAGAACATAGACTCAGATGCAATGATGAGTATGGGTATTTTGAACTGCACTATAGCAGGTGGAGGCACTAAGCCATTGTATTTTTGGTGTGAACATAAATGTGATCATGTTTTATTGTCAATTACAGTGAGGCTTTGGGATAATGTTCACAGAAACAATAATTTTGAAATCATATGTGTAAGTTAAAAATATTTTGTTGGCTGTTCATCTATGTGAAGGCAACAAATGTTTGGGGAAAAATAAAAGCTTTGTAACTGGACTTTTGCAAGTGCTAAAAACAGTTGAGTGAAATGTCTTATAGTTTTAAATCTTTAAATAGCAACTCACAGGCACTTACTGAGGTCAAACTTTAGTCTGCATCAACTGTCCCAGTGATGCTTCTTGTTCCCTTCTGGTCCAGGATACTATCCAAGAGCATGTTTGCATTTAGTTGTCATGTCTCATCAGTTTCCTTCAGTTTGGAACATTTCCTCAGGCCTTTTCCTGTCTCCCATGTCCTCAGTAGTCTTAGAGGATATAGGTCTATCATTTTACAGTATGACTCTTCATTTTGGCCTGCCTCCTGTCTCCCTCTGATCAGACTCTAATGAAGGATGGAATTTGGAAACTACCATCTGGATTTTCTTTTCTTTTTTTTTTTTATAAATGAAATCTTTAAAGATTTTTTTTTATTTATTTATGATAATCACAGAGAGAGAGAGAGGCAGAGACATAAGCAGAGGGAGAAGCAGGCTCCATGCACCGGGAGCCCGATGTGGGATTCAATCCCGGGTCTCCAGGATCGCGCCCTGGGCCAAAGGCAGGCGCCAAACCGCTGCACCACCCAGGGATCCCCCCATCTGGATTTTCAATGTGATCCTTGGCACCAGGGTGTCGCTGCATCTAGACCCTCTCGGAGGACTGAGTTAGGAATTGTGTAAATGTGAATATGTATATATGTGCACATGGATACACACATCTACATCAAACTGTTCCTATATTTATCTGAATCTGAATATGGAAAAGTCTATAAGTTCATACTGAGGCTTAAAATCCCCATCTACAACTTCAAAGTTCTTTCTAGCCTTTCCTTTTCCAAGCTTGTAAAATACCTTCTCAGAGAGTAAGAAACCTGGCTTCCATTATCCTCAATGTATTTCCTTATTTGCTCTATCAATTAACTTCTTTGGTCAGTTTTCAAGTACTACGCCTATCTTTTCCCTCTGCCCCTTCCATGCTGCCCCTGCTGATCACCTTGCTTCTTCACATTCTAGCATCTATGCCCCAGAGTGGGAAGTGAAGGGAATATGAGAATGGAAGGGAAAATGGGGAAAAGAAATAAAGATGAAAGGGACAAGGAAATGTCTTTATTCCGTAAGTTTATTTCTAAACACTTGTGTTCCTTGTAGCCTACAATGTGCTAAATGATACAGCTGATCACACATGATTGCATTTATTTGTTTACAGATATGTCTGCCCACCTAATGATGAGCTGGGGAACATAATCATCTCTGTATCTCTCTATCTCCAGTGCTTGTCACATGGTAGGTGCTTGGTAATTGCATTTGGTGACAATGATACAAAAACAATTAAGACATAACTGTTGTCCTCAAAGAGTGAGTAGAAATAATTAATGCAATCAGATAGTCTCTGTAACAGATACATGTGGAAAGTTCTATGGACACATCGGAAGAGTGATTAAGTCTCAGTGGGACTTTGCCCATGTAAAGAGAAATCAAGGTATCTTCAGATAAATATATATCTTTTAAACAAATTTTTGCAGTTTGTGTAGAAATTAGAATGTTTATAGAGTAAGAATTAGAAGGTGGTTGCATGTTCTAAGTGAGAGGGTTAGGATTAGGATTTGAAGCTGGAAGAATGGTTGAAAAAAGTCCCTAAAAACTGAGAGACTGGTCACATGGCACTTTCCCAATGGCAAGTTCTCTTTTAGTAGCACTTCTTTAAAAACCTCAAAAGAATTAAGTATTTCCTAGCAGAAAGAGTTAGGACCGATCTCATCTCAATACCACCAATAATAGTGGTAATAACTTGTGTCTCCAGTCTTTACATTACAAGGTTTTTGACTCTGAGAGCCAAGATGGTGGAGAGTGCGTCTGCCCCATTTATCAAAGATCCTCAGCACCCAGCTAAGTACTTAATTAAAATCCCTTTCCATTTAACTTTTATCTAGTTCTCTGAATGCACTGAAAATGGCAGACATGACACCCAGGATCAACAGATGCCTGTTTTCTTTAGGTAGAGCTTGGGTACCTATGAGTCTAAATTAAGCTACTTATGTGCTTGTTCCCACTCCAGTTTCTTGAATTGTCTTTTCCTGGAATTTTAAGACTCCCTATTGGCTCCACATCTCTCCCTTCTTGCTACTCACTTGATCCCTCTCTTTGTGGGTTGACCAGGTCTTCTTGATTCACTTTTTCAAAAAAGACAATGAAACTTCTCCTTGGGAGGCATTCTCAGAGTTCCAAGATCATGTGATAGATAAAAAGCAGTGTTAGAGAAAAGAGCCTAAGGCACAGAATGTGAGAGTAGCAGATCCCTGCCTAGATCTCTCCAACTCCAGGCTATTTCCAGGAGACTACTCTGAAAAGAAGCCTGGAAGGGCAATTTTTACCTTCCTGTAGGATTTTTGAAGAGTGTGGGACCAGAGTCAGTTCAGTTAACTCACATTTATGGGCCTCTAACAACAGCCTCACATCCCACGGTTAACCTGTAGTCAGCCAGTAAATCAGTTCATTTGAGTCACTCTTTCTGTCTTTATAAAGTGAACAATATGGTGGGTGACAGTGATCAGGGCTAACAGCAAACATGGAAAGGATCACTCCAAATAAAATATTAACTAATGCAGATCTGCTGTGTAAGTGGCTTGATGCATGGTAAATTGCATTTGCAGTTGGCCAAATGGAAAGTGATGTATGTTGGGCACAAGAATAATAAATACCAGCAACGATCAATTGAACTGAACTAAAGTGGGGTGGTTTTGAGAGACGACTTAGAGTTATATCTTCCAAACGGGGCTAAAAAAAAAGGACTCAATTAAAAAGTAAATTGGAAAACTATAAAGTAGCTGACACAAATACAAGGTTAAGTTTATGGAAGTTATAAATGCTAAACAGTTTCCCTCTACGATTCCAATTTCTGCCCACTCTCTGATTCTTCTTGTGCCTTCTATTTCTTTTTATGAGTATTATTACTCAACGAGAGAACAATCGGTTATATCAGAGCCATTCATTGTAAAGTTTGTGTCAATAATTTTTATTGAAATAGGACAAAAACAGAGGAGTTTGTGTCCATAAGCATGCATAAATAGGGAAGAAAAGCAAATTATTATGCTATCAGGGTACCAGGAGGAGTCTTTGAACTGAAGGAGAAAAAAGGAAAAAAACTCTCCTTGTGGAGAGAATAGAATGTGCTTCATTTCAATATCTATTACAATTATGAAAGAGCCAGAGCGTTCTATGGCTTTGAACAGTCTTTGTTGAACAGAGCTTTGTGATCAGGGCCATGGTTCTGATTTTCAGGCCCTGAGGCTGGTAGTTCAATAACTAGCAGAAAGTCAGGGCTTTGGGGATGGAAAGTGAAGTGAGGGGTTAAGAACCAGGCTGCTCTAGTCAGGTGATCATAAGAAACTCTTCAGGGGATTATTTTATCTTAAATATAGGTTTATTTGGTGTGTCTTTATGGAATCCAAACCTCCTGGAGCATGGTGGAGAGGCAGATAGTAAATTAGCTATCTTTCCAGTTTCAGGGTTTGAAAATTATAAACATATAAATAATACCAGGTTTGGTGCCATGGAATGTTCTGATTAGAGGGACATAGAAACCAGGGAAGAACGAGGTGGGAGATGAAAATCTCTGTTTTGGCATGCTTACATGGATACTGTAATGGACACTTGGAATGTAAGCTCTTCTAGATGGGAGAGTGTCTTTGCTATTTTTTGGATCTCCAGATATCCAGTGTCTGGTACACTTTGGCATCTGGTGAGTGGGTCCTTTAAAAAATATATTTATTTATTATTTATTTGAGGCAGAGGAGTAAAGGGAGAGTGTGAAAGAGAATCCATAATAGGCTCCATGCCTAGTGCAGAGCCCAACTTAGGGCTTGATCTCAAAACCCTGAGATCATGACCTGAGCCGAAATCAGGAGTTGGGCATTTAATCGACTGAACCACCCAGGCACCCCCACTGGGTCCCTTAATATTGGTTTGGTCACCTCCAAGTTCACAACCAGATAAATTAATAGTAATCACAGATTTGTTAAGCTGAATTAGAACCTATTTTAAATATCTAGCAAAAGGTTTGGGATTAATAGCCAGGAAGAGTGGTATAGAATAATGAATAGTAATTGTGGCCAGGAGTATCATCATTGTCCACAGCTCCTAGGCAAAGCACAAGGGAAAAGCAAGGCAGATGGTTTGGACTCTGTTCATGTTGCTGATGAGTCCTCAGGATGCTTCACTGTCACCTCTTGTCCTGCCATCTCCCTGTATAGCTATCCAAGAGGAGGCTCAGTCTTGGTGTGCAAGGCTGGAGCCACTCCCTGCTCTCTCTCCCAGAAGTTCAATTAAAAGATCCCTTTTGGTGAACTGTCAAGGTGGCATGTTATTCTCTTTTTTAAGAATTGGACTTGTTTGTGTCATATGCAAATCAGCTGTATTATGCTGAGTGAAATAAGTCAATTGGAGAAGGACAAACATATATGGTCTCATTCATTTGGGGGAATAGAAAAAATAGTGAAAGGGAATAAAGGGGAAAGGAGAGAAAATGAGTGGGAAATATCAGAGAGGGTGACAGAACATGAGAGACACCTAACTGTGGGAAACAAACAAGGGGTGATGGAAGAGCAGGTGGGCGGGGGGATGGGGTGACTGGGTGACGGGCACTGAGGGGGGCACTTGATGGGATGAGCACTGGGTGTTATGCTATATGTTGGCAAACTGAACTCCAATAAAAAAACATTAAAAAATAAATAAAAAAAAGAGATTACCGTTTACATAAAAATAAATGCCAGTCCAACTAATCTGACTTGGAGTAAAGCATGCTTACAAAGGAATTTCTTCATCTATCCGGAGCACTTTGTGTTTATTACTAGGCATTTTTCTGTCATTGTCTTTGTTCCTGTGCTTTCCACCCTCTATGCTTGCAGTCCTCTTGCTTTGACTATCAGCTTTGACTTGGGAATTCTAATATTAAAAGTCAAAGTGCCGCTAACTTATTTTTTATGGTTAGTTCAACAAACATTAACACATAAACACAAAAAGAGCCATAGATTTAAAGATCAGCAGTTAGAGATCACTGATCTAAACTGAGCCACGGGTATCCCTGGGTGGCTCAGCGGTTGAGCGCCTACCTTCAGCCCAGGTCCTAACCCTGGAGTCCCGGGATCGAGTCCCACGTCAGGCTCCCTGCATGAAGCCTGCTTCTCCCTCTGCCTGTGTCTCTACCTCTCTCTCTGTGTGTCTCTCATGAATAAATAAATAAAATCTTTAAAAAAAAATAAACTGAGCCACACAGCCTGGCTCGCCCCAGGTATGCAGAGAATTAGTTATTCCCACATAAGCCCCTAGCCCTTTAAGTAATGGTCATAACTGATAGTGATGGTCCCTTGAAGGCAGTGCAGGTTCAGATTCAATAGCAATTATCAAACATGAGCTATAGATCAGTTACTGGGTTTTCATATACGTTGACTTTTCCAAGTTCAAGCTTATTGTACAATTACCTGATCATCTAGGAGAAACTAATTACTTGGTATTCTTTAAAAAAATTTTTTTTTGCAGGAGAAAAATCAAATTTAATAGATGTACCTATGAGGAATCTACACAGTTGTGAAATTCCAAAGACAATGGAGCAACATGAAGATTATATGAGCTAAGGAGAGGGGTAGGTGCCTGAATACTTACTTGATATTCTTAAGACTTGAGGTTAATATAGACCTTCCATGACCACTGTCATCAAGTGTCAAACCCCCTCCCCCCAATCTCCAACAGTTTATGCTTATGATAAAAAGCTGTGGCCATTGCTCGTAAAGGTTAGGTTAGTTAAGTCACCCTTGAACTCCCTGAAGTTAACTGCTGGAAATACTCTAAGCTAATGAAGGAAGAGGGGTCTTTCCTATAAATCTCTTACCTCAGGACATTTCTATTAGCGGGAATGGGCAGCAGAGGCTCCTGGGAACCATGGGCACTGCTGATGAGGAAAGAGCAGATTCAGTATTGAGCAGTCTTTAGGGGATGATTGCCCTTGGGGGGTAGGGAGGATACTGCCCAACACAGGGAAATGATCATTCGGTGGTAGTTTTCTGGATAGGGAGCACTCAGCAATATCACTGAGGTGATATTACATGATATATTGTATATCTGTCTTCCATGCTTCCCCATCTTGCCCTTCTTTCTTGAAGGGATAAAGTTTTACTTTCTATAATTAAAGACAAAACAAGACAAAAAATTCAAATACCTGAAATCCTATGCAAATAGCCTGCCTGTATATTAGGATAAAACTTTTGCTAAGAGCATAATGAGAAAGAAGGGAAGATGTTGCATGGGGGATGGTCAGAAGATGTGGAAGAGGAAGTGTAGGTCAAGAACTCAGCATGCACATAAATGAGAGGACACTGGATGAATCTCACTGAAGCCAGAGAGGTCTGTTAAAAATGCAGAGTTGGGGCACCTGGGTGGCTCAGTCAGTAAAGCATCTGCCTTCAGCTCAGGTCATGAGCCCGGGATCCTGTGATTGAAACTGGCATTGGCTCCCTGCTCAGCCGGAAGCCTGCTTTTCCCTCTCCCTCTGCCTGCTGCTCCCCCTGCTTATGCTCTCTCTGTGTCAAATAAATAAATAAAATCTTAAAAAAAATAAACAAAAATGCTAAGTTAATCATTTCACTTTCTGACTTGAAGTCTCCATGTCCTCGTCAATAGAAATATAATATGATCCATAAATGTGAGCTATATATAGTAATTTAAAATTTTCAAGTAGTTACATTCAAAAGAGAGGTGAACTTAGTTTTAAGGCTAAAAAAAGAGAAGAAATTAATTTTAAGAATATGTTATATTTAATACAATATAACCAACATATTGTGATTTTAACACATAATCAACATAAAATTATTAATGTGTTATAAATATACTTTTAAATATGAACAATTTAAAAAATTGGTATTTTATTTTTGCAGCATTTCTCAATTCAGACTAATTCTGTTTGAAGTACATGATGGACACGTGGGTTTGTTGACTGCCATGTTGGACAGCACAGCCTTAGATAGTTTCCCATTGCCAGTAGGATAAAATCCAAACTTTTGCCTATGGTTCAGTACCTACAGAGTTAAGTAGGCTCTTGCAATGACTACCTCTTTTGTCTTCTCTTATGCCACACCATGCTTCTTTGTTTTAGCCCTAGATAAAATAAATTTCAGTTTGTTAAATTGTTTTTTCTCAAACATTGGGGCCCTTGAACATATGAATTCTTTTGCCAGAAAACACTTACCTCTCACATTTGCATGGGTAATTCTTGCTTATACTTATGTATTTGTATACATTTGATTTGGGTCCATTTTGAGCTTTCATTTATCTTAATCTGTTTAATTTTGTTAACAACCCTATATTGTATGACTAATAGTAGCTCCTCAGTGTGTTTTAATATCTAGATTCTAGAGAAATGGAAAGTTTTTCAATATTTTTCTTTTTCAGAGACTTTTAAAAATGTTTTTTCACTTGTTTATTTTCCAGCTAGATCAATTGTTTTTTCCTCTTCCAAATAATGCCCACATTAATTTGATGAAAATTTACATTTTTGTAATTACTGAGACTTTCCATCAATAATTATGTTATGACTTCTTTTTAAAAAAATATTTATTTTGGGAAAGAGAGCACATGCAAGCAGTAGAGAGGGGTAGAGGAAGAGGGAGAGCTCATACACTTTGGACAATCATTGGATGTGGATGTCATGGGATATGGTTGCCTCTTGAGGAAGGAGTGTGGCCCTGGGTAAGGACCTCTCTCCAGCTGAGGCCAATTTCCTGAAAGAAAGGATAGATCCTTCAGTCAGGAAGGGGTATTTGGGTGGCATATTATAATACCTACTCCACTCTGGTCTTCTGGTTTACCTTCTTCCTTTCTAGCTGCTCAATCTTTGCAAACTTTTTACAAAGTTTTCTTCTTCTATCCCAACTCTAAATATTCAAGTTCTTCTAGTCAGTCCTAGATTTTCTTACATTCTTTCTCAGTGTTTCCTGTTCTTCATGTCATTATTCCCTTGATTGCGATATGCATTCTCCTGGTGGAATCGAAATTAATCTTATATGCATGTTAAACTAGAACATAACTGTCATATTAAACAGGAAATTTCACAGATATTACTACTTTGAAAGAGATTACAGTGGGTATTTCAGTGAGAATTTTAGTTGAGTTTTGGAAAAAGTATTCAGTAAATAGTACATTGATGCTACTACACAGCTACGGCAGATATTGTAACTCAGTTTGGAGCCACTACCTAAACTATTCACTCTTTTCCTGGAGTAAAGCATTGATGTGCTGACAGTGCCATTTATATTTTTATCTTAAAACTCTCCTTGGAGTTCAGGCTCTTATAGGTGACTGCCTACTGACAGCTCCTCTAAGATGTCTTACAACTTCTTTAAATTTATTACATTCAAACTGAACTCTTGAACTCCCTTCCCCTAAACACCTCCTTAGCGACTTCACCACCTCCTGTGTTGCTCAAGCCAGAAACCCAGAAGTCTTACTTGATTTCTCTTCCTCTTTCACCATGCACATATAATCCCAAAGAATTCTTTTTGATTGTATTTCTAGTATATTACTTGAATCCATCCTCTCCCATCTCCATTGCTAGTGCTTTATCATTTCTTTCCTGCATATTATTGGTACTTTTCTTACTAGTCTCCAATTCATCATGCTTGTGGCATCAAAAGATATTTTTCAGGCAATGAATGAATAGATGGAATAAATATATTTATTGAAATATTCTCTAATACCTCACAGAAAAATTATTCTTCTCCTTAATGGTCTTGCAATTTACTTGGGAGGAGGGACAAAAGCTTTGTCCAATGGCCTTAAGGCAGTCTCATGCCCCTTTCTGTTGGCTTTGCTATGAGCTATCAGCAGGTCTATGCTGGCTCAACAATAGGGCAGCAATATCTCTGTTTGATAGAATGTTGAATTTTAAGGTCTCCTGGCTGACATCAGGATGCCTCACTTTTCTGCCTTTTTTTAATAAGGCTCTTTCCCAGAACACATAGAGCTCACATCATTGCACAGTCAGTTGGGTTCCTCTTAAGCCCCCTCCCCACCCACTCCACCCCCGCCCCATCCTCCATATAAATAAGTGAAGTGATGGAGCCAGGGGCTCTCTCCTGAAGCACAGCTCCACCTAAGCATGGCTCCCATTGGAATAATGAGAGCCTGGGGGATCAGATGGATTCCGCTTATTCTGTTTATGTGCCCTTATACTTAGACAGCAAATTGTCAGGTACCTTACAAGAAATTGACATTTGTCATTTCATTATTAATAGGATCATTTTCCATTTTATATTCTAATTCATTGCTACTGATATATAGGCAAGTTATTGATTTTCTACATTTTTTATACTTGGCTATCTTCCTAAACTCTTATTAGTTTAAATAGCATTTCATTTGATTTGCTTGGGATTCTGGGTAAAAATATAAATCATATCATCTGCAAATAATAGCTTGTCACCTCCTTCCCATGATTATACATCTTCTTCTTTTTTTTTTGTTTTCGTATTTCAATCACGCTAGAATTTATAGAATAATGCCAGATGATGGTGCCAACAATAAGCCCTGTTGTTTTATTTCTGATTTGAATGGAAATGCCTCTAGTGTTTTAAATGGGATATTGGTCGATGCTATGTAGTCTTTACTACATCAAGCATGGTTTCCAATTTTCCTACTTTGCTGAAAACAATTTTTTTCAACAGCTTATTTTCAAGTGCTAGAAAATATGCCTAATTTCAGGCTCAATCTGCTTCCTTGCAACTTCTTCCCTTTGGTCTCATTTTATATGTATATTTCTGATATTTGAATTTTATAATCCTGCTAAACTTCTCTCTTCTCAAGATTCCTCAAACTTGAGATTTTGATTCAAGTCTTTATTGAGATTCCTCAGTCGAGTCCCATATTCACTTGATTTTAGACCTTTCACCATATGAATTACTTTCTGGACTTTCTCATGTTGCCAATGCTTCTTTTAACTTGTGACTAGTCAACTCTGGAAGTGTGTTATTCTCCTTCCTGGAAAAAATGTATAGTTTTGCCTCTGGAGTCCTAAATTCTTAACTCATAGAAATACAGTGAGGAGTCCTTAAGGAATATAAGGTCAGCTTGAGGACAGTACTGACCTTTATTCTGTGGGTGTAACACTCTGGGGCAGAGTAGGTGTACCCATGTTTTCCAGGTACCATGAAGTCTACAAAGGATTTTGTCTCTCTAAAGAAATTCTGCAATTTCAGAGTCATGAAAATTAATGTGTTTCCTGACAGAGCATAAACACTTGGAGATGAAGTTTATTTTAAAGATGTTGCTGTAAGGGATTTTGAATGTTCATAGCCTCAATATCATGCAGCAAAATGTCAGCTCCAAAATCCAACATGGGGAAAATAGACCAGCCCATGGGCATCAGTAACAGAGCTACTGAGAAATTCTGGGAGAAGGTTCTTACCTGTAAACCTTGTGAATTACTCTATATTTTTGACAATCATAATGTAATAATTTCTGTTGTGGGTTTATTGTCATGCCAACAAATTTCTCTATGAATGGAATAAATAGGCTACTTTCAAAGCCTCAAAGTTTTATTTCATGACAACTGAAAGCAGAAGGGATGGAATGCACACTTCTTACCCATGTCTTCACATCTCTCTCCTAATCTCTGGAGACATGTCTTCAACTGCCTGCTGAATATTTCTCACTTTATGTCCTTATAGCTACCTTAGGCTCAATTCTTTCTTTTCCCTCAGTTATACTTCCTTCCCCTATTCCATTCCCTGTTTGATTGTGGCAGAGATTGCTCCTCATTCCCCAAGTTCTACTGTATCTTTTTAACATCTATTAACTGGGAAAAAGGCCATCCAAAATAATATCTACATACCTTTCAACCTCCTTTGCTCATTCTTTCTAATATGAGATAAGTGAAAGGGTCGTGTGAAAGCTTCTTGGAACTAGATTCCTTCCTTCCTTCCTTCCTTCCTTCCTTCCTTCCTTCCTTCCTTCCTTCCTTCCTTCCTTCCTTCCTTCTCTCTTTTTTTTCTTTTTAAAGATTTATTTATTTATTTTAGAGAGAGGGAAAGAGAGAGCATGAGCAGGAGGCTCAGAGAGAGAGAGAGAGAGAGAATTTCGAGCAGACTCCATGCTTAGCGCAGAGCTCCATGTGAGGCTTGATCTCATTAAAATGAGATCAGGACCTGAGCTGAAACCAAGAGTTGGATGCTCAACTGACTGAGCCGCCCAGGTGCCCCTGGGAGCCTTCTTTAAATGACTGCCATTGAAAACAGTCTACCTTCTCCATCCATTTCTTCCTTGCTTGTGGCTGGAACAAGAAGATGATGGCTGGAGCCAGGGCTACTGCAGCAACTTAAATCATGAGGTGACCTTGAGAAGAGAATCCTTGCATGAGATCAACAAGATAAAAGGGAGGCTTGGTCCTTGACAACCTGGGCCATCATTTCAGTTCTCAGTTGCCTAGCTCAGGACTACTTGAGAGAAGTAGTTACTAACTCCTGCTATTTTTGGTTTTCTGTTATCTGTAGCTGTCCTCTAAGACTAACTAGGACACGTGGTGAGATGCTTCACTGTCATCATTCTTGTCATCCTAGACAGGACACTCATTGTCATCCTGTAACTGAAGCCTAGGATTTCTAACTCAGAGATGCTTCTTGAATCTGGCATGCCTCTCTTTATCACTAACATTATTATTTTGACCATCATCTTTTTGCCAGGATTGTGGCAACACACTCTTAATAGTTCACTCTGCTTCTGGGCTCTTTTCACTCTATTCTACCTTTGAAGGTTCCTAATAAACTCACATTATCCTAGTACTCCTTTGTATCTGCATCCCTGTTGTCCTCAATCAAAATAAAACAGAGCTTTATTTTATTTTATTTTGAGCTGAGAATGTCATTCCAGGCCTTTTGCCATATTCACCAAACTTCCTTCTGCAGTGTCTTTCATCGGCCACCCTCTCTTCACTGCGACTATTGTGAATGCCGAATCCATTCCCTAGTCTCAGTGCCTGCTTTTTCATGTTTCCTGGCCTGTGCAGACACTTACCACTGCCAGGAATTATTTTCAGCTTTTCTCTCTTTGGAAACACCCTCTTATCATTCAAAATTTAGCTCATATATTGTAGTAATAATTGGTAGCAGTTTTTGAGTGCTTCCTAGGTTTTGAGCGCTGTGCTGTAAACTTAACCTGTCTCATTTGGTTCTCACGACAATTCTGTGAGATGGGCCTTTTATTATCATCCCCACCCTAAAGATGAAGCAAGGAAAGATTAAGTACTTTGCATAAAGTTGTATAGGGCAGGTACGTGCATACATATGGTGGATCTGGTTTATTCAAGCCTGAGCAGTCTGACTCCAGAATGCATGCCCTGAACCATAACATTATACTGCCTCCATCTTATTGTGTTTTATTCAGTTGCCCAGATGTAACCACCTCTCTGGAGCTCTCTCTTATTGGCTCAGTCAAGATTTAGTAATTCTTGCCCGCCTCCGTGATTTTACAGTACTTGTTCATGCCGAATAGATCGTCTGCTAATGATCTCTTTGTCTACCCTCTCCTCTAAGAGTCCGTAAACTTCCTAGGGCTAGAGTTATAGCTTCTTTATTTTTTTTTTGTAACCAAGAATTGAGTACAGTACTCATCATAGTAACAATCACAATAAAGGCTGTAATATTAAAATGTTCAAGCCTGAAGAGCAATCTAACATAAATATAAAAACTCTTTTAATATATTTAAAGCAGTTCTTTTTTCTCTCAGCTCCCCACAACTGCAATTGTGAATCTGTTTTTAAAACAGCCTCCTAATGAATCTTTGCCAATAGACTGCCACCTTCAAACCTCTCTCCCCTCAGGCATCCCTGTGATCTTTCCACAATATATATGATCATGCTACTGTCCTGTGCATAATCCTCCATGAATCCCCACAGCTTTCATGACAAAGTGCAAACTCCCAGGGTAACAGATGGTGCCCCACCTCAAAGTCCAAACCTGTTCAGACTCACCTTTCCCCACTCTTGAATTTGCACTTTTCCCTCTAGCTGTATGGAACTTATGGTGCCCACAGAAGCCATCTGTAAGCATTCTTGCCTTTTCGCACACTATCTCACTGTCTTCAGGAGTGTTTGTCACACTCTAATGAACTTATGGGGACCTGGTTAAATGGCAGAGTCTGATTTAGTAGACCTGTGGCATAGTCTGACATGCTGCATTTCCAACAAGCTCCCTGATGATGATGAGGTTGCTGGTCTGAGAATCATAGATCTAGAGGGAGCATCACAGATCTAGAGTACCTTTTTCTTCTTCTGTAAGTCCTTCTAAACCTGCACACTGAATACAGGTATCCCCTCTTCCAGGAATCATTAGATGAATCTCTGTCTAGTGAGAAGAGATGGGAATGTTTATCTCTGGATTCTCAGGTTCTGGCTCCCTACCTGGAACTGAGTAAATACTCAATAAATTGTCACCAAGTGAATGCAGACTGTTCATTTAGTGGGCAGAATGTTTATGGAATGGCAGCCTAGGCTAAAGAAACATGCAGTTGCCATGAGGCACAGTCCAATCCATAAACTAACATCTTTGAAGCCTTTTCTGTGCAGAACTGTGATTGATGTTTGGAGTCCAGAAAAGAGAAAATTGTAGTCTCTGCCTAGAGGGTCCTGCAGAGACACTGGGGAGACAGAACAGCATCTCAATCACTATACAACATAGCATGGTATGATGCATGGCAAACATGATATACCAATGATGAACATTCTGAAGAGGAATTGTTCTTCACAGGTGTTTGGGGATCTGTTCATGGCCATATGAATTGAGACTAGAGGAAATAGTAGACATTCAACAGGAGGCTGGTGAAGGGAGATGTTTCAGAAGAAGAGAACAGGATGAGGAAACTTCTCAACCTTTTTCCCCCACTGAAACGTACACATTCAATGGTGTTTCCATATACCAGGTATTATGTCTACTGTTACTGCAGCCTTTCTTTCCTTCTTTCCCTTATGACTAAGAACTCAAATGAGTGAGTGCTGTGTTATTGTAGGGATAATCTTGAATCTGCTTTAATTTATTTAGAAAGTAATTTGATGTAACCCTCATTATTAGTAGTAATAACCACCATATGGGATTTCTCATAATTGATTAGAATATAGCAATGACCTAAGACTGCAGCTGAGAACCATTAGTAGATGCAAAGAGGTATGAGATGAGAGTGGCTACTTTTTGGGACGTTGTCAAGAAATGAAGTGGTGGTGGAGCAGAGTGGTTATGAGTATAGGTCTAAATTCTGACTGCCTGAGAACCAACATCAACTGTAGTGCTCACTGTCTATGTGTTCTTGGGTACACTGGAGATAAAAACTAGTGTTTTTATCGATAGATCTTTGTGAGAATTAAAGGAATAGATATAAGTTAAATGCCTAGAATAATTCCTAACTTGTGGTACACTTGCAAAAATTGTTTGCAATTATTCTAGCATGCTTGGTGTGTGGATAGGTCAAACATATTGTTTATTGTCCAACTCAGGCTCCTTTCAGAGTGAAAGGGAAGATATCTATAATTACAGGGGAGCAACAGGCATATACCAGGACATGCTGGGAAAACTGGATGTGTAGTTATCCTATGTATAAGCTAGGTTGTATGAGATAAAGCTAGAAAGGTGAATTGGGTTATTTGTTGATTGTTCGTCTCTTGGAAGCATGAAAAAAATTAGGCCTATTCTGTTAACATTTAGAACTTTGACACTTGAATGTGTACTAAGTAGTGAGGAAATAGTAATATTACTACCACTAGTACTATGACTAACCATCACTATTTACTGAGTGACTACTTTATTCCAGGTTCTGCACCTACTTTCTTATTGATCCTCACGTTGACCCAGCAAGGTGGCTATTACCTCGGTACTCATTTCCTGTGGCTGCTGTCACAAAAGACCACACACTTGGTGGCTGAAAATAACAGAAATTTATTGTCTTATAGTTCTGGCCACTTCAAATCAAGGCATCATTGGGGCCACACCCCCTCTAATGGTTCCATGAGAGATTCCATTCCTTGCCTTTTCCAGCTTCTAGTGGATTCAGGAGTTCCATAGCTATGGCCAGCCACATCCCTCCAATCTCTGCCTCTGTGGTACATTGACTCCTCCTTTTCTGTACCAAACTCCCTCTGCTTCTCTCTTTCACTCTCTCTCTCTCTTTTTTTTTTTTTTTTTTTTTTTGGCCACTTAAGGCAATGACATTCTTTTTTCAGAGAAGGTAGTATTCATAGGTTCTAGAGGTTAGGGTGAAGCCATTTCTTGGAGGGCCACATTACACTTATTACAGTTTCACATTTTATAGAAGAGGAAACTCAATCTCAGAGAATTTTATTCACTGGTCCAAGTTTGCCCAGGTAGCTAGGGGATGCACAGTAACTATAAACCATTAAATTTGCAGATACATGTTACCTAGTATGGCTTTGAGCACCCTGGACTATATACGGATGTTGAATAGGAATAGGAAAACTTGAGCTCCATCCTGACAGGTCAATCCTTAGGAGAAAAGGAAACCATATGAAATTCACAGCAGACAGATTGACACTTGTACTGTCTTCTACTTCAGCAGGTGTAATAGACCAGAATCATGTAGCATTAAAGATCAAAGAAAGGGAATAAATTTTCCATGTGGCATTTCTCATAGGATAAGTTATGAATCCTAACTACAGGGACAAATGCAATGAGATTTGGCTGTTTTTCATATTTTATTTTAATTAATTTTATGAAAACAATCCAAGTAATTTTATTTTATTTTATTTATTTTTAATTTTTTAAATTTTTTTTCTGAGAGTTCTGTCCAACCTCGTCAGCCTGGAAGGTGGCGTAGGAGAGGAAATCAGAAGAATAAACTTGGCACGGGTATTCATATTGCTGGAGATGAATGGAGTGCTTGGTGTGAGGTGGAAGAGAATACCATGGTATGTTTGAGTTTGTCAGATTTCTTTAGAAAAAGGGCATCCCAGTATAAAATGTTCCATTCTACTCTAAACAGATACTTGGAAAACAGCCATACCATGAATTTGGCTGAGCCACAGTGAAAGAAATACACCTCTTCTCCATGGCTATCTCTCGGTCCACTCAGATCTAGTACCCATTCTGTGTCCACCAAAACACACTGTGCTTAGTGTAGCATCACTTCCTTTCTCTATTATAAGTATCTTCTGGTTGGCCTGTCTTCTCTATCTGACTCTGAGTTCTCTAGGATATCAAAACTGTGCCTGGCACACTCATGTTGGTGGAATTAAACAATTTATTGTTTATTTTCAATGCCCAGTGTGAGTCTTATGCAGAGAAACTAAAAAATAAATGTTTGCAGAAGGAGAGATTCAATCAACCAGAAAGACAGTGAAGAGAGTAACAGTATCTAGAGGAAGTCATTTAGGGAAAATTGATAATGGTTGCTGATAGCAGAGGCTGTGAACAGAGTGAAATGGCTGGAGGAACAGAGAATACTAGGTTCTGATCATATTCCTTTGGCTGCCAATTCAGACATACACACAGGACAGGCAAATGGGCGCATTTCTCCAAAGTGGGACATCTAAGTGAAGACAAAAATGACCCAGGTAGCAAGGGGCAAAGTCTTTATTTTATTGTAAATGTATGCAAGCAATCTTGCTTAAAGAGTAGGTCGATCTGCTCTCTTTCTCAAAGCTGCTGCCAAAATAAGCTCAAAAGGCTTGTACATGAGGGGAATATTTGATAAAGGGAACATCTTCTGAACTTTGAGTCTGTGAAAAAGTATGAGTGCCAGAATTTTGTTTTCTCATTTCCTTCATCTTTCCATCCCAGCCTCAACCCAGAGCAGTTCAGAACACAGAGACTGAACCTGCTAAAAATAACTTCAACGTGACCTAGTCCTGAGTTTCTGACACCAATTCCATGACTACATGTGGCTTAGTTAGCAGGACAGGTAGGTGAGCACAGGAACTCCTGAAGAATCTTCACCTCCTGTTCCTAGGATTCAGGCTATTAGCCGAACAGCTGCTTCCTTGTCAAGATGATTTTCTTGGAAAACTGCATCAAATGAATGACTAGTGATGAATGAGCTAGAGAAGATGCTTCAAATCCTCTGATAGCCTACCTATCTCTGTCAGCTTATAATATGGACAGCATTGAGCAAATAACACTGTATCTGCATCTGCAATTGTTACAGGAAATCTTACCTCCTAATGAGTACTAGTACAAGTGCTGGAGATCTCTTGGGAATCTTTTCCCAAGATTTGTTCTTAAGAATTCCATTGTTCAAAAACATTTGTGTAAATTCTTTTTTTTTTTTTTTTCTTCATTTGTGTAAGTTCTTTGAACCAAACTTCAGAGTCTCTGAAAATCACATTCATACTCTGGGCCCCAAGCTGATTTTTAGTGGGCTTATGTTGATTACTGAGAAAGTTCTCCTTCCCCATTTCATGTTGTCTCTCAAAAAGCTCCTCCACCTAGGATGGCTAGTCAGAGAATTCCCTTTCCCTGGCCCCAGTGATTCAGTGATGCAAAGGCTGCATCAACAACCAAGATCACTCAAAGATAAATACCAAAATTTGTGCGGTAGTGATGTGCTATGTAACCAGAAATGAACATTAGAGCTGGGATGAGGACAGCAGAGTCAGTCAATTCAGAGAATTGTCTAGAGAGAACTCATCAGTTTAAGACCTAGAATCCTATCTGGCCTACTTTGCCTATGGGAGGATTTGATCCAAACTAAATAGAGCAAATCCCCAAGATGCTGGCAGACACCTTTTACCACTTATTCGTAATCCTTTAAATCAATGTTTGATAAGAACATTCTGGTAAAATAGGTACTTTTGCTCCACCCCTTGGGAAACAGTTAATTGTCTTGTAGATTACAAGGAAAGCTAAAGCAATAGGATCCAGTTTATGAAACAGGATAGGAAAAAAAATACGCAGTTTGATTTTTTTTTTTTTTTTTGCTACAGTTGCTACTATGTTAACAGTTGCTTCTTGGCAAAGAGTAAGGAGTAGAAAGAAAGCCCAAGGTTTGTTTCTCAAGAAATCGTACAAGAAACAAAAGAAAGCTGTTCTCCTAGTCTAGAGTGGTTTTGCCAGCAATTATGTTTTCTAAAAAATAAATAATGCATTCTGTTTCCGAAAGGCCCTGACAAACTATGATAGAAAAAAAAAAAAATCAAATCTTTTCCTTTGGTTTTAGGGTGGCGAGTTTCATGACGGAAATAAAGTGAGTCTGTGTTCTCTAAGTAATTTATTAGCGCATCTTGGCACAGCAGCACTAATGGGCTTGCTGCCAGGTATTCCGAGCAGCAGTTTGTCATGTCTGACTCTTTAGTTCTTTCAAGCAATTGAAGAAATGGCCTTCTGCAGGCTGTCAGTGACAGATTCTAGCTCACTCACATAGATAAAGCTCAATTAGCTCCTGGAAAAAACATCTTTTAAAAATGCAATGAGCTACACCATGAAAGATAGGTAGACAACCGCACCCGAAACAAAATAAAATGTTACCGTTGAGGGAAGGACGTGTCTACAATGCGCAAGTGTATAGCTGTTTGATTGGACAGTTCCCTCCCCTGAAAACAATGGAAAGGTCATTTTTAATTACTGTGGAGTAGTAGGGTAGATCTTTGCCCTAGAAGCATGATAAAGTCAGCAATCCTGAAGAGTTAGCATGTCATTCGTTCATTCATTCATTCATTCATAACTAAGGCCCATACTCTATAACCTGCAAGGAATTCTGGCCTAGAATAGAGGTATCGAAGTAGCCTCTCACTAGTTAAAGTGTAGCCTGCAAATGTGTGGTTAATCTGCATACTATTTTAAATGTTAGGTTAACATTTTTAAAATCAGAGTATTTTGCACACACAAAAATTCAGGCTTTTGGCATCTCTTAAAATATTGAAATACCTGGAAACTGGATATATATTTCTTCAGGGCAAAAACTGACTTATGCTAAGTACCCATTGCACCCTGAAGGAGAAGCATGGCTTTCTCTATTCACCATGGTCCCCATCAAGCTTGATTCACTCATTTCTGATACTTGCCTTGCCCTGGTCTAGACATAAGCCTAGTTTGAATTCGCAAACCTACGATCTCCAAGTGATTCTGAGGTCTTCCTGCATCGAAAATACTTGAGATTCTTATTAAAAATGGAGACTTCTAGGTCCCTGTCCTGGACTAAAAAATAGAAATGTATGGATATGAGGCATGGTGGGTTTTTTTTTTTTTTTTTTTTTTTGCAAACCACAGTTGTTGGAATCACTGGTATCAATGACCAGATAGAATTATAGTCTTTAAAAACTGGATACAAATGTTAATATTATAAATGGACTCATTTTGACACTATATAGGGATATATTTTCTCCTAATTATGTTACCTTACTCTTAATGGCTACTGGTCCTCTGAAAATACCTGCTAACCAAAATTCCCCTGCCGAGAAAAAAAAATCAAATGACTTAGTGTCTGTTACTGACTTAGGCCAAATTTTCAATTTGGAGATAAAATCTACTATGTTTTATGAACTAATTTGTTCTCCATATAACTGGGTGAACTTGTTAGCTACATTTGTTTCTGGCACTCCTAAATCATAATTACAGGAAATAGTTCTAGAGTTAGAATTCAATTGGCACAAAGCCTAAATGAATTAATGAAAACTCTGTATTCCCAGCACCCCCACCCCCCACCCCCAGGCACTTTTCTCTGACTTCTAAAGGTTGTAGCTAGGGAATGTCAATATAATCTATTATAACAACCACAATGATAATCCCTTATGCTTGTATGGTGTTTTAGAGTTTACAGGGCACTCTCAGATGTATTATCCCCCTTGATTCTCCCTGTGAGATGGGGACAGATGAAGAACTGAACTTACCTTCTTACCACAGATGGTTGTGGAGTGACAAGATTCTTAGGTTTCACAGTCAGGGCTGCTTTTGTTCTATTACATCAGATCCAAATCTGTAATACAAAATCTGCCACCAATTGCAATATCCCTGTAGGTTTATTCCCAAGTAGGTGTCAGACCTCGTACAAATAAACCGCTCGGGATCGTAACTGAATCCTTTCAGTTGCCTCAAGAGCCCTGACACTTGTTCTTCACTGGTGTAATCCTGCAAACACCACTATTATTGTGTTGTTTGGGGAGCTACATTATTCGTGCCGTTGATTTAAGGTTCTAACCCTTTTCTGCGTGGTGGTTTTTCTTAATTGCTCGATTTCCTTATTTACTCTAGGTAGGCAAAGAATCCAGTAAAAAAAATAAATAAATAAAAAGTAAATCTGACAAATTCTGTGAGATCTCATCATTTAACCATCCCTCCAACATCCTCCCACCATTCCAAGGACCCGTGGCCCTCTTTAAATCAGGACCAGTGGAATTGTCAGAAGTTCTTGGTGATTGGTGGCATTGACTTTTCTCTCAGCTATGAAGAGTGTCTTTATCTTCAAAAAATGTTTATTTGGGGAGCATACTGCTTGTGCTAATATTTGAGAATGTGGAGGAAATTACCAAACACCTGAATGGTAGTCATGATAAAACCTGAACTTGGAAACTGCCCAGACTGGGGAGTGTGTGGGGTATAAACATGAGTCAAGAAATCTTCCCTGCCATCCCTGCCTCCCAAACAGCACTGGGTCCTGTTCAAGTTCTGACTGGTCCCCGAAAAAGAAAAGTGAAATGCTCTTTTAGTTTGGTGTTGGGAGGCAGGCAGTTCTGGACAACTTCTGGACAGCCAGGCAGTACTTTGTGACTTTTAGGAAGTTAAGTAGCCTTAGCTTCATCATCTGTAAAATGGTTTTGTGAGAACTGAGATTGCACACATCAAGCATTGAGAGTATGCCTAGCACATTTCAAATATGAGGATATGTTAGCTATAATTCTTAATTTCCTAGGAGGGTTAAAATCAGGTTATTTATGTCTGCTCATACCCTAGTGAAAATGACTTTATTCTTTGTTCAAGAAAGAGCAAAGGATGTAGAAAGAAGAATAGAACACAGGGAAGAAGAGTCTAGACGGATCGTAAGGGATACAAATCAAGTCTGGGTCCCTGCCAAAGGACACCATCCCAGGTTAGCCATGAGATTGCATGAAGGAATGGGCTCTGAGATTGGTGAGGGTGTCCAAAGCAGGACAGGAGCACAGGAGAGGGATGGAGTGGTACTGAATACATACAGTGTGATGATGGAGTAGAAATAACACGATTGTGTAGTGAGACTGGTCTGAGTTGGCACTTGGCTGCTAACACCTAGCATCAATATGACTTTCTGTAGATTCAGTTTTTGCAGTTGTGAAATTTAAATTATTTTGAATTGCAGGATTGCTGAGAAAATTTACAGTAATCTATGCAAAGTACCTGTTAAATGTGGAGTGAGTACACTCAAAATAGTAACTTTACAAACAAATGTGTTTTTTTTTTTCAACTTTGCTATAGAACTGCTTTTGTTCAGAGAAAATATATATTGGGATTACTAGGGTCTTCTGAATTTCTCTGATTCTAAGGCTAAGCACTATAGAGGGCATTGCTTTAAATAGAGCCTCAACTGAGAGTGGCCTTGTAGAATAAAAGGACTGGTGAAGAATTAGGTCCAGGCTTTGGGGGACATGGAGATATACTAATACATAACACATATATGTAATATATGATGATGACGCTAACATTTATTAGATACTTGCTATGTGCCTAGAAATAAGCTAATGGATTTATATTCATTTGAGCCTCATCACATTATTTTCATTTGAGCCTCAAAATAATCCTAGCCTGCTTTATAGAGGAAGAAACAGATACAGAGAGGCTTCCTAAATTGTCCGAGTTCACACAGATTGTAAGTGGCAGATGTGGAATTCAAAACAAGACAGTTTGACTCTGGAGCACAGTTTCTAAACAGTTTTTGGTAAGAGAGGCATTTTAGCCAAAGAGGACTAAAGATTCTAGCTGAATTGCTTGAGTCAGCAAATTTTTTTGCCAGGGAAAGCTGCTCTGCGAATGTCAAGAGGAAAATGAGGTTATAGATCTCTTCCTGTCTGGGATGTATATTTATTGTACAGTAGGATGTAATCTAAATTATTCACATTTTATATTTTATGGAAATTTTAGCTTCTGTAAATCTGAGATTTCAGGACTAGAGTTATGTGTAATAAAGTTCTTATAAAATCCATTTAAAAGATTAATGATAGATATATTCATAGAAAATTAAATCTTGGTATTTTATTTTCACAAGCTTCCAGATCTTCCAATTTCACTTGCAGAGATTGTCTTTGTGACAAAATCTTTTCTTTATGTCTCCTGGTCAAAGCCAAGAGCAAAGTGGCTTTCTCTGCTCATACTGTGGATGTAGAAACTTCCCTTGGGAAGAAGAGAACAGCTAGTTCTCAGAATAGGTTGCTTCTAAGATTTCTTTATAAATTCTCCTTTGCAGACTTGGAATCAAACACTTTGGTTTAAAATCTAGTCCCCACCACTTGATAGCTGAATGGATTGAAATCCCAAAACTCTCTGAGCCTAGTTTTCCTCAGCTGCAAAATGAGGGTAATGGATCTTATCTCACACTTGGTCATTAGAATTAAGTAAATACCAATTGAATGGGAATGTCAAAGGTGAGTCTTTTTTTTTTTTTTAAGATTTTATTTATTTATTCATGAGAGACAGAGAAAGGCAGAGACATAGGCAGACAGAGGAGAAGCAGGCTCCATGCAAGGAGCTCAATGTGGGACTCAATCCCGGAACTCCAGGATCAGGCTCTGAGCTGAAGGCAGATGCTCAACCACTGAGCCACTCAGGCATCCCTAAGGTGAGTCTTAAAATACAAACAGGTCAGGGATCCCCTGGTGGCTCAGCGGTTTAGCGCCTGTCTTGGGTCCAGGGCGTGGTCCTGGAGACCCCGGGAATCAAGTCCCACATTGGGCTCCCTCATGGAGCCTGCTTCTCTCTCTGCCTATGTCTCTGCCTCTCTGTGTGTGTGTCTTTCATGAGTAAATAAATAAAATATTTTTAAAAAATCAAACAGGTCAATAGATAGAGAAACAATACCACCAGTTATTAGGCTTGTAAAATCACATTATTGGTTGATGGGCACCACATGTGAAGAGTTTGCCAGATAGGACACCTTCTACCACTTAATATCATCAAACCATTCATTCAAAGCAAAGGGAATATTCAGCCAATTATTCATTTCATCTCAATTGGCATTTGTTAGATTCTTCCTCAGTATTATGCATTGGGTTAAGTGCTGAAGATCCACCAATGATGAAAGCATGGATGCCCTGAAGGTGTGTACAACCACATCTGGACATCGTGAGCCCCTTAGAACCACATCGTGGCCCTAGTGGGAATTTGGCTCTGCAGTGACCTGGTTGTCTCTGGTTAATATAAATGGAGATCTGTTGAGGTTTAAAAGAGAATACATTTTCTTTCAGTACAATCTGCTGTAATGATAAAGGTCTCTTTGCAGTATGTAATTATTCTGAAAAAGATGTCTTGATTGCTGATCATGTGCAGGTGAGTTGAGAGAATCAGAGAATCAGGGAATCAGGGAAGGAAAAGCATGGTGAAAGGAATCAATGAATAGACTGTCTGGTACTAAGGTTAGAACATGGACGTTGGACTCAGACAGACCTAGATTCAAATCCTGACTCTGCCCTTTGTCAAGGATGTGCCATTGGGCAAGTTCTTTTCCTTCCTTGTGATTGTTTTTCCCTCTGTTAACAGAGGGTCTACCTTGCAAGATTGTTGTGAAGATTAGATGAGATAACATTTGAAAATAAGCTATACCCTTTTTAAGCAGCACGGGCTATGATGGTATATGTTGTACAAAGATTATCAGCAAGTTATGAAACAGAACTCTTCTGTGTCAGTCATCTCCCACCACTTCCACCTGCTGAAAACCTAATCATCCTCAAAAGCTTAGTTCAGATCTCATCTCTGTCTTGATTTACTCTGCCAGCTAGGTCAAAAGTTATTTCTTGTGTATCCACAGAGTATCTATTTTCTATCTCATTTATTGTGAGTTTTCTCATATTCTATCTTAATTATAGCCATGTATCTACTCATCTCACTGCCTGCTAGATTGTGAGCTCCAGAGGCACAGGCCTGTGTCTGTGCATCACTCTAGCCCTCACGTAACATGATGTCCAGTACATAGGTCATTGATGAATATGGGATGAATGCAGCAGAACTACTCATGAGGGGAATAGTGGCCACTAGGCAGGACTTGCCCCTCTCTGTTCAACCCTCCTCCCCACAAAACAACTTGTGTCTTTTCGTTCATGGTTGTGGACAAGGCTTTGCTCCTCTAGCTGAGGCTAGTCCTTCTCTGTGCTCAGGATCACGCTCATCCTCCTCAAGAACCACACTCCATCAGTTAGTCTCCATTTCTCCTCCCCCTTTTTCCCCTTTGTTTTTAATTTCTTCATGCTCATCACAGTGCAAAGAACAGAGTCTCATCTATAGAAGATACTCAATATATGTTTGCACAAGAGATGAAAACAATTCATTGGTTTGGGGAAGATTTGCAAAAGGTATCCTTTAAATTGTTCCTCAGTGCAGTGATTTTCAAATTTTTCAGCTGTAAAATCCTTTGTTCAAATGCAACCTTACAGGAGGACTCTATTTGCAAAATGTAAAAGTCAACTGTTCTGGTTAGGTAGCGGCAGGCAGGAAGAATGGAGGCCTGAAGCTCTCTTTGCAAGCTCACTCCCTGTCTTTTCCCACTTTAGAAAGAGGATTTCCATGCAGTGTGTTTGGCATAACACGTGCACATTAAAGAATGAGACTTTACTTACAAAATTTATTTAACCACAGCTTTTGAGGCTCATATGACTTACATTTAGAGAGCTTGAATATCATGGCACATCTCTCATTTTAAGAGTTGTTCACATTGTTGACATTTACTGCTGTTAGTGGGTAGTTTTTCTCTGTTGGCCAACTTCAACAGGAGGAATATAATAATCAAACATGAAGTGATGCCTGAACTCTTCTCTCACTTGAAAGCATTGGCAGAGCAACAGGATGGAGCTATTCTCATTGGGTCTCAGGATGCAAGCAAGGTGAGAAGTAGTACCTTGTCATGAGAAAGAAGAGTTGCTTTCATTAATTCCACCCTTTTGATGATGAAAAACCAAATGCTCTGTACACATTGTTTCCTGAACCCTTGAAGACACTTTATCAAACCACCAGTCTCATCAAACCTAGTTTTCTTTGCAGCCCTGTTAAGCCACTAGTAGCAGCATGGGATGAATTTGGATAATGTGATTTGCTGGTTACTAGGATCCAACCACCCCCCTCTCCCCAACCATTGCTATCTCTCATTTGTTCTCTTGCTTTGGTGCATTTCCTTTGTTGGAATGCCTGATGAATATTCATAGTCCTTGTGTCAGATTTCCCACAGCCTGAGTTATGCTCACAACTCCTCAACAATAGAAACCAATAGAAATTCACCTAGGTCCCCTCCCAGAAATCTAAGAAAACACATCTGTTGGAATTCTAATAGTTGCCTGCCACTCCCTTCACTGAAGGCAGGTTGGCCACAGTAAATTGAAAATATGATTTATTAAAACTGAAACAACTTCTTCTGATGTCAACGGTGACTAATTCCAAAGCTTACTAGTTTTGTCAATCCTTTTGCTTCACATTTCCCTGTCTCAGAAGTAAAGTTTTCTGCTCCTGCTTCGATAGGAAGGGACAGCGACAGGCATGAACAAATGCCTGAAACTTCTACCCCTTTACCTCCAGACTTGTTTCTATCTTTTGCCTTTATTTTGTCTACTTCTTCTCAGAGGGGAAATGTCCTTATTTTTCCAGCACCTTAAACCTATCTCTTCCTTTTCTTCATGGACCTGGGTCTACCAGTTTGTTTTTGTTTGTTTTTTTTTTTTTTTTTGATGATTTGTAATTCCATTTGCAATCTCTTTTTTTTGGTAATTTTTATAAAAGACTTTATTTTATTTATTCATGAGAGGCACAGAGAGAGAGAGAGGCGGAGACACAGGCAGAGGGAGAAGCAGGCTCCATGCAGGGAGCCCGGCATGAGACTCGATCCTGGGTCTCCAGGATCACACCCCGGGCTGAAGGCAGTGCTAAACCACTATACCACCAGGGTTGCCCACCGGGTGTGTGTGGTGTGTTGTTGGGGTGTGTATACATACTGGCTCTATGACCTCAAAGTACTAGTCAATCTTGTACCTTCCTTTCACTACCAAACTTCTTGGAAAAAAAAGTCTATACCATTATTAACTCCACTTTCTCACCTCCTCTAGACATACCTTCCAACCCCTCGGTTAAGCAAAAGCCTCCCTTAATCAAGGTCTCCAGTTACCTGTTTGTTACCATGTTCATTGTCTCCTTTCAGCTCCAAACTTCCACAATCTCTGTAGTATTTGGCACTTTTGTCCACTCATCTTGGTCTTTCTAAAGCTAATTGTCTCCACTAAATATTTCAGTTATCAGGGGCCTGCAAGGAAATAGATAATGTTGGCAAGTAGAGTCCCTATGGGGAGTTAATGGTAGACTATTTACAAAGGTATGAGCAGGGTTCAGAGAAATAAACAAAGGGTGGCTTAGGTCGCTGGGGCTGCAACCTCCTTGAAACATTGCCCATCCTTCTGCCACACCAAGGCCTCAAAAGGCAGGGAAGAGCATTTATTGGAAGATGCTAGCCATAGGGGAGGGTCTTCTGACCTGGGTTGTGGTCTTTGGCAGAGGAACTCAGTCCGCCGATGGCTACCTGGTGGGGAAAGACCTGGGGGAGCACATAATACTCCAACCTTATTCCTTTTCCCTGACCCCCTGGCTGCTGCCATGCCCAAACTCAGAAGCTGTAGCAAGGACAGCAGTTTGATGAGGTCCCCAAAGACCAACTTGAGTAGGGCACAGAGCACAATAGAGAAAGAGTAACTAAAATGACGCATTGAAAAGTCTCAGCAGAGGAAGCATGAATGCATATTTATCAATTAAGTGTAGAACAAAAGGAATAATAACCCAATAAATTACTTTCTACCGTTTACCTCACCCTCCAGGTAAAAGCCAGCCTAAGTGCTCTGTTTACCTGGATTTCCTCTTTCACTTAACCTTTGGCCCCTGAGAATTTCTTAAGTTTTTGCCAGATCATTGATAGATGTTACTTTTGTTCATCATTCTTTACTATTTTAAGTGGAAGAGTCAAGGTGGATAGGGTGAGAATCTGCTGGAAATAGAAGTTCCTTGTTTCTTCTCAGAATGCATTCACCTTGCTCTCCATTGCCCTTTATACTCCCCTAGGTAGAAGTCTTTGGCTTTTTATTTTTTTAAAAGATTTTATTTATTTGATACACAGAGAAAGCGTACAAGCAGGGGAAGTGGCAGGCAGAGGGTAAGGGAGAAGCAGGTTCTTCACGGAGCAGGGAGCCTGATGCTGGGCTTGATCCCAGGACTCTGGGATCATGACCTGAGCCCAAGGCAGCCAATTAAGTGACTGAGCCACTCAGGCACCCTGTCTTTAGCTTTTTAAAAGATAGAGGAAAGAGACAAAAAAAAAAAAAAAAAAAAAAAAAGAAGGAAAGAGACAGAGATTTCCTAAACCTATCATCTATCAAAATTATGCTTTGTGAGGCTCTCAAAACAAGAAAGATGTTTCTTTGTCCTCAGACCTCTTCACCCTCTTGAGCTCTGCTCCTGGCCTTACCCTCACCTAATGCACATCACTATGTCATTAGAGATGTTCCAGACTAAACTCTTCTCCCCATCCAGTTCTGCTTCTGTGCCTGTCTTCTCTTTGTTTAGGAGTACCACTGTCCAGCCAGTCATTAAACTAGACACATTATGTTAGTAATGGAACTCCTTTTCCATGCACTGGTCAATTCCCTGGGGCTTCTTGACAGTAGATTGCCATTTCAAAGGTGCAGTGCACTGTGGTTCTTTTTTCCCACATGGCTTGGCATGGTCGTATGGACTAGAGCTCATCGAAGAGCCTGTTGGGCTTCTCAGAAGTCAGGTTAGGCTTTCTGAACTCTAAACGTCCTCCCACTCTTTTTCTCACCCTTGTACTTGTGCTTCCTACTACTACATCTTTGATAAATACTGGCACAGCCTATGTATTTGATCCATATTCACTTTCCTAGCAAATACAGAGAAAAGTCTGGGGAGGTGTATCAGCAGGACTGTTATGACCCTGTGTTCATTTTGGTGTCATACTTTCTCTGTGAACTCTGTATAACTTAATCGAACATTTCTCTTTCAGTCTTGTCTACACCATGCTCTGGGATGAGCTGTACTTCACCTGTGCAGTCTTATTTTACCTACTTGTACTCATTGATAAGCCTGATACTTTAACATCTTAGGTTTAGAGTTTAGAGTTTTCCTTAATTCTCTCTTTTCTCTTTCTCGTGTCCCACATCCAGTCAAGCATGAGCTCCTGTAAGTTCTTTCCCCTAAATATTTCAGAAGTTATACCTCTTTTTCACTTCAATTGCCACTCTCTTATATAGACCCTCATTGAATTCCCCTTAAATTTCTACAGGAGACTCCTAACCGATCTTTCTGTTTCCAGTAGATCTCCACCCAACCTCCAATGGTGCAGATAGCTTCCAGAAGGATCTTTTCAAAGTGTAAACTGGACCACATCAGAGATCTGTTTAGATTGCTGGGGTAGAGCTATATTCCTGAAAGGTGGTGTCTCCTCCTCCCACACCTAGTATCTGAGGTTGGCATCTGTACTTGATGCTGGAGACAGTTACTGGGAACATTGCAATCTACCCAAGTGGTCTCCATGTCTGCTGGAATTCCTGGGTTGCCTTGTGGTTTTCACACATACATGACTTGGTATTTGCAGTTCTTAGATACTCCTCAAATCTTTGCCCTAGCATTAAGTTGCAAAAATCTCAGCCAATTTAATTACAGCTACATTTCTTACATATATGAACCAAGACACAAAGATGAATCCTGAGAAACAATATTTTCCCTCCTTTGTACAGAGACACCTCCCTTTATGCACAATATATTTCTCTACTATAGAAAAATATTTAGGTTTATTACTACTAATCCATTTATCTTCAAAGCGGGTAAATCTGTACTTTCTTTTATTTCTGGTTTTCATGAAAGTGGAGTTGGAGGCTAACTAGAAAGCCCTTTAAGAGAGCCCTTCCTTTAGCTAGCCCTGAGCCTGACTCCCATTCTTCAATTTGGAAACAACCTGTAGGATTATCTTTCAAGCCCAATAAACATTTGGTTAATTTCTTTTTTGTTATTCTGAGTATCTTTCAAATTCTGTTTCTCAGAAATGCTTCATTGCTTCATATTTCTAACTCAGTTTCATCCTCACATCAAAGACTTTCTGTCAATACTCTAACTTCTCTCCTTTTTCAAGTCTTAGCTTATTGATCTCTTGTTTCATGTCTAGAACAACTCTAGGTGGTAGGTAAAAGACAGAGACACTGGTGTTAGCTTTGTTTAAGAAGACAACAAAAATGAAAGCATTGAGTGTATGCATGCCCAAGGTTAAATAGATACCTGAATGAGTTTCAAGTGTTTTGACTGAAAGGGTATAGAAAAACTGTCCAAACAATTAAAAAGAAAGCAGAAACAATCAGCTGTAAAGTTAATAGAAATTTTTAAAATGCCTTGAATATGTGTTTCTAAAACAACCAATAAATATACGAATTTAGCTATTCATGGCCAGGTCTCCTAATGCCCACATTAGTTTTGTGTGCTTTAGGCCAATTGCTTCCATTTGTAAACCCAAATTGTCGATCTTACCATGTCTTAAAATATCAGATATACTTTAGGTTAAAACAACAACAACAACTCACAAAAATATTACTTTTGAATTCCAAGCCAGAGTGAAATTTAATCGCTGAGTTATAAACCCTTCAAGCAAGGGTTTATCTGGAATTGCCAACATAACCGCAAGTTCAGCAATGCAAATGACACTGCTATAATAAAGGAAATAAGAAAGCTTTCAATATGTTGTCTAAGAACTTGAGCACATTGAAAATGATTTATGAGTGAGCAGACTAAACATTTAAATGCCTTTCCTACCAATGGTGTATTTTTCAATACAACAAGAGCTCTCATATATGATTCTGCATTCCACAACAGCACTGCGCCTGACAATATAAGCCCTTTCTGATAGGGTAACATTTCCAATCCAAGATTAAAATCTTGGAAACTTGTCAACAGAAAAGGATGATAATATGAGTGAAACTGCAGCTATCAAAGAAAAATGCCTTGCAAGTAATTTTGTGTAATGGTCAACTTCTAGTAAATTTCTCTTCCCCCTTTACTTGTAAGTAAAGGGGTTGGCCTGAAGGTCATTTTAATATTTTGGATAAGTACAGTTACAAACCAGAAGTTCACGAGCACAGGAAATAGTGAGTCGTTTAATACCATGAAAATCAACTTCTTACATTGCCTTTCTTATTTCCATTTCTAATGCAGATTGTGGGGAATATTTTTCTTTTGATGAATAAGAGTTTAAGCAATGAGTTGACAATAAACCCTTGAACTTCATGAGGCACTAAAAATTAAAGGATCAGAGAGTCTTAAGTTTTCTTGAGTATATTTCCATAATTTTTCTATGCAACTTTATTTAATCTTCCACTCCTCTAGAGACTAGTACTGAATGACCTACTAGGTCTTTTCCATTTTTTTCTTCTTATGATTCTCTTTTTCTGTTTAGGGTGTGGGTGATCTCTCTAATCTCTGGTGTGCCCTTGGCTACGCTGCAGGAAAATTGGGGTGATTCTCAGTTTTACCAGCTACACAGGATAGCGTAATAAAAAGCATTTGTGGGCCAGAGAGTGTATCTGACAGAGTTGAAACCATTTGTACATTTGTATTACTATGATCTTTCTAAAATATTTTATTCCCGTCATATACTATAGTCTCTAAAGTGAATTTTAAATTCTAACTTCTTATTTTTTCTTTGGTTAGACATATCTTGCCTCTTTAAAGTTCTCTTTTTCTCTGAACACATAGCATTTTCCTTGTCACTGCTCTGAGTACTTCAAATCACAAAAATATCTATGTACATGTATATACATATTCTTTTTCCTCAAAACTTACATTTTCAGTTATCAGTGATCAATCAAGTGTCATTCAACACATGATTAATTATTAACCATCTATTACTTTCTGCTGTCCAGACCCTGTGCTGTGTCCTGGGGGATGCGGTCCTAAATTGGATATGCACTTGCTTCGGGTAGCTCATGGTCTGATAAAGGAGCTAGATGTGTTGGTCAGCCATCATACTTCAGAGTGATAACCTAGGAGAGGGAAAAACAGAGGAGCATGAGGCTCATAGAGAACCAGTATGTCCAGTCTCAGGGGTCAATCCCTCTGGATGATTCTAATACATGCTCAAGTTTAATAATCACTGTCTCAGAGGAAGTGACAACTTTGCAGGGAAGAGATGCTTTATTTGCCATCAGGCTCCTTTACATAATTGATACCTCTTGATATTGAAGTCATCTAAGATCTTCCATTGCTCTACTTGACTCTAAACTATAAAACACACACACACACACACACACACACACACACACACACACACAGCAAAAAACAAAAAACCAAAAAAAAAAAATGGAAAAGAAACAACTTCCATATTTATACTTTAGTTATCCAGCACATTTAAATGGTTTAAAGGTAAAAAGCAAATAACTAATTACTTCAGAGCTATGTGATTCAAAATAACATTGTTAACAATTAACCTGGATTCGTTTGAAAACTAAATAGACTGAACTGACCAAATAAATTAAATGAGTGCTCCTGAAAACCCATTTTGGTTTGTGAATCTGAGAACATCTGTGTTATAGTACCCAAATATTTTGGGGCACTCTTCTGAGCTATTTCTAGGATATGATAGAGAAAATTTCTACTTTTATCCCTACAAAATAAGAGTAGAATTGATTACTTTTTTTATCCCATACCTGCTTCTCTGTGGTAGTGAAGGCAAATTAAAGAAAAGGAAATGAGACAAACAATAAGAGGAGGACTAATGAGGTGATGTTTTTAATTACAGTTCTACATTATAAATAAAACTTGATAGACCTTAGTTTTTGATAAGAATATATACTTAGGTATAAGAGACAACACTATAAAACTGCTGATGAGCTGTGTTATAAACAATTCTTTGAAAATTAAATGGGCAACTTAAAAAACAAAACTCAAAAAAGTCCATTGTACAATGGTCATCTGAGAGTTTTTCACAATTCTTATAAATACTATGCTATATTATTTTATATCTTATTTAATAATGTTATTAATAATCCAATTCAGCTATGCCATGCTATAAAGAATACCCTGAAATATAATTAAAAATATACTGGAACACTAAGTTCTTTAGCTACCTTTCATTATTATTAAAAATACATCCTTGCATACACAACATTAAAAATATCTTTTTAGGGATGTTTGGGTGACTCAACGGTTGAGCATCTGCCTTTGGCTCAGGGCATGATCCTAGGGTCTGGGACTGAGTCCCACGTTGGGCTTCTTGAGGAGAGCCTGCTTCTTCTGTGTATGTCTCTGCCTCTCTCTTTGTGTTTCTCATGAATAAATAAATAAAATCTTTAAAAAAGTCTTTTTATTTTTTTAAAGATTTATTTATTTATTTATTTATTTATTTATTTATTTATTTATTTGAGAGAGGGGGTAGGGAGGGGCAGAGGGAGAGAATCTACCCTATGTGGGGCTCAATCTCATGACCCTAAGTTCATGACCTGAACTGAAAACA
The DNA here is from genome assembly GCF_048164855.1 of Canis lupus baileyi. Taxonomy (NCBI): domain Eukaryota; kingdom Metazoa; phylum Chordata; class Mammalia; order Carnivora; family Canidae; genus Canis; species Canis lupus. The sequence continues at coordinate 46,446,140 of NC_132847.1, read as the reverse complement.
AGACTTGGGTGCGCAATCGACTGAGCCCCTGGGCACCCCACAACATTAAAAATATTCTTAATTTTACTTCCTCATCTTGATTTCTTTTAAGCTTTATCATCTCTGTCTTGGACTTTTTCAATTACTGTTAACTTGACTCTCAGCGTTCTGCTTTCTGCCTCCATCCCTCATATTCTAACCACATCACCACCAGATTTCTCTCTAACATGCATATAAATCATATCATTCTCATACTGAAAATTTTTAACTGGCTCTCTCTGGGATAAACCCTTTCATAATCAGGTGCTTATCGATTTCTCAATTTTCATCTCACACTCCCAACCTACCTTTTCTTTTAAGCAATATGAACATACTTACAGTTTTTTGAAATTACCAGCTCTTGTCTTGCTGTGTGAATTTGAGACAGCTGTTTCCACTGCCTGGAAAGCTCTCCTTTTCCTAGAAAGCCTGGAAAATTCATACTCATTCAACACTAGGCATCATTTCTTTTGTGAGAGTTTCTTATATCCTCCAGTAAGCTGGACTCCTTCATATTTGTCTTCTTACAATAATACAGATTATTTACAAATGTACACACACAGCATGCAAATAAGATGTGGCCAGAATGTGTACACCCACACAGCATCTTTAAGATAATGTTCCCATTGTGTAGAGAAGAAGAAAATAGAATGATATTTATAATGACTTATTTCTTAAAAAATAATTTGAAGCCCAAATGGCAAAAACTTAACATTAAATCAACATGGGTAGTGGATATATGAATGTTGGTTTTAGTTTTCTCTGTACTTTGAAAGTGTTTAAAAATATTTCATGATTCAAAATAAATTGAAAAAGTATAGCAGCTTACAGTTAAATCATGGAATAGACAACCAAGGGAGGTTGTAGAATTTCTGCTTTGGGAGGTTACAGAATCTATGATTAAGAAGGAAAAACTTAAGGTTACAAGTTATGGGTTCGACCACTCTCTATATTTATGTTCCAGTCTACACTTGAGTATCTCCATTTTTGGAGACCCATGCCTTTCTAGGAAGCCCAGCTGGAATTACTGCTCTGTCCCACTCCTACTTCTTAGAGGACATTGAGGTAGCTGTGGGTTCTCTCTGTTCAACATTTCATTCTGCCTTCTTCATATGACTTTACTGATGGTTTTTCATCATCCTAATGACTCTTTTTAGGCTAAGATCCAGCCTCTCAGTGCACAGAACACAAAATTAACACAATCTGCATAGAGAAGAGTAGAAGTATTGCCTCACTCCCTTTGGACACTTTACTTGTCTGACATAATTTCAGGTTTATATTGACACATTTTGAAAGTTGAATCACACAAATGGATCATTTGAAAGTTGCTGCTGCCAAGTCTGGTTTCCTCCATTCTCTATCCGTACAGTTGAATCACTAGCCCTTCACACAAGAGCTAGCAGAAGAAGCTAGAAACAAATGGTTAGTTGAATTTAAATATTTTGTTGAATTTACAATGACTCATGAATTTGTTTTGGATACTAATGTTCCATTGACTATGAGTCTGTACAATTTAATATTATTCAGGCTGCTTTCTCCCCATTTAACCTCCGGGATATCATGAGAGAAATTGCCCAAAAGCTTTTCTGAAATCTAGAACACAGTTTCTACTCTGTTTCTCTGATCTCCCAGTAGCTACTTTGTCAGAGGAAATATACGTATATGTGTATATATAATATATTTATTATATATTCTTAGTGAGTTCATGCTGAATTTGCTACTTCCTTTTCTAAGTGCTCAGAAGCCATAGTTCAAAAAATTATTGTTTTGGAGTCTTGTTCCAGATCAATGTCAAATTCAGTGCACTATAGTTCACAAATACATGTTCTTTTTCTTTTTATAAATCCAAATGACACTTGCCTGTATCTAATTTTCCAGAAGTTCCTTTCCACTGTAGCATTCCTCAAGTTCACTGACAATAACTCAGTCATATTCCCAAAGTCTCTGATCACTTTGAGACATATTCCTGGATCAAGAAACTAGGATTCATTTGAGGCAGCACCTTTTAATCTTATCTGTTTAAGAATATATCTATCATCTATTTGAGAAGGGATTAAAAGATTAATTAGCCCAAATTATAGTCAAGGTCCTATTTGGTTTGAGGGTCAGTATCAAAATGAATCAAGTCAAAAGAACAAAGTGTTATTAAAGGCTTTGAAGCATGTACTATACTGTGTTTGGTGCTTAGAGAATAAAATAAAGATACAATAAAGATAAGATGTAAAGACACAATAAAATAAGGATAAAGCCCTGCATTTATAAATCTAATAGTTAACTTTGGGGGAATAAGACTTATTATGCCACAAACCATATAGTTCAATTTGGGAGCAAAGCTGAGCTTCAAAGAACACAATCTTTGTCATCAAAAGGAATTTAAAAAATGACTTAAGTTGTATACTTATACTCTTGAATACTATCAAGAGTACCTGGACACTCTAGAAAAACTCTTGAAAGTTCCCTTCATTCCATTCCTCATATTACAATTGACCCTACTCCCCTGTCTTTGGGGATCTCTGAAAATCTCCTCCAACACTCCCAAGTGTCTCCCTATGCTGCTCTTGCATGTCTCCTCACTTCTACTTTCTTTCTACATGTCTATCTCAAAAGCCTGAGAACTCATCTGCAAATATGTGCCCTCTTGGAGGAAGAGAATAGAGAAGAGATTGGAGGAGGCCATGCTAAAAGTCCTCAGTGGCATAGAGGGAATGCTGAGAACATTCAGAGGTTAATGTTCTTATTCTGCCCTAATTATATGTTAGATATGATAAAAATATGGCATCAGATAATATAGGCTGGATTGTGTGACAGGCAGTAATTTGCAGAGAAACAGAAAATCAACCCAGGCTCAAGAAGTCAAGGCATTCTACATGGAGGTGAAATTTAATCAGGACTCTGAACTGGTAAAGATAAGAGAGATGGTGTATTAAATTATTCTTTTAAGGATTGTGATATAGTATGGTGTCTATTGGTTGCTTAGTGGCCAGAGACTATTAACAGATTCTAAGTCTAGGTATATGTTAAGGTGAGCCTTCATTTGTGGTAAAATCTGTATTTGAGTTGATATATTGATATATATAGTTATAGATAGATATAGATATAAATATATCTATTGAGTTGGGCATATTTTGATATGCTAGTTGGAGAAGGGTAGGGTCATGGTTCTACTGCTGAGCCAGCCATCCATGCTACCAGGACTGCTGGCAAGGCTGGGAGTGGAAAGCAGGATGTCAGGAAGAACAGCTGGTAAAGAGGGAACAGTGCCTTGGTCCTTGTGACCTTTCCTATGTGTTATTTCCTTTGTAAAGCAGTTCTCACTTATTAACTACCTTCCTTGTGCCAGGGATGCTACTAGGTACTTGTGTACCTTATCTTCATTCCTCCACAGTCCTGTAACTGACTCCACAGTCAGTAGTATCCTCATTTTACAGGTGAGGAAACTGAGCTCAGAGAAGCGAAGTCATGTGCTTCAGAGTCACAGCACTGCTAAAAGGCAGAAACAGGATTTCAACTCAGATGCATCTGATTACAAAGCTATTCCATTTTTATTGGATGACATTATCTAAATGAAAACAAATCAAGACTTGAAGAGACTTTTCTTCATGCCCTAGTAAAATATCTTGTCACTAAAACACAAGACAAAATTCCATGTCATCTTTCAAATAGATTTTCATATTCTGTGGGTTCTATTAAATACACCTTTTTCTTTGTATGTTCTAGAATCAGTGTAGTATAATTGTTTTAGTGAAGTAGTGTCATTCTGTTACCCATACAGACGAATGTATTTTCACAGACATTTTGTCTATTCAGGAGTTAATAAAATCAGGAAAATGAAATCTGCAGAGGTAACTTTTGCTCCTTGATTATTTACTGCATGAGAACAATGCCCGGTGAATGCCTGGCCCTTGGGTGAACTGAATTTTCTAGTTATTAATGCAACAGGTGCTGCAAAATGAGGTCTGTGAACTGAAGGCCAATTTTAGTGTAGAGGATAAAATGTGAAGCAATAGATAGCTCAGGAAAGGACATGGTATATGGGGATACAGTGTCCCTGTAAGCGACAGACGCATATTGCTGAGCAAGGGCTTCTCCAAAGTGCCCTGGCCGTTAATCCAATCAGAACCCTGAGCTCTAAATTAAAGCAAGAAAAGAACAGCAGAAAGACAGGACACCCATAACCTAGAGCAGGAGCGTCCTGGGAGAGAACACTCACTGCAGGAGCAAAAAGCTTCTTTTTCTCTCTTTCTCCTTGTTTCCATTTTGTTACAAGGATTTGGAATGCCTGGGTGGAAGGATTTGGATTAAAAATGCAGATGTGTGAGTGGGGATTATATTTTGGAGGGCAGTGGAGTGGAGAGCAGTAGTGAGGGTAGGATATTCCTGTGAACATGAAAGGGGTTCTCCGCCCCAGTGTATGTGTGTGTGTGTGTGGGGGGGCGGTGGGGGGTGGGGTATGGCAGGATATTAGGAAAGGGGCAGCTTCTTTTCAAACAGTCCTGGCCGACAGTGTTTTTTTCCCAGCTGGGGGGATGTTAGGTAGGAATAAACAAAGGATGTCAGAACCACATCTCAACAAAAGAGTGGTGCTGCAGGCTTTGTTCTGGGGTTTGTCCACTCTTTTGCCCAATTCTTACCTTAGCCACCTATTGACACATATCCCTTGTTGCCTGAGTATGACATGAACCCTCATAGTTAAGTCCCAGACAACATACCTGAGAGTGACTTATATGGAGTTTCACAAAGTGGGTCCTCTGCAAATGTTTTTTAGTTCATCTATCCATTCATTCATTTACTAATGTTCACTGATTTTGTACTGAGTGTCTATAGCGCTGCTATAGCTGTGGGCACTGGGGATATTGAGTGAAAGCTCTGCTCTCAAGACCTCACACTGTTGTGGAGGAGTGAGACATGTAAAATAATGATTAATAACCAGAAGTTCATGCCATAACACAGCTGCATAAAGATAGAGTGGCATAAAGAAAGATGTGGTAAAGTGTGCTTGCATGAACTTGAAAATACTGCAGAAAAGATTCATAGTTAAGATGCTAGGTTACGTTTTAAGAATCAGACTTACTTAGTTCAAAACCACAAAGTTGTGCCACTTTGGGGCTGAATAAACTTAGACAAATGACTCAACTAAGCTTAAATGGCCTCCAGAAAAATACAGGACTAGTATTTATTTTATTAGGTTCTTGTGATAACTTAATTGAGATGATGTAGCTATAGTGGCTGGCACAATGCATGGCATGTGGAAATTACTCAGTGAATATTTATTTTTGTTATTGCTTTGCTGTCATTATTTTTAAAAAGAATAAGACTTCCCAGAGGACATATTACAGCTGAGACTGGAAGGATAAGTTGTGGTCCTGAGGTCAGCAACTAGAGAGAGGTGATTGGGGTGAGGGTTCAGGTTTGAGAGGACTTTTCAGAAGAGGAAAAGAGGGGCACCTGGGTGGCTCAGTCAGTCAAGTGTCTGCCTTTGACTCAGGTCATGATCCCAGGGTCCTGAGCTCCCTGCTCAGTCTGCTTCTTCCTCTCTCTCTATCCCTCCCCCACTCATGTTCTCTATCTCAAATAAATAAATAAAATCTTAAAAAAAAAAGAGGAAAAGAATTTCAGTGGCCCAGGGGCCTACCAGAGCGTGCTGTAAGGAGTCAGCCCTCACTGAGGTCTCAGGGAGAATTAGTTGAGCTCCATGCCCTGTATTTAGTTCTCTGTTCTATTACTTACCACACTACCTTGTAGTTGCTTAATGTTCCTGGTTTCCTCACCTGGAGAACCACTCTGTCTTCTGATTTATCTGTTCTGGTTCTGCCAGCTTGCCTGTAATGTCTTCGGGTTCCTGTGGCTGACTTACTTTCTCCCACCTGCCCCCGCTCGCTCACATCACGCTGCATTAGGATCATTCAGTGAACATACCTTTCTTCCCCACCGGGATTCCAGAATGCCTCATTCCGCTTTGTCTTCCCAACCCTTAGCCTAATGCAGGCACCTAGCATTTGTGGACCTGGGAAAACTGCTTTTGTTCATCTACAAAAGGCATAAAAATGAGGTCACCCTTAAGAATGGGCCACCACATTCTTGCCTGGAAGAGCTAAGGCACAGGGACAGAGAAGCAGTCTGACTTCTAACCCAGGCACAGAACTTCAAATGGGGTTTTCAGATACAACTCTCTCTGTTTATCACAACTTGTAATATCCAAGGAAATAGAAGCCAGAGTCTGTTATTGAAGCCAGATCTCATGTCAATTATTAGTACGTAGTCCTACTTGGCTCTGAGGCTATCAAAAGCCTATTGGTTGCTTCCTTTTTACCTGCCTGTGTCATTTCCCCGAAACTGATAATAGTCCTGTCTTCTCCTGTGACTGGTGAGATGCCCCATGGTCCCTCGGCGTGTGTGACCTTGCTGCAGCACGTTAATAAGCAGTGTCCTTGGTGGTCTTCATATGATGAGGTTTGCTGTATAGTTTTTGTGGATATAGGAATCAGGAAACATGGATTCTGGACCCACCTCTAGGCTGAGAGACCTCCAACAATAGAGCAGATGGTTGCAAATGTGGGCTCTGTCCCGCATGGATGCTTCTTAATGGTGTAACCTTAGAGAAGTCCCCTAAAATCTGTAAGCCCTTAGTTTTCTTCTTCTTTTTTTTTAATATTTTATTTATTTATTCATAAGAGAGAGAGAGAGAGAGAGGCAGAGACACAGGCAGAGGGAGAAGCAGGCTCCATGCAGGAAGCCTGACGTGGGACTCGATCCCAGGACTCCAGGATCAGGGCCAAAGACAGGCGCTAAACTGCTGAGCCACCCAGGGATCCCAGTTTTCTTCTTTGTAGAAAGGCGGGTAAATAATAATGCCACTTTCATAAGGAAGTTAACAGGACTAAATATGATAAAAGGGCTACAATGATTAATTTTATGTATCAATTTGACTAGGCCATGGTGCCCAGTGGTTTGTCAAACCCTGTTCTAGATGTTGCCAGGAAGGTATTTTTTGGATGTGCAGACTTTGCACAATATGTAGATTACTCTCCATAACGCGAGTGAGCCTCATCCAATCAGGTGAAGACATTAAGAGCAAACACCAAGATTTCCCAAAGAAAAAGCAATTCTGCCTCAAAACAGCAACAGAGGGACTCCTGGGTGGCTCAGTGGTTGAGCATCTGCCTTCATCTCAGCATGTGATCCTGGGATCCCGGGATCAAGTCCCGCATCGGGCTCCTCACAGGGAGTCTGCTTCTCTCTCTGCCTAAGTCCCTGTCTCTCTGTGTCTCTCATGAATGACTAAATAAAATCTTAAAAAAAAAAAAAAAAAAAAAAACTGCAACAGAAAACTTACCTGAGTTTTAAGTATGCAGATTTCAGACTGACTATAATGTCATCTCTTACTTAAATTTTCAGCTTGCCAGCCTGCTTTCTAGATTTCAGTTGTGCCAGTTCTTTAAAACTTCTCTCTCTCTCTCTCTCTCTCTCTCTCTCTCTCACACACACACACACACACACACACATACACACACACACACCCTATTGCAGGAAATAAAGCACTTGGCACACTTCCAGGCACACAGGCCTCCATTAAGACAAACAACTATTATTATTAAACTTTCTGGACCTCAAGTCCTCACACAATGAGGGTATCGAGTCAGTAATCTCTGGGGTATTATTCAACTCTACACTCAAAAAATGCAATATAGAGTGCTGTGTGATAAAAGCTATCCCTATGGAGGGGGAGAACAAATTAAAATGCCTAAATCTTTTTCTATTGATTTTTGTGACTTGATTGCAATAATATTTATCCACTGTTACTGTTTTTAAGTTTTAAGATGTGTTTGAAAAGTATGTCCAACGCGTTCTAGATAAGTAGAATATAAGAAATTTTGTAACATCCCCAAAGACTTTCACATTCAAGGAGAGCCACACTCTGACGCTTGTTCTATCATAGGCTAGGAATTGTGGGTCCAGTGGGAAAATTCAGATAAGAAGAGCTTGGGAAAGCAGTGTCATTCTCTAGGAACCTCAGTGCTGTGTGTTAGCAGATTTCACAGGGGGAAGGGATAATGGGAGATGGGGATTATGAAAGTAAAGGCGGAGTCTTCTGAGCTTCCTTTTCATTTTTGAGCTTGTTTATTTTTGTTGTTTTTTTCTTTAAAAAAAAATAAAGCAGCACTTTTGTTTTTGGAACTAAGGTGAATGTTCTTTTACCAGAGATCTCCTTATCTCTATCAGCACACTCTCCTTCCCACCGAGGATCTATTCTGTTACATTCCCTTTTTTCTACTTTATTTTTTCCAATAGAAGTTATGACCTCCTGATATATAGTTATTTATCACTTGGTTTATTGTTGGTTATTCTCCTGAGCATCTAGAACTGTATTGAGGATATAGCTGATGATCAGTAAGTAGTTTTTGAATATATAAAATTACCTGGAAACAAATTTCTTATTCTCTGCCCCTCTAACAATAATTATTGCCATATCCTGGGGGTAATCTCCATGGCTGCGTGGCTTTTTCTTTTTCTTTATAAGGTAGAGGTCTTTGTGGAGAACACAGCATATATCTGGCTGCATCCTCTCTCAGCCGAGACTTCAAAAACTTCTGAAATGCAGATCTCGGGAATGACGAGCAGCTTTATGTCTAGATTGATGCTATGATTATAGTTGTTCCTGTTATATCTTCCTGCAATAAGTATAACAATCTTAGTAATCCTGACCTGAAATTAATTGAACAGTCATGAGATTTGTAATTAGGTGACTCAGACTTTGGTCACATCCTAGGTATGTCTCTCTGTCTCTACTTTTCTATACCTATATACGAGATAGGTATATAAAAATTCTGCAAAAGGTAAACTCACTATACTATACTATGTACTTGCATGTGATTTAAGTTAGCCCTCATGTCAATCCTGTAACTATTACATGATTGCCCCCATTTTATTTTTATTTTTTAATAATAAATTTATTTTTATTGGTGTTCAATTTGCCAACATACAGAATAACACCCAGTGCTCATCCCATCAAGTGCCCCCCTCAGTGTCCGTCACCCATTCATCCCCACCCCCCGCCCTCCTCCCCTCCCACCACCCCTAGTTCGTTTCCCAGAGTTAGGAGTCTTTATGTTCTGTCTCCCCATTTTAAAGACGAGGAGCCTAAAGCTCAGAGAGCTTTCTCAAGGTCAGATGACTGTAAGTTGGCTCAATGGGATTTAGTTGAAGGTTCTGAGGACTCCTTAGCTGGGTGTTTTGTATGACGTCATGCTAACTAACAGGAGGAATGCCACGCCTGGTCTGAAGCCACATCTGTCTGAATTAGACATGGGGCCTCCTCTGGGTGGAGGCTTCACAATTCTGAAGCTTGGTCAGCACACAAGGCCTTTCTTGGAAGGAAAAGCTGTGCCTCCCTCTGGGTGGGGGTGACCATGCACCAAGGCAGAAGTTTGGCACACATGAGCTGTTTTCTGCCTCGAATTACTCGGCTCCAGAACCGTAAGTGTAGTCCTGAACACAGAAATGATCCCTGTAACAATTCCAAAATACTTGGCAACAGCTTGCACATTAAAGTTAAATGCCATATTCCCAAGTACCACTTTGTGGGAAGTGATTATATAGGAGATCACAACGTTGTATCCACCACACTTCGGAGGAGAGTAGCTGGAATTATTCAGCATCTCTGGAAAGTCCATTACTTCCCTGATAATCTACATTTCTTCCTATCAAAAATCAAGTTAGTCAATATGTAGGAATCTGTTTCTGGACTCTTCTTTTCCATTGCTCACTTTGTCTCAGCATGTGCCAATCCCACACTGTGTTAATTCTTTTGCTTTATAGAAGTATTGTTATCTGTTCCTCTTTGGGAGTTTTCTTTGATTTTTCATATAAATTTTAGTACTAACTGTTAAGTTCCATCAAAAAAGTGGCAATTTATTAGAACTGCTTTGGATTTATTGATAAATTCCAGGCAAATTGGCATCTTTTATGGTATTGAGTGTTTAAATCAATGAAAATTATATGCCTCTCTTTTTTAGGCTTGCTTTAGTGTTTTTCAATAAAATTTTTATAATGTGCTCCAGGAAGATCTTACATATTCTTTGTTAGTTATTCAAAATTTATTCCAGATATATATTTTTATTGTCTAAGTGGAAACTTTTTTAAAACTACATTTTGAAACTTCCTATAGGTGAAATAAATGCAACTGATTTTTGCATATTGATTCTGAATTTAGTAAACTTGCTATAGTCATTTATTTTGTCTTTTCAGCATGAAAAATAACAGTTTACTTCCTTCTTTCCAACTCTTATATTTTTACCTGCTGTAACACACTGCTAGGACATTGGGTGCAATGATAAATAGAAGTGGTCATGGCAGACAATATTCCTGATCTTCAAAGCAAAACTTTCAACATTTTACCATTTAGGATGATGTTTATTATATGTATTTTGTAGGTAATTTAGCTATGAATGGATGTTGAATTATATTAAATACATTTTCTTTATCTATTGAGATAATGATTTATCACCTTTATACTTCTAATAGGGTGAATTATATTAATTTCTAATGTTAAAATAACTAACATTTCTAAGATAAACCCCTCTTGGTTAAAATGTTTTATCTTGTTTATACACTGATGGATTTGCTTTGTTGATATTTTATTAGGATTTTCTATCCAGGTGCATGAATGACATTTATTTGTAATTTTATTGTCTTTTATGGTTCTTGTCAGGTTTTAGTATCAAAGTTATGTTAGCATCACAAAATGAGTTAGAGGTTGTTTGTTCTTTTACCTCCTTGAAGGTTTTTTTTAAATGATTGGAATTCCTTGATTGTTTTGTATAACCCATGGGCAAATTGTCTGATGCTGGCATTTGCTTTGTGGTAAGACTTTAAAGTACTGTTTCAATTACTTTTAATGGCTATCGGGTTACTCAGGTTTTTAAAATTTCTTTTCAATCAGTTTTGGTATGCTATATTTTCTCAGGATTTTTCTATCTCATCAAGGTTTTCATATTTATTGGTATTGAGTTGGTCATATTATCCTTTTATTATATTTTTAACCTTTGTAACATGTATAGTTTTGCATTTATTTGTTCATGATGTGTTTTATTTGATCAGTCTTTTTTTTCTTGATCAATCTTACCAGAAGTTGGTCCATTTTTTTTTCCTTCAGTTAACAGCTCTTTAGTTTGTTGTGTTCTATTTCATTGATCTCTGCTGCTATCTTTATGATTTCCTGCTTTCTACTTTCTTTGCTTTGTTTCTGTTTCCCCCTACTAATATCTTTGGTTTGATGCTTCAGGCATTCATTATTAGGCTATTTTCTTATCCAGTGTAAGTATTTAAATGCTTATCTTTCTTTCTTACCCCTTTAGCTGTATCCCACAAGTTTTGAAGCAATATTTTTGTTACTATTAAGTTATGAATATTATTTTATTTCAGTAAGAAATGCTTCTTTGACCCATGAGTTATTAAGAGATGTACTCGTTAACTCCAAATCTTTAGATTTTTGTAGTAACATTTTGGTTATCAATTTCTAACTTAAATGGTGACTGGAAGATGTACTCTATTTAATTTTAACATTTGGAATTTGTTAAAATACACTGGCCATGTGTGAGGTCATTTTTTGGTAAGTTTTCTGTATATACTTGAAAGGAATGCATGTTTTGCAGTTTTTAAGTACAGTGTTTTATATATGTATATATCCAGTGACCCAACATAATTCTATTTTTCAAAAGTTCTATACCCTTGGTGATTCTTGTTTGCTTGACAGAATTACTCAGGTATGTATATTAAATAAAATTTGTCACTATGATGCAGGATTGGTATATCTATTTTTATAATACTGTCAACTTTTGTTTAATATATGTGAAGGTGGCTTTGGTCAATATTTACAAATTTAGAATTGTTGTATCTTCCTGGTCAGTTGAAACTTTTATCACTAGAGGCTACATTTTTTTTTTTTTATCTGTAGGAATATTTTTTGTTAAATATCTACTTTGTCTGAGATTAATATGGCTATCTCAACTATCTTTTGGCTTAGTTTCATATCTTTTTACTTTCATTCTTTGTGGGACCTATACTTTGGTTAAATGTCTCATCAACAGTATACAGATGGGTCAAGCAACCTAACAATTTTGCTAACTAAATTTACATTTCTGTTTATTATAATTACTGATATGTTGGATATTTTTTCTAGCAATTTATTTTGTGACTACCATTTGTCTCACCTTGTTTATGTTTCTCTTTCTCCCCTTTCTTGACTTTTCCAGGACTGATTTTTTTTTTCTTTTCATTTCTTCTTTTTTTTTTCCTCCACACTATTGGTGTAAAGGTGACCCACTGTATTTCTTTTCATTTAATTGCTGTTTTGTAAATATTACCACGTAGACTTTTCAAAGGCTAAAAGTAGCTCAGTATCTTTACCCTTCTTCAAAAATAATATAATGGCCATTCCAAATTAAACTCCCATACCTGCTTCCCTAATCACCTCTTTGTGACTTATATGCTATTGCTGTTTATGTATGTTAGCGCCAGAGACACAGTAGTCTATAGGTGCTGGAAGATCTACTTCCAGGCACACTCATGTGACTGTTGGCAGGAGGCTCATCATATGGCAGGTTGGCTTCCACCAGTGTGATGAGATGATGATGATGATAGAGAGACAGAGAAGGAGAGAGGGAGAGAGAAACCCTGAAACAGAAGCTACAGTATCTTTTAAAACCTAATCTCCGAAGTATATACCATCTTTTGTGCCATATTCTATTGACCATAGAGACCAACTTGGGTATGTTGTAGGATTGTACCATACAAAGGTGTATCAGGAGGTAGGGGTTATTTGGGACTGTTTTAGAGGTTGCTACCATGGTAGAGAAACCTGTCCATTCTTAATGGGAATTACTTTATTTTTCCTTTCTGAATATTTGTTTTTGTTTGTTTGTTTTGTGAATATGCTTGCTTCTTCTCTCCCTATGATTTTAATTTCCTATTTTTAAAACACATTAACTACATGTATTTTGTATTTTATGTCTGATAGCTCCAATATCTGACAGTTTCACTGCTTCTTGTTTCTTCTGGATGTCAGTCAAGGTACTTTGATCCCCAATCTGTTTTTTTTTTTTTTTTCTTTTCAGTGCAACTTTATTTTTCTTAGATTTCACCTATAGAAATTCTTTGAGAACAGATTTGGGGTGTATTCTTTCAAAGAGGAATTGCACTTGATTCTGTCACGTGTCAGGGGCATGTTTAGCCTAGAACCACTTTAAAGGAAATCCTTGGCTTGCAGTTTTTTGGAATTAGCGTCATGCAGAGAGTCCTTCTATTAGACTGCTCACCTTGGATGGGACCATGACCTCGTCTGTCCTCTGTACCCTTCAGTGGAGTAAGAATTGAAGCTCAAGTTCACTCATAGCATATGCGCTCAGTGTTCTATTTCTCTGCCTGGGTTCCTGATTTTGCTGAGTTTTTGGCCTCTGAGTATAACTCAGTAAACTCATCAATGCATTTTTAAAAACATAACCTTAAAAGCTTATGTAACCCAGTGTTTCTGATGATTCTCTGTTATAATTATTTATAATTATTTTCATTATTTCTAGTGACTTTTAACTTGAGTCAGTCAAGAAACCTCTTCCCCTAGGCTGTCAGAAATGAGCATTCTCCTCTTCATAACTTTCCAAGTTCTGTTGGACATTATTATGGGTAGCCCAGAATTGGAATACAGTGATTACCTGATTTTTGACTAATTTTGGAAGATTATGTTGCATAACAATATGCAAAAATATTGTAGCTTCTTGCTTTCTGGCTTTCTCAGTAGATATTCAAAAAGGATGTCCAAATTTTGTGGGATTTAGTGAGATTTCTGCAGTAGTATCTGATGGCCTTGGAGAAAATTAACTTCTTTATTTTAGCAAGTATTTATTCTAAAGGTTTGAAAATTTTAGAACAGCCAATGGTCTGAATAGGAATCTAAACTATTATTCTTTCCAAACACAGAAGAATGGGCTAATGATGACAGAGAACCCTTTAAACCTATGATTTCTCATTTATTCTTGATACTGTACTTTCTCTTTCTTGGTTCCATCTTTCACATTAAATATCCAATTTTAAATTCTATTGTCTAATTGATTTAATGATTAAGAAAATGTTCCTGATATTCAGCCTGAATTTTTCTTCCTAATTTATTCCCATTACTCCTGGTTAAATCCTGAATAACTAGGATTGATGAGGCACTGAGAACTAATTAATTGATTGCCAAAGCATTGTGGTATTTTCCAATTCCACAGTGAATTCTCTTAGTTGTAGAAACACTTTTAGTAAATTTCATTGTAAGGCTGTTTGTTGTATTTCTGGGTGTTTTTCACAGACAAGTTAAGTTTAATATTTTCCCCAAAGATGTCACATGTAGGCATAAACTAATATAAGGCTAAGTTTTTACTTAGACATTTTCACTTGCTCTTCTATAGTAGAGTTTTCATATTTGCAAAAAAGGCCTTTAACCCTATGTGACCCCCAGTGAACTCCATTCTGGATGGTACTTTATGGATACCCTTTGAATATCACATGAGTCTCATGGAGCATACTGCCCACTCCTGAAGCATAGCTCTCATTTGCTTCTATCTGTGAACCCGTCACACCCTCTGCATTGGAGCACCTGGTACAGCCCTCTGTATGGTTTCCTTTGGTGAGTTTTGTGGTCCCAATATGATTAAAGCTCCCTAAATGAGAATCTCCTGGCATCCTCCTCTTCCTAAGGACTGTTCTTGGAAATGCAGTACTAAGTTTTTAGTTCAGGGCAAAATGTTCCCTGGGTATTTAGAATGGTGATAACTTACATTCTAAAATCTAGAAAGACTCCTTAAAGATAGTGAGATTTGACCTGAATCGAAATGGTTGAGTAGGATTTAGGCAAGTGGAGAAGTGAGGACAGATTTTTGTGTGTTTGCTTTTTTGAGTAGGCTCCATGCCCACGGTGGAGCCCAGTGCAAGGCTGGAACTCATGATCCTGAGACTGAGATCAAGAGTCAGACACTTAACCAACCTTGCCACCCAGGCATTCCAGAAGTGAAGACAGGCTTTTTAAACAGAGGGCACTGACTATGGAAATTCACCAAGGCAAGGGCTCTTTGGGAAATTGCTTGTTCTTGAATAAAGGGTATGTGGGTGAGGCAGGCAGGGCCAAGTCACAGAGCACCTTGTGTGCCATAATTAGAACATTGATTTTATCTTGAGTGAAATGAGGATTCTCTAACCAGAGGAGAGCTCCATAAGTATTCGTTGATGATGATAGTGACATTTTATGTTCTTGTTTAGAAGGAGTGGTTTGAGTCAAGAAAAATCATTGGATCTTTTATTTACCACACATATTTTATTTGCAAGTTACTGCAAGATTTCACATCAAAAACATTGTTTTACTACTCCCCATTCAGGTATTTTTAATGTCAAATTTATAAGAAAAGCTCTTGTGGGAACAGCCCCCCGCAATACCACTTCCCCCAGATAAGAATGCAGCATGACTTGGGAAAAATAAAAACCAGACAAAATAGTGTTGATTTGACAGTTCTGATATGTACAATTCTTAGATACTTAGCTGACCTAGAGGGACTGTTAGGACTTGCTTTTCACATCTGTCTGACAGGTGAGGCATATCACTTGCTCTAAGGAAGGGGATAGCATGAAAAGGATAGATCTTAGTTCTGGAATTTAAATGATATTAGTGATAGGATGAAAATGGGATATATTTTTTGTTGATTGATCAATTTTTATTTTCATTTTCTTCATTAATCTTTAGAAAACATCTTTTCTTTTCTTTTTCTTTTTTAAAATATTGTGTGGCACTGAAGTCTGTCTTTTTAGTAGACTTCTAGAATTTTAAACATTCTATTTTCATTCTGATGAGATCTGGGAATTGTTGCCTTGTAAGTGCCTTATCTTGGTACAGTATTGTATTCAAACATGACTGTGGCATTTATAAAATTACCTCAGAGCAGTGCTGAAAGGATTCTTATGGTATTCGCCTTTCCCTGCTAATGAGCACTGTGTGGGAAGTGAGCAGGGTCAAGGTCATGCAGTAATGTTTTGTGTATAGCTTTCATTGCTCAATGTGGGATTTAGCTTGATACCTTCACAATTTATTGGTTGGTAACTACAGTGATAAAGGAAAATAATTTTCTCCCCTCTGGGAGCTCTGTTAGAATCACCATGAGCTCTTTTATGTGCTATTAATTCACTTTTGGATTGGAGGATCCCAGATGTTCCACACCATCTTTCCCTCCAGCTCTTCCTGACTGCTTACTCAGGTGTGCCGGGGAGGAAAGAAAGAAGGCATCCAAGGAGATTGAAGATGAAAGGTGGGGGAGATAGAAGAGAGGAAGGTGGGAGGAATGCATTGGTAGGAAGAAGGCTTTGGGAGAAAAGAGGGTGCAAATGAAAAATTGGAAGAGAGGGGAACAGACTCATTGAACAGTGCCTTGGGAAATTGAGGAATAAAGATTGACTTATCACTAAGCAAGGAAATTCAAAATAACTCATGGCCTCTGAAACCATTTGAGACAGCAGCTGTAAAGAAAAGCAATAGGACAAAAATACATTGGACATGTGGTGGTAACATTCATTTGTACAAAGGTAAAATGTATTTGTGATTTATGTCCTTTTTGATTAACACCTTGCGATGTATATGCAGACATGCATAGGCACAGTGTATTTACAGCTTTGTTTTGGCGGCCCTCTGGCATCTAAACCATCTTTTGAAATACTGCAGAAGGTCAAAGAAACAATTCTAAAGTTGGTAATGATAGAAATTAAAAGGTAAAGAAAATGGAGGAAGACAGTTCACCACAGAGACATCAAATTTTATTTTAATTTTTCAACCTGGAGTTTAACACAAAAGATAAATCTTTCCCGACAGGATAGGCCAAGGAATATATCACATCAACTTGCAAGTTATTAACTGGGCTTTTTTTTTTTTTTTTTTTTGAGACAGATATCACCTCAGTAACTGCTCCAAATGCATTTACTTTATTTTAAAGGTTGTTCTTTCCATTATTAATGCCATCCTGAATCACAGAGCCATTTATGATGAAATGTGCTACTCTAAAAATCCTGTAAATGCATCTGCAATGGTTGCTGATATTTCAACTCATCCTAAAATATACTGTAAATTTTTGGAAGATGTTTTTATCTTACTGTATATTCTCTGCAGACTGTTAGAATCCAATTTATTAACTCTCTGGAAGTTGAAAGCTATGCTTGAATAAAGTGATACCAATATTTGTCAGGATTGGCTCAGATTATGTGTTTCATGAGATAACAGCAAAATCCAGACTTTGAATGTTTTATATCAGTAATGATCCTGGTGGGGGTAGTGTGGACAGATTTTAACGAGCTTCAGAAGGGAGTTTTTTTTCCTTATTAAAGTCAGAAGGTATTTCTCCTATAGTGCTTACAGTGTCTC
Organism: Canis lupus baileyi; assembly: GCF_048164855.1. Classification (NCBI taxonomy): domain Eukaryota; kingdom Metazoa; phylum Chordata; class Mammalia; order Carnivora; family Canidae; genus Canis; species Canis lupus. The sequence continues at coordinate 46,428,694 of NC_132847.1, read as the reverse complement.
CATTAAAATCAGGAAATTTTGCTCAAAGTAAAAAAAAAAAAAAAAAAAGATTTAATCAATCTCATAAATGGTTTCAAAACTTACCCAGTTGTAAAGATGTAGGGAAAAGTGGTGTGAGAAATCTCAGCTGAGATCCCAGAGACCTAAGTTTAAATACTTTTTTTTTTTTTTCTCTTCCTGGCTGGATAGTTCACTAGTCAGTTAACCTCTCTGAGGCTCAGTTGCCTCAAGTATAAAATAAGGAAGCTGAATATGCTAGGCTTTGCTCCAGGATTTTTAGTCTAGCCTGATCATCTTTCTAGACCCAATGGGGTTCCTCAAGGCTCTCAGAACAATGAGAGAGTGAAT